>NC_042974.1:10471941-11120132 GCF_901001165.1 Salmo trutta
GTCCTATTCTCCAATATTCTAATCCCAACAGCAGGGTGAAACCTTGTCTGCTTCATTACCAGTGTGTGCCGTATACGTATGTTTGGGTCGTTCCACAAATAGACTGCCTTTTGTGACCTTGTGACATTATGTGTGTATATTTTGATCAAACTATTTAATAGTTGGATTCACATACATTTGCGCTCTAACTAAACCAAGCCATGTTCAAAATTCCAAAAGTAGTTATTTTAATGTGGAAAACGTTTGTTATGAAGTTGAGCTCTTTATGATGGCAGGGGCGGCAGGTAACCTAGTGGGTCGGCAGGTAACCTAGTGGGTCGGCAGGTAACCTAGTGGGTCGGCAGGTAACCTAGTGGGTCGGCAGGTAATCTAGTGGGTCGGCAGGTAACCAAGTGGGTCGGCAGGTAACCTAGTGGGGCAGCAGGTAACCTAGTGGGTCGGCAGGTAATCTAGTGGGGCGGCAGGTAACCTAGTGGGTCGGCAGGTAACCTAGTGGGGCGGCAGGTAATCTAGTGGGTCGGCAGGTAACCTAGTGGGGCGGCAGGTAACCTAGTGGGGCGGCAGGTAACCTAGTGGGGCGGCAGGTAACCTAGTGGGGCGGCAGGTAACCTAGTGGGGCGGCAGGTAATCTAGTGGGGCGGCAGGTAACCTAGTGGGGCGGCAGGTAACCTAGTGGGGCGGCAGGTAACCTAGTGGTTAGAGCGTTGGGCCAGTAACTGAAAGGTTGCTGGATCGAATGCCCCTGACCAAGGCAATTAACCCACTGTTCCCCAGTACTCTGTCATTGTAAATACGAATTTGTTCTTAACTGACTTGCCTAGTTAAACATTACAATGTAATATAATAGTTATTTCGGACTAAATTAAACTACCCAAAAAGCACTCTATTGGTGGAACGACCCGGTTACTATCCTACACTATAGGCACTCTATTGGTGGAACGACCAGGTTACTATCCAACACTATAGGCACTCTATTGGTGGAACGACCCGGTTATCATCCTACACTATAGACACTCTATTGGTGGAACGACCCGGTTACCATCCTACACTATAGGCACTCTATTGGTGGAACGACCCGGTTATCATCCTACACTATATGCACTCTATTGGTGGAACGACCCGGTTATCATCCTACACTATAGGCACTCGATTGGTGGAATGACCCGGTTACCATCCTACACTATAGGCACTCGATTGGTGGAACGACCCGGTTATCATCCTACACTATAGGCACTCGATTGGTGGAACGACCCGGTTATCATCCTACACTATAGGCACTCTATTGGTGGAACAACCCGGTTATCATCCTACACTATAGGCACTCTATTGGTGGAACAACCCGGTTATCATCCTACACTATAGGCACTCTATTGGTGGAACGACCCGGTTATCATCCTACACTATATGCACTCTATTGGTGGAACGACCCGGTTATCATCCTACACTATAGGCACTCGACTGGTGGAACAACCCGGTTACCATCCTACACTATAGGCACTCGATTGGTGGAACGACCCGGTTATCATCCTTACACTATAGGCACTCGATTGGTGGAACGACCCGGTTATCATCCTACACTATAGGCACTCTATTGGTGGAACAACCCCGTTATCATCCTACACTATAGGCACTCTATTGGTGGAACAACCCGGTTATCATCCTACACTATAGGCACTCGATTGGTGGAACGACCCGGTTATCATCCTACACTATAGGCACCATAGGCACTCTATTGGTGGAACGACCCGGTTACCATCCTACACTATAGGCACTCTATTGGTGGAACGACCCGGTTATCATCCTACACTATAGGCACCATAGGCACTCTATTGGTGGAACGACCCAGTTACCATCCTATACCCCCTACAGTCAGTAACTATAGCCAGAGGAACATTTTTGAAATGGGCTGTATTTGAATTACCATGTATTGAGTCCTGTTGTGTTCTTCAACTATGGTGTTATATTGCCACTTAGTGGCAATCATACCTAAATCCCAACCAGCGAAAATGCTGTCTATGGAGTGGTTCATAAGTGGTCATTCCAGTCAATGTACCTGTGTGTGTTTGTGGTGGTTTTTAACCCTATGTTAGTTGGCAAGAAGCAGACAGGTAAGTCAAGAAGTGGTCTGAGCATGCCAGTGTGTCTGTCATTCTGCCCACCTGCCAATCCAACTGTGAGTGTATTGTGTTGTTGTGTGTATATACAGTGCATTCGTAAAGTATTAAGACCCTTTCACTTTTTTCACATCGCTGCACGGCTATTTTCTGGTGTCTACAGAGATGTTAGATCGGGTTAGTCCGGCTCTGGCTGGGCCACTCAGGGACATTCAGAGACTTGTCCCGAAGCCACTCCTGCGTTGTCTTGGCTGTGTGCTTAGGGTCGTTGTTCTGTTGGAAGGTGAACCTTCATCCCAGTCTGGAGCAGGTTTTAATCAAGGATCTCTCTATACTTTGCTCCGTTCATCTTTCCCTTGATCCTGACTAGTCTCCCATTCCCTGCTGCTGAAACACATCCGCACAGCATGATGCTGCCACCACTGTGCTTCACTGTAAGGATGGTATTGGCCAGGTGATGAGCGGTGCCTGGTTTCCTCCAGACGTGACACTTGGTATTCAGGCCAACGATTTCAATCTTGGTTTCATCAGACCAGAGAATCTTGTTTCTCATGGTCTGAGAGTCCTTTTGGTGTATTTTGGCAATCTTCAAGTGGGCTGTCATGTGCCTTTGAACTTTATTGTGTATAGATTGATGAGGAACATTTTTTATTTAATCAATTTTAGAATAAGGCTGCAACGTAACAAAATGTGGAAGAAGATGAGGGGTCTGAAGACTTTCCGTGTGCACTGTATATGTGTGTGTGTGTACTCCTCTATGTGAGGTACTAATATTTGTCCCAACCTTATTCTGGAAGCTGCAGAAAAGATGGGTCAGGTAGCGGTATTCCTACCTTGGTCTAGAAGCAGCAGAAGAGCTGGGTCAGGTAGGGCTGTTTCCTACCTTGGTCTGGAAGCAGCAGAAGAGCTGGGTCAGGTAGGGCTGTTTCCTACCTTGGTCTGGAAGCAGCAGAAGAGCTGAGTCAGGTTGGGAGGTTTCCTACCTTGGTCTGGAAGCAGCAGAAGAGCTGGGTCAGGTAGGGATGTTTCCTACCTTGGTCTGGAAGCAGCAGAAGAGCTGGGTCAGGTAGGGATGTTTCCTACCATGGTCTGGAAGCAGCAGAAGAGCTGGGTCAGGTAGGGATGTTTCCTACCTTGGTCTGGAAGCAGCAGAAGAGCTGGGTCAGGTAGGGGTGTTTCCTACCTTGGTCTGGAAGCAGCAGAAGAGCTGGTTCAGGTAGGAGTGTTTCCTACCTTGGTCTGGAAGCAGCAGAAGAGCTGAGTCAGGTGGGGATGTTTCCTACCTTGGTCTGGAAGCAGCAGAAGAGCTGGGTCAGGTAGGGGTGCTTCCTACCTTGGTCTGGAAGCAGCAGAAGAGCTGGGTCAGGTAGGGGTGGATCCTACCTTGGTCTGGAAGCAGCAGAAGAGCTGGGTCAGGTAGGGAGGTTTCCTACCTTGGTTTGGAAGCAGCAGAAGAGCTGGGTCAGGTAGGGGTGTTTCCTAGCCAGGGCCAGGATGCGTTTCTCTGTCAGGGTACAGTCCACATCATCATCCTGCAGGATCACGTCTTTCTTCAGCACCTTCACAGCATACACCTCATCTGTCCCTTTCAGCTCAGCCAGCATCACCTACAGGGAAGAACCGCAGAGGTTAACATACACATGCACACGCATAAACGCAGACACACACATACAGACACACACACACACACTACTACTGTAACAACACTCAAGCCACTGACTCATTTTCTGCACTTGATTAAATTGAGAGGAAAGATAGATAGATAGATAGATAGATAGATAGATAGATAGATAGATAGATAGATAGATAGATGCAGGCAGGCAGGCAGACAGACAGACAGACAGACAGACAGACAGTACCGTGCAGTATCGAAGAGCCCTCACTGCTGCACGATCATCCTATTTTTCCAACTTAATTGAGGAAAATAAGAACAATCCGAAATTTCTTTTTGACACTGTCGCAAAGCTAACTAAAAAGCAGCATTCGCAAATGGAGGATGGCTTTCACTTCAGCAGTAATAAATTTATGAACTTTTTTGAGGAAAAGATCATGATCATTAGAAAGCAAATTACGGACTCCTCTTTAAATCTGGGTATTCCTCCAGGGCTTCATTGTCCAGAGTCTGCACAACTCTGCCAGGACCTTGGCTCAAGGGAGATACTAAAGTGTTTTAGTACTATATCTCTTGACACAATGATGAAAATAATCATGGCCTCCAAACCCTCAAGCTGCATACTGGATCCTATTCCAACTAAACTACTGAAAGAGCTGCTTCCTGTGCTTGGCCCTCCTATGTTGAACATAATAAACGGCTCTCTATCCACCGGATGTGTACCAAGCTCACTAAAAGTGGCAGTAATAAAGCCTCTCTTGAAAAAGCCGAATCTTGACCCAGAAATTATAAAAAACTATCGGCCTATATCGAATCTTCCATTCCTCTCAAAAATTTTAGAAAAAGTTGTTGCGCAGCAACTCACTGCCTTCCTGAAGACAAACAATGTATACGAAACGCTTCAGTCTGGTTTTAGACCCCATCATAGCACTGAGACTGCACTTGTGAAGGTGGTAAATGACCTTTTAATGACGTCAGACCGAGGCTCTGCATCTGTCCTCATGCTCCTAGATCTTAGTGCCGCTTTTGATACCATCGATCACCACATTCTTTTGGAGAGATTGGAAACCCAAATTGGTCTACATGGACAAGTTCTGGCCTGGTTTAGATCTTATCTGTCGGAAAGATATCAGTTTGTCTCTGTGAATGGTTCGTCCTCTGACAAATCAATTGTAAATTTCGGTGTTCCTCAAGGTTCCGTTCTAGGACCACTATTGTTTTCACTATATATTTTACCTCTTGGGGATGTCATTCGAAAACATAATGTTAAATTTCACTGCTATGCGGACGACACACAGCTGTACATTTCAATGAAACATGGTGAAGCCCCAAAATTGCTCTCGCTAGAAGCCTGTGTTTCAGACATAAGGAAGTGGATGGCTGCAAATTTTCTACTTTTAAACTCGGACAAAACAGAGATGCTTGTCCTAGGTCCCAAGAAACAAAGAGATCTTCTGTTGAATCTGACAATTAATCTGGATGGTTGTACAGTAGTCTCAAATAAAACTGTGAAGGACCTCGGCGTTACTCTGGACCCTGATCTCTCTTTTGAAGAACATATCAAGACTGCTTCAAGGACAGCTTTTTTCCATCTACGTAACATTGCAAAAATCAGAAACTTTCTGTCCAAAAATGACGCAGAAAAATTAATCCATGCTTTTGTTACTTCTAGGCTCGACTACTGCAATGCTCTACTTTCCGGCTACCCGGATAAAGCACTAAACAAACTTCAGTTAGTGCTAAATACGGCTGCTAGAATCCTGACTAGAACCAAAAAATTTGATCATATTACTCCAGTGCTAGCTTCCCTACACTGGCTTCCTGTTAAGGCAAGGGCTGATTTCAAGGTTTTACTGCTAACCTACAAAGCATTACATGGGCTTGCTCCTACCTATCTTTCCGATTTGGTCCTGCCGTACATACCTACACGTACGCTACGGTCACAAGACGCAGGCCTCCTAATTGTCCCTAGAATTTCTAAGCAAACGGCTGGAGGTAGGGCTTTCTCCTATAGAGCTCCATTTTTATGGAATGGTCTGCCTACCCATGTGAGAGACGCAGACTCAGTCTCAACCTTTAAGTCTTTACTGAAGACTTATCTCTTCAGTAGGTCCTATGATTAAGTATAGTCTGGCCCAGGAGTGTGAAGGTGAACGGAAAGGCTGGAGCAACGAACCGCCCTTGCTGTCTCTGCCTTGTCGGTTCCCCTCTTCCCACTGGGATTCTCTGCCTCTAACCCTTTTACAGGGGCTGAGTCACTGACTTACTGGTGTTCTTCCATGCCGTCCATGGGAGGGGTGCGTCACTTGAGTAGGTTGAGCCACTGACGTGGTCTTCCTGTCTGGGTTGGCGCCCCCCCCTTGGGTTGTGCCGTGGCGGACATCTTTGTGGGCTATACTCGGCCTTGTCTTCGGACGGTAAGTTGGTGGTTGTAGATATCCCTCTAGTGGTGTGGGGGGCTGTGCTTTGGCAAAGTGGGTGGGGTTATATCCTGCCTGTTTGGCCCTGTCCGGGGGTATCATCGGATGGGGCCACAGTGTCTTCTGATCCCTCCTGTCTCAGCCTCCAGTATTTATGCTGCAGTAGTTTATGTGTCGGGGGGCTAGGGTCAGTCTGTTACATCTGGAGTATTCTCTTGTCTTATCCGGTGTCCTGTGTGAATGTAAATATGCTCTCTCTAATTCTCTCTTTCTTTCTTTCTTTCTTTCTCTCGGAGGACCTGAGCCCTAGGACTACCTGGCATGATGACTCCTTGCTGTCCCCAGTCCACCTGGCCATGCTGCTGCTCCAGTTTCAACTGTTCTGCCTGCGGCTACGGAACCCTGACCTGTTCACCGGACGTGCTTGTTGCACCCTCGACAATTACTATGATTATTATTATTTGACCATGCTGGTCATTTACGAACATTTTAACATCTTGACTATGTTTTGTTATAATATCCACCCGGCACAGCCAGAAGAGGACTGGCCACCCCTCATAGCCTGGTTCCTCTCTAGGGTTCTTCCTAGGTTTTTGGCCTTTCTCAGGAGTTTTTCCTAGGGAGTTTTTCCCAGCCACCGTGCTTCTTTCACATGCATTGCTTGCTGTTTGGGGTTTTAGGCTGGGTTTCTGTACAGCACTTTGAGATTTCAGCTGATGTACGAAGGGCTATATAAATAAATTTGATTTGATTTGATTTGATTTGACAGACAGACAGACAGACAGACAGACAGACAGACAGACAGACAGACAGACAGACAGACAGACAGACAGACAGACAGACACAGAGAGAAAGAGAGAGAGAGACAGACAGACAGACAGAGAGACAGACAGACAAAGTCAGACAGACAGACAGTCAGAGAGTCAGACAGACAGGCAGTCAGAGAGTCAGATAGTACTGTACCTTTCCGAAGCTGCCTTTGCCCAGGACCTTGATGAAGAGGAAGTTCTGCAGCGTCATCCTCTTGGTCTGGACAGTCTTGAGCTCTCCATTCTCCCGGGGCTCGCCCCCCTCTGAGCCCACCACCACCTTGCTGGAAGAAGAGGACGAGGCCGACTTGTGTTCCTGTCCACGTTGGTCAAACGACAGCGCCTTGCGTATGTTCTCCAACTCTTTCAGGTCTGGGAGAGAAACCAGAGAGGTAAAGGAGTGATACAAGTGTGCTCCTCTGTGTATGGGCAGGGGTGGAAATGAACAACAAATCACTCCCCGGAACCCTCCAATGCAGAATCCATGAATTCAAAATGATTTTACTCCCTGAACCTGGGTATCGGTGTGATGTCTGAAGTAAGTGGTCAGCATGTCCATTGCACTAGATGTGTGTGTGTACCTTGATCACATGGGGAGGTGGGGGCTGATTTGGATCGGTCCTCCTCTGCCTGGGGAGTACATGGTAACGGCTGCTGGGGTTCTTGTGTTATCTATGGAGAGAAACATCATGATCACCATCATCATCATCTCACCGTCATCATCATCATCATCCTCCTCCAATCATTCTCCTTCTCTAACACATCTCTACCACAGGGGTGTGAAACCACCAGACCCCTGAGTTCAACACCCTTGCTCTACCACATCTAGATGTTGGACTAATGGCACTTCAGCACTTAACATGAACATGTTGTATCAATCTAACCAGAATCATTCTAACCAGAATCATACTAACCAGAATCATACTAACCAGAATCATACTAACCAGAATCATTCTAACCAGAATCATTCTAACCAGAATCATTCTATCCATAATCATTCTAACCAGTATAATTCTATGCATAATCATTCTATCCAGTATAATTATATCCAGTATAACTCTATCCATAATCATTCTATCCATAATCATTCTATCCAGTATAACTCTATCCATAATCATTCTATCCAGTATAACTCTATCCATAATCATTCTATCCAGTATAATTCTATCCATAATCATTCTATCCATAATCATTCTATCCAGTATAACTCTATCCATAATCATTCTATCCATAATCATTCTATCCAGTATAATTCTATCCATAATCATTCTATCCAGTATAATTCTATCCAGTATAATTCTATCCAGTATAATTCTATCCAGTATAACTCTATCCATAATCATTCTATCCATAATCATTCTATCCAGTATAACTCTATCCATAATCATTCTATCCATAATCATTCTATCCAGTATAATTCTATCCATAATCATTCTAACCAGTATAATTCTATCCAGAATCATTCTATCCATAATCAATCTATCCAATATAATTATATCCATAATCATTCTATCCATAATCAATCTATCCAATATAATTCTATCCATAATCATTCTAACCAGAATAATTATATCCAGTATAATTCTATGCATAATCATTCTATCCATAATCAATCTATCCAATATAATTCTATCCATAATCATTCTATCCAGTATAATTCTATCCATAATCATTCTATCCAGTATAATTTTGTCCAGCATAATAATATACAGTATAATTCTATCCATAATCATTCTAACCAGTATAATTCTATCCATAATCATTCTAACCAGAATAATTATATCCAGTATAATTCTATGCATAATCATTCTATCCAGTATAATTCTATCCATAATCATTCTATCCAGTATAATTATATCCTGAAAAATTATATCCATTATCATTCTATCCAGCATAATTCTATCCAGTATAATTATATCAAGCATAATTCTATACAGTATAATTATATCCATTATCATTCTATCCAGTATAATTATATCAAGCATAATTCTATCCAGCATAATTCTATCCAGCATAATTCTATCCAGTATAATTCTATCAAGTATAATTATATCCATTATCATTCTATCCAGTATAATTCTATCCAGTGTAATTCTATCCAGTATAATTCTATCCAGTGTAATTCTATCCAGTGTAATTCTATCCAGTGTAATTCTATCCAGTGTAATTCTATTCAGTGTAATTATATCCAGTGTAATTCTATCCAGTGTAATTCTGTCCAGTATAATTCTATCCAGTGTAATTCTATCCAGTGTAATTATATCCAGTATAATTCTATACAGTGTAATTCTATACAGTGTAATTCTATCCAGTATAATTCTATCCAGTGTAATTCTATACAGTATAATTCTATACAGTATAATTATATCAAGTATAATTCTATCCAGTATAATTCTATCCAGTATAATTCTATCCAGTATAATTATTTTCAGTATAATTCTTTCCAGTATAATTCTATAGAGTATAATTCTATCCAGAATAATTATTTCCAGTATAATTCCATCC
Organism: Salmo trutta; assembly: GCF_901001165.1. Lineage (NCBI taxonomy): Eukaryota > Metazoa > Chordata > Actinopteri > Salmoniformes > Salmonidae > Salmo > Salmo trutta. The sequence goes on from NC_042974.1 coordinate 10,481,402, forward strand.
AGTAAAATTCTATACAGTATAATTATATCCAGAATCATTCTACCCAGTATAATTCTTTCCAGCATAATTCTATCCAGAATAATTCTATCCAGAATATTTATTCCAGTATAATTCTATCCAGTATAAGTCTATCCAGAATCATTCTACCCAGCATAATTCTTTGGAGCATAATTCTATCCAGAATAATTCTATCCAGTATAATTCTATCCAGTATAATTCTATCCAGAATCATTCTACCCAGCATAATTCTTTCCAGCATAATTCTATCAAGTATAATTCTATCCAGTATAATTCTATCCAGAATCATTTTACCCAGTATAATTATATCCAGTATAATTCAATCCAGTATAATTCTATCCAGAATCATTCTACCCAGTATAATTCTTTCCAGTATAATTCAATCAAGTATAATTCTATCCAGAATCATTCTACCCAGCATAATTCTTTCCAGCATAATTCTATCCAGAATAATTCTATCCAGTATAATTCAATCCAGTATAATTCTACCCAGAATCATTCTACCCAGCATAATTCTTTCCAGCATAATTCTATCCAGAATAATTATATCCAGTGTAATTCAATCCAGTATAATTCTATCCAGAATCATTCTACCCAGTATAATTCTATTCAGAATAATTCGATCCAGTATAATTCAATCCAGTATAATTCTATCCAGAATCATTCTACCCAGTATAATTCTACCCAGTATAATTCTTTCCAGTATAATTCTATCAAGTATAATTCTATCCAGAATCATTCTACCCAGCATAATTCTTTCCAGCATAATTCTATCCAGTATAATTCAAACCAGTATAATTCAATCCAGAATCATTCTACCCAGTATAATTCTTTCCAGTATAATTCTATCAAGTATAATTCTATCCAGAATCATTCTACCCAGCATAATTCTTTCCAGCATAATTCTATTCAGAATAATTCTATCCAGTATAATTCAATCCAGTATAATTCTATCCAGAATAATTATTTCCAGTATAATTCCATCCAGTAAAATTCTATACAGTATAATTATATCCAGAATCATTCTACCCAGTATAATTCTTTCCAGCATAATTCTATCCAGAATAATTCTATCCAGAATATTTATTCCAGTATAATTCTATCCAGTATAATTCTATCCAGAATCATTCTACCCAGCATAATTCTTTGGAGCATAATTCTATCCAGAATAATTCTATCCAGTATAATTCTATCCAGTATAATTCTATCCAGAATCATTCTACCCAGCATAATTCTTTCCAGCATAATTCTATCAAGTATAATTCTATCCAGTATAATTCTATCCAGAATCATTTTACCCAGTATAATTATATCCAGTATAATTCAATCCAGTATAATTCTATCCAGAATCATTCTACCCAGTATAATTCTTTCCAGTATAATTCAATCAAGTATAATTCTATCCAGAATCATTCTACCCAGCATAATTCTTTCCAGCATAATTCTATCCAGAATAATTCTATCCAGTATAATTCAATCCAGTATAATTCTACCCAGAATCATTCTACCCAGCATAATTCTTTCCAGCATAATTCTATCCAGAATAATTATATCCAGTGTAATTCAATCCAGTATAATTCTATCCAGAATCATTCTACCCAGTATAATTCTATTCAGAATAATTCGATCCAGTATAATTCAATCCAGTATAATTCTATCCAGAATCATTCTACCCAGTATAATTCTACCCAGTATAATTCTTTCCAGTATAATTCTATCAAGTATAATTCTATCCAGAATCATTCTACCCAGCATAATTCTTTCCAGCATAATTCTATCCAGTATAATTCAAACCAGTATAATTCAATCCAGAATCATTCTACCCAGTATAATTCTTTCCAGTATAATTCTATCAAGTATAATTCTATCCAGAATCATTCTACCCAGCATAATTCTTTCCAGCATAATTCTATTCAGAATAATTCTATCCAGTATAATTCAATCCAGTATAATTCTATCCAGAATCATTCTACCCAGTATAATTCTTTCCAGTATAATTCTATCAAGTATAATTCTATCCAGAATCATTCTACCCAGCATAATTCTTTCCAGTATAATTCTATCCAGAATAATTATATCCAGTATAATTCAATCCAGTATAATTCTATCCAGTATAAGCATGTACAAGGGGTTCGAGCAGGATTAGGGGGCAGGGGATATGGGCAGGGGGCAGTATTATATTCAGTATAATTCTATCCAACCTACTTTCATGTAAATATCCTTTGCTTTTCTGATGTTGTTTTTAAATATGTGATTTGATCTGTGTGTATTGTGACTGCTGCTAAAATGAATTGCCTCATTGAGGACATTCTGTACACATTTACTGAATCTGATTTCTCATCAATTGTTGCCCTTGCCTATACCCCCCAGCCACCTAGCCCTTACCCCTGCCCATACACCCTACCCCTCTGCCCTGCTCCTCTCCCTGTCCATACTCCCTACCCCTCGGCCCTGCCCCCTACCCCTGCCCCTCACCCCTGCCCATACACCTCGCCCCTGCAGCCTACCCCTGGCCATCCCATACCGCCTACCCCTGCCTCTACCCCCTGACCATAACCCCTCGCCTCTGCCCTCTGGCCCTGGCAGTGCCCCCTGATCCTGGCAGTGCCCCGTGTCCATGGTGGTGCCCTCTAACCTTTTTCCTCCTCTGGGCACTGCTGGAGATCTTGTCTGGTGTGACCCCCAAGTCAGACAGAACCTTGGCGATGCCCCTCGCGTCCACCCCACAGTTAGGAGCCACGTTACTTTCACAGCGTCTGTGTACATTCACCTTACAGACTGAGAGAGAGACCATGATGACATCACATGTTCATTCACCTTACAGACTGAGAGAGAGACCATGATGACATCACATGTTCATTCACCTTACAGACTGAGAGAGAGACCATGATGACATCACATGTTCATTCACCTTACAGACTGAGAGAGAGACCATGATGACATCACATGTTCATTCACCTTACAGACTGAGAGACCATGATGACATCACATGTTCATTCACCTTACAGACTGAGAGAGAGACCATGATGACATCACATGTTCATTCACCTTACAGACTGAGAGAGAGACCATGATGACATCACATGTTCATTCACCTTACAGACTGAGAGAGAGACCATGATGACATCACATGTTCATTCACCTTACAGACTGAGAGAGAGACCATGATGACATCACATGTTCATTCACCTTACAGACTGAGAGACCATGATGACATCACATGTTCATTCACCTTACAGACTGAGAGAGAGACCATGATGACATCACATGTTCATTCACCTTACAGACTGAGAGAGAGACCATGATGACATCACATGTTCATTCACCTTACAGACTGAGAGAGAGACCATGATGACATCACATGTTCATTCACCTTACAGACTGAGAGACCATGATGACATTACATGTTCATTCACCTTACAGACTGAGAGAGAGACCATGATGACATCACATGTTCATTCCCCTTACAGACTGAGAGAGACACCATGGTTACCTCACATGTTCATTCCCCTTACAGACTGAGAGAGACACCATGGTTACAGACTGAGAGAGACACCATGGTTACAGACTGAGAGAGAGACCATGGTTACAGACTGAGAGAGAGACCATGGTTACAGACTGAGAGAGAGACCATGGTTACAGACTGAGAGAGACCATGGTTACCTCACATGTTCATTCCCCTTACAGACTGAGAGAGACACCATGGTTACAGACTGAGAGAGAGACCATGGTTACAGACTGAGAGAGAGACCATGGTTACAGACTGAGAGAGAGACCATGGTTACAGACTGAGAGAGAGACCATGGTTACAGACTGAGAGAGAGACCATGGTTACAGACTGAGAGAGACCATGGTTACAGACTGAGAGAGAGACCATGGTTACAGACTGAGAGAGAGAGACCATGGTTACAGACTGAGAGAGAGACCATGGTTACAGACTGAGAGAGACACCATGGTTACAGACTGAGAGAGAGACCATGGTTACAGACTGAGAGAGAGACCATGGTTACAGACTGAGAGACACCATGGTTACAGACTGAGAGAGACACCATGGTTACAGACTGAGAGAGACACCATGGTTACAGACTGAGAGACACCATGGTTACAGACTGAGAGAGACACCATGGTTACAGACTGAGAGAGACACCATGGTTACAGACTGAGAGAGACACCATGGTTACTGACTGAGAGAGACACCATGGTTACAGACTGAGAGAGAGACCATGGTTACAGACTGAGAGAGACACCATGGTTACAGACTGAGAGAGACACCATGGTTACAGACTGAGAGAGACACCATGGTTACAGACTGAGAGAGAGACCATGGTTACAGACTGAGAGAGAGACCATGGTTACAGACTGAGAGCGAGACCATGGTTACAGACTGAGAGAGAGACCATGGTTACAGACTGAGAGAGACCATGGTTACAGACTGAGAGAGACACCATGGTTACAGACTGAGAGAGAGACCATGGTTACAGACTGAGAGAGAGACATTTACATTACATTTACATTTACGTTATTTAGCAGACACTCTTATCCAGAGCGACTTACAAATTGGTGCATTCACCTTATGATATCCAGTGGAACAACCACTGTACAATAGTACATATATATCTTTTTGGGGGGGGGAGGGGGGTAGAAGGATTACTTTATCCTATTCCAGGTATTCCTTAAAGAGGTAGGGTTTTAGGTGTCTCCGGAAGGTGGTGATTGACTCCGCTGTCCTGGCGTCGTGAGGGAGCTTGTTCCACCATTGGGGTGCCAGAGCAGCGAACAGTTTTGACTGGAATGAGCGGGAACTGTGCTTCCGCAGAGGTAGGGAGGCGAGCAGGCCAGAGGTGGATGAACGAAGTGCCCTTCTTCGGGTGTAGGGACTGATCAGAGTCTGAAGGTACGGAGGTGCCGTTCCACTCACAGCTCCGTAGGCAAGCACCATGGTCTTGTAGCAGAGACCATGGTTACTGACTGAGAGAGACACCATGGTTACAGATTGAGAGAGACCATGGTTACAGACTGAGAGAGAGACCATGGTTACAGACTGAGAGAGAGACCATGGTTACAGACTGAGAGAGACACCATGGTTACAGACTGAGAGAGACACCATGGTTACTGACTGAGAGAGAAAGACCATGGTTACAGACTGAGAGAGACACCATGGTTACAGACTGAGAGAGAGACCATGGTTACAGACTGAGGGAGAGACACCATGGTTACAGACTGAGAGAGACACCATGGTTACAGACTGAGAGAGACACCATGGTTACAGACTGAGAGAGAGACCATAGTTATAGACTGAGAGAGAGACCATGGTTACAGACTGAGAGAGACACCATGGTTACAGACTGAGAGAGAGACCATGGTTACAGACTGAGAGAGAGACCATGGTTACAGACTGAGAGAGACACCATGGTTACAGACTGAGAGAGAGACCATGGTTACAGACTGAGAGAGAGACCATGGTTACAGACTGAGAGAGACAACATGGTTACAGACTGAGAGAGACCATGCTTACAGACTGAGAGAGAGACCATGGTTACAGACTGAGAGAGAGACCATGGTTACAGACTGAGAGAGACACCATGGTTACAGACTGAGAGAGAGACCATGGTTACAGACTGAGAGAGAGACCATGGTTACAGACTGAGAGAGACACCATGGTTACAGACTGAGAGAGACACCGTGGTTACAGACTGAGGGAGAGACACCATGGTTACAGACTGAGAGAGACACCATGGTTACAGACTGAGAGAGACACCATGGTTACAGACTGAGAGAGAGACCATGGTTACAGACTGAGAGAGACACCATGGTTACAGACTGAGAGAGACACCATGGTTACAGACTGAGAGAGACACCATGGTTACAGACTGAGAGAGAGACCATGGTTACAGACTGAGAGAGAGACCATGGTTACAGACTGAGAGCGAGACCATGGTTACAGACTGAGAGAGAGACCATGGTTACAGACTGAGAGAGACCATGGTTACAGACTGAGAGAGACACCATGGTTACAGACTGAGAGAGAGACCATGGTTACAGACTGAGAGAGAGACATTTACATTACATTTACATTTACGTTATTTAGCAGACACTCTTATCCAGAGCGACTTACAAATTGGTGCATTCACCTTATGATATCCAGTGGAACAACCACTGTACAATAGTACATATATATCTTTTTGGGGGGGGGGAGGGGGGTAGAAGGATTACTTTATCCTATTCCAGGTATTCCTTAAAGAGGTAGGGTTTTAGGTGTCTCCGGAAGGTGGTGATTGACTCCGCTGTCCTGGCGTCGTGAGGGAGCTTGTTCCACCATTGGGGTGCCAGAGCAGCGAACAGTTTTGACTGGAATGAGCGGGAACTGTGCTTCCGCAGAGGTAGGGAGGCGAGCAGGCCAGAGGTGGATGAACGCAGTGCCCTTCTTCGGGTGTAGGGACTGATCAGAGTCTGAAGGTACGGAGGTGCCGTTCCACTCACAGCTCCGTAGGCAAGCACCATGGTCTTGTAGCAGAGACCATGGTTACTGACTGAGAGAGACACCATGGTTACAGATTGAGAGAGACCATGGTTACAGACTGAGAGAGAGACCATGGTTACAGACTGAGAGAGAGACCATGGTTACAGACTGAGAGAGACACCATGGTTACAGACTGAGAGAGACCATGCTTACAGACTGAGAGAGACACCATGGTTACTGACTGAGAGAGAAAGACCATGGTTACAGACTGAGAGAGACACCATGGTTACAGACTGAGAGAGAGACCATGGTTACAGACTGAGGGAGAGACACCATGGTTACAGACTGAGAGAGACACCATGGTTACAGACTGAGAGAGACACCATGGTTACAGACTGAGAGAGAGACCATAGTTATAGACTGAGAGAGAGACCATGGTTACAGACTGAGAGAGACACCATGGTTACAGACTGAGAGAGAGACCATGGTTACAGACTGAGAGAGAGACCATGGTTACAGACTGAGAGAGACACCATGGTTACAGACTGAGAGAGAGACCATGGTTACAGACTGAGAGAGAGACCATGGTTACAGACTGAGAGAGACAACATGGTTACAGACTGAGAGAGACCATGCTTACAGACTGAGAGAGAGACCATGGTTACAGACTGAGAGAGAGACCATGGTTACAGACTGAGAGAGACACCATGGTTACAGACTGAGAGAGAGACCATGGTTACAGACTGAGAGAGAGACCATGGTTACAGACTGAGAGAGACACCATGGTTACAGACTGAGAGAGACACCGTGGTTACAGACTGAGGGAGAGACACCATGGTTACAGACTGAGAGAGACACCATGGTTACAGACTGAGAGACACCATGGTTACAGACTGAGAGAGAGACCATGGTTACAGACTGAGAGAGACACCATGGTTACAGACTGAGAGAGAGACCATGGTTACAGACTGAGAGAGACCATGGTTACAGACTGAGAGAGACACCATGGTTACAGACTGAGAGAGACACCATGGTTACAGACTGAGAGAGAGACCATGGTTACAGACTGAGAGAGACACCATGGTTACAGACTGAGAGAGACACCATGGTTACTGACTGAGAGAGAGTGAACATGCTATTGGAGAGCATTCTTCTTGACCAGTACAAAATGTTGTGAGAATGTACTGTGTATGTGCTTGTCTGTGTGTAGTGGTGCATTTGTTTGTATAACTCAGTGTGTGTGTGTTTGTGTGTGTGCGTGCGCCTGTGGGTATGTTTGTGCGTGTGTGCGTGTGTGTGTGTGCTGGTGTACCTTTGCATTGCAGCCCTTGTCTGAGCAGGCCCCACAGTAGCGATCCACAGTGGTCACAGAAGGTTAGGACTTTGAAGTTGTGAATACCAAACTTATGAGGCATATTAACGCTGAACCGCTGGGATCCAACCTGCAGGGGGAGACAAAGAGCATTAACGATCACACAGTCACACCCCTGCATTGATTCACCTCATTATAGCTCATATCTGGAATGATGCCTACCTCCTCTGGTGTGGTGTCCTCTTTGTCTTTCTTCATCCCAGCACATTTTGTGATGATGAGCTCGTGGCAGCGCTTATGGACTACACACGTGCACACTAGGAGACAACAGATAACTAAGTCAATCACTTTCATTTCAACACGTTAGTTCAGTTATCTGTTACGGTCCTATTACTTATAGAGCGATGGGAATACACATTGGTGTGCAGATAGCCGTAACACAGACATAGATATGATGGTTACCTTGACACTGGTAGCCCTGTTTCCCAATCACACCCCTGTTGAGAGAGATAAATAGTCACTCAATGCAACATACAGTCAGATTCAGAGTGGAACAGTATTAAGTTACTGTGGAATTGTACGTTTTTTCTTAGAATGAAGTGAATATGTTTGGGCCCTCAAAGCTTTGTCACGTTCAACATGTCTTTTTCTATGTTTTTGATTAAAAGGCAAAATCTGGAATTTAAACAGCCTAACCCTGCTTGCTGTAATGAATGGAAATTGAACCATTGAACAGCAGAAAGTTTAAGAGGTTCCTGAGCCATAGCAGTGAGTTGTGCCACCTCTATAAGCGCTGTCACTGTGGCAATGGGGAGGGGGCTGGGCCTAAAATAGCCACAGCTGTGTGCTAACACTCTTTATCACCTCTGTCAGAGATACAGGTCACATCATTATCGCTCTGTTACACTTAGGGAGCGTCTGACAATGCTACAGTATACTGCAGTCAGTTTAGACTATCTGACAATGCTACAGTATACTGCAGTCAGTTTAGACTATCTGACAATGCTACAGTATACTGCAGCCAGTTAGGGACTATCTGACTATGCTACAGTATACCACAGTCAGTTAGGGACTATCTGACAATGCTACAGTATACCACAGTCAGTTAGGGACTATCTGACAATGCTACAGTACACCACAGCCAGTTAGGGACTATCTGACTATGCTACAGTATACCACAGCTAGTTAGGGACTATTTGACTATGCTACAGTACACCACAGCTAGTTAGGGACTATCTGACAATGCTACAGTATACCAATGCCAATCTCAGGTCAGATACTGAGTTGGTTCACTAGAGAGAAAGGGCTCACTATTACAAGTGGATGTCAGTGGGAGACAGACTTTTGTGCACTACCATCAAGACTCATATCAGGAGATGCTGTGTACTGTAACATCAACATGTAGGCAGGCAGTTCCCAGTTCTGCTCAGTTCAGACCAGGGACCGTATGCACAAAGCCTCGCAGAGTAGGAGTGCTGATCTAGGATCACTTTTGCCTTTTAGATCATAATGAATTAGATTATATGGACAGGCTGGGACATGATCCTAGATCAGCACTCCTACTCTGAGATGCTTTGTGCCTACGGGCCCAGATCAGACTCTTCTCACAGCCTTAAGACTCTGTGCCTCCTGGGTGTGCTCTGCAGTCATCTGTTAGGTCATAAGCCCTAGGAAGCAGTACTTGTCAGCTTGCAGCCTGTGCCATGAGTAGCTTGGTGCAAACAGGGAGCAGAGAACCGGCTGGACTCTCCAGGATAAAGCTTCCACTGTAATGGTTAGCCTAGGGGCTTTTCCCACTGTCTCCATGGAAACACTGACAGACAAGAGCTCAGACCGCCCATGACCACGCATATAAAGGCTGACGTAGGCATGTGTGTGTGTGTGTGTGTGTGTGTGTCTCTCACCATATAAAGTCTCTGCAGTGGGAGCAGTAGGTAGGCTGCCGCAGATAGGTGGCCATGAACTTGTGTCCGTTGACCTGATGGACCCTCCTTCGTACGGCACCCTGCCTCTTCCGAGGCCGCATGCGCTCCCGAAACACACGCTCCTCAGCATTCTCGCTGGAGCCTGGAGCTGGAGAAGCACTTTATTAGTATTCATATTTGATGTATCACTTCAGAATGGCACATGAAGAGACAGACAAGGAGGATGGTGCATTAACGTCCATAACAAATCTAATCAAATTGTATTTATAAACAACAGGTGTAGACTAACAGTGAAATGCTTACTTACGGACCCTTCCCAACAAGACAAAAATATAGAAAAAATGACAACGACGATAACTTGGCTATATAAACAGGGTACCATTACAGAGTCAATGTGCAGGGGTACGAGGTGATAACTTGGCTATATAAACAGGGTACCAGTACAGAGTCAATGTGCAGGGGTACGAGGTGATAACTTGGCTATATAAACAGGGTACCATTACAGAGTCAATGTGCAGGGGTACGAGGTGATAACTTGGCTATATAAACAGGGTACCATTACAGAGTCAATGTGCAGGGGTACGAGGTGATAACTTGGCTATATAAACAGGGTACCAGTACAGACTCAATGTGCAGGGGTACGAGGTGATAACTTGGCTATATAAACAGGGTACCAGTACAGACTCAATGTGCAGGGGTACGAGGTGATAACTTGGCTATATAAACAGGGTACCAGTACAGACTCAATGTGCAGGGGTACGAGGTGATAACTTGGCTATATAAACAGGGTACCAGTACAGACTCAATGTGCAGGGGTACGAGGTGATAACTTGGCTATATAAACAGGGTACCACTACAGAGTCAATATGCAGGGGTACGAGGTGATTGAGGTAGATATGTACATATGGGTAGAGATAAAGTGACTAGGCAACAGGATAGATAATAAACAGTAGCAGCAGTGAAAGTGAAGAGTCCAAAGAGTTAGTGCAAAGAGGGTCAATGCAGATAGACCTGGTAGCTATTTGGTTGACTATTTTGTGGTTTTATGGCCTGTGGGTAGAAGCTGTTATAGGTCCTACTGGTTCCAGACTTGGTGGATCGATATAGTATATAGCACATTAATGAAGTGTGTCAGTATGCTTCTCCACACACTGCTTCTCCACACACAGCTACACTGCTACCCCAATCCCCTACACGTGTGAGGAAATGGAACAGTCAAATGCTACAACCCGCTACAGGTGGGAGGTAACGGAACAGTCCAGTGCTACAACCCCCTACAGGTGGGAGGTAACGGAACAGTCCAGTGCTACAATCCCCTACAGGTGGGAGGTAACGGAACAGTCCAGTGCTACAACCCCCTACAGGTGGGAGGTAATGGAACAGTCCAGTGCTACAACCCCCTATAGGTGGGAGGTAACGGAACAGTCCAGTGCTACAACCCCCTATAGGTGGGAGGTAACGGAACAGTCCAGTGCTACAACCCCCTACAGGTGGGAGGTAACGGAACAGTCCAGTGCTACAACCCCCTACAGGTGGGAGGTAACGGAACAGTCCAGTGCTACAACCCCCTACATGTGGGAGGTAATGGAACAGTCCAGTGCTACAACCCGCTACAGGTGGGAGGTAATGGAACAGTCCAGTGCTACAACCCCCTACAGGTGGGAGGTAACGGAACAGTCCAGTGCTACAATCCCCTACAGGTGGGAGGTAATGGAACAGTCCAGTGCTATAACCCCCTACAGGTGGGAGGTAATGGAACAGTCCAGTGCTACAACCCCCTACAGGCGGGAGGTAATGGAACAGTCCAGTGCTACAACCCCCTACAGGTGGGAGGTAATGGAACAGTCCAGTGCTACAACCCCCTACAGGTGGGAGGTAATGGAACAGTCCAGTGCTATAACCCCCTACAGGTGGGAGGTAATGGAACAGTCCAGTGCTACGACCCCCTACAGGCGGAAGGTAATGGAACAGTCCAGTGCTACAACCCCCTACAGGTGGGAGGTAATGGAACAGTCCAGTGCTATAAACCCCTACAGGTGGGAGGTAATGGACCAGTCCAGTGCTACAACCCCCTACAGGTGGGAGGTAATGGAACAGTCCAGTGCTACAACCCCCTACAGGTGGGAGGTAATGGAACAGTCCAGTGCTACAACCCCCTACAGGTGGGAGGTAATGGAACAGTCCAGTGCTGCACACATGACCACCTCTAGATGGTGCTACTGCAGCAGAGGTGAATTTACAAGGATAATCCCCTCAACAACCTCAAAGCTATGCAGATGCTAGAGAGGTGATTAACAGGCTTGTCACACACACACCACAGCACACTAGTTATGAGGGTATTACACATTTGTCTCGTCCGGATAGGATAGCCTATATGCTACCTAGCTAACAAGTGACTGATTCAATCTTAACTAAGAATGCAGGATACGACATGTTGGTGATTGAGCTCTCCCCCAGTGTACACTGAGCGTACAAAACATTAGGAACACCTTTCTAATATTGAGTTGCACCCCCTTTTGCCCTCGGGAACAGCCTCAATTTGTCAGGGCATGGACTCTACAAGGTGTCGAAAGCGCTCCACAGGGCTGCTGGCCCATGTTGACTCCAATGCTTCCCACAGTTGTGTCAAGTTGGCTGGATGTCCTTTGGGTGGTGGACCATTCTTGGTACACACAGGAAACTGTTGAGCGTGAAAAACCCAGCAGTTCTTGACACAAACCGGTGCGCCTGGCACCTACTACCATACCCCGTTCAAAGGCACTTACATCTTTTGTCTTGCCCATTCACCCACTGAATGGCACACTTACACAATCCATGTCTCAATTGTCTCAAGGCTTAAAAATCATTATTTAACCTGTCTCCTCCCCTTCATCTACACTGACTGAAGTGGATTTAACAAGTGACATCAATAAGGGATCATAGCTTTCACCTGCATTCACCTGGTCAGTCTATGTCATGGAAAGAGCAGTTGTTCCTAATGTTTTGTACACTCAGCATATGTGTTGTATGTAGCTAGGATGGGTGCAGATCTGCTGAGGTCTGGATCAATGGATTGACGGGGTAGGCTGTGACACAAAGCAACCATGTTGGAGACCTGTCAGCCCTACTCACCAGGGTAGGGCTCTCTCTATTTCTCTCTCACACATCCTCACACACTTACGCACAGCCTCAGACTCACACACTTACACACAGCCTCACACAGCCTCACACACTTACGCACAGCCTCACACAGTTCTCAAACACTTATGCACAGCCTCACAGAGCCTCACAGGCTCACACATCCTCACACATTTATGCACAGCCTCAGACTCACATACTTACACACAGTCTTACACAGCCTCACACACTTACACACAGCCTCACACACTTACACACAGCCTCACAGCCTCACACAGCCTCACACACTTACGCACAGCATCACAGCATCACAGCACATACTGTTGTACATGGATGCATTCACACAAGCACGCACGTACACACAAATAAACACACACACACACACACACACACACACACACACACACACACACACACACACACACACACACACACACATACACTATACAGAAAAAAAAGTGTGAAATCTTTCTCTCCTGGAGTGATTATGGAAGAGTATTCCCTGTGGGGAGCTTAGGTTTACATTACACTCTGCTACTTTATTAATTATACTGTCAGCGCAGGGGGGCGGGAGGGAGGGAAGGAGATTGGGAGGGAGGGAGGGAGGAAGGAAGGGAGGGAATGTGTTAATGGTAGGTGACAGGTAGGTGACAGCCCCCTGCCACATGGTCTGGTAGTTCACAGCCCCCTCCCACTTGGTCTGGTAGGTCACAGCCCCCTGCCACATGGTCTGGTAGTTCACAGCCGCCTGCAACATGGTCTGGTAGGTCAGAGCCCCCTGCCACATGGTCTGGTAGATCACAGCCCCCTCCCACTTGGTCTGGTAGGTGACAGCCCCCTGCTACATGGTCTGGTAGGTCAGAGCCCCCTGCCACATGGTCTGGTAGGTCAGAGCCCCCTGCCACATGGTCTGGTAGGTGACAGCCCCCTGCCACATGGTCTGGTAGGTGACAGCCCACTGCCACATGGTCTGGTAGGTCACAGCCCCCCTGCCACATGGTCTGGTAGGTCACAGCCCCCTCCCACATGGTCTGGTAGGTCACAGCCCCCTCCCACACGGTCTTGTAGGTGACAGCCCCCTGCCACATGGTCTGGTAGGTCACAGCCCCCTGCCACATGGTCTGGTAGGTCACAGCCCCCTCCCACATGGTCTGGTAGGTCACAGCCCCCTCCCACATGGTCTGGTAGGTGACAGCCCCCTGCCACATGGTCTGGTAGGTGACAGCCCCCTGCCACATGGTCTGGTAGGTCACAGCCCCCTCCCACATGGTCTGGTAGGTCACAGCCCCCCTGCCACATGGTCTGGTAGGTGACAGCCCCCTGCCACATGGTCTGGTAGGTGACAGCCCCCTGCCACATGGTCTGGTAGGTGACAGCCCCCTGCCACATGGTCTGGTAGGTGACAGCCCCCTTGCCACATGGTCTGGTAGGTGACAGCCCCCTGCCACATGGTCTGGTAGGTGACAGCCCCCTGCCACATGGTCTGGTAGTTCACAGCCCCCTGCCACATGGTCTGGTAGGTCACAGCCCCCTCCCACTTGGTCTGGTAGGTGACAGCCCCCTGCCACATGGTCTGGTAGGTCACAGCCCCCTGCCACATGGTCTGGTAGTTCACAGCCCCCTGCCACATGGTCTGGTAGTTCACAGCCCCCTGCCACATGGTCTGGTAGGTCACAGCCCCCTGCCACATGGTCTGGTAGTTCACAGCCCCCTGCCACATGGTCTGGTAGGTCACAGCCCCCTGCCACATGGTCTGGTAGGTGACAGCCCCTGCCACATGGTCTGGTAGTTCACAGCCCCCTGCCACATGGTCTGGTAGGTGACAGCCCCCTGCCACATGGTCTGGTAGGTGACAGCCCCCCTGCCACATGGTCTGGTAGGTGACAGCCCCCTGCCACATGGTCTGGTAGGTCACAGCCCCCTGCCACATGGTCTGGTAGGTCACAGCCCCCTGCCACATGGTCTGGTAGGTGACAGCCCCCCTGCCACATGGTCTGGTAGGTGACAGCCCCCCTGCCACATGGTCTGGTAGTTCACAGCCCCCTGCCACATGGTCTGGTAGGTCACAGCCCCCTGCCACATGGTCTGGTAGGTGACAGGTAGGTGACAGCCCCCTGCCACATGGTCTGGTAGGTGACAGCCCCCCTGCCACATGGTCTGGTAGGTGACAGCCCCCTGCCACATGGTCTGGTAGTTCACGGCCCCCTGCCACATGGTCTGGAAGGTGACAGCTCCCTGCCACATAGTCTGGTAGGTGACAGCCCCCTGCCACATGGTCTGGTATTTCACAGCCCCCTGCCACATGGTCTGGTAGGTGACAGCCCCCTGCCACATGGTCTGGTAGGTGACAGCCCCTTGCCACATGATTTCTGGGGTCAACTAAGGCTGTGTGAAAATGTACCTGTAACCAGGAGCAACAGCTGCACAATTTACAAACATATTATAATAAATAGATTTGAAACTTGTATCTCATTAATGTAATTGATGAAATATGTATAGCCAGTTGTAATTGTAATGGCTTAGCAGATAATAAGAAAAGATTAACAATATTTACCTGGCTTAAAGAGAAGAAATATAATTTTTTGTTTTTACAGGAAACTAATTCAACAGTTTTAGAAGAAGTTGTGTGGAAAAAGGACTGGGGGTGAAATATACTTCTCCCATGGGAAAAGAAACTCAAAAGGGGTGATGACATTAATTGGCTTCCCTGTGGCTCAGTTGGTAGAGCATGGTGTTTGCAATGCCAGCATGGCGTGTGCAACGCCAGGGTTGTGGGTTCGAATTCCCACGGGGGGCCAGTACAAAAACATTACAAAAATTTAAAAAGACATGAAATGAAATGTATGCATTCTCTACTGTAAGTCGCTCTGGATAAGAGCATCTGCTAAATGACTAAAATGTAATTAACTGTAATGTTGAGCCGAATGTGCAAATTGTCCAAACAGATCCCCAAGGTAGATGTATGATATGAAATATGTTATTGGACCATAAACAGATATAACCTTTACGTACCAAATAATGATGATCCATGTTTCTTTGAAAATATATTGAATAAATGATCAACCCTGCAAGCAATACAAGACTCTATTATTATGGTGGGAGATTATAATACTGTTTTAAATACCTCAATGGACCGTAAAGGAAATCACACTACAAACTATCACCCTCATGCACGTAAGGAAATCACGAATATCATGGATATATTGGAACTAGTGGATATATGGAGGCTAAAATATCCTGACCTAGTGAGATATACAGTTTACATACACCTTAGCCAAATACATTTAAACTGAGTTTTTCACAATTCCTGACATTTAATCGCAGAAAATAATTCCCTGTTTTAGGTCATTTAGGATCACCACTTTATTTTAAGAATGTGAAATGTCAGAATAATAGTAGAGAGAATGATTTATTTCAGCTTTTATTTCTTTCATCACATTCCCAGTGGGTCAGAAGTTTACATACACTCAATTAGTATTTGGTAGCATTGCCTTTCAATTGTTTAACTTGGGTCAAACGTTTTGGGAAGCCTTCCACAAGCTTCCCACAATAAGATGGGTGGATTTTGGCCCATTCCTCCTGACAGAGCTGGTGTAACTGAGTCAGATTTGTAGGCCTCCTTGCTCGCACACGCTTTTTCAGGTCTGCCCACAAATGTTCTATGGGATTGAGGTCAGGGCTTTGTGATGGCCACTCCAATACCTTGACTTTGTTGTCCTTAAGCCATTTTGTCCATATGGAAGACCCATTTGCGACCAAGCTTCAACTTCCTGACTGATGTCTTGAGATGTTGCTTCAATATATCCATATAATTTTCCTCCTTGTGATGCCATCTATTTTGTGAAGTGCACCAGTCCCTCCTGCAGCATAGCACCCCCACAACATGATGCTGCTAGCCCCGTGCTTCACAGTTGGTATGGTGTTCTTAGGCTTGCAAGCCTCCCCCTTTTCCCTCCAAACATATTATTGGTCATTATTGCCAAACAGTTCTATTTTTGTTTCATCAGACCAGAGGACATTTCACCAAAAAGTAAGATCTTTGTCCCCATGTGCACTTCTAAACCATAGTCTGTCTTTTTTATGGCGGTTTTGGAGCAGTGGCTTCTTCCTTGCTGAGTGGCCTTTCAGGTTATGCCGATATAGGACTCGTTTTACTGTGGATATTGATACTTTTGTACCTGTTTCCTCCAGCATCTTCACAAGGTCCTTTGCTGTTGTTCTGGGATTGATTTGCACTTTTTGCACCAAAGTACGTTCATCTCTAGGAGACAGAACACATCTCCTTCCTGAGCGGTATGACGACTGTGTGGTCCCATGGTGTTTATACTTGCGTACTATTATTTGTACAGATGAACGCAGTACCTTCAGGTGTTTGGAAATTGCTCCCAAGCATGAACCAGGCTTGTGGAGGTCTAGAATTATTTTTCTGAGGTCTTGGCTGATTTCTTTTGATTTTCCCATGATGTCAAGCAAAGAGGCACTGCGTTTGAAGGTAGGCCTTGAAATACATCCACAGGTAGAAGCTTCTAAAGCCATGACATAATTGTCTGGAATTTTCCAAGCTGTTTAAAGGCACAGTCAACTTAGTGTATGTAAACTTCTGACTCACTGGAATTGTGATACAGTCAATTATAAGTGAAATAATCTGTCTGTAATCAATTGTTGGAAAAATTACTTGTGTCATGCACAAAGTAGATGTCCTAACCGATTTGCCAAAACTATAGTTTGTTAACAAGAAATATGTTGAGTGGTTGAAAAACGAGTTTTAATGACTCCAACCTAATTGTATGTAAACTTCCGACTTCAACTGTACATGGCGGAGGCTCAATCAAGCTAGTCATCTTGACTACTTTCTTATGTCATTCTCGTTGGCACCAAAAGTTTAAAAAGTGTTGATAGAGGGCAGATTGCGGTTGGACCATCAGATAATTAGCATATACAATACTCTTACTATTTCCACGTGGGTGAAGATATTGGAAATTGAATCAAAGCATATTGGATGATAACTTTAACTAGGACAGAGGAATTTATAACTGACTTTTTCCAACATAGTATAGGTACTGCAGATCCCCTTATTGTATGTGACACTTTTAAATGTGCCTTTAGAGGCCTTGCATTTCAGTACTTAGCTCTAAAACAAAAGCAATTTAGGTCAAAAGAGTCCATATTTTATCAAAGGAAATGGGTCTAACAGAACAGATAGATCACAATAAAAACTGTACTATAGAGGCTCAGAATATGTTAGAGGAAAAACAAAAAGAAATGGGGGAATATATTATAAAAAAATAAAGCAAATTTAATGGAATATGGGTAAAAATGCACCAAAGTTTTGTTAATCTTCAACATAGAAATTTTACCAAAAATAATTTACTGAAACTTGTTACAAATGACGAAGTCATTATGATTCACCAAATTATATTTTGAAAGAGGAAGCAAAGTACTTTAAACATGTTTCCGTTTTAGTTTCCTCCATCTCCTCTAATAACCAAAGGTATTTGTATGGATTTTTTGTCACAGCTGTTAGAAGGAGCGGACCAAGATGCAGCGTTTTAGTAGTTCCACATATTTATTTAACCAGTGAAACCGAATGCAATAATTAAACACTTCAAAATATACACAAAACAACAAACCGTGACGCAGGAGAATCAAATACACTCACAACGAATAATCACCCACAAACACATGTGAAACAAACATCAACTTAAATAGGACCTCCAATTAGAGACAACGACAACCTGCTGCCTCTAATTGGAGGTCATACCAAACAACACCAACATAGAAATGCAAAACTAGAAACTGAACATAGACATACAAAAACAGACAAACACCCACTGTCACGCCCTGACCTACTCCACCATAGAAAATAACCACTCACTATGGTCAGGACGTGACATTTTTGTTTATTAATAATGTAAAATGAACAGCTGTACAGAAAGCCTCATGTGAAGGTGAAATTACATAGGAGGAACTTATTGATGCCATTAAAGCCTTTAAGTCTGGGCAAACTCCAGGGCTGGATGGCATACCAGTTGAGGTATACCAAACATTTTTTGATATACTCAGAGGACCATTATTATTCATGTTTTACCCAATCCTATGAAAATGGTAGGTTATCGGACATTCAACAAGAAGGTCTCATTTCATTAGTACTGAAAAAGGATACAAGTGGTAAATATAAAGATCCAGTCCATTTAAAAAATTGGAGGCACCTTACACTTTAGTGTTGTGATGCAAACATTCTAGCAAAATGTATAGCTCATAGGAAATAAAGGTGTTTTTTTATTATTCCTTATTTTATTATTCATCTAATCAGACAGGTTTTTTTACATGGACGATACATTGGAGATAATTTAAGTACTGGAAACAATAGAACACTATGAAAAATCAGGGACACTGTAGCTGACTTAGAAAAGGCTTTTGATAAAGTACGACTGGAATTTATATATAAATGCCTGGAACATTAACATTTTGGAGAATCTGTTTTAAAATGGGTTAAAGTCATGTATAGTAACCCTAGGTGTAAAATAGTAAACAATGGCTACTTTTCAGAAAGTTTTACACTGTCAAGAGGAGTAAACAAGGTTGTCCAGTATCGGCATATCTGTTTATTATGGCTATCAAAATGTAATATTAAAATCAGATCCAACAATAATATCAAGGGGTTAGAAATCCAGGACTTAAAAAAACAAAGGTGTCATTGTGCACTGCTGATAAATGTTTTCTTTTAAATCTACAATTTGGATCCCTCCACAGCCTCATAGAGAATCTACATACTTTTTCTAACCTCTCTGGATTACAAGCAAATTATGATAGGTGTACTATATTATGTGTTGGATCCCAAAAAAATGTAACTTTTACATTACCGTTTAGTTTACCAATAAAATGGTCTGATGGTGATGTTTACATACTCGGTATACATATCCCAAAATAAATAAATGATCTCACTCCAATAGGGTGAATAGAAAGTTAGCAAAAATAGATAAGATCTTGCTACCATGGAAAGGAAAATCACCCTAATTAACTATTTTGTCATATCCTAGTTTACCTATTTGCTTAAGGTCTTGCATACACCTAGCAGACAGTTATTTAAATTATATGAGAACTATTTTTACAATATTATTTAGAACGGCAAGCCAGACAAAATTAAATTGGCCTATTAATATAATGAATATGAATTCGGAGGGCAGAAATGATTAAATATTAAAGTATTAGACCTCTCACTAAAGGCTTCAGTCATACAAAAGTTATGCTTAATTCTGAACTGGTTCTCAAGCAAATGAATAAGAATGTCTTACCCCATGTTCAAGAATGGCCTGTTTGCCTTTATTCAGATTACAACCTCCCACTTTCAGTTTTTTGAAAAGGAAATCTCCCAAATATTACTATTTTTAAAACAAGCCACAGGAAGTTGGTTGCAATTTCAATTTAATCCATCAGAAAATAACTGAACAAATAATACAACAAATATTGTGGTTAAACTCAAATATACCAATAGTGTAAAAAAAACTATATATTATAATCTTTGTAAATGATATCATAAATAGGACTGGTGGAGTTATGTCACACATGCAGCTAACCAAAATATATGGAAATGTCTACTCTAACCAAAATTACAACCAACTAATAGCAGCATTACCACAAAAATGGAAGAGGGAAGTGGAAGGGGGAAAAAATGAGGAACTTGTCTGTCGTCCTGCATTAAAGACCATAATTGGTTAAAGAAAATTGTGATTAATAAAAAAGTATACCAGTTTAATTGAAGGATCAACAAATGGACAGCTGTGCCATGCAAAATAGTTGGGAAGAGATTTTCGACGAACTGAATCCATGGCACATGGTTTATGAACTGATACGCAAAACGAAATTCATGCAACCAATCGAATGTTATATATATATAAAAAACGGAAAAGTGGTATTCACCCCCTTTGCTATGAAGCCCCTAAATAAGATCAATCAATTACCTTCAGAAGTCACATAATTAGAATCTGCAACACCACTAAGCAAGGGGCACCACCAAGCAAGTGGCACTATGAAGACCAAGGAGCTCTCCAAACAGGTCAGGGAAAAAGTTGTGGAGAAGTACAGATCAGGGTTGGGTTATAAAAAAGATCAGAAACTTTGAACATCCAACGGAGCACCACTAAATCCATTATTAAAAAATGGAAAGAATATGGCACCGCAACAAACCTGCCAAGAGAGGGCCGCCCACCAAAACCCACAGACCATGCAAGGGTGGCATTAATCAGAGAGGCAACAAAGAGACCAAAGATAACCCTGAAGAAGCTGCAAAGCTCCACAGCGGAGATTGGAGTATATGTCCATAGGACCACTTTAAGCTGTACACTCCACAGAGCTGGGCTTTATGGACGAGTGGCCAGAAAAAAATAAGCAAACATGTTTGGTGTTCGCCAAAAGGCATGTGGGAGACTCTCCAAACATATGGAAGAAGGTACTCTGGTCAGATGAGACTAAAATTGAGCTTTTTGGCCATCAAGGAAAACACTACGTCTGGCGCAAACTCAACACCTCTCATCAACCCGAGAATACCATCCCCACAGTGAAGCATGGTGGTGGCAGCATCATGCTGTGGGGATGTTTTTCATTGGCAGGGACTGGGAAATTGGTCAGAATTTAAGGAACGATGGATGGCGCTAAATACAGGGAAATTCTTGAGGGAAACCTGTTTCAGTCTTCCAGAGATTTGAGACTGGGATGGAGGTTCACCTTCCAGCAGGACAATGACCCTAAGAATACTGCTAAAGCAGTTTAAGGGTAAACAGTTACATGTCTTGGAATGGCCTAGTCAAAGCCCAGACCTCAATCCAATTGAGAATCTGTGGTATGACTTAAAGATTGCTCTACACAAGTGGAACCCATCCAACTTGAAGGAGCTTGAGTAGTTTTGACTTGAAGAATGGGCAAAAATCCCAGTGGCTAGATGCGCCAAGCTTATGGAGACATACCCCAAGAGACTTGCAGCTTTAATTGCTGCAAAAGGTGGCTCTACAAAGTATTGACTTTGGGGTTGTGAAAAGTTATGCACCCTCAAGTTTTCCGTTTTTTTGTGTTATTTCTTGTTCGTTTCACAATAAAAAAATATTTTGCATCTTCAAAGTGGTAGGCATGTTGAGTAAAACCTCTCAAAAATCCAATTTAATTCCAGGCTGTAAAGCAACAAAATAGGAAAAATGCAAGGGGGGTGAACACTTTCGCAAGCCACTGTATATATGTATATACAGTACCAGTCAAAAGTTTGTTAATACACACCTACTCATTCAAGGGTTTTTCATTATTTGTACTATTTTCTACATTGTAGAAAAATAGTGAATACATAAAAACTATGAAATAACACATATGGAATCATGTAGTGTTAAAACCTCTTAAGGATCCTGTCAGTAGTTGCTATGAGTGGTGGTAGGAGTCAGGCGCAGAGAGCAGAGGTAAGGAACTTTGTGTTTATTCCATAAAACACAACACGATCGACGCCAACACAACCGGCGTGAAAAATGCAAAGTGCCCAGAACAACAGGTACACAGCATGCATAAAAAATAACAATTGTCGATTGCCAGCACATCCAAATACAAAACACAACCTGACGCTAAATAATCCCGCACAAACCTGGGCGGGCTAAACAGGCTTAAATAACCAAAAATCAAAAGAACCAAATGAGGAACAGGTGCAAACAATAAGACATACCAAACAAAAAGGAAAAAGGGATCAGCGGCGGCTAGTAGGCCGGTGACGACGACCGCCGAGCGCCGCCCGAGCAGGCAGGGGAGCCACCTTCGGTGGGATTCGTGACAGTACCCTCCTCCTGACCCGCAGCTCCCGCAGCGCGAGGGCGACCCGGAGGACGAGGTGCAGGGCGATCCCCATGAAGGCGGTGGAACTCCCTCAGTAGTGGGGGGTCCAAAATGTCCTTCCTGGGTACCCAGCACCTCTCCTCCGCGCCGTACCCCTCCCAGTCGACGAGGTACTGTAGGCCCCCCCCCCCCCCGAAGTCTGGAGTCCAGAATGGCGCGTATCTTATACGCCGGGGACCCCCCAATGTCCAGCGGGGGTGGAGGAACCTCCGGCACCTCACCTTCCTGCATGGGACCAGCCACCACCGGCCTGAGGAGAGACACATGAAACAAGGGGTTAATACGGTAGTAAGATGGAAGTTGTAACCGGTAACACACCTCGTTTATCCTCCTCAGGACTTTAAATGGCCCTACACACTGCGGGCCCAGCTTCCGGCAGGGCAAGCGGAGGGGCAGGTTTCTAGCCGAGAGCCAGACTCGATCCCCTGGTGCAAACACAGGGGTCTCACTGCGGTGCTGGTCAGCGCTCTTCTTCTGCCGTCCACTCGCCTTTGTGAGTGCATCTTGGACGGCTCTCCAAGTGTCCTTCGAGCGCTGCACCCAATCCTCCACCGCAGGAGCCTCGGTCTGGCTCTGGTGCCATGGAGCCAGGACCGGCTGGTAGCCCAACACGCACTGGAAAGGTGACATGTTGGTTGATGAGTGACGTAGAGAATTTTGGGCTATTTCTGCCCATGGAACGTATCTCACCCATTCCCTGGGCCGGTCCCGGCAATACGTCCTTAGAAACCTACCCACCTCTTGGTTCACTCTCTCCACCTGCCCATTACTCTCGGGGTGGAAACCTGAGGTCAGGCTGACCGAGACCCCCAAATGTTCCATGAACGCCCTCCAAACTCTGGATGTGAACTGGGGACCCCGATCAGAAACGATGTCCTCGGGCATCCCATAGTGCCGGAAGACTTGGGTAAACAGGGCCTCCACAGTCTGCAGAGCCGTAAGGAGACAGGGCAACGGGATGAGACGACAGGACTTCGAGAACCGATCCACAACGACCAGGATAGTGGTGTTCCCCTGAGATACGGGAAGGTCAGTGAGGAAGTCCACTGACAAGTGTGACCACGGCCGCTGTGGAACGGGGAGGGGGTGTAATTTCCCTCTAGGCAGGTGTCGAGAAGCCTTGCTCTGAGCGCACACCGAGCAGGAGGAAACATAAAACCGCACGTCCTTACCCGAGGTGGGCCACCAGTACTTCCCCCTCAGGTTCCGCACTGTCCTCTCGATCCCAGGGTGACCCGAAGAGGGGAGATTATGGGCCCATCGAATCAATCAATCACGGAGACCAACCGGCACGTACTGAACACCTGCCGGACACTGCGATGGTGCAGGTTCCAACCGTAACGCCCGCTCGATCTCCGCGTCCAACTCCCATACCACCGGAGCTACCAAGCACGACGCTGGAAGGATGGGAGCCGGATCGATGGCCCTCTCCTCGGTGTCATATAGGCGGGACAGTGCGTCGGCCTTCGTGTTCTGTGAACCTGGCCGATAAGAGATCGTGAACCGGAAACGGGTAAAGAACATGGCCCACCTGGCCTGACGCGGATTCAGTCTCCTAGCTGCCCGGATGTACTTGAGATTACGGTGGTCAGTCCAGATGAGGAAAGGGTGCTTAGCCCCCTCAAACCAATGTCTCCACACCTTCAGAGCCTTGACCACAGCTAACAACTCCCGGTCCCCCACGCCATAGTTCTGCTCCGCCGGCCCGAGCTTCCTAGAAAAGAAAGCGCACGGGCGGAGTTTGAGTGGCGTGCCCGAGCGCTGTGATAGCACGGCCCCCACCCCAGTCTCGGACGCGTCCACCATGAATGCCAAAGAGGGGTCCGGATGAGCCAGCACTGGAGCGTCGGTAAACAGCTCCTTCAGGCGACTGAATGCTCTGTTCGCCTCTGCTGACCAGCGCAAGCGCGCCGGACCCCCCTTCAGCAGTGAGGTAATGGGAGCAGCAACTTGACCAAAGCCCCGGATAAACCTCCGGTAGTAATTGGCAAACCCTAAAAACCGCTGCACCTCCTTTACCGTGGTCGGAGTCGGCCAATTACGCACGGCTTTAACGCGGTCATCCTCCATCACCACCCCCGAGGTGGAAATGCGATACCCCAGGAAGGAAACGGCTCGTTTGAAAAACTCAACCTTAACGTACAGGTCATTCTCCAGCAGTCGCCCAAGCACCTTGCGCACCAGGGAGACATGCGCGGCGCGGATGGCGGAATAGATCAGGATGTCGTCAATATACACCACCACCCCCTGCCCATGCAGGTCCCTGAGAATCTTGTCAACAAAGGATTGAAAGACGGCTGGAGCATTCTTTAACCCATACGGCATGACGAGGTACTCATAGTGGCCCGATGTGGTACTGAATGCGGTTTTCCACTCGTCTCCTCCCCGGATACGCACCAGATTGTAAGCGCTCCTGAGGTCCAGTTTCGTGAAAAAACGCGCGCCGTGAAATGATTCCACCGCCGTAGCAATGAGAGGTAGCGGGTAACTGAACCCTACTGTGATGGAATTTAGACCTCGATAATCAATGCACGGACGCAACCCTCCATCCTTTTTCTTCACGAAAAAGAAACTCGAGGAGACGGGTGACATGGAAGGCCGAATGTACCCCTGTCTCAGAGATTCCGTGACATATGTCTCCATAGCCAACGTTTCCTCCTGTGACAATGGGTACACGTGGCTCCCAGGGAAGTGTAGCGTTTACCTGGAGATTTATCACGCAATCCCTTGTCGATGAGGTGGTAATCGGGTCGCCCTCTTTTTACAGAAGGCGATAGCCAAATCGGCATATTCTGAGGGAATGCGCACAGTGGAAACCTCGTCTGGACTCTCCACCGTCGTCGCACCGATGGAAACTCCCTTACACCTGCCTGAGCACTCCTCTTACCACCCTCTGAGAGCCCCCTGTCTCCACAAAATATTGTGATTGTGATTGGCCAGCCAGGGAATCCCCAGCACCACCGGAAACGCAGGAGAATCAATGAGGAAGAGACTAATCTGTTCCCCATGATCCCCCTGCGTTACCATGTCCAGTGGCACCGTGGCCTCCCTGACCAGTCCTGACCCTAATGGTCGGCTATCTAAGGAGTGCCCAGGGAAAGGTTGGTCCAACGACACCAGGGGAATCCCTAGCCTTAACGCGAGCCCACGATGCATAAAGTTTCCAGCTGCGCCTGAATCGACTAGCGCCTTATGCTGGAAAGAGGGAGAAAACAAGGGGAAAGTTACTAAAATGAACATATGACCAATAGGGAGCTCTGGGTGAGGTTGGTGCTTACTCACCTGAGGTGAACGAGGAGTGCTCCGCCTGCCATCCCGATTCCCAGAGGAGCTCCCCCAGCACCGGTCGGTAGTGTGTCCTCTCCGACCACACTGGGTACAAGAGGAGCCTCCTCCTCCGGTTCCCCTGGACGCGCCCCCCCCTAGCTCCATAGGGATGGGAGCTGGAGGACCTGGAGGTGGAACCAACAGGGCCCTGTCTGGACGCCCGCGAGCAGCCAGCAGGTTGTCGAGACGAATGGACATGTCTATTAGTTCATCTAGTGAGAGTGTAGTGTCCCAACAGGCTAGCTCACGGCGGACGTCCTCCCGGAGGCTACACCGATAGTGGTCCATCAGGGCCCTGTCGTTCCATCCCGCTCCAGCAGCCAAGGTCCGGAACTCCAGAGCAAAGTCCTGTGCGCTCTTCGTCTCCTGCCGCAGGTGGAACAGCTGTTCACCTGCCGCCCGGCCCTCTGCTGGGTGGTCGAACATGGCCCGGAAACGGCGGGTGAACTCGGGGTAGTG
This sequence comes from Salmo trutta, assembly GCF_901001165.1. NCBI lineage: Eukaryota > Metazoa > Chordata > Actinopteri > Salmoniformes > Salmonidae > Salmo > Salmo trutta. The sequence goes on from NC_042974.1 coordinate 10,507,884, forward strand.
ATCCCTTGCCGAGTCTGGGCCATACCACACTGCGTTGGCCCACTCCAGGGCACGTCCCGAGGGAGTCGGACGAACGGTAGCCAGTTACAACTCCAACTGCAGCAGGAACCCCTGGCACCCAGCCGCTGCCCCATCGTACTCCCTGGGGAGAGCCAGGCGCAAGGCTCCGGGTCCGGACGTCGGTGGAGGGGTAGATGGTGGAGGGGGAATTGGTGCTGGGGATGCGGTAGGGAGGCCACTCCTCTCCCATCGGTCCATCCTCTCCATCATCTGGTCCATCGCTGAGCCGATTCGGTGGAGGATGGTGGTATGATGGAGGACCCGTTCCTCCATCGATGGGAGAGGAGGTGAGGCTGCTCCTGCTGACTCCATAGCTGGTGCGGGATTCTGTCAGTAGTTGCTAGGAGTGGTGGTAGGAGTCAGGCGCAGAGAGCAGAGGTAAGGAACTTTGTGTTTATTCCATAAAACACAACACGATCGACGCCAACACAACCGGCGTGAAAAATGCAAAGTGCCAAGAACAACAGATACACAGCATGCATAAAAAATAACAAATGTCGATCGCCAGCACATCCAAATACAAAACACAACCTGACGCTAAATAATCCCGCACAAACCTGGGCGGGCTAAACAGGCTTAAATAACCAAAAATAAATAGAACCAAATGAGGAACAGGTGCAAACAATAAGACATACCAAACGAAAAGGAAAAAGGGATCAGCGGCGGCTAGTAGGCTGGTGACGACGACCGCCGAGCGCCGCCCGAGCAGGCAGGGGAGCCACCTTCGGTGGGATTCGTGACAGATCCACCCATTTTTTTCAATTTTCGCCTAAAATGACATACCCAAATCTAACTGCCTATAGCTCAGGCCCTGAAGCAAGGATAAGCATTTTCTTGGTACCATTTGAAAGGAAACACTTTGAAGTTCGTGGAAATGTGAAAGGAAAGTAGTAGAATATAAGACAATGGATCTGGGAAAATATAATACAAAGAAAATATATATTTTTTTTGCCATCATCTTTGAAATGCAAGAGAAAGGCCATTATCTATTATTCCAGCCCCGGTGGCATTTAGATTTTGGCCACTAGATGGCAGCAGTGTATGTGCAAAGTTGTAGACTGATCCAATGAACCATTGCATTTATGTTCAAAATGTTGTATCAAGACTGCCCAAATGTGCCTAATTTGTTTATTAATAACTTGTCATGTTCAAAATTGTGCACTCTCCTCAAACAATAGCATGGTATTCTTTCACTGTAATAGCTACTGTAAATCGAACAGTGCAGTTAGATTAACAAGAATTTAATCTTTCTGCCAATATCAGATATGTCTATGTCCTGGGAACTTTTCTTGTTACTTACAACCTCATGCTAATCGCATTAGCCTATGTTAGCTCAACCATCCCGTGGATGGGTTAAACAAGTTAAACAAATCAAAATAGACTTTAGATTTTAGACTCTTCAATGTAGCCACCCATTGCCTTGATGAGAGCTTTGCACACTCTTGGCATTCTCTCACCCGGCTTCACCTGGAATGCTTTTCCAGCAGTTCCGACATATGCTAAGCACTTGTTGGTGGCTTTTCCTTCACTCTGCGGTCTAGCTCATCCCTAACCATCTCAATTGGGTTGAGGTCGGGTGATTGTGGAGACCAGGTCATCTGATGCAGCACTCCATCACTCTCCTTCTTTGTCAAATAGCCCATACACAGCCCGGAGGTGTGTTGGGTCATTGTCCAGTTGAAAAACAAATGACAGTCCCACTAAGCGCAAACCAGAAGGGATGGCGTATTGCTGCAGAATGCTGTGGTAGCCATGCTGGATAAGTGTGCCTTGAATTCTAAATAAATCAAAGACAGTGTCACCAGCAAAGCACCCCCACACCATCATACCTCCTCCTCCATGCTTCACGGTGGTAACCACATATGTGGAGATCATCCTTTCACCTTATCTGCGTCTCACAAAGACACAGCGGTTGGAACCAAAATCATCAGACCAAAGGACAGATTTACACCAATCTAATGTCCATTGCTCGTGTTTCTTGACCCAAGTAAGTCTCTTCTTATTATTGGTGTCCTTTAGTAGTGGTTTCTTTTTAGCAATTCGACCATGAAAGCCTGATTCACGCAGTCTCCTTTGAACAATTGATGTTGAGATGTGTCTGTTTCTTGAACTCTGTGAAGCATTTATTTTGGCTGCAATTTCTGAGGCTGGTAACTGTAATGAAATTATCCTCTGCAGCAGAGGTAACTCTGGGTCTTCCTTTCCTGTGGCAGTCCTCATGAGAGCCAGTTTCATCACAAAGCTTGATGGTTTTTGCGACTGCACTTGAAGAAACTTTCAAAGTTCTTGACATTTTCCGTATTGACTGACCTTCATGTCTTAAAGTATTGATGGACTGTCGTTTCTCTTTGCTTATTTGAGCTGTTCTTGCCATAATATGGACTTGGTCTTTTACCAAATATGGCTATATTCTGAATACCACCCCTACCTTGTCACAACACAACTGCTTGGCTCAAACATATCTTATAAGCGTCCGGATGCCGCTGCTTGAAAGCGGCAGCTGTAATCCATTGCGTCTGGTTGGGATATGTACGTACGGTTACTGTGGGGACGACCATGGAAACCCATTTCATAAAGCTCCCAATGAACAGTTCTTGTGCTGACGTTGCTTCCAGAGGCAGTTTTTTTACGTGCTCCGCACTTCAGCACTCGGGGGTCCCGTTCTGTGAGCTTGTGTGGCCTACCACTTTGGGGCTGAACCATTGTTGCTCCTAGATGTTATCACTTCACAATAACAACACTTACAGTTGTCCCGGACAGCTCTAGCAGGGCAAAAATTTGATGAACTGACTTGTTGGAAAGGTAGCATCCTATGACGGTGACACGTTGAAAGTCACTGAGCTCTTCAGTAAGGCCATTCTACTGCCAATGTTCGACTATGGAGATTGCATGGCTGTGTGAGCAATTTCATACACCTGTCAGTAACGGGTGTGGCTGAAATAGCCGAATCCACTCATTTGAAAGGGTGTCCACATACTTTTGTATATATATTTTCCTCATGTCAAGTCCTGACAGACGTCTGGTCACATGAGTAGAGGTTTCTCAGAGTTCCTTTTGTTCAGTCCTGACCCCTAAAGCTAATCACACACTGCTCTCCTCACTGAACTCTGTACATGACACAGAGAGAGAGAGTGAGATACAGACAACCTCTAGCAGAGAAGGGGAGGAGAAAAGGAAAGCCAGAGTAGGGGATTTTTTAAATGTATTTTCCAGGTAAGTTGACTGACAACACATTGTCATTTACAGCAACAACCTGGGGAATAGTTACAGGTGAGAGGAGTATGAATAAACAGCCCTACTCTTACAATAAGTGCCATGGGATCTTTAGTAACCACAGAGAGTCAGGACAACCATTTAACATCCCATTCAAAAGACAGCATCCTACACAGGGCATGTCCCCAATCACTTTCCTGGGGCATTGGGATCTTTTTTAGACCAGAGGAAAAAGAGCCTCCTGCTGGCCCTCCAACAGCTTCTAGTCTCCCATCCAGGTATTGACCAGGACCAGCCTTGCTTAGCTTCAGAGGCAAGTAAGCAGTAGGATGCAGGGTGATATTCTGCTGGCCAGGGGAGAGTAGGGGAGAGAGGGGAGAGTAGGAGAGAGGCAGGCAGCATGTATGTGTTTAACACCATTCTCCCCTACAGTGTATCTTGCTAGGCCCTTCCTCACTCTGCAGGCATGATGAGTTCCAACTCCAGAGAGGAGAAACCAGCCCTCAGACCCACACTGTCCCAGAATGGAGAGGAAAAATCAGCCCTCATACCCACACTGCCCCAGTATGGAGAGGAGAAACCAACCCTCAGACCCACACTGTCCAAGTATGGAGAAGAGAAACCAACACATTGCACCTCACATCCCTGCTCTCATTCTCACCCCTACGGTGTGAATTTGTCTGCCTGTGTGTGTGCATGCGTGCTAGAGGTCGACCGATTAATCGGAATGGCCGATTAATTAGGGCCGATTTCAAGTTTTCATAAAAATCGGAAATCTGTATTTTTGGACGCCGATTTGGCACATAAAAAAAAAATGTAATACCTTTATTTAACTAGGCAAGTTAGTTAAGAACACATTCTTATTTTCAATGACGGCCTAGGAACGGTGGGTTAACTGCCTTGTTCAGGGGCAGAATGACAGATTTTTACCTTGTCAGCTCGGGGATTCAATCTTGCAACCTTATGGTTAACTAGTCCAACGCTCTAACCACCTGCTTTACATTGCACTCCACGAGGAGCCTGCCTGTTACGTGAATGCAGTAAGAAGCCAAGGTAAGTTGCTAGCTAGCATTAAACTTATCTTATAAAAAACAATCAATCAATCATAATCACTAGTTAACTACACATGATTGATGATATTACTAGTTTATCTAGCCTGTCCTGCGTTGCATATAATCGCTTAGGTACACGTTGCTCCAACCATAAACATCAATGCCTTTCTTAAAATCAATACACAAGTATATATTTTTAAACCTGCATATTTAGTTAATATTGCTTGCTAACATGAATATCTTTTAACTAGGGAAAATGTGTCACTTCTCTTGCAAACAGAGTCAGGGTATATGCAGCAGTTTGGGCCGCCTGGCTCGTTGTGAACTGTGAAGACTATTTCTTCCTAACAAAGACAGCCGACTTGGCCAAACGGCGGATGATTTAACAAAAGCGCATTTGCGAAAAAGCACAATCGTTGCACGACTGTACCTAACCATAAACATCAATACCTTTCTTAAAATCAATACACAGAAGTATATATTTTTAAACCTGCATATTTATCTAAAAGAAATCCAGGTTAGCAGGCAATATTAACCAGGTGAAATTGTGTCATTTTGCGTTCATTGCATGCAGTCAGGGTATATGCAACAGTTTGGGCCACCTGGCTCGTTGCGAACTAATATGCCAGAATTTTACGTAATTATGACATAACATTGAAGGTTGTTCAATGTAACAGGAACATTTAGACTTAGGGATGCCACCAGTTAGATAAAATACGGAACGGTTCCGTATTGCACTGACAGGAAAAACGTTTTGTTTTCGAGATGATAGTTTCCGGATTCGATCATATTAATGACCTAAGGCTGGTATTTCTGTGTGTTATTATGTTATAATTAAGTCTATGATTTGATATAGCAGTCTGACTGAGCGGTGGTAGGAAGCAGCAGGCTCATAAGCGTTCATTCAAACAGCACTTTTTTGCATTTGCTAGCAGCCCTTCGCAATGCATTGTGCTGTTTATGACTTCAAGCCTGTCAACTCCCAAGATTAGGCTGGTGTAACCGATGTGAAATGGCTAGCTAGTTAGCTGGGTGCGCACTAATAGCGTTTCAAACGTCACTCGCTCTGAGACTTGGAGTAGTTGTTTCCCTTCCTCTACATGGGTAACGCTTCTTCGAGGGTGGCTGTTATCAATGTGTTCCTGGTTCGAGCCCAGGTAGGAGCGAGGAGAGGGACGGAAGCTATGCTGTTACACTGGCAATACTAAAGTGCCTATAAGAACATCCAATAGTCAAAGGTATATGAAATACAAATCGAATAGAGAGAAATAGTCCTGTAATTCCTATAATAACAACAACCTAAAACTTATTACCTGGGAATATTGAAGACTCATGTTAAAAGGAACCACCAGCTTTCATATGTTCCCATGTTCTGAGCAAGGAACTTAAACGTTAGCTTTTTTTACATGGCACATAGTGCACTTTTACTTTCTTCTCCAACACTTTGTTTTGCATTATTTAAACCAAATTGAACATGTTTCATTATTTATTTGAGGCTAAATTGATTTTATCGATGTATTATATTAAGTAAAAATAAGTGTTCATTCAGTATTGTTGTAATTGTCATTATTACAAAAAAATAAAAAATAAATTGGCCGATTAATCGGCAGCTGGTTTTGGGCCCCAATTATCGGTATCGGCTTTGAAAAATCATAATCGGTCGACCTCTAATGCGTGCATCTGTGTCACCGTGCACGTATTTGTGTGTTTGTGTCACTGAGTGTGTGTATGTGTGTGTGTCGACGTCACCGTGGGCGTGTGTCAGGCTGTGTGTGTATCTCACTGTCACCGTGGGTGTGTGTCAGGCTGTGTGTGTGTGTGTGTGTGTGTGTGTGTGTCACTGACTGTGTGTGTGTTTGTGTGTGTTGACCTGATAAATGCCCAGCCCAGTCTATCTGTGACAGTTGTCCCATCTGTAGCCCTTTGCCAGACAGAAGGATGGCCAGGAAGGCTGTGGAGAGGAAGAATTAGTGGATGACTTAGGGGATGACTTAGTGGAGAGTTAGCGGGTAGGGATTGATGACATCACACCTTATACAGAGGGGTAATTAACAATATATCACATCCTCTATGGAGAGATGTGACAATACACACAGACTAGACCATTCTATAAGGACTGTTCCCACAATGCATTGGACCTTCCTCTTCATCATGCACTCTGTGGGAAGACTCCACATGACCTCTGACTTCTCTCCTAGCGCCCTCTCTCCTCGCATCCTCTCTCCTTGTCCCCTTCTCAAAACCCCTCACCTCCAATGGGTCCTCAGTCATTCAACTCCAGCCCCTACGCCGTCACCATCGCCTAGCAACTGGCACTGGCTGCCTAGCAACAGCTGTAGCCATATCCCTGTAGGAGGGGATATGGCTACTCATGTGTGAGGCCATCGGTCCACTGTTACCGATGTGACCCTCCATCTTGGTGAGGATCTCTCTACACAAGGGGTGGTAGACATATTTTCACGGCATTAGACAACATGTTATCACTGCATTAGACAACATGTGCACATACCGTGGGGGGGAAAAGTATTTGATCCCCTACTGATGTTGTACGTTTGCCCACTTACAAAGAAATGATCAGTCTATAATTTTAATGGTAGGTTTACTTGAACAGTGAGAGACAGAATAACAACAAAAACATCCAGAAAAACGCATGTCAAAAATGTTATAAAATGATTTGCATTTTAATGAGGGAAATAAGTATTTCACCCCTCTGCAAAACATGACTTAGTACTTGGTGGCAAAACCCTTGTTGGCAATCACAGAGGTCAGACGTTTCTTGTAGTTGGCCACCAGGTTTGCACACATCTCACGAGAGATTTTGTCCCACTCCTCTTTGCAGATCTTCTCCAAGTCATTAAGGTTTCGAGGCTGAAGTTTGGCAACTCGAACCTTCAGCTCCCTCCACAGATTTTCTATGGGATTAAGGTCTGGAGACTGGCTAGGCCACTCCAGGACCTTAATGTGCTTCTTCTTGAGCCACTCCTTTGTTGCCTTGGCCGTGTGTTTTGGGTCATTGTCATGCTGGAATACCCATCCACGACCCATTTTCAATGCCCTGGCTGAGGGAAGGAGGTTCTCACCCAAGATTTGACGATACATGGCCCTGTCCATCGTCCCTTTGATGCGGTGAAGTTGTCCCGTCCCCTTAGCAGAAAAACACCCCCAAAGCATAATGTTTCCACCTCCATGTTTGACGGTGGAGATGGTGTTCTTGGGGTCATAGGCAGCACTCCTCCTCCTCCAAACACGGCGAGTTGAGTTGATGCCAAAGAGCTCCATTTTGGTCTCATCTGACCACAACACTTTCACCAGTTGTCCTCTGAATCATTCAGATGTCCATTGGCAAACTTCAGACGGGCATGTATATGTATTCTTGAGCAGGGGGACCTTGCGGGCGCTGCAGGATTTCAGTCCTTCACGGCATAGTGTGTTACCAATTGTTTTCTTGGTGACTATGGTCCCAGCTGCCTTGAGATCATTGACAAGATCCTCCCGTGTAGTTCTGGGCTGATTCCTCACCGTTCTCATGATCATTGCAACTCCACGAGGTGAGATCTTGCATGGAGCCCCAGGCCGAGGGATATTGACAGTTCTTTTGTGTTTCTTCCATTTGCGAATAATCGCACCAAATGTTGTCACCTTCTCACCAAGCTGCTTGGCGATGGTCTTGTAGCCCATTCCAGCCTTGTGTAGGTCTACAATCTTGTCCCTGACATCCTTGGAGAGCTCTTTTGTCTTGGCCATGGTGGAGAGTTTGGAATCTGATTGATTGATTGCTTCTGTGGACAGGTGTCTTTTTTACAGGTAACAAACTGAGATTAGGAGTGTGCTCCTAATCTCAGCTCGTTACCTGTATAAAAGACACCTGGGAGCCAGAAATCTTTCTGATTAAGAGGGGGTCAAATGCTTATTTCCCTCATTAAAATGCAAATCAATTTATAACATTTTTGACATGCGTTTTTCTGGATATTTTTGTTGTTATTCTGTCTCTCACTGTTCAAATAAACCTACCATTAAAATTATAGACTGATCCTACTTTTTTCCCCCACTGTAGCATTAGATAACATGTGTTCACTGCATTAAACAACGTGTTCAATGCATTAAACAACGTGTTAACTGCATTACACAATGTGCTGACAGCATTAGACAACATGTGTTCACTGCATTAGACAAGATGTGTTCATGGCATTAGACAATGTGTGCTCACTGCATTAGACAACATACAGTCACTGTATTATACAACATCAGTTCACTGCAATAGACAACTGCATTAGACAACGTGTTCACTACATTAGACAACATGTGTTCACATCATTAGACATGTGTTCACTGACTTTGAAAACATGTGTTCACTGTATTAGGCAATGTGTATTCACTGCATTAGACAAGATATGTTCACTGCATTAGACAACATGCATTAAACAACGTGTTCCCGGCATTAGACAACATCTGCTCACTGCATTAAGCAACATGTGTTCACTGCATTGGAAAACATATGTTCACTGCATTAGTCAATGTGTGTTCACTGCATTAGACAACATATGTTCACTGCATTAGACAACATGCATTAAACAACATGTGTTCACTGCATTAGACAACATGTCTTCACAGCATTAGACAACATGCATTAAACAACATGTTTTCACTGCATTAGACAACATGTGTTCACTGCATTTGACAAAATGTGGTTACTGCATTAGACAGCATGTGTTCACTGCATTAGACAAGATGTGCTCACTGCATTAGACAACATGTGTTCACCGTATTACAGAACATGTGTTCACTGTATTAGGCAATGTGTGTTCACTGCATTAGACAACATGTGCTCACTGCATTAGGCAACGTTTATTCAATGCATTTGACAACATGTGTCCACTGCATTAGACAACATGTGCTCACTGCATTAGACAACATGTGTTCACCGCATTAGGCAAAGTGTATTCAATGCATTAGACAACATGTGCTCACTGCATAATGTGTGATCACTGCATTAGACAACATATGTTCACTGCATTAGACAACATGCATTAAACAACATGTGTTCGCTGCATTAGACAACATGTGTTCACTGCATTAGACAACACGCATTAAACAACATGTGTTCACTGCATTAGACAGCATGTGTTCAATGCATTAGACAACATGTGGTCACTGCATTAGACAACATGTGTTCACTGCATTGGAAAACATATGTTCACTGCATTAGGCAATGTGTGCTCACTGCATTAGACAACATATGTTCACTGTATTAGACAACATGCATTAAACAACATGTGTTCACTGTATTAGACAACATGTGGTCACAGCATTAGACAACATTCATTAAACAACATGTTTTAACTGCATTCGACAACATCTGTTCACTGCATTAGACAACATGTGTTCACTGCATTAGACAATGTGTGTTCACTGCATTAGACAATGTGTGTTCACTGCATTAGGCAACATGTGTTCACTGAATTAGGCAATATGTGTTCACTGCATTAGGCATTGTGTATTCATTGCATTAGACAACATGTGCTCACTGCATAAGACAAAATGCCCTCACTGCATTAGACAACATGTGTTCACCGCATTAGTCAACATGTGTTGACTGCATTTGACAACATGTGTTCACTGAATTAGGCAATGTGTGTTCACTGCATTAGGCAACGTGTATTCATTTCATTAGACAACATGTGTCCACTGCATTATGCAATGTGTATTCAATGCATTAGACAACATGTGCACACTACATAAGGCAACATGTGCTCACTGCATTAGACAACATGTGTTCAATGCATTATCCAACGTGTTCACCACATTAGGCAACGTGTATTAAATATATTAGACAACATGTGCTCACTGCTTAAGGCAACATGTGCTCACTGCATTAGACAACATGTGTTCAGTGCATTAGACAACATGTGCTCACTGAATTAGACAACATATGTTCACTGAATTAGGCAATGTGTTTTCACTGCATCAGGCAATGTGTATTCACTGCATTTGACAACATGTGCTCACTGCATTAGACAACATGTGCTAACTGCATTAGACAATGTGTGTTCACTGCATTAGACAATGTGTGTTCACAACATTAGGCAACATGTGTTTACTGAATTAGGCAATGTGTGTTCACTACATTAGGCAACATGTATTCATTGCATTAGACAACATGTGTTCACTGCATTAGACAACATGTGCTCACTGCATTGGACAAAATGTGCTCACTTTCAATTTACAACATGTGTTCACTGCATTAGACAACATTTGCTCACTGCATTAGACAACATGTGTTCACTGCATTAGGCAATGTGCATTCAATGCATTAGAGAACATGTGCTCATTGCTTTAGACAACATGTGTTCACTGCATTAGACAACATGTGTTCACTGCATTAGATATAATGTGCTCAATGCATTTGACAACATGTGTTCACTGCATTAGACAATGTGTGTTCACTGCATTAGACAACGCGTTTTCAATGAATTATTCAGTGTGTTCACTGCATTGGGCAACATGTGCTCACTGCATTATACAACATGTGCTCACTGAATTAGGCAACGTTTATTCATTGCATTTGACAACATGTGCTCACTGCATTAGACAACATGTGCTAACTGCATTAGGCAACGTTTATTCAATGCATTAGACAACATGTGCTCACTGCATTAGACAATGTGTGTTCACTGCATTAGGCAACGTGTTTTCACTGCATTAGGCAACATGTGTTCACTGCATTTGACAACATGTGCTCACTGCATTAGACAACACGCGCTCACTTCATTAGACAACATGTGTTCACTGCATTAGACAACATGTGCTCACTGCATTAGACAACATGTGCTAACTGCATTAGGCAACGTTTATTCAATGCATTAGACAACATGTGCTCACTGCATTAGACAATGTGTGTTCACTGCATTAGACAATGTGTGTTCACTGCATTAGGCAACATGTTTTAACTGCATTAGGCAACATGTGTTCACTGCATTTGACAACATGTGCTCACTGCATTAGACAACATGTTTTCACTGCATTAGGCAACATGTGTTCACTGCATTTGACAACATGTGCTCACTGCATTAGACAACACGTGCTCACTGCATTAGACAACATGTGTTCACTGCATTAGACAACATGTGCTCACTGCATTAGACAACATGTGCTCACTGCATTAGGCAACATGTGCTCACTGCATTAGACAACATGTGCTCACTGCATTAGACAACATGTGTTCACTGCATTAGGCAACATGTGTTTAACACATTAGACAACGTGCATTCAATGCATTAGACAACATGTGTTCACTGCATTAGACATGTGCTCACTGCATTAGACAACATGTGCTCACTGCATTAGACAACATGTGCTCACAGCATTAGACAACATGTTCTCACAGCATTAGGCCTGCAGATATGTGATTGACGTACCTTGCTAGCAATCCCCGTTACATATCACTGAGATTGAGCACTGCATTCATGCATGACTACACAATCGAGTGGAAACACAGGTAAATGCATGTACATGTACATGATCGAACATGCAAACACACAGAGACAAAAATACACTATGTGTGTAAAGAGAGAGAGAAAGAGGAGGAGGAGAGGAGGAGGGATGAGAGGTCCTGGTCCTCTGTGTGGGCAATATGGTCCACTCCACATCCCAAGACCCACAGCTTTCCACACAAGAGCCATCCACTGGCCCAATTAAAGCTGCATGAATCACAACCCATTGGCAGCAGACAGACATACACTTGACCCAGCCCAGTCGCAGCATAACACCACCCACACAATAATATAGATATTACACACAGTGTAACAGCACAACTAAACTCAGCAAAAAAAGAAACGTCCTCTCACTGTCAACTGCATTTATTTTCAGCAAACTTAACATGTGTAAATATTTGTATGAACATAACAAGATTCAACAACTGAGACATAAACTGAACAAGTTCCACAGACATGTGACTAACAGACGTTGAATAATGTGTCCCTGAACAAGTAACAGTCAGTATTTGGTTTGGCCAACAGCTGCAATAAATACTGCAGTGCATCTCCACTTCATGCACCAGATTTGCCAGTTCTTGCTGGGAGATGTTACCCCACTCTTCCACCCCACTCTTCCACCAAGGCACCTGCAAGTTCCCATTCATTTCTGGGGGGAATGGCCCTAGCCCTCACCCTCCGGTCCAACAGGTCCCAGATGTGCTCAATGGGATTGAGATCCGGGCTCTTCGCTGGCCATGGCAGAACACTGACATTCCTGTCTTGCAGGAAATCACGCACAGAATGAGCAGTATGGCTGGTGGCATTGTCATGCTGGAGGGTTATGTCAGGATGAGCCTGCAGGAAGGGTACCACATGAGGGAGGAGGATGTCTTCCCTGTAACACACAGCGTTGAGATTGCCTGCAATGACAACAAGCTCAGTCTGATGATGCTGTGACACACCGCCCCAGACCCTGATGGACCCTCCACCTCCAAATTGATCCCGCTCCAGAGTACAGGCCTCGGTGTAACGCTCATTCCTTCGATGATAAACGCAAATCCGACCATCACCCCTGGTGAGACAAAACCGCGACTCGTCAGCGAAGAGCACTTTTTGCCAGTCCTGTCTGGTCCAGCGATGGTGGGTTTGTGCCCATAGGCAACGTTGTTGATGTCTGGTGAGGACCTGCCTTACAACAGGCCTACAAGCCCTCAGTCCAGCCTCTCTCAGCCTATTGCGGACAGTCTGAGCACTGATGGAGGGATTGTGCGTTCCTGGTGTAACTCGGGCAGTTGTTGCCATCCTATACCTGTCCTGCAGGTGTGATGTTCGGATGTACCGATCCTGTGCAGGTGTTGTTACATGTGGTCTGTCACTGTGAGGATGATCAGCTGTTCGTCCTGTCTCCCTGTAGCACTGTCTTAGGTGTCTCACAGTATGGACATTGCAATTTATTGCCCTGGCCACATCTGCAGTCCTCATGCCTCCTTGCAGCATGCCTAAGGCATGTTCACGCAGATGAGCAGGGACCTTGGGTATCTTTCTTTTGGTGTCTTTCAGAGTCAGTAGAAAGGCCTCTTTACTGTCCTATGTTTTCATAACTGTGACCTTATTTGCCTACTGTCTATAAGCTGTTAGTGTCTTAACAACTGTTAACCTCTTGACGGTCGCCTAGGATAGGGGGCGCTACAGCAATTTTTGAAAAAAATTCGTGCCCATTTTAAACGGCCTCCTACTCAAACTCAGAAGCTAGGATATGCATATAATTAATACTTGTGGATAGAAAACACCCTAAAGTTTCTAAAACTGTTTGAATGGTGTCTGTGAGTATAACAGAACTCATATGGCAGTCAAAACCCCGAGACCGATCGTAACAGGATGTGGAATTCTGAATTGCGGACTCAACTTCATCACTTTGCCTATAAATCACACCGTGAGCAATGGTTCATTGAGCACTTCCTATTGCTTCCACTAGATGTCCCCAGTCTTTACAAAGTGATTTGAGTCTCCTACTGTGAAAACTGACTGAATGAGACGCTGTGGAAAGTGGTCACATGAGGAGGGCCATCACCATTATGACGCCGGTGCCCCTGGCTACCCTCCCCTTTTGAAACGTTTTGAAAGACAATGCAATCGTCCCCCTTGAATCTTATTGGAGCTCTGGTTGAAAAAGGCCCTAAAGATTTATGTTATACAACGTTTGACATGTTTGAACGAACCTAAATTAAAAAAAATGCATTTTATTGAAAGAGGAGACCCGCGGCCGACGGAAGTTTTGGAGCAGCCTTCAGAACGCACTAAAAAGAACAAGCTATTGGGACGTAAAGGATTAACTTTTTCGAACGAAAATACATCTGTTGTGGACCTGGGATTCCTGGAAGTGCTTTCTGATGAAAATAATCAAAGGTAAGGGATTATTGACAATAGTATAGAAGAGTAGATTTGATATGCGATTGTTCCAAGATGGCGCTGACCTGTAACGGTAGCCTATTTTTCTGAGTATCGCATCCCCTTTTATCGCAGTGTGATTACCCAGTAAAGTTATTTTTAAATCTGGCATTACAGGTGCTTTCAAGAGATATTCATCTATAAATCTTAGAATGACAATATTACATTTTAAAAATGTTTTCGAATAGTAATTTAGTAAATTATAGCACTGTTTCACCGGATGCATTTGAGGGAAAATAGTTAGTCAATGTCACGCGCCGATGTAAAATGCTGTTTTTATATATAAATATGAACTTTATCGAACAAAAGAATGCATGTATTGTGTAACATGATGTCCTAGGAGTGTCATCTGATGAAGATTGTCAAAGGTTAGTGCTGCATTTAGCTGTTTTTTGGTTATTTGTGATGCATGTGGTTGGTCGGAAAATGGCGATGTGGCTACTTTTACGATATACTCCTCTAACATAATCTAATGTTTTGCTTTTGCTGTAAAGCCTTTTTGAAATCGGACAACGTGGTTCGATTCATGAGAGGTGTATCTATAAAACGATATAACATAGTACTATATTTGAAAAAAAATAAAAATTACATTTTGTTATGCTAATGGCGATAGGATTACCAGGGGTTAAACCACTTGAGTGTTGCTTTAGCAGTATGCTTAGGGTCATTGTCCTGCTGGAAGGTGAACCTCCGTCCCAGTTTCAAATCTCTGGAAGACTGAAACAGGTTTCCCTCAAGAATTTCCCTGTATTTAGCGCCATCCATCATTCCTTCAATTCTGAACAGTTTCCTAGTCCCTGCCGATGAAAAACATCCCTACAGCATGATGCTGCCACCACCATGCTTCACTGTGGGGATGTTGTTCTCGGGGTGATGAGAGGTTTTGGGTTTGCACTAGACATAGCGTTTTCCTTGATGGCCAAAAAGCAACATTTTAGACTCATATGACCAGAGTACCTTCTTCCATATGTTTGGAGAGTCTCCCACATGACTTTTGGCGAACACCAAACGTGTTTGCTTATTCTTTTCTTTAAGCAATGGCTTTTTTCTGGCCACTCTTCCATAAAGCCCAGCACTGTGGGGTGTACGTCTAAAAGCTGTCCTATGGACACATACTCCAATCTCCGCCGTGGAGCTTTGCAGCTCCTTCAAGGTTATCTTTGGTCTCTTTGTTGCCTCTCTGATTAATGCCCTCCTTGCATGGTCCGTGAGTTTTGGTGGGCGGCCCTCTCTTGGCAGGTTTGTTGTGGTGCCATATTCTTTCCATTTTTTAATAATGGATTTAATGGTGCTCTGTGGGATGTTCAAAGTTTCAGATATTTTTTTATAACCCAACCCTGATCTGTACTTCTCAACAACTTTTTCCCTGACCTGTTTGGGGAGCTCCTTGGTCTTCATGGTGCCGCCTCCTTGCTTAGTGGTGTTGCAGACTCTGGGGCCTTTCAGAACAGGTGTATATATACTGAGATCATGTGACAGATCATGTGACACTTAGATTGCACACAGGCGACTTTATTTAACTAATTATGTAACTTCTGAAGGTAATTGGTTGCACCAGATCTTGTTTAGGGGCTTCAAAGCAAAGAGGGTGAATACATATGCACACACCACTTTTACATTTTCTTTCTACCATTTTTTTTTTAAATAAGTCATTTTTTTCATTTCACTTCACCAATTTGGAGTATTTTATGTATGGCCATTACATGAAATCCAAATAAATATCTATTTAACTTACAGGTTGTAATGCAACAAAATAGGAAATACGCCAAGGGGGATGAATACTTTTGCAAGGCACTGTACAGCAGTACCTAGATCTTCTTCACAGATTCTGCCAGACCTGGGCCCTGACAGTAAATCTCAATAAGACCAAAATAATGGTGTTCCAAAAAAGGTCCAGTCGCCAGGACCACAAATACAAATTCCATCTAGACACTGTTGCCCTAAAGCACACAAAAAACTATACAGTGGGGGAAAAAAGTATTTGATCCCCTGCTGATTCTGTACGTTTGCCCACTTACAAAGAAATGATCAGTCTATAATTTTAATAGTAGATTTATTTGGGAGCCAGAAATCTTTTTGATTGAGAGGGGGTCAAATACTTATTTCCCTCATTAAAATGCAAATAATTTTATAACATTTTTGACATGCGTTTTTCTGGATATTTTTGTTGTTATTCTGTCTCTCATTGTTCAAATAAACCTACCATTAAAATTATAGACTGATCCTTTCTTTGTCAGTGGGCAAACATACAAAATCAGCAGGGGATCAAATACTTTTTTCCCCCACTGTATATACCTTGGTCTAAACATCAGTGCCACAGGTAACTTCCACAAAGCTGTGAAAGAGCTGAGACAAGGTAAGAAGGGCCTTCTATGCCATCACATTCGACATACCAACTAGGATCTGGCTAAAAATACTTGAATCAGTTATAGAACCCATTGCCCTTTACGGTTGTGAGGTCTGGGGTCCTCTCACCAACCAAGAATTCACAAAATGGGACAAATACCAAATTGAGACACTGCATGCAGAATTCTGCAAAAATATCCCCGTGTACAATGTAAAACACCAAATAATGCATGCAGAGCAGAATCAGGCCAATACCCGCAAATTATTAAAATCCAGAAAAGAGCTGTTAAATTCTATAGCCACCTAAAAGGAAGCGATTCCCAAACCTTCCATAACAAAGCCATACCTACAGAGAGATGTACCTGGAGAAGAGTCCCCTAAGCAAGCTGGTCCTGGGGCTCTGTTCACAAACAAAAACAGACCCCACGGAGCCCCAGGACAGCAACACAATTAGACCCAAACAAATCATGAGAAAACAAAAAGATAATCACTTGACACATTGGAAAGAATTAACAAAAAAACATAGCAAACTAGAATGCTATTTGTCCCTAAACAGAGAGTACACAGTGACTGACCCAAAATCAAGGAAATCTTTGACTATGTACAGACTCAGTGAGCATAGCCTTGCTATTGAGAAATGCTACCGAAGGCAGACCAAGCTCTCAACAGAAGACAGGCTATGTGCACACTGCCCACAAAATGAAGTGGAAACTGAGCTGCACTTCCTAACCTCCTGTCAAATGTATGACCATATTAGAGACACACATTTCCCTCAGATTAGACAGACCCACAAATAATTAAAAAACAAATCTAATTTTGATAAACTCCCATATCTACTGGGTGAAATACCACAGTGAGCAATCACAGTAGCAAGATTTGTGACCTGTTGCTACAAGAAAAGGGCAACCAGTGAAGAACAAAGTTCATTGTAAATACAACTCATATTTTTGTTTAGTTATTGTCTCTTTTTTACTTTAACTATTTTGCACATCATTACAACACTGTATCTATACATAATATGACCTTTGAAATGTCTTTATTCTTTTGGAACTTTTGTGAGTGTAATGTTTACTGTTAATAAAAATGATCTATTTCACTTGCTTTGGCAATGTAAACATATGTTTCCCATGAGAGAGAAAAGAGAGAGAGGAAGAGAGAGAGGGAGAGAGAGAGAAGAGAGAGAAGAGAGAAAGAGAGAGCGAAGAGAGAGAGAAGAGAGAGAGAGAGAGAGAGAGAGAGAGAGAAGAAAGACGGAAGAGAAGAGAGACATGCTAATAGACATGTGCTAGTGTCGGTCTGGCCCAGAGCTGGCTGACACACATTTACATAAACAGGTGGAGTGTGCTACTCTCCCATATTAAAAAAAAGAGAGAGAGAGAGAGAGAGAGAGAGAGAGAGAGAGACATGCTAACATTTATATAAACAGGTGGAGTGTGCTAAATATTAAAAATGTGTGGGGGATCAGTGTTTCTGTGTGTGTGTGTGTGTGTGTGTGTGTGTGTGTGTGTGTGTGTGTGTGTGTGTGTGTATGTGTGCCTGTGCGCGCGTGCGTGCATGGAGTGAGTAAACACTGGTGTCCCTGTAGCTTTCACAGACACATAGAACAGACACACACACACACACACACACACACACACACACACACACACACACACACACACACACACACACACACACACACACACACACACACACACACACACACACACACACACACACACACACACATACACACACACACACACACACAAAGCAGTATTGTAGATCAGCCTCTCCTCAACAACACTCACCTCCAGGCCTGCAAATCAAGACAGACCACCAGTCAAAAATCGACCCCAGCCCATACCCATAGGAACATGTTGTGCAGCCTAGTTTTGATGCTTGTGTTTAATGTAAACAAATTCTAAAATAATGACAGTTTACTGTAGCACTGTAATGGACCAAGCTATCATTGGTCCCCTTACTGACGCAAAGCTGTGCCCTGTAGAGCTCTCGTCAACTCCACATAGACAATAAACAAACAAGAAAGATGTACGTGCTGAATGCTACAATCAATCCATTAGCCTCCAAGCTAACAGGAGAGGAGGACAACAGGCCATGCAAGGTACAATCAATCCATTAGCCTCCAAGCTAACAGGAGAGGAGGATGACAACAGGCCCTGCAAACTACAATCAATCCATTAGCCTCCAAGCTAACAGGAGAGGAGGAGGACAACAGGCCCTGCAAACTACAATCAATCCATTAGCCTCCAAGCTAACAGGAGAGGAGGATGACAACAGGCCCTGCAAACTACAATCAATCCATTAGCCTCCAAGCTAACAGGAGAGGAGGATGACAACAGGCCCTGCAAACTACAATCAATTCATTAGCCTCCAAGCTAACAGGAGAGGAGGATGACAACAGGCCACACAAGCTACAATCAATCCATTAGCCTCCAAGCTAACAGGGGAAGAGGGTGACAACAGGCCCTGCCAACTACAGTCAATCCATTTGCCTCCAAGTTAACAGGGGAGGAGGGGGACAACAGGCCCTGCCAACTACAATCAATCCATTAGCCTCCAAGCTAACAGGGGAGGAGGGGGACAACAGGCCCTGCAAGCTACAATCAACTATAGTGTTATCATACAGTACTGTACTATACTGTTATCATACTGTACTATACTATAATGCTATCATACTTTACTGTACTATACTGTTATCATACTGCAGTGTGCTTTACTATAATGTTATCATACTGTACTATACTGTTATCACACTGTAGTGTACTATAATATACCATTATTATACTGTATTGTACTGCACTATACTGTTACCATACTGGACTGTACTATACTATAATGCTATCATATTTTACTGTACTATAATGGTATCATGCCATACTATACTGTTATCATACTGTACTGAACTATACTATACTGATATCATACTGTTATCATACTTTACTGTACTATACTATACTAATATCCTACTGTTATCATACTTTACTGTACTATACTGGTATCATACAGTAGTATACTGTTATCATACTGTACTGTATTATACTCTACTGTTATCATACTGTACTGTACTGTACTGTACTATACTGTTATCATACTGTACTGTATTATACCAATATCATACTGTACTGTACTATACTGTTATCATACTGTACTGTATTATACTCTACTGTTATCATACTGTACTGTACTGTATTATACTGTTATCATACTGTACTATACCGTTATCATGCTGTACTGAACTATACTATACTGCTATCATACTGTTATATACTTTACTGTACTATACTGGTATCATACCGTAGTATACTGTTATCATACTGTACTGTATTATACTATACTGTTATCATACTGTACAGTACTGCACTATACTGTTATCATACTGTACTGTATTATACTGTTATCATACTGTACTATAATGTTATCATACTGTATTGTACTGTACTGTACTATACTGTTATCATACTGTAATGTTAGCATACTGTTCTGTACTATACTGTTATCATACTGTACTGAACTATACTATACTATACTGCTATCATACTGTAGAATACTGTTATCATACTGTACTGGAGCCCTGCAGCGTTTGTTTGTTGTTTAAACTCGTCCGCTATAGCAGAGACTATCTTTTACATTGTAATAACTCACGTTTGGGAGAATGGATCAAAGGGGCTCCCGAGTGGCGCAGTGATCTAAGGCACTGCGTCTCAGTACTAGAGGCGTCACTACAGACCCTGGTTTGATCCTGGGCTGTATCACAACCGGCCGTGATCGGGAGTCCATAGGGCGGTGCACAATTGTTTGGGCCGGGGTAGGGTTTGGCCGGGGTAGGGTGTCATTATAAAATAAGAATTTGTTCGTAACTAACTTGTCTAGTTAAATAAAGGTTAAATAAAGACCTGCAAAGATGGTGAGACAACACAACCCAGGTGAAGGACTACTAAGAAGGAAAAGAGGTTTGGCCAGAGGTTGAGGAGGAACAAAAAAAAGATCACGTTTCCAACTATCCTGCTCTCTCATGTCCAATCGCTTAAGGGGGAAATGGACAAATTGCGGGCACATTCATGATATCTATATGTATACAGGGAGGCCTGTGTGATGGCCTATAACTTGGCTGTCGGAGGCGGGCCCCGACTCTGAAGTTACCCCTGACGGATTCACTATTACTCAGATGGACAGAGACAGTGAAACTACTGGTACGGAGCACGGAGGCGAAGTCTGTGTTCTGATAAATGATAGATGGTGTAAAACTACAATTGTCAGGAAATAAATTTGCACTCCCGATACAGAGCTACTGTCAGTGTCACTGCACCCCTTCCCCCTCCCCCGTGAGTTCACCATGCTTTTTCTGATAGATGTTTATATCCATCCAAGAGCAAACGGTGTCAATGCAGCTGACATCATTTTTAACCTCAATCAAGAGCTTTATGTGATTTCCCCTGATGCGCCCAAATTCATCATGGGGGATTTCAATAGCTGCACTCTCAAGCACACTGAGTACTTACCCCCAGTATGTGACTTGTCTAACGAGGAAAAATAAGATAATTGACTTATGTTACGTCTCGATCCCCAAAGCGTATTCATCCTTCGCCAGACCTCCACTGGGTGGATCAGAACATTGTATTTCTACAACCAACATAAACAGTTGCTCAAAAGGGAGGTGGTGAAAAACAAATACAGGTGTGGGACAATGACAGTATTGATTAATTGCAGTGATGCTTTGATTGTACCACCTGGAGTGTATTTGAAGAATCATCAGCTGACCTGAACGAGTAGACTAACATAATATCTGGCTATATTGAATTCTGTGTTGATTTGGTGATCCCCAAAAACATGTAAGATATTTCCTAACAACAAACCATGGGTGACCAAAGAAAAGTGGTGCTTAACAAGAAGAAACAAGTATTTGCCTCCGGGAATCCACTCGAAAGAAAAGAGGTACAGAGAGAGGTGAACAAAGAGATAAAAATGGTGAGATGCCAGTAGAAGGACAAGATGCAACAGATAATGTCACAAGGAGACTCTCTGTCTGCCTGGTTGGGCATTAAGAATATGGCAAACGCCCCCTTCAAAGGGAGGCAATGTATCAATCCCTGCCTGGACGAGAGAGTGTGCCTCTCTACAGCCAATGAACTAAACAAGTTCTTCACCCGCTTTGAAACAGGGGAGGCCCCTGCTTCCCCGGCCAGTCTTAAGGAGGTGTCATGGCAACCGACAGTGCGCTTGTCATCAATGAGGAAGTTGTATAACGAGTGTTCAAAAGCACTGGAGCACGAAAGACCCCGGGGCCTGATAACATAAGTGGTCATGTCTTGAAACACTGTTCCACTCAGCTGAGCGGTGTCTTCTGCTCTCTCTTCTAGTGGGCCCTGGATACATTGGAAATTCCATCTCTATGGAAAAAAATTATTGTTTTACCTGTCCCAAAAACCTTTCATCCATCTGCATCAAATGATTACAGACCTATCGCTCTGACATCTCTCTTGATGAAATCTCTTGAAAAAGCATACATAATCAACACCACCAGACACCTTCCTGACCCCCACCAATTTACATACCGGTCAGAGAGAGGGACAGATGATGCCATCCTTTCGCTCTTACATCTGGTGAACATGCATTTGGACGGCAGTAAAACCCATGTACGTATCATGTTCGCAGATTTCTCCTCGGCATTTTACACAATCGATCCGTTGGTCCTCGCGGACAGATTGAGAGGAGATTTCGGACTAGATGCTTATCACTTCCTGATAGGTCTCAGCAGGTACGAGTTGGCAACACACTTCTGCAGTTGGAACGCCACAGGGCAGTGTTCTTTCACCAGTACTATACATACTGTATACAGACAGCTGCCGGAGCCGGTTCCCAGGGTGCCACCTGATCAAATATGCTGACGATACTGCTGTGTTCAGTCTTCTCGAAAGGGTTGAGACGGAGCATGGACCGGCTCTGAATGACTTTACTGTATGATGTGAGTCATCCCATCTAATATTGAATACACCAAAAACAAAGGACATGGTGATTAGCTTTGTAAGGAACACTACCATTCACACACCATCACTTATAAAAGGTGAGCCCACTGAAATAGTTGAGGAGTACAAATACCGTGGGCTAGTCATTGACAACAAGCTGTCCTGGGATCAGTGTACTGACGCTTTTTAAAAAAAACAGCCAACAGAGACTGTTGTTTCCTACGGAAACTACACTTTTTTAATGTTGATCTAACTATCATGGTTCTCTTTTATAAATCATTCATTGAGAGCATTCTGTCCTACTGCTTGACCTGCTGGTTTGGGAATATCAAGGTTGCACAGAAAAATAGGTTGAGCAAGATAGTCAGGACTTGTGGAGAAATCATGGGGCAGCAGAACTGTCCTCTCTCTACCAGGGCAGAGCCCTCCAGTAGGCAAATACATTAGCGGTTGACTCTTCCCATCCACTCCACCCTGCTGGCCGGATAAAAAAATGTATTCAGAATGCAATTCTGAAACTTAACAAAATGTTGGACTAATTGCACTTAGCACTTGCACTATGAAACTGCACTTACCCTGCCTATTTGCTTGTAAATATCCTTTGCAATCTTTACATTATACGTTTTATGACTGCTGCAAAATGAATTGCCTCTCTGAGGAGATTAAAATTTTCTGAATCTGAATACTGTCATCATACTGTACTATACTATACTATTAACATTATATCGTTTACTATACTGTTATCATACTATACTGTACTATACCACTGTACACTGTTATCATACTGTACTGTACTATACTGTAATGGTATCATACTATACTTTAGTATACTGTTATCATACTGTACTGTACAATACTACTGTATACTGTTATCATACTGCACTGTACTATACTACTGTATATGGTTATCATACTGTACTGTAGTATACTATGGTATAATGTTATCATACTGTACTGTACTATACTACTGTATACTGTTATCATACTGTACTGTACTGTTATCATACTGTACTGTACTATAGTGTTACCATAATGTACTGTACTATACTGTTATCATAATGTTCTGTACTATAGTGTTATAATAATGTACTATATTATTATCACACTGTACTGTAGTATACTGTTATTCTACTATATTGTACTATACTACTGTATATTGTTATCATACTGTACTGTACTATACTACTGTATACTGTTCTGTAGTATACTACTGTATACTGTTATCATACTGTACTGTACTATACTACTGTATACTGTTATCATACTGTACTGTACTATACTGTTATCATACTGTACTGTACTATACTGTTATAATACTGTACTATACTATTATCACACTGTACTGTACTATACTGTTATCCTACTATACTGTACTGTTATAATACTGTACTATACTATATGTAACAGTGTTTCTTCAGTCCCTCTCCTCGCCCCTAACTGGGCTCGAACCAGGGACCGTCTGAACACATCAACAACTGCCTCCCATGAAGCAGCATTACCTATCGCTCCACAAAATCCGCGGCCCTTGCAGGGCATGGGAAACAACTACTTCAAGGTCTCAGAGAGCGTGACGTCACCGATTGAAACGCTATTAGTATGTACCCCGCTAACTAGCTAGTCATTTCACACCAGTTACATATACTATACTGTTATCATACTGTACTGTACTATAATGTTATCATACAGTGGTTCTTCCTGTAAAAGTTGTGTCATACTGCAGAACACCTTGCGGGCTGCCACAGAATTCTATGACACGTTATTTTAGTGTCAGCCAATGTTGCCATTAATGCTAGTTAGTGCTAGTTTGACCACAAGAGGGCATTTTTGAGAAGCATTTGATTTTTGTGATATTGGCTGTACAAGAGAAATGAAAACCTTTTTTTGAAAGAACATAGTACATGGGATTTTTTTAAAGAAATGTAGCTTAATTCATTTGATTAATATTATGGTGTTTCTATTCCAAAAAAAAAGAAAAACGAAACCTCAGGGTTTCCGTTAGGAAAATATGATGCTGTACAACGTGACCAGTCGGTGTCACAATCGTCGTTGAAGAGATGAGACCAAGGCGCAGCTGGTACCGGAATACTCATACTTTAATTTATTATATAAAGTGAGTAACGGGAAAAACAAGAAAGACAGCTAACATATTTGCAGGCTAACATAACGCAGTGCAAATACAACTACCCACAATCTACAAAAAAAAAACACACACCCCTATATAGGACTCTCAATCAGAGGCAACTAGAAACACCTGCCTCCAACTAAGAGTCCAGCACCCAAACCTAAACATAGGAAACCTAAACTAGACAAAAATGCAGAAATACAACCTAGAACATACACCCAAAACCCAGGAACACATAAATCAAACACCCCTCACAACACACACAAAAACCACCACCATACAAAACAAACATCCCTCTGCCACGTCCTAACAAAAATACTAAACCACTACTCCCTCTGCTGGTCAGGACGTGACAGTCGGGAGTAGGCTACTAAGAGCAAAATAATCCTAACATTTCCACACCCTAATTGTAGTCAAACCAATACCAAACGGAGATTCAGTGAAAATAAAAATCTCATTGTTTCATCAAGACCAGTCCCCATGCTTGTCTCAGAGCAGCATGGAACGGTGCTGAAATAGCTGACCACACGCGAGTAGGCTATTGTTTCAAATGCTATTGCTTCTATCTTCAATATGCTTTAAATGCCACAATGTCACAAATAATTTAACACACACAATTCTTAAAACTCTGAGAAGGGTAATAGGAGGTGATCTACACTGCATATTAAACTGACATTCTTATTGCTATATTCCATGCATTACTGATCCTCTATCTCTCTCGCACACGCACACACACTTGCTGTCTTGACCTCTGAATGCTCGGCTATGAAAAGCCAACTGTCATTTACTCCTCATGTGCTGACTGGTTGCACCCTCTATAACCACTGTTTATATTATTTGACACTGCTGGTCATCTATGAATGTTTGAATAGCTTGAAAAATGATCTAGCCTTTATGGCCATGTACTCTATAATCTTATAACCAGTTTGATTTAAATGCAAATGCAATCAACATCGCTCTATTCACAGTCAGAAGACAGTTGACGAAACTTGAGAAAAACAAGTGTTTGAAAACATCTCAGCACGGTTTTACATGTGGTCGTGGAGCTGGGGGGGGGTAAGTGCAACTAAAATGTAGCTGAGATGTACTTACAGTAGTTGAAATAAACATCTGCATTGTGAAAGTATTTTTTATCATTATTTTATTAGCAAAAGCATAAAGATGTTGATGAATATATACTGTATATAACTTCAGAGTACTTAAGCATCGAATACATTGCAAGTTTGGGGGATTTTCACACCTAAAGTAGTCGGGCTATTAAACCAAATCGTTGGATAACAGATCAGCCCTCAGAACTCATTCTATCTTCAATATGCTTTAAATGTCACAAATAATTGAACACACACAACATGCCCAGATTAACTTGGTCAAAACATGTATTTGAATAAATACATGTTTTGACTGTTTTTGACTATTCATCCGTTTTCACTTCCCTCCATTCCCCTTTCTGGTTTCACTTTCCTCAGTTCACCTTTTCGGTTTCACTGTCCTCTTTCACTATCAGAAAGAATGTTGGTACTTATTTATTTTGATCCAAAGCTATTAATGAGTGAATAATCCAATAATAATTTTGTCTGGCTTGCCATCCCAAATAAAATTGAATATTTTTTGCTCATATAATTTAAACAGGTCGCTAGGTGTAGGCAAAACCATAAAGGAACCTTTATTTAACTAGGCAAGTCAATTAAGGACAAATTCTTATTTAGAATGACGGCCTACACCGGCCAAATCCGGACGACGCTGGGCCAGTTGTGCGCCGCCCAATGGGATTGTGCACCACCCAATCACGGCCGATTGTGATACATCCTGGAATTGAACCAGGGTGTCTGTAGTGACGCTTCAAGCACTGAGATCTAGTGCCTTAGAGCGCTGTGTAATTTGCTATGGGCTCATGCTAGTGTTCCCGTTTAGCCAACGTTCTTAAGCTGTTTTTCAGCCTTGGGTGAATTTTTACTTGTTCTATTGTCCAGCCTATAGATAGCCAGAGCGAATTGAGAAAGCACAACGACTATACTGTGTCTGAATCTTGGCTTAGGAAGTCCACCAAAAACTGTGAAATCTTCATCCCTAACTACAACGTTTTCAGACAAGATAGAACGACCAAAGGGGGCGGTGTTGCAATCTACTGCAGAGATAGCTTGCAGAGTTCTGTCCTGCTATCCAGGTCTGTACCCAAACAATTTGAACTAAAAATCCACCTCTCCAAAAACAAGTCTCTCACCGTTGCCGCCTGCTATAGACCCCCCTTGGCCCCTAGCTGTGCTCTGGACACCATATGTGAACTGATTGCCCCCCATCTATCTTCAGAGCTCGTGCTACTAGGCGACCTAAACTGGGACATGCTTAACACCCCAGCCATTCTACAATCCAAGCTTGATGCCCTCAATCTCACACAAATTATTAATGAACCCACCAGGTACAACCCCAAAGCCGCAAACACTGGCACCCTCATAGATATCATCCTAACCAATGTGCCCTCTAATTACACCTCTGCTGTTTTCAACCAAGATCTCAGCGATCACTGCCTCATTGCCTGCACCCGTAATGGGTCAGCGGTCAAACGACCTCCACTCATCACTGTCAAACGCTCCCTGAAACATTTCAACGAGTAAGCCTTTCTAATCGACCTGGCCCTGGTATCCTGGAAGGATATTGACCTCATCCCGTCAGTAGAGGATGCCTGGTTATTTTTTTTAAATGCCTTCCTCTCCATCTTAAATAAGCATGCCCCTTTCAAGAAATTTAGAACCAGGAACAGATATAGCCCTTGGTTCTCCCCAGACCTGACTGCCCTTAACCAACACAAAAATATCCTGTGGCGTTCTGCATTAGCATCGAACTGCCCCCGCGATATGCAACTTTTTAGGGAAGTTAGAAACCAATACACACAGGCAGTTAGAAACGCCAAGGCTAGCTTTTTCAAACAGAAATTTGCTTCGTGCAACTCCAACTCTAAAAAGTTCTGGGACATTGTAAAGTCCATGGAGAATAAGAACACCTCTCCCAACTGCCCACTGCACTGAGGATAGGAAACTCTGTCACCACCGATAAGCCCACTATAATTGAGAATTTCAATAAGCATTTTTCTACGGCTGGCCATGCTTTCCACCTAACTACCCCTACTGCATTCAACAGCACTGCACCCCCCACAGCTACTCGCCCAAGCCTCCCCCATGTCTCCTTCTCCCAAATCCATTCAGCTGATGTTCTGAAAGAGCTGCAAAATCTGGACCCCTACAAATCAGCTGGGCTTGACAATCTGGACCCTTTCTTTCTAAAATTATCTGCCGAAATTATTGCAACCCCTATTACTAGCCTGTTCAACCTCTCTTTCGTGTCGTCTGAGATTCCCATAGATTGGAAAGCAGCTGCTGTCATCCCCCTCTTCAAAGGAGGTGACACTCTTGACCCAAATTGCTACAGACCTATATCCATCCTACCCTGCCTTTCTAAGGTCTTCGAAAGCCAAGTCAACAAACAGATTACCGACTATTTTGAATCCCACCGCACCCTCTCCGCTATGCAATCTGGTTTCAGAGCTGGTCATGGGTGCACCTCAGCCACGCTCAAGGTCCTAAACGACATCGTAACCGCCATCGATAAGAAACATTACTGTGCTGCCGTATTCATTGACCTGGCCAAAGCTTTTGACTCTGTTAATCACCACATCCTCATCGGCAGACTTAGTAGCCTTGGTTTCTCAAACGATTGCGTCGCCTGGTTCACCAACTACTTCTCTGACAGAGTTCAGTGTGTCAAATCGGAGGGCCTACTGTCTGGACCTCTGGCAGTCTCTATGGGGGTACCACAGGGTTCAATTCTTGGGCCAACTCTTTTCTCTGTATACATAAATGATGTCGCTCTTGCTGCTGGTGAATCTCTGATCCACCTCTACGCAGACGACACCATTCTGTATACTTCTGGCCCTTCTTTGGACACTGTGTTAACAACCCTCCAGACGAGCTTCAATGCCATTCAACTCTCCTTCCGTGGTCTCCAACTGCTCCTAAACACAAGTAAAACTAAATGCATGCTCTTCAACCGATCGCTGCCTGCACCTGCCCGCCCATCCAGCATAACTTCTCTGGACGGTTCTAACTTAGAATTTGTGGACAACTACAAATACCTAGGTGTCTGGTTAGACTGTAAACTCTCCTTCCAGACTCACATCAATCATCTCCAATCCAAAGTGAAATCTAGAATTGGCTTCCTATTTCGCAACAAAGCATCCTTCACTCATGCTGCCAAACATACCCTCGTAAAACTGACCATCCTACCAATCCTCAACTTCGGCGATGTCATTTACAAAATAGCCTCCAATACCCTACTCAACAAGCTGGATGCAGTCTATCACAGTGCCATCCGTTTTGTCACCAAAGCCCCATATACAACCCACCACTGCGACCTGTATGCTCTCGTTGGCTGGCCTTCACTTCATAATCGTCGCCAAACACATTGGCTCCAGGTCATCTACAAGACCCTGCTAGGTAAAGTCCCCCCTTATCTCCGCTCACTGGTCACCATAGCAGCACCCACCTGTAGCACGCGCTCCAGCAGGTATATCTCTCTGGTCACCCCTAAAGCCAACTCCTCCTTTGGTCGTCTCTCCTTCCAGTTCTCAGCTGCCAATGACTGGAACGAACTACAAAAATCTCTAAAACTGGAAACACTTATCTCCCTCACTAGCTTTAAGCACCAGCTGTCAGAGCAGCTCACAGATCTCTGCACCTGTACATAGCCCATCTTTAATTTAGCCCAAACTACTACCTTTTCCCCTACTGTATTTATTTATTTTATTTATTTTGCTCCTTTGCACCATATTATTTATATTTTAACTTTTAACTTTCTTCAAACTACAAATCTACCATTCCAGTGTTTTTCTTGCCATACTTTATTTACTTTGCCACCATGGCATTTTTTTGCCTTTACCTCCATTATCTCACATCATTTGCTCACATTGTATATAGTCTTATTTTTTTCTACTGCATCATTGATTGTATGTTGTTTTACTCCATGTGTAACTCTGTGTTTTTGTATGTTGTCGAACTGCTTTGCTTTATCTTGGCCAGGTCGCAATTGTAAATGAGAACTTGTTCTCAACTTGCCTACCTGGTTAAATAAAGGTGAAATAAAATAAATAAAATAAAAATACCATTTAGCAAAGAATGACGAGAATAATCAAGTCAATAAACGTTGGGTAGTTAGATAGCCTATAGTTATGTCATGACGTTGCCCTCTTTGGGTGCAGCGAGCACTATTTCCCCCTCCCTCTGCACCAGCACTTTTCTATGCACCATCCCCCTACCTCTGTCTCCCATACCCAGGCTGCTGTGGTCAGAAGAGGTCGTAAATTCCTATGAGGAGATCCTCTCCTCATGGCCACAGTATAGAGAGAGAGTGAGTTTCATAGAGAGAACAAAGGAATTTATTCCACCTCACAGAACAGGACAACCAAACGACATTTATGTTCTGGAGAAGGTATAAAAGATCAGTGCAGAATCCAGCTATGAACTGGTCCGTTTGGTACAATTTTGTGAAACTCATGAGAGACAATATGGCCACATTACCATAACGCTGTTTATACAATAGCCTCAGCTATGAGGCTTACATCTAATTGTTGTATAAAATGAATGAGTGGGGATGGAACTGTTTGTGAAATTGTGTAATGTGATTTTGGACTGTTTAATGAAGGAAACTCCAATTCCCTTTGGAGTTTAACTAAATCAGAGGACCGCCCATGAGCACAGTTATGGTCTGGCATCATGGGACAGGCTCTTTTCTGCTCTTCCGAATAAAACCCCCACCTAGGTTTTCTATCACTAGACCAGCTTACCTCGATAACGAGAGGGCCAAGGTTTGAGAGGAGACCAAGCTTACCTCAATTACGAGATGGCTAAAGGTTGTAGATCATGCATTTCTCTTGCCGAACTTTTAACCATACCACGTGGTTAAACTCTTAGACTATCGATACCAACAGAATAAGAACAAGTCTTTGATATTAATTACCAGTCTGCAGCTAGGAATTCGGTATCATTGAACGCGAAGACCGACAACCGACGAAACATCTATTCTATTACAACATGAATGAATGTCACTCTGAACTATCCATTCTAACCACAACAGAGAGAGAGAGAGCGGACAAACTCTCCAACAGAAACAAACTTTTCAACAGAGATCCCGACGACACACTGATCGTAAATATATATATTGATTGCAATTGTTCCCGAATGAGTGAGCGTTCATGTGCAAAGGATTAGCATTTCAATTGTTACAATATTCAACTCTGTAGTGCCTTCTCAGCTGACCCCCACTCCCCTTTTGTCTAACAAGCCGCCATATCGGTTTATAGCCCACTAGGGCACATTCTCCTATCATTTCCTTGTAACCATATCTACTGTTTGTTATGCATTTCTGTGAATTACCTAGTTATTAAATAAATTATTTTAAGACAATTGATGTATGGATGACTCATAGTGAAGACTGGGTTCGTGCAGATAACCAACAATTTACGACATTTGGAATGAGACTAACGTGAGGTAAATAATAATTCATTAACCTCTTGGCGTTCCCCTAGGATAGGGGGCGCTACAGTAATTTTTGAAAAAAATTCGTAATCATTTTATACGGCCTCCTACTCAAACTCAGAAGCTAGGATATGCATATAATTAATACTTGTGGATAGAAAACACCCTAAAGTTTCTGTTTGAATGGTGTCTGTGAGTATAACAGAACTCATATGGCAGTCAAAACCCCGAGACCGATCGTAACAGGATGTGGAATCCTGAATTGTGGACTCAACTTCACATCTTTGCCTGTAATTCACATAGTGAGCAATGGTTCATTGAGCACTTCCTATTGCTTCCACTAGATGTCCCCAGTCTTTACAAAGTGGTTTGAGTCTCCTACTGTTAAAACTGAATGAATGAGACGCTGTTGAAATTGGTCACATGAGGAGGGCCATCACCATTATGACACCGGCGGCCCTGGCTTCCCTCCCCTTTCGAAACGTTTTGAAACACAATGCAATCGTCCCCCTCGAATCTTATTGGCTCTCTTGTTGAAAAAGGCCCCGAAGATTTATGTTATACAAAATTTGACATGTTTGAACGAACCTAAATGGGAAAAAAATGCATTTTCTCGAAATAGCTGTCCCGCGGCCGACGGAGCATTTGGATCAGCCTTCAGACGCGCTAACAAGAACAAGCTCTTGGAACATAGTAATAGAGAGCTAGTAATAGAGTAATTTTTTCGAACAAAAATACATTTGTTGTGGACCTGGGATCCCTGGAAGTGCTTTCTGATGAAGACAACCAAAGGTAAGGGATTATTGACAATAGTATACAAGACTAGATGTGATATGCGATTGTTCCAAGATGGCGCAGACCTATATTTACTAGGTAATTTTCTGAGTATCGCATCCCCTTTTATCGCAAAGTGTGATTACCCAGTAAAGTTATTTTTAAATCTGGCATTACAGGTGCTTTCAAGAGATATTCATCTATAAATCTTAGAATGACAATATTACATTTTAAAAATGTTTTCGAATAGTAATTTAGTAAATTGTAGCACTGTTTCACCGGATGCATTTGAGGGAAAATAGTTAGTCAACGTTACGTGCCGATGTAAAATGCTGTTTTTATATATAAATATGAACTTTATCGAACAAAAGAATGCATGCATTGTGTAACATGATGTCCTAGGTGTGTCATCTGATGAAGTTTGTAACAGGTTAGTGCTGCATTTAGCTGTTTTTTTGGTTATTTGTGATGCATGTGGTTGGTCGGAAACTGGCTATGTGGCTACTTTTACGATATACTCCTCTAACATAATCTAATGTTTTGCTTTTGCTGTAAAGCCTTTTTGAAATCGGACAACGTGGTTCGATTCAGGAGAGGTGTATCTATAAAACGATATAATTAAAAAAATAATAATAATAAATAAGTATTACATTTTGTTATGCTAATGGCGATAGGATTTTTCGCTGGATGTCGAGGCCGCACAGAGGTTAATTCGAAGACTAAATGGTCAGATATTAAAATATCTGAAAGTTATATTAGGAAAATTATAACTTTGTAATCTGAATATTTTCCTTGGTGCCCCGACTTCCTAGTTATTAATTACAGTTACATGATTAATCAGTTTAATCGCGTAATAATAATTACAGAGTTATTTGATAAATAAGTCCTTCAGTTTTAATGATGCCAAAGACACGACAGTTAATATACTGGAAAGTTTGATGTATAACTACTAACGTTAGGTAGCTAGCTAACATACCGGTACATACTGCTGTAATGATATGCTATGTGGTTCATAATGACAGCATAGCTAACAAATTGTCAGCCAACATAACTTGTAAGGTAACTTATTTTAAAAGTCATTACTTTATTACATTGAGTAGCAAGCTACACCTTAGTCATTAGGGCAAATCTGGTCTGTGATAGGAGGGGGGGTTTTCACACCTAGCTCAGCTATTAGACTATTCTTTAGTAAAGGTTGAATAGTCTATTGTTCAGCTATTGGCCCTCCGTCCCAACTTGCAACAAATTGCTGTTCCCATCTCATTCCTTTCCTTCTTCCACGCGTCATCATTCTGTTCCTGAGTGGCTTGCTTCTGGGCGTGCTGGCAGGATAAGGCAGCATCTTTGGTTGTGCGTCAAGAATTCTGCATACAGTAGCATGTTTGTATGAAGGTGTGGTTATTCACAGGAAAAGTGTTATATGCTATGGAGGTACATTTGAGTCTTTTTGTCGAGAGCAAAATATTTTTTATTTTCAACCAAAAATAATAGTTCTAAAAGCAACTTTTTCCGACACAAAGTCAAAGCAGACACCTACGAAGATGGCATTTCAGGAAAGCAGCACTGGGCTGTATTGACGTATCCTGAAAATGACATCTGCTGCTTTAGATTGAATGGTCATATCTCAGTTATTGTTTTCATATCTATAAAAAATAAGCTGTTTTCTTTACTTTCAGAGAGCGAGCTGACCAAGGGTTCGAAAATGTAGATATTGCCAGATGTTCACTGTCCGAGGAACAGGCCGTGGAAGCCTTATTGCTGGCAAAAGTGTCCTTAACCGGTAATTCTTCCAGAGGTAAGTCTTCCCTGTGGCTCAGTTGGTAGAGCATGGTGTGTGCAATGCCAGGGTTGTGGGTTCGATTCCCACGGGGGGCCAGTACACAAAAAAAAAATGCATGAAATGTATGCATTCACTACTGTAAGTCGCTCTGGATAAGAGCATCTGCTAAATATGTGTAATGTAAATGTACTTAAACTGTTCTGTGTTCTTTTTCTCCATCTCTGCCTGTCTTGTTGTACATGGAACCTGTCTCACATGCATTAATTTAAAAACCCTTAAAATGTCAGCTGCTAATTTTCAGATTTACACCACATAAACACAGCCATTTTCACTTGACTATCTGTTGCTGCCAACTCATGATTTCCCTGGGGGTTAGCCTTGCAATAACCAAGTGGTGAGACACATAGCCCTCTATATTTAAATGTTTCAAGTACACTCTGATATGTGTCTGCGTCACATACAGTATCTTCTATTGACATTATCTTCTATTGTTTGTCCTCATGTGTCTGTTTTGTCAGCATAAAGTACTCTGTAGCCACTTAGTGTGGACACCAGGTGAGACCACACACACACACACACAAGAACAGTCTCTCTTGCTTTACACTTTATCCCTATCCCCCTTCTCCCTAAATCCTCTAGGTTATATCAGCTGATTTGGTGAACCCCTCCCACATCTGAACTGGCTGACACAGAGGGCACAGCATGATCATAGGTGAGATGTCACTTGGTCGGGTTAACAGGAAGTATTATTAAAGAGATGCTTTACATTGAAATACAGACAGAGATGTAGTAGTCCCAGAGCTAATGATCCAAGGTCAGTTTTGCATTTCACCTCCTGATTAAGATGACTGACCGTGTTAGAATAAAAAAAACAAGGCATAATCATGCTCTCTTTCGACCCATTTGTCACTCATCTGCAGGTATTTTTTGATGTGAGAGAGGAAGCCAGTCCCGTCATCACCACCTTACCCGCTCTTAAAGATAACCATCGAGCCAACTGGGGGCCCAAGGCTGGTTAGGAGACACCGCAATTGTGATGAACTGAGAGAATATTAGGGTAGCACTGTAATGCATCATGTGCTGTCTGCCTCTGTTCCTACCTCTTTCCCTTTCTGTCTTCTACACCTCTCTCCCCACCTCATCTTTCTTCCTCGTTTTATAATGCACACCATATGTGCATTGAAGTACAGATTGAACTTGTATTTATAATATTACAATTATTACAATTATAATGCATTTATGTATTTATAACACCTTGATAACGAACTTCTTTCAATAAAGCGTTTCAC
Source organism: Salmo trutta (assembly GCF_901001165.1). NCBI lineage: Eukaryota > Metazoa > Chordata > Actinopteri > Salmoniformes > Salmonidae > Salmo > Salmo trutta. The sequence goes on from NC_042974.1 coordinate 10,542,930, forward strand.
ATTCTCCACTGGTTGAATTTAAGTATCTCATTGAAATACTATCCTGTGTCCTCAGATTAATGCAGATGAAGGGAGTTAGATATGCATAGTTTTTTTTCAGTATATATGACTTACAAATCAATCATGTTTCTAGTCTATTGCATAGTTACAATGTGTAATCATTGATTTCCCAGGAGCAGGAGTGGTAAACACTGTTGAAGTGTATAATTGCAATACATACATGCAGACACAGGAACATGACTGAAAAATAATGTCTCAGAGATTCATACCTGAACCACACCTTTATTTGCCAAGGAAGAGTATATGATCAGTGAATATATTCAATGTACAGGCTACGATGTGGGGATCTCATGCATGGTAATAACTACAGTACATGTGTATATAGGACTTGCATCCTTGGCACAATACAGTTATTATATTCTACTCAAGCCATAGGCTTCATTAATGCCATTCAGACTTGAAGTTGATACAACAACTATGATAGCTGAGGTTCATAGATTGGTGTGAATATTAGTTCAGTTTTAGGGTCCATACACAGATCGGCTACATACTGTAGCTAGCTACACATCCATAGGCATACAGTTATTTTTTATCCTCCACTACACAATAAGCAAGTAAATAGTTAGCTAGCTATGTTACTTCAGCTGCATTGCAAGGCAAGCTTACACAATTGTACATTCAATTTGTACTATATGCTTTAGCTTGCTAGATTCTTTACATCCACTGTTTCACAAGACGACAGCCTGGTTTGCTGGTTTTCTCAGGAGTCCCTAAAACATTAAACAGCACAAATTACAAATGAATTATCCTAGCACTAGCTAGCTGGCTAATGTTAGCTAGTCAGATAACTTGCTAAATACCGATTTTCATAAATTAACTTTATGACAAATAAATATGCACAGACGTTTGTCTCTACATTAACTAACATATTCCTCTCAATTGTACATTTTTTGCTTGATTCGTTATGACCTTATAACAACTTACATCTGGTTCCACCGTAATGTTTTGTCAGCCATCTTTGTTGAAGAATGCCACAAGGCAAGGGTGGCTCGCGTCAAAATTAGTCATTGGAACCACTCGATACGATTGGTCATATAAAAACCTTGGGACCCAAATGCATAATGAGTGGTCTATCTCCCCCATGTGGTGGTCTGCAGAAATGAAGCCATGAGGCTGGGTACCTCTAAGTCCCGCGGTGCAAGATCGCAACTTTTAAAGGAGGAACCACTGCACGTTTGTTTATGTGTAACTCTGTGTTGTTGTTTTTGTCGCACTGCTTTGCTTTATCTTGGCCAGGTCGCAGTTGTAAATGAGAACTTGTTCTCAACTGGCCTGGTGAAATAAATAAATAATGCAGTACATAGTACACATGGTAAAGTGCCTGATTCCTTACATACGGGAGAGCAGGCCATGTCCGGACTGCTCGGTGACCTCATCATTATCTATGTCTTTAATTCTTTTTCGATCTGCATCAGTCATGGATAGAAACTTCTGAGACACAGTATTAATGATGAAAACCCGGAGGTTCACTGGTAAGCCACATTTGCCTCGGGATCCATCCCAGTTAGTATTCTGTGTCCACTCGTGGTATCTCTCTTCGGTTACACATCCTTGGAAAAGCAGAATAACAAAACGGTCCGGACGACCCTTGCTGTGCCTGGTGAGCAGTTCATCAAGTTCTGTTGTCAGAAGAGGAATGGAAATGTCAGGGTGAACCAACAACCTGACAAACCCTCCTGTCGGAGGTGGAGTTCCAGAGCTCACAGGTGGGCCTGACTCTCCGCCAATACCACCTGGCTCTGGACCTAAGCATCAGCTTTGTCGCCCGTATCTCTGCCCTCAGAGAATGCTTCTCTTTCTGCTGGTCTGCCTTCAATGACTCGATCTCTGATCCATGTGCACCTTCATCAGATGAGCAGAATGGTATCACCCTGAGCCCCCATCGATTACAGTGGCCTATGATAGAAACAGTAGATCAATTAAGAATTAAAAGTGACTCCAACACACAAATTCTGCGTACAGAAACACCTTTTAAGAATCTAGCAAAACTAACCGTTTTAGGAACCATGCATTTTTTCAGGGCGGCCCATTGTCCAGCCCTTTGTCCACTGATCGCCACGGATGGTTGTCGGCATGGTTGTATGCTCTGCAAAAACACATTCATGTTTTTAGTACACAATTATTGATTTTATTACACAGTATGCCTACACATTGAAAGGCTGTATACATTTTTTTTAAATAAAATGCACTGAAACCAAAATACCTTTAGTTTTGGTGATCCTCTCAGCTCCGGCTCATTTTCAAGTCCTCTGGTGGTTACAGTCCTAACCCTCCAACAAGTATTCCACCTGACGCCCGGGTTTGCATTGCAAATGAGGGCATAAACTGGGTCAAGACGCCAGCAGAGTAAGTAAACCTTTATGTAGTAAAATAAAGGTTAAATAAAAACAAATAAATAAAATACCTACAACACCTACGGTAGGCCTACTGGAGGTCTACTGATTTAAACCTGATCGAACTTGATCGAACTTATTTGGCATTAACTGAAAAACATTCATCCGTAACGATACAATTCTCCCCCTACCCTCCTTCTTGGCAAGAGTCTATTGTCCTGCTAATAGCCCATAATGGGTGGATAGATGGCTTATTTTGTATTCCAATGTATTGAATAAATGTGTTAATTACAGTTATCTACCATTCTCATTCTCGGACTGGAAACGTTGTTTGCAGAGTTCACAATATAATTTTCAAGTTCTTGTTTAAAAAAAATATATATTTTGTTTCAAATAACCGAAAGTGAGCGGTTGTAAGCTTTAATATTTCATTTCTGCCCTCCATATTCATATTCATTATATAAATAGGCCCATACGCACCTTCATCAGATGAACTGCAACATGTCAGCTAAAGCAATTTAATTAATGAATGCATAAAATCTACCAACGTCAGCCTTTAAATGCTTTATTATCCAAATGTTTAAAGTGCATGTGGGCGACGGATAGAATGCATTTGACTGATAGGCTTTCAGGAGAAACGGAAAATTGCGTGTCAATTCATAAACCATGTGCCATCAAAAATCTCTTCCCAACTATTTTGCAATCTATATGCTTCTCCGCCAATAATTACATTTAGAGGATTGGAGGATTCTAAATTAATATCTAAGGGGAAATGACATGCGCAAGAGACGTGTTAATATTTTTCCTTTTAGAGACTATAATGCATGGCCCCCAGGTCAGGATAACCAAAACATTTCTTTATTACAGACTATTAGAAAGAATGTTGGTACTTATTTATTTTTATCCAAAGCCATAAACTAGTGAGTCACTCAGATTTATGTAGGTGCCGAGGCTATATGACTGCACTATCAATTTGATTATTCAGCAGACATCACTTGCTTACATTCAGTCAACACATATATCGTAAGAATATCATGGAATAGAATTGAATAACCTTATTCATCCTCATCATTCAGTTCATTGAAATTCAATTTTGAAGTGATGTATTGAATAAGGAAATAAATAATTATCAGTGTCTATTTGGTTTATATCGCCCATTCATTGTCAGGTAGAGACACATTAGGCCTTGGGACCCAAAAGCATAATCAGTGCTCTAACTCCCCCTTGTGGTGGTCTGGAGCAATGAAATAGTGACGCAGGGTAACGTACTAAACAACAAATTACCCGTGGCATAACCTCAAAACTTTTAATTGTATTGGAATGTACTGTAATATAATGTTATCATACTGTACTGTACTGTACTGGTACCATACTGTACTGTACTATACTATACTGTTATCATACTGTACTATTATATACTGTTATAATATTGTACTGTTATCATACTATACTACACTGTTATCAAACTGTACAATACTATACTGTTATCATACTGTACTATAGTGTTATCATACTGTACTATACTATAATGTTATCATAATGTACTATACTATACTGCTACCATACTGTATTATACTATACTGTTAGCATAACGTACGGTACTGTACTACACTATATTATAATGTTATCATGCCGTACTATAATATACTGTTATAATGCTGTATTATACTATAATGTTATCATACTATACTATACTATATAATACTATACTGTTATCATGTTGTACTGTATTATACTGTTACCATACTGTACTGTACTATACTGTTATCATACCGCACTGTACTGTACTGTTATCATACTGTACTGTACTATACTGTTATCATACTGTACTGTACTATACTGTTATCATACTGTATTACAATATAATATAATGTTATCATGCCGTACTATAATATACTGTTATAATACTGTAGTATACTATAATGTTATCATACTATACTGTACTGTACTGTTATCATACTGTACTGTACTCTACTGTTATCATAATTCAATGTACTATACTGTTATCATACTGTACTGTACTATACTGTTATCATACTGTACTGTACTCTACTGTTATCATAATTTAATGTACTATACTGTTATCATACTGTACTGTACTATACTGTGCTGTTGTCATGATGTACTATACTGTTATCATACTGTAATGTACCATACTGTTATTATACTGTACTGTACTATGCTATGCTGTTATCATAATGTACTATACTGTTATCATACTGTACTCTATTATCTATTATCATACTGTACTATACTATACTGTTATCACACTGTACTGTACTGTTATCATACTGTACTGTAATATACTGTTATCATACTGTACTATAATGTTATCATACTGCATTGTACTATACTATACTGTTTCACACTGTACTGTACTATACTGTTATCATACTGTACTGTACTGTACTGTACTATACTGTTGTCATACTCTACTGTACTGCCCATGGTATGTCAAATGGAATAGGTCTACTCAGAATGTCACTGAGTCAAACGAACATAATCCACTATAGTCTACACACCCTTAGCTCTGAGCTGTCAACATAACCCTGGCCTGTACACAACTCAATAAAGATGCTTAGGTCTTCTGAGCTTTGTCTTGACCGTCATAGTGTTAAGAGGTTAGGCTTGACTGGGTGAGGCCCAGTAGGGCATAGGCCTACAGCGTGTTGAAGACATCTGTACTCGGTTGTCTTTCATCTTCACCCAGACCCCTCTCACTGTGTGTGTGTGTGTGTGTGTGTGTCTTGTGTCAATCATACACCCTCAGCCAGAATAGCACCATTGAGCCAGTCTGCCCAATTAGTACTGGCCTTGAAGAATAATGTGCATTACACCTAGAGAGAGCAGGCCATTTGGCATCCACAGGCTTTACCCCAGACAGATGGACAGATGGACAGACGGGCGGACAGACAGGAGGGCATAGGGAGAGACAGACAAGCGGTTACAGGGAGAGAGCGAAAGAGGGAGAAAGAGGGAAAAATTGAGTAAAGTAGGATAGAAGGGCTTTTATTGACGTGAGAGGCATTTACTGTATTCTTGTAACTCATCCCAACTCTCTCTTTCTCTTTCATTTTGTTATGATGTAACAGCAGTTCCATTACAGAGAACCAACTTTACTTATAACTGTATCTCCCTCCATCTCTTTACTTCTATATCTCTCTCCCTCTTTATTTCTTTCACTCTCTTAAATACCGCAATCAGTTCCAGCAAATGTTCCTGAAACTTTTCTGTATCATCACTAGAGAGAAACAAAGAGAGAAAGAGAGAGAGAGAGAGAGAGAGAGAAAGAGACAAGGAAAGAGAAAGACGAGTTGAGTGAGAGTAGAGGAGGGAGCGAGAGGGAGAGATGGAGGGAGAGCTGGAGGGAGAGATGGAGAGAGACAGATCATAACAAACAACTTCACCCAGCAGATTACATCTTCATGGTGCTTTGGAGGGAGCAATATTTTCTGCCTCACTCTCCCAGAATGCACTAAAGAGCCCACTTCCATCCTCCATCAGTTTTACTACTATGACAATGGATGAAATCCCTGCACTACTGAATGATGGGAACTGTTGATCAGCACTTTTAGTTTTGTAGCCCAGCCATGCAAAGAGCCCTTCCAGTACATACACTAGATGACCAACAGTATGTAGACACCTCCTCATCAAACATCTCATTACAAAGTTGGTTCCCTCTTTGCTGCTACAGTATAACAGCCTCCACTCTTCTGGGAAGGCTTTCCATGAGATGTTGGAACATTGCTGAGGGAAATTGCTTCCATTCAGCCACAAGAGCATTAGTGAGGTCGGGCACTGATGTTGGGCGATTAGGCATGGCTCGCAGTCGGCGTTCCAATTCATCCCAAAGGTGTTTGGATGGGGTTGAGGTCAGGGCTCTGTGCAGGCAAGTCAAATTCTTCCAGACTGATCTCGACAAACCATTTCTGTAAGGACCTCGCTTTGTGCACGGTAGCATTGCCATGCTGAAATTGGAAAGGTCCTTCCCCAAACTGTGGCCACAAAGTTGTTTAGAATGTCATTGCACGCTGTAGTATTAAGAAGTCCCTTCACTGGAACTAAGGGGCCTAGCCCAAACCATGAAAAACAGCCCCAGACCATTATTCCTCCTCCACCAAACTTTACAGTTGGCACTATGCATTGGGGCAGGTAGCATTCTCCTGGCATCCCAAAATTTACAGTTGGCACTATGCATTGGGGCAGGTAGCGTTCTCCTGGCATCCGCCAAACCCATATTCATCCCTTGGACTGCCAGATTGTGAAGTGTGATTCATCACTCCAGAGATCGAGTTTCCACTACTCCAGAGTCCAATGTCAGTGAGCTTTACACCTCTCCAGCCAACGCTTGGCATTGCTCATGGTGATCTTAGGCTTGTGTGAGGCTGCTCGGCCATGGAAACCCATTTCATGAAGCTCCCAACGAATAGTTATTGTGGTGACGTTGCTTCCAGATGCAGTTTGGAACTCGTAGTGAGTGTTGCAACCAAGAACAGACGATTTTTACGCGCTATGCGCTTCAGCACTCGTCGGTCCCGTTCTGTGAACATGTGTGTCATACCACAGCGTGGCTGAGCCGTTGTTGCTCTTAGACGTTTCCACTTCACAATAACAGCACTTACAGTTGACTGGGGCAGCTCTAGCAGGGCAGAAACTTGACGACCTGACTTGTTGGAAATGTGGCATCCTATGACGGTGCCACTTTGAAAGTCACTGAGCTCTTCAGTAAGGCCATTCTACTGACAATGTTTGTCTATGGAGATTGCATGGCTGTGTGCTTGCATTTATACACCTGTCAGCAACAGATGTGGCTGTAATAGCGAAGCCACTCATTTGAAGGGGTGTCCACATACTTTATATATACTGTATAGTGTTTCTACTAGGTAAGGTCATAGCTTCACCTCTGATATTCTAAATGCATACCCCATACAGAATGGCCTCATCATTTAAAACCTGATTTGATCTGTGAAGACAGTGAGGTTAGAAAGCGTTTCAGCTGAAGAAAGGACAAGTGGTTGATGGATTGGGGTTAATAGTGGCTGGCTCTGTGGCAAGTTACTGGTTTCAAAGCTGAACCTGAGAAAAGTCTACTTTTCCAACATAACATGGTATAAATGTTGCCTTGCAGTGAGCACAGGCGTGGGCACAATCATGCATAACTCAAATCTGTCTGACACATAGAAATACTGTTTCCTTTTATATCACTCTAAAACTCTACATACCTATACTTACTAACTGACTGCCTGTGACTCATTTGTGCTTTCTCTCTGCCGATGTGTGTGTGTGTGTGTGTGTGTGTGTGTGTGTGTGTGTGTGTGTGTGTGTGTGTGTGTGTGTGTGTGTTTAAGGGCTTGTTGATGTAGACCAGTACTGACGGGAGGCAGGCAGCCAGTGAGTCTCGTCACAGATGCCTGCCAGTTCCTTTAGTACAAAACAAGCTGCTCATACTCCTTTCTCTCCCTCTCCTTTTTCTCCCTCCACATCTCTCTCTCATTTTCCCTCACTCTCCTTTCTCTCCCTCTCCATCTCTCTCTCCCCATCTCTCTCTCAATTTCCCTTACTCTTCTTTCTCTCCCTCTCCATCTCTCTCTCTCCATCTCTCTCTCCTTTCTCCCCCTCTCCTATCTCTCCCTCTCTCTCCTTTCTCTCTCTCCACCTCTCGCTCCTTTCTCTCTCTCTCCATCTCACTCTCCTTTCTCTCCTTTTCCGTCTCTCTCTTTTGTTCTTCACTCAGCGAGTTGGGCATACTCTCAACATGGATGACAGGGAACACTTCTCCAACTTGATGCTTTGACCTTAAGCAGAGCTTTGACCCACCAAATCCACAACCCTAGCTATAACACAGCTACAACATAGCTACAACGCAGCTACAACACAGCTATAACACAATTATAACACAGTTATAAGACAGCTGTAACAAAGCTATAACATGGCCAAAAACAGCTCTAACACAGTTATAACACAGCTATAACACAGCAATAACATGGTAATATCAAAGCTAGGACACAGTTGTAACACAGTTATAACACAACTATAACATAGTTATAACACAGCTAGGACACAGCTTTGACACAGCTGTAACACAGCTATAACAAAGCCAAAAACAGCTGTAACACAGTTATAACACAGCTATAACACAGCAATATCAAAGCTATGACACAGTCGTAACACAGTTATAACACAACTATAACACAGCTAGGACACAGCTAGGCCACAGCTATGACACAGCTGTAACACAGCTATAACAAAGCCAAAAAAAGCTGTAACACAGCTATAACACATCAATAACACAATGAAATCAAAGCTAGGACACAGTTATAACACAACTATAACACATTTATAACACAGCTAGGACACAGCTATGACACAGCTGTAACACAGTTATAAGATAGTTGCAGCACAGTTGTAACACAGCTGTAAAACAGTTATAACACAGCTATAACACAGTTAAACCACAGTTATTACACAATTATAATGCAGCCATAACACAGTTATAATACAGCTAGAACACAGTTTTGACACAGCTGTAACACAGTTATAACACAGTTGCAACAGTTGTAACACAGCTGTAAAACAGTTAACAGTTATAACAGAGCTAGAACACAGTTATAGCACAGCTAGAAGATCGCTATGACACAGCTGTAACACGGTTATAACACAGTTGTAACACAGTTGTAACACAGCTGTAAAAGTTATAACACAGCTATAACACAGCTAGAACACAATTATAATGCAGCTATAACACAGTTATAACACAGCTAGAACACATGTATAACAAAGTTGTAACACAGCTAGAACAGTTATAACACAGCTAGAACACAGTTATAACACAGCAAGAACACAGTTATAACACGGCTAGAACACATTTATAACAGCTAGAACACATATATACCCATGTTTGTGTGTGTCAGAACTCTGTGTTCCTAGACGTCTTTAACCCGCCAGTCTAGCAGGAGATTACACCGAACACCAGAGATTTGTGGACTTGACACAGCTCATCAATGCAGTGAATGAGTCAAAACTACTAGTGGGAAAGGGCTACACTGGCTAGGAAGAATAAGAGTTATTGTGGGGTAAATGAGAGGTCACACAAACACAAACACAGACACACACTCTAACATGTGCACACACATATACAGTTGAAGTCAGAAGTTTACATACACTTAGGTTGGAGTCATTTTTAAAACTCGTTTTTCAACCACTCCACAAATATTTGTTAAAACAAACTATATTTTTGGCATGTCGGTAAGGACATCTACTTTGTGCATGGCACAATACATTTTTCCAACAATTGTTTACAGACAGATTATTTAACTTATAATTCAATGTATCACAAATCCAGCGGGTCAGAAGTTTACATACACTAAGTTGACCGTGCCTAAATTGACAGTTTGGAAAATTCCAGAAGATGATGTCATGGCTTTAGAAGCTTCTAATAGGCTAATTAACATCATTTGAGTCAATTGGAGGTGTACCTGTGGATGTATTTCAAGACCTACCTTCAAACTAAAGTGCCTCTTTGCTTGACATCATGGGAAAATCAAAAGAAATCAGCCAAGAACTCAGAAAAACAATTGTAGACCTCCACAAGTCTGGTTCATCCTTGAGAGCAATTTCCAAACGCCTGAAGGTACCACGTGCATCTGTACAAACAATAGTACGCAAGTATAAATACCATGGGACCAAGCAGCCGTCATACCACTCAGGAAGGAGACGCGTTCTGTCTCCTAGAGATGAACGTAATTTGCTGCAAAAAGTGCAAATCAATCCCAGAACAACAGCAAAGGACTGTGAAGATGCTGGAGGAAACAGGTATAAAAGTAGCTATATCCACAGTAAAACGAGTCCTTTGTCGACATAACCTGAAAGGCCGCTCAGCAAGGAAGGAAAATTATGTGGATATATTGAGGCAACATCTCAAGACATCAGTCAGGAGTTGAAGCTTGGTCGCAAATGGGTCTTCCATATGGACAATGACCCCAAGCATACTTCCAAAGTTGTGGCAAAATGGCTTAAGGACAACAAAGGTATTGGAGAGGCCATCACAAAGCCCTGACCTCAATCCCATAGAAAATGTGTGGGCAGAACTGAAAAAGTGTATGCGAGCAAGGAGGCCTACAAACCTGACTCAGCTACACCAGCTCTGTCAGGAGGAATGGGCCAAAATTCACCCAACTTATTGCGGGAAGCTTGTGGAAGGCTACCCGAAACGTTTGACCCAAGTTAAACAATTTAAAGGCAATGATACCACATTCTTATTGAGTGTTTGTAAACTTCTGACCCACCGGGAATATGATGAAAGCAATAAAAGCTGAAATAATTCATTCTCTCTACTATTATTCTGACATTTCACATTCTTAAAATAAAGTGGTGATCCTAACTGACCTAAGACAAGGAATTTTTACTAGGATTAAATGTCAGGAATTGTGAAAAACTGAGTTTAAATGTATTGGCTAGGTGTATGTAAACTTCCGACTTCAACTGTACATACACAGTACACATTAAGAGCACAGTGCTCTCGTCCTCTTGTCCTCTCTTATCAATTAATTGACTGTGGTCTATTCAAGGCAGCAGACAGTCAGACTATTTCTCAGAAAACTGGGGTCCCTCTTTATGTGCAATTGAATAATCAATGAATATGTAAAAGGGGCATTGAAAGAGAGAATCGTACAGCCAAGGGCTACAGCCAGGGTTATATGAATGAATTAATAACCATGTAGCTATAGCCAGAGACAGAGGAAAGCATCCCCCTTGATCCCTACCCTACCCTGATTTATGTTACAGGTACTGAGGACACTACCCTGATTTATGTTACAGGTACTGAGGACACTACCCTGATTTATGTTACAGGTACTGAGGACACTACCCTGATTTATGTTACAAGTACTGAGGACACTACCCTGATTTATGTTACAAGTACTGAGGACACTACCCTGATTTATGTTACAGGTACTGAGGACACTACCCTGATTTATGTTACAAGTACTGAGGACACTACCCTGATTTATGTTACAGGTACTGAGGACACTACCCTGATTTATGTTACAAGTACTGAGGACACTACCCTGATTTATGTTACAGGTACTGAGGACACTACCCTGATTTATGTTACAAGTACTGAGGACACTACCCTGATTTATGTTACAGGTACTGAGGACACTACCCTGATTTATGTTACAAGTACTGAGGACACTACCCTGATTTATGTTACAGGTACTGAGGACACTACCCTGATTTATGTTACAGGTACTGAGGACACTACCCTGATTTATGTTACAAGTACTGAGGACACTACCCTGATTTATGTTACAGGTACTGAGGACACTACCCTGATTTATGTTACAGGTACTGAGGACACTACCCTGATTTATGTTACAGGTACTGAGGACACTACCCTGATTTATGTTACAAGTACTGAGGACACTACCCTGATTTATGTTACAGGTACTGAGGACACTACCCTGATTTATGTTACAGGTACTGAGGACACTACCCTGATTTATGTTACAAGTACTGAGGACACTACCCTGATTTATGTTACAGGTACTGAGGACACTACCCTGATTTATGTTACAGGTACTGAGGACACTACCCTGATTTATGTTACAGGTACTGAGGACACTACCCTGATTTATGTTACAGGTACTGAGGACACTACCCTGATTTATGTTACAGGTACTGAGGACACTACCCTGATTTATGTTACAGGTACTGAGGACACTACCCTGATTTATGTTACAGGTACTGAGGACACTACCCTGATTTATGTTACAGGTACTGAGGACACTACCCTGATTTATGTTACAGGTACTGAGGACACTACCCTGATTTATGTTACAGGTACTGAGGACACTACCCTTGTTCTGACCTACCTAGCTAGGATAGAAGGACATGAATGTTTCTTAGTATCAAAGCAAATCATATTTTACAACAATGGATTTATATTTGAATATGTACAGCTCACTCATCAGGTGTAAAGGGAACCGAACCCTAACCTTATCCATCGCAGGAAAAACGTTGCACTGTGCGGGCGTGATACACTAACTCATGATAATGGTCATGAAATAATCACAGTACTTATGATGAAGTAGTTCATGATGAATGTCAGTGTATTATTATTGTTGACAGAGACAGACCAATGGTTGCCATTCTGCCGTATTTTTACTCCTACTTTCCAGTGAGTCACTATCGCTACTAACAGTCACAGGAAATGCTAATTGTCCATTTCTTTATGTAACAATGATTATCAAGCCATATATCTAACTCATGTAGACTTCTCTCACTGCCACTGTCACATTAAGGAGAGAGAGAAAGAGAGAGAAGAGAAGAAAGGAGCGAGAAACAAAATAAATAATTAAAGCCACCCCCCGGGACACTTCCCCTGGACACCCCCACCCACCTCGACACCCCCACCCCCTGTACACCCCCCTACTGGACACCCCCACCCACCTGTACACCCCCACCCCCTGTACACCCCCATCCTGGACACCCCCTCCTGGACACCCCCACCCCCTGTACACCCCCCTACTGGACACCCCCTCCTGGACACCCCCACCCACCTTGACACCCCCACCCCCTGTACACCCCCATCCTGGACACCCCCTCCTGGACACCCCCACCCCCACCCCCTGTACACCCCCCTACTGGACACCCCCACCCACCTCGACACCCCCACCCCTTGTACACCCCCCTCCTGGACACATCCACCCCCCTGGACATACTCACCCCCCTGGACACCCCCACCCACCTCGACACCCACACCCCCTGTACACCCCCCTCCTGGACACCCCCACCCCCCTGGACATACTCACCCCCCCTGGACACACCCACACCCTTGGCCACACCCATAATCCTGGACCCCCCCTCCCCCCACCTGTTGGAGTAACACATCAGTGAGATCATGTTGAGTGATCAAGCCACCTGAAATGAGACCCTCGGGGTGACCGAATGAAGAGAGGAACAGACAGATGACAGGGTCTTCTCCTTTTAGGGGCTCTGATCAGCTTCCAGGAGAAGGATAGGATGGGTGGGATGGCGGAGAGAGAGAGAGAGAGACAGAGAGAGAGAGAGAAATACCACAAAGTGTGCAATCACAGCAGTAAAATGTGTGACCTGTTGCCACAAGAAAGGGGCAAACACCACTGTAAATTATGTTTATTTATTTTCCCTTTCGTACTTTAAGTATTTGCATATCAATGCAACACTGTATTTAGCCGTAATATGACATTTGAAATGTCTCTATTTCTTTTGAACTTTTGTAAATATAATGTTTATTAGCTATTTCACTTGCTTTGGCAATGTAAACATATGTTTCCCATGCCAATAAAGCCATTTGAATTGAATTGAATTGAATTGAATTGAGAGGGGGACAGGGAGAGAGAGAAAGAGAGAGAGGGGGGACAGAGAAAGGGGGACAGAAAGAGACAGAGAGAAAGAGAGAGAGAGAGAGAGAGAGAGAGAGAGATGGAGAGAAATGGAGAGAGACGGAGTGAGACAAAGTGAGACAGTCCCCTAAGCAAGCTGGTCCTGGGGCTCTGTTCACAAACACAAACAGACACCACAGAGCCCCAGGACAGCAACACAATTAGACCCAACCAGATCATGAGAAAACTAAAATATTATTACTTGAGATGTTGTAAAGATTTTTTTATAAACAGAGCAAAATAAAATGCTATTTGGCCCTAAACAGAGAGTTCACAGTGGGAGAATACCTAACCACTATGACTGATCCAAACTTAAGGAAAACGTTGACTATGTACAGACTCAGTGAGCATAGCCTTGCTATTGAGAAAGGCCGCCGTAGGCAGACCTGCCACTCAAGAGAAGACAGGCTATGTGCACACTGCCCACAAAATGAGGTGGAAACTGAGCTGCACTTCCCAAACTCCTGCCAAATGTATGACCATATTAGAGAAACATAATTCCCACAGACTACACAGACTCACAAAGAATTTGAAAACAAACCCAATTTTGATAATCTCCCATTACTATTGGGTGAAATACCACAGTGTGCCATAGCAGCAGGAAGAAAAGGGCAACCAGGGAAGTACAAACACCATTGTAAATACAACCCATCTTCATGTTTATTTATTTTCCATTTTTTACACTAACTCTTTGAACATCATTACACCACTGTATACAGACATAATATGGCATTTGAAATGTCTTTATTCTTTTGGAACTTTTGTGAGTGTAATGTTTACTGTTCATTTTTGTTCATTATCCATTTCACCTGCTTTGGCAATGTTAACATACGTTTCCCATACCAATAAAGCCCTTAAACTGAATGTAATGTAATTGAAAGAGAAAACGAGAGAGTGGGAGGCACATCAGGCCTTACCTTCACTAGAGGATCCAGACAGGTCCATGACGACGTACACCTTCCCCTCAGGCTCCAAGTCAATCTGGAAGAGAACAACACAACAAACTGTCAGCCTTCATACTGGACTGAAACCATTTTATAGTATGCTATGGCAGCGTGAAACCATATCAGTGACAGTACACACACACACACACACACACACACACACACACACACACACACACACACACACACACACACACACACACACACACACACACACACACACACACACACACACCAGAGAAGGCTGGTGGGAGGAGCTATAGGAAGATGGACGGGCTCATTCTAAATGCCGGAATGGTATAAATGGAAAAATATTAAACACATCAAACATATGGAAACCACATTGGACTCTGTTCCAGGAATTCCATTCCTGCCATTAGAATGAGGATGTCCTTCCATATCTCCTCTCGCTAGCCTTCACTGACAAACAGGCACTCACACACACACACATACTGTACAGTACATTATTGATTTGAGCAGCAGAGAGGGATGCTTCTGCAGTAATGGCTCTCAGGAGCTAAGGAAAACATAATGGCTGCTTTATCAAAACAGGACAAGATGAGGAACTTAGATGGAATTGCAGTGGCCTGGCTTATAAACGCAATCCTGTAGATGTGTGTGTGTGTGTGTGTGTTTGTGTGTGTGTGTGTGTGTGTGCAGTAACACCATGTTATCAGGTTGCCACACCCACGGCACTCTAACCATCCCCCCCTCCCCACACCCACGGCACTCTAAACCCCCCCACACACACACACTCTAAACCCCCCCCCACACACACACTCTAAACCCCCCCCACACACACTCTAAACCCCCCCCCACACACACACTCTAACCCCCCCCCACACACACACTCTAAACCCCCCCACACACACACACTCTAAACCCCCCCATACACACACACTCTAAACCCCCTCCACACACACACATTCTAAACCCCCCCACCCACACACACTCTAACCCCCCCCACACACACACACTCTAAACCCCCCCACACACACACACACTCTAAACCCCCCCACACACACACACTCTAAACCCCCCCACACACACACTCTCTTGCCCATCGATTACCAAGCCTGAGCTCCCTGGGGGTTCTACTGGGTATAGGCAGACGAGATTGAGCGCGTGTTTGTTAGCTCAGCTCATAAGAGAGAGTGGGCAGGGATTGCGGCGGCTGGGGCTCAGAGAGTTTCTACCGGCACCAGCCTTCCACGGCCAGTCCATAATCCCCCTCTGCACAGTACACATAGACAGACACACACAGACACACACACAGACACACACACAGACACACACACACATGTCTGCAGGACTGTGTTAAGCCAGGCCACTGCACTCACATCCATTTCCTCATCTTGTCCTGTTTTGAAAAAGCACATCACTGCAGAGAGGACATGGGCTGCTTTGATAAAGCACAGCACAGCAAACAGGACATGGGCTGTTTTGATAAAGCACTGCAGAGAGGACATGGGCTGATTTGATAAAGCACAGCACAGCAAACAGGACATGGGCTGTTTTGATAAAGCACTACAGAGAGGACATGGGCTGTTTTGAAAAAGCACAGCACTGCAGAGAGAACCTGGGCTGTTTTGATAAAGCACTGCAGAGAGGACATGGGCTGTTTTGAAAAAGCACTGCAGAGAGGACATGGGTGTCACGACTTCTGCCGAAGTCGATGCCCCTCCTTGCTCGGGTGGTGTTCGGCGGTCGACGTCACCGGCCTTCTAGCCATCATTGATCAGTTTCTCATTTTCTTGTCTTGTTTTCCTACACACCTGCTTCCAATCCCATGAATTACATGTTGTGTATTTAACCCTCTGTTTCCGCTCATGTCCTTGTCGGTGATTGTTTTCGTTATGTTATGTTACGTGTGTTTTGTATCGGTGTGCGACGGGTATTATGTTACCCATGTTATTTTGTACTTTGGTTGTGGAGTTTTTTTAATTTTTATTAAATACTCCAGAATAACCAATTTGGTTTCTCCTGCGCCTGACTTCCCTGCCACCAACATACACGAATATGACAATGGGCTGTTTTTATGAAGCACTGCAGAGAGGACATGGGCTGTTTTTATGAAGCACTGCAGAGAGGACATGGGCTGTTTTGATAAAGCACAGCACTGCAAACATGGCATAGGCTATTTTGGTAAAGCACTGCAGAGAGGACATGGGCTGTTTTGATAAAGCACTGCAGAGAGGACATGGGCTGTTTTGATAAAGCACTGCAGAGAGGACATGGGCTGTTTTGATTCAGCACAGCACTGCAAAGAGGACATGGGCTGTTTTGATAAAGCACTGCAGAGAGAACATGGGCTGATTTGATAACCACTGCAGAGAGGACATGGGCTGTTTTGATAAAGCACTGCAGAGAGGACATGGGCTGTTTTGATAAAGCACTGCAGAGAGGACATGGGCTGTTTTGATAAAGCACAGCAGAAAGGACATGGGCTGTTTTGATAAAGCACTGCAGAGAGGACATGGGCTGTTTTGATAAAGCACTGCAGAGAGGACATGGGCTGTTTTGATACAGCACAGCACTGCAGAGAGGACATGGGCTGTTTTGATACAGCACAGCACTGCAGAGAGGACATGGGCTGTTTTGATAAAGCACTGCAGAAAGGACATGGGCTGTTTTGATAAAGCACAGCAGAGAGGACATGGGCTGTTTTGAAAAAGCACAGCACTGCAGAGAGAACCTGGGCTGTTTTGATAAAGCACTGCAGAGAGGACATGGGCTGTTTTGATTCAGCACAGCACTGCAAAGAGGACATGGCTGTTTTGATAAAGCACTGCAGAGAGGACATGGGCTGTTTTGATACAGCACAGCACTGTAGAGAGGACATGGGCTGTTTTGATAAAGCACTGCAGAGAGGACATGGGCTGTTTTGATACAGCACAGCACTGCAGAGAGGACATAGGCTGTTTTGATAAAGCACTGCAGAGAGGACATGGTCTGTTTTGATAAAGCACTGCAGAGAAGACATGGTATGTTGTTATAAAGCACTGCAGAGATGACATGGACTGTTTTAATAAAGCACTGCAGAGAGGACATGTGCTGTTTTGATACAGCACAGCACTGCAGAGAGGACATGGGCTGTTTTGATAAAGCACTGCAGAGAGGACATGGGCTGTTTTAATAAAGCACTGCAGAGAAGACATGGTATGTTGTTATAAAGCACTGCAGAGATGACATGGACTGTTTTAATAAAGCACTGCAGAGAGGACATGGGCTGTCTTGATAAAGCACTGCAGAGAGGACATGGGCTGTTTTGATAAAGCACTACAGAGAGGACATGGGCTGTTTTGATACAGCACAGCACTGCAGAGAGGACATGGGCTGTTTTGATAAAGCACTGCAGAGAGGACATGGGCTGTTTTGATACAGCACAGCACTGCAGAGAGGACATGGGCTGTTTTGATAAATCACTGCAGAGAGGACATGGGCTGTTTTGATAAATCACTGCAGAGAGGACATGGGCTGTTTTGATAAATCACTGCAGAGAGGACATGGGCTGTTTTGATAAAGCACTGCAGAGAGGACATGGGCTTGGGTTAGATATGAGGTGGAAGAGGGGGGCGCTACTGTGACAAATCCATAATTCCAACATAATGCATTCTAAAAGGGTATATGGCAGAACTAGGCTGCAGCTGTAGGTGTCTTTCATAGATTATATGCTACAATTAAATAGACATTGCAGCCTTCCCAAGCCACCCTAGCACAATACAACACTTTAGCCTGCCATCATCTCTCGCTCTCCAACCTGCCCCAGATCCATCCATCAAACCTACTCACTGCCTGCCCAGTAAAGACAGCCCTTTCCAGGGTACAGCGGAACATGAAGACCCCCCCACAGCCAGGGTAGAGGGATAGTAGAGACAGAGAGAGGGTGGAGTGGTAGAGGGATAGTAGAGACAGAGAGAGGGTGGAGTGGTAGTAGAGACCGAGAGAGGGTGGAGTGGTAGTAGAGACAGAGAGACGGAGGAGGAATAGTAGAGACACAGAGAGAGTGTGGAGTGGTAGTAGAGACAGAGAGAGGGTGGAGTGGTAGTAGAGACAGTGAGGGTAGAGGGATAGTAGAGACAGAGAGAGGGTGGTGTGGTAGTAGAGACAGAGAGATGGTGGAGGGATAGTAGAGACAGAGAGAGGGTGGAGTGGTAGTAGAGACAGTGAGGGTAGAGGGATAGTAGAGACAGAGAGAGGGTGGAGTGGTAGTAGAGACAGAGAGAGGGTGGAGTGGTAGTAGAGACAGAGAGACGGTGGAGGGATAGTAGAGACAGAGAGAGGGTGGAGTGGTAGTAGAGACAGAGAGAGGGTGGAGTGGTAGTAGAGACAGTGAGTGTAGAGGGATAGTAGAGACAGAGAGAGGGTGGTGTGGTAGTAGAGACAGAGAGAGGGTGGAGTGTTAGTAGAGACAGAGAGAGGGTGGTGGTAGTAGAGACAGAGAGAGGGTGGAGGGGCCACCCCCAGGTGGTAAGGGTAGGCAACAACACATCTGCCATGCTGAACACAGGGGCCCCTCAGGGGTGCGTGCTTAGTCCCCTCCTGAACTCCCTGTTCACCCACGACTGCTTGACCAAACATGACTCCAACACCATCATTAAGTTTGCTGGCGACACAACAGTGGTAGGCCTGATCACCGACAACGATGAGACGGCCTATAGGGAGGAGATCAAAGACCTGGCAGTGTGGTGCCAGGACAACAAGCTCTCCCTCAATGTGAGCAAGACAAAGGAGCTGATTGTGGACTACAGGAAAAGGAGGGCCGAACAGGCCCCCAATAACATTGACGGGGCTGAAGATGAGGGGGTTGAGAGATTCAAGTTCCTTGGTGTCCATATCACCAACGAACTATCATGGTCCAAACACATCAAGACAGTCCTGAAGAGGGCACAACAACACCTTTTCCCCCTCAGGAGACTGAAAATATTTGGCATGGGTCCCCAGATCCTCAAAAAGTTATACAGCTGCACCATCGAGAGCATCCTGACCGGTTGCATCACTGCCTGGTATGGCAACTGCTCGGCATCTGACTCTAAGTCGCTACAGAGGGTATTGCGTACAGCCCAGTACATCACTGGGGCAAAGCTTCCTGACGTATAGGACCTCTATACTAGGTGGTGTCAGAGGAAGGCACAACATTTTTTCCAAGACTGCAGGCACCCAAGTCATAGACTGTTCTCTCTGTTATCACACGGCAAGTGGTACCGGAGCGCCAAGTCTAGGACCAAAAGGCTCCTTAACAGCTTCTACCCGCAAGCCATAAGAAAGCTGAACAATTAATAAAATGGCCACCCGGACTATTGACCCCCCTTTGTTTTTACACTGCTGCTACTCGCTGTCAATTATCTATGCATAGTCACTTTACAAATGACCTTGACTAACCTGTACCCCCGCACATTGACTCGATACCAGTTCCCCCTGTATATAGCCTCCTTATTGTTACCGTAAATTCCGGACTATAAGCCGCAACTTTTTTCCCACGCTTTGAACCCTGCGGCTTAAACAATGACGCGGCTAATATATGGATATTTCCCGCTTTAAACATTTTTTCTCTCCAAAAAAACACATTCTGTGACGTGCTCAGTTTTTTGGCGGCATGAAGCTTTCATTAGACCAATGAAATTGCCGAATGGGTTAAGGTCAAACAACTTTTTTGTTTAATGTTTAGATTAAATCGAGTGCTCTCAAACTTCCCATCATTCTGATTACGGTAGTCATTTTGTCACCCTCATCATGGCAAAGACACGGAGAAATGCATATGATGCAGCTTTCAAGTTGAAGGCGATTGATCTGGCTGTTGGAAAAGGAAATAGAGCTGCTGCACGGGAGCTTGGTCTTAATGAGACGATGATAAGACGTTGGAAACAGCAGCGTGAGGAATTGACTCAGTGCAAAAAGACAACTAAAGCTTACTGCTATTTTTTTATTTTTTGTTACAAGCCGTGTTTCGGTAAAGCCTATTTAATTTCGTTACAAGCCATGTTTCGTTAAAGCCTGTGTAAAGTTCATTTGTTTCAATGTACCGGTAGGCACCTGCGGCTTATAGACATGTGGAGCTTATTTATGTTCAAAATAATATATTTTTTTAATTCAGTGGGTGCGGCTTATATTCAGGTGCGCTTAATAGTCCGGAAATTACGGTATGTTATTTTCTTGTTTTACTTATTGATATGTAAACTCAGCAAAAAAAGAAACGTCCCTTTTTCAGGACCCTGTCTTTCAAAGATAATTCGTAAAAATCAAAATAACTTCACAAATCTTCATTGTAAAGGGTTTAAACACTGTTTCCCATGCTTGATCAATGAACTATAAACAATCAATGAACATGCACCTGTGGAACGGTCGTTAATAAGACACTAACAGCTTACACACGGTAGGCAATTATGGTCACAGTTATGGAAACAGGACACTAAAGAGGCCTTTCTACTGACTCTGAAGAACACCAAAATAAAGATGCCATGGGTCCCTGCTCATCTGCGTGAACGTGCCTTAGGCATGCTGCAAGGATGCATGAGGACTGCAGATGTGGCCAGGGCAATAAATTGCAATGTCTGTACTGTGAGACGCCTAAGACAGCGCTATAGGGAGACAGGATGGACAGCTGATCGTCCTCGTAGTGGCAGACCATGTGTAACAACACCTGCACAGGATCGGTAGATCCGAAAATCACACCTGCAGGAGAAGTACAGGATGACAACAACTGCCCGAGTTACACCAGGAATGCACGATCACTCCATCAGTGCTCAGACTGTCCGCAATAGGCTGAGAGAGGCTGGACTGGCAACTTGTAGGCCTGTTGTAAGGCAGGTCCTCACCAGACATCAACGGCAACAACATTGCCTATGGGCACAAACCCACCGTCGCTGGACAAGACAGGACTGGCAAAAAGTGCTCTTCACTGACGAGTCGCGGTTTTGTCTCACCAGGGATGATGGTCAGATTCACATTTATCGTCAAAGGAATGAGCGTTACACCGAGGCCTGTACTCTGGAGCGGGATCGATTTGGAGGTGGAGGGTCCATCAGGGTCTGGGGCGGTGTGTCACAGCATCATCGGACTGAGCTTGTTGTCATTGCAGGCAATCTCAACGCTGTGTGTTACAGGGAAGACATCCTCCTCCCCCATGTGGTACCCTTCCTGCAGGCTCATCCTGACATGACCCTCCAGCATGACAATGCCACCAGCCATACTGCTCGTTCTGTGCGTGATTTCCTGGAAAACAGGAATGTCAGTGTTCTGCCATGGCCAGCGCAAAGCCCGGATCTCAATCCCATTGAGCACGTTTGGGACCTGTTGGATCGGAGGGTGAGGGATAGGGCCATTCCCCCCAGAAATGTCCGGGAACTTGCAGGTTCCTTGGTGGAAGAGTGGGGTAACATCTCCCAGCAAGAACTGGCAAATCTGGTGCAGTCTATGAGGAGGAGATGCACTGCAGTACTTAATGCAGCTGGTGGCGACACCAGATACTGACTGTTACTTTTGATTTTGACCCCCCTTTTGTTCAGGGACATATTATTCAATGTCTGTTAGTCACATGTCTGTGGGACTTGTTCAGTTTATGTCTCAGTTGTTGAATCTTGTTATGTTAATACAAATATTTCCACGTTAAATTTGCTGAAAATAAACGCAGTGAGAGGGCGTTTCTTTTTTTGCTGAGTTTCTATACATTTATTTTTTCACTTTAGTTTATTTAGTACATTTTTTTCTTAACTCTATTTCTTGAACTGCATTGTTGGTTAAGGGCTTGTAAGCAAGCATTTCACAGTAAGGTCTACCCCATAAGAGAACCCTTTGAAGAACCCTTTTTGGTTCCAGGTAGAACCTTTTCGAGATAGGGTTCTACATGGAACTCAAAAGAGTTCTACCTGGAACCAAAAAGGGTTCTACCTGGAACCAAAAAGGGTTATCCTATGGGGACAGCCGAAGAACCCTTTTGAAACGCTTTTTCCTAAGAGTGTACTACAGATGGATAGCCAAGAAAAGGATGTTGGGCACTTTGTAGATCAGTTCTCTTGAAGTGCGTACAATGCAGGCTGTGAGAGTGACAAGTAGTATATTCTTGCTACCTGGTGCCGCCCATCTCAGTGCTGCTGAGAAGGCCTCTGACTGCTGCTGAGAAGGCCTCTGACTGCTGCTGAGAAGGCCTCTGAGTGCTGATGAGAAGGTCTCTGAGTACTGCTGAGAAGGCCTCTGAGTGCTGCTGAGAAGGCCTCTGAGTGCTGCTGAGAAGGTCTCTGACTGCTGCTGAGAAGGTCTCTGACAGCTGCTGAGAAGTCCTCTGAGTGCTGCTGAGAAGGTCTCTGAGTGCTGCTGAGAAGGCCTGAGTGCTGCTGAGAAGGCCTGAGTGCTGCTGAGAAGGCCTGAGTGCTGCTGAGAAGGTCTCTGACTGCTGCTGAGAAGGTCTCTGAGTGCTGCTGAGAAGGCCTGAGTGCTGCTGAGAAGGTCTCTGACAGCTGCTGAGAAGTCCTCTGACTGCTGCTGAGAAGGCCTCTGACTGCTGCTGAGAAGGTCTCTGAGAGCTGCTGAGAAGTTCAAAGTTTGTATTGTCATGTGCACAAGTACAGTGTAATGCCTTTCTTGCAAGCTCTTTCCCAACAATGCAGTAATCAATATCAGTAGTAAAAATATTATACTCAAGCGATAATTCCAGAGAAGCCGGTGTTTGGAGGATATATTGGCATGGGTGTTGTTAGGCCCGAGAAGAAGTCAAGGGCATTATCACTTTTATACAACGGGTTACCAACATATTCAACAAATTATTTACATATTTTCATTAAAACATTATTTTGATTAATTTATTCATACTATTTCATCCTTCCACAAGATATAGTCCCGAAACAAATCTAGGGTTGCTACCCAAGCCGGCTGGTCGTTCGTTCTATCGGTTCGGTTGTCAGAGACGCGACCCAGTTGTTCAGTCTTTTTGTTCTGTATCTACGGACGTGACCCAGTCGATCGTTCTAAATGTTCCATTGCCACACTGGCCGGCAACATTATTATCGCTTGCTTACTAGCTAGCCAACTACGGCTAACTTACAGTCATGTCAAACAGTGTAGCCAGAATAACAACAATAGCTGCATTTGCATTAAGCTGTTTTGTAGTGACATTTATTTGGACACATCCATAACAATGAACTAATGAGGTGCGATTTCGACTGGCATATAAAATGTGCTCTCTCGTCAGGACACTGTTGTTCAGAGGAGCTAACCAACAACACAGCTAACACAATCAATTCAAACTGAAGCTGGAAAAACTGCAAACTAGCTGCACTTAGTTTGTTTAACCTTTTTTAAATTGACATTTCTTTGTATATATCCATAAAATGATGCCAGCTGATTCATGATTTAGACTGGTCGAGAAATGCTGCCTGCCTGTCTGTCTTGTCCCGACTCCCGACATGTTCATTACTGTGGGACAGCTGGAGATCGAATTTGAATATTGAAATAATGTTGCAAATGTCCGAGACAGACAGCAAGGTTTATACAAATCTCCGCTGTTGAAAACTAAATGTTAGTCTAAAGGAAAATATAATTTCTAAAGGCTTTTTATAGTCGAGATCAAGTTTATAAATTGCCTGGCTGGGCTGATGAGACAGTGGATTGCGCAGTCAGATGGAACAGAGTAAATAGGCATTTTAACTTCATAGACTTAGCCAGTGGTAACTTGTGGAATAGACACTGGCTGGAATGTGGTTTTAACCAATCAGCATTCAGGATTAGAACCACCCAATGTATAACATAAAATAAAGCAGGGTTTCCCAAACTCGGTCCTGGGGCCCTCTGGGTGAACATTTTGTTTTTTGTCCTAGCACTACACATCTGATTCAAATACCTTACTCAACATCAAGCTTTCACTATTTGAATCAGCTGTGTAGTGCTAGTGCAAAAACCAAAACGTGCACCCAGGCATGGCCCCAGGACAGAGTTTGGGAAACCCTGAAATAACATACAGTATTTTCAGAGTTTCCCAAATACAAGAAGAACAGTAAGTCAGTCATGTGGAAGCAGGGAGAACCGTCTATGGTGATGTTGTTGTCCGGACGGAGTAGAGATAGAGCCATGGTGGAGTGGCTACATGTTTCTTATCCCGCCATGCGACCCGCAATGGCCCCCACCCCCAGCTCCTTTCCAGTGAGGGCACAGGCCTCCATTCAACAGCAGCCTACTGGGTGCGCTCAGTCTCACAGGTGCAGCGGCCATTAAATATAGACTCTAGCTAAGGAAGGAAAGGCTGGAAGTGTGTGGGCGTCTGTTGGCTGGAACTGTATACAACCACATCTGTGTGGGTGTCTGTGGGCTGGAACTGTATACAATCACATCTGTGTGGGTGTCTGTGTGGGCTAGAACTGTATACAACCACATCTGTGTGGGTGTCTGTGGGCTGGAACTGTATACAACCACATCTGTGTGGGTGTCTGTGTGGGCTAGAACTGTATACAACCACATCTGTGTGGGTGTCTGTGGGCTGGAACTGTATACAACCACATCTGTGTGGGTGTCTGTGTGGGCTAGAACTGTATACAACCACATCTGTGTGGGTGTCTGTGTGGGCTAGAACTGTATACAACCATATCTGTGTGGGTGTCTGTGGGCTGGAACTGTATACAACCACATCTGTGTGGGTGTCTGTGGGCTGGAACTGTATACAACCACATCTGTGTGGGTGTCTGTGGGCTGGAACTGTATACAACCACATCTGTGTGGGTGTCTGCGGGCTGGAACTGTATACAACCACATCTGTGTGGGTGTCTGTGGGCTGGAACTCTATACAACCACATCTGTGTGGGTGTCTGTGGGCTGGAACTGTATACAACCACATCTGTGTGGGTGTCTGTGGGCTGGAACTCTATACAACCACATCTGTGTGGGTGTCTGTGGGCTGGAACTCTATACAACCACATCTGTGTGGGTGTCTGCGGGCTGGAACTCTATACAACCACATCTGTGTGGGTGTTTGTGGGCTGGAACTGTATACAACCACATCTGTGTGGGTGTCTGTGGGCTGGAACTCTATACAACCACATCTGTGTGGGTGTCTGCGGGCTGGAACTCTATACAACCACATCTGTGTGGGTGTCTGTGGGCTGGAACTCTATACAACCACATCTGTGTGGGTGTCTGTGGGCTGGAACTCTATACAACCACATCTGTGTGGGTGTCTGCGGGCTGGAACTGTATACAACCACAACAATAGTGCTTAATCAACTAGAGAGTGACTTAGACAAGAACACTACATGATCTATTTTCACACTGAATGTCTTGTGATTTAGTTGCAGTATATTACATCTGCAGAAACACAGAATACATATATAAAACCTACACTATATGGAGAAGAGGGATAGATATAGCATAATCTGTTCCCTATACAGAAACACTGTAGCTAGGTACATTAGAGTGAGTCAGAACATACTGCTTCTCATCCTCAAACTGTGACCAATCCACTCAGAATGCTTTAAATATATTCAATTACTCATCCTGTATTAAAACCCCTTTAGGTGCTGCAACACTGCCAGAGTCACATGCTCCTCATCATGTGGAGCATGATTCCATTTTCTTACTCAACTTTTTAAATACAATTTTTAAAAATACCTTTTTCTGTATATTCTTACACTTAGAAAAAAGGGATCCAAAAGGGATTCAGGTAGAATTTTTTTTGGTTCCAGGTAAAACTCTTTTGGGTTTCATGTAGAACCCTCTGTGGAAAGGGTTCTATCTGGAACCAAAAATGGTTATTTTGAAGGGTTCTCCTATGGGGACAGCCAAATAAACATTTTAGGTTCTAGATTGCACCTTTTTTTCTGAGTGTACTTGCACGTTTAATCAGAATACTTCAAAAACATGTCTTGGAATTGAAGTAGTAGGGGATATCCTGTAGGCCTACATAATCCAACCATGGAAACATTAAAAGAGACAGACAGATATACCGAGAGAGATGAGACACTTCTGTATTCAGTATGCAACGATATGCACCGACACTGATATGTCAGTGACTGCTTTGAGTGCTACACTCTAAACACAAGACACACTCATCCTCATACAGTGTCCCTTACCAAACACACACACATACACGCACGCACGCCACACACACACTAAGTACACCCGGTCATTTCCATGTAAAAGGACCCATGAGCACCAACATGTGAAGTTCACAGCAGCATGTCAAGCTAAGACTATATACTTTAGAAATGAAGGCATACATACATTTTTCAACAATTTTCCATCCTAAAAATTTTGAAAAAGCAAAGGCTATGATTTCTGGACAAAGAGATGGAAAATGGGTCTTCGACAACATTTACCAGAAAAAGTCTTAAAAAGTATTAGAAATACATCAAAACACAATAATGTTGAAGTAAAAACCCTTGCCAACTAACATCAACACCTCTATTTAGTTTTGGAGAGACTTTTCTGCCTTCTATAAGTTTGAAACATTGCCTTGTGCCTTGTAATTCATCTACCAAAAACCCACATACTGTATCTTTAAGATAT
The DNA here is from genome assembly GCF_901001165.1 of Salmo trutta. Classification (NCBI taxonomy): domain Eukaryota; kingdom Metazoa; phylum Chordata; class Actinopteri; order Salmoniformes; family Salmonidae; genus Salmo; species Salmo trutta. Next base: position 10,570,176 of record NC_042974.1, read on the forward strand.
TTTCTAATTTCTCTCCCTCATGAGGAGGGAGGATAATGAAAGTTCACACAAGTAACAAGTGAAGGTAGACCTATAAATTAGTTAAAGTGTTTTCACTTATATCAATTTTGTTAATGAGTTATTAAGTGATTACAACATGTAATTCTGTTAGCAAATCAGTAACGGACTTGCTGCAACTGAATTGGCTACAATGGGAAATCATAGTAGTCACAAACCACAGTTGGGTCACCTGCTAATGTCCTCCCTTCCAATGGCATACTGTTATGTTCAGCTCATAGGGTCACCTGCTAATGTCCTCCCTTCCAATGGCATACTGTTATGTTCAGCTCATAGGGTCACCTGCTAATGTCCTCCCTTCCAATGGCATACTGTTATGTTCAGCTAATTACAGTTTCTTTTCTCTCTCTTACTGTCATCTGGTGGTCAAAGTGAGAGAGTGAAAACAATCTGGACAACCCCTCCCTCTTGTCTCTCTCTGTCCACTAATGACAACTCTCTCTCTCTCTCTCTCTCCCTTTCTCCCTTCTCTCTCCAGTTAATGTCACCTCTCTCTCTCTCCCTCTCTCCCTCTATCTTTCTCTCCAGTTAATGTCACCTCTCTCTCTCTCTCTCTCCCTTTCTCCCTTCTCTCTGCAGTTAATGTCACCTCTCTCCCTCTCTACCTCTCTCTCTCTCCCTCTCTCTTTCTCTCCAGTTAATGTCACCTCTCTCTCTCTCTCTTCTCTCTCCAGTTAATGTCATCCCTCTCTCTCCCTCTCTCTTCTCTCTCTAGTTAATGTCACCTCTCTCTCTCTCCCTCTCTCTGTCTCTCCCTCTCTCTTCTCTCTCCAGTTAATGTCATCTCTCTCTCTCTCCCTCTCTCTTTCTCTCCAGTTAATGTCACCTCTCTCTCTCTCCCTCTCTCTCCCTCTCTCTTCTCTCTCCAGTTAATGTCACCCCTCTCTCTCTCTCTCCAGTTAGTCACCTCTCTCACTCTTTCTCTCTCTCTTCAGTTAATGTTAGCTCTCTCTCTCCCTCTCTCTCTCTCCAGTTAACATCACCTCTCTTCTCTCTCCCTCTCTCTCTCTCCCTCTCTCTCCCTCTCTCTCTCTCTCTCCCTCTCTCTCTCCAGTAAATGTCATCTCTCTTCTCTCTCTCTCTCCAGTAAATGTCATCTCTCTTCTCTCTCTCCCTCCCTCTCTCGCTCTATAGTTAATGTCAACTCACTTTGCTCTCTCTCCCTCTCTCCAGTTAATGTCACCTCTCTTCTCTCTCTCTCTCTCTCTCTCTCTCTCTCCAGTTAATGTCATCTCTCTCTCTCTCTCCAGTTAATCTTACCCCTCTCTCCCTCTCTCCAGTTAATGTCACCTCTCTCTCTCCCTCTCTCTCTCTCTCTCTCTCTCCAGTTAATGTCATCTCTCTCTCTCTCCTCCAGTTAATCTTACCTCTCTCTCTCTCTCTCCAGTTAATCTTACCTCTCTCTCTCTCTCTCCAGTTATTGTCATTTCTCTCTCTCTCCACAGTTAATGTCATCTCTCTCAAATTCAAATTCAAGCTGCTTTATTGGCATGAAAAACGTCAATATTACCAAAGCAACAATGTATACAATATACATTGTAATAAAATTATAGATAATAACAAATAACAATATAAAATGGTAGTAAATAATAATACAAAATTAAATACAAAAATCTTTCTCTTTCTCTCTCTCTTCAGTTAATGTTAGCTCTCTCTCTCCCTCTCTCTCTCCAGTAAATGTCACCTCTCTTCTCTCTCTCCAGTAAATGTCACCTCTCTTCTCTCTCTCTCTCCAGTAAATGTCACCTCTCTTCTCTCTCTCCCTCCCTCCCTCCCTCTCTCGCTCTCTCTCTCTCCAGTTAATGTCATCTCACTTCGCTCTCTCTCCCTCTCTCTCTCCAGTTAATGTCAACTCTCTTCTCTCTCTCTCGCTCTCTCTCCAGTAAATGTCACCTCTCTTCTCTCTCTCCAGTAAATGTCACCTCTCTTCTCTCTCTCTCTCCAGTAAATGTCACCTCTCTTCTCTCTCTCCCTCCCTCCCTCCCTCTCTCGCTCTCTCTCTCTCCAGTTAATGTCATCTCACTTCGCTCTCTCCCTCTCTCTCTCCAGTTAATGTCAACTCTCTTCTCTCTCTCTCGCTCTCTCTCCAGTTAATGTCATCTCTCTTCTCTCTCTCTCCAGTTAATCTTACCCCTCTCTCTCGCTCCAGTTAATGTCATCTCTCTCTCCCTCTCTCTCTCTCTCTCCAGTTAATGTCATCTCTCTTCTCTCTCTCTCCAGTTAATCTTACCTCTCTCTCTCTCTCCAGTTAATGTCATCTCTCTCTCTCTCCAGTTAATGTCATCTCTCTCTCTCTCTCTCTCCAGTTAATGTCATCTCTCTCTCTCTCTCTCTCTCCAGTTAATGTCATCTCTCTCTCTCTCCACAGTTAATGTCATCTCTCTCAAATTAAAATTCAAGCTGCTTTATTAGCATGAAAAACGGCAATATTATCAAAGCAACAATGTATACAATATACATTGTAATAAAATGATAGATAATAACAAATAACAATATAAAATGGTAGTAAATAATAATACAAAATTAAATACAAAATAACAACAATATAGTAGAAATGTAATAAATATAAATAGCTAAATATAGAAAATGAAACTATAACTAACTTATAACTAAATAACTGTCATCTTCACCATTACATCAGTACTACAACTGTCACATCTGCTCCTGCTACGCCCTCTGGTGTTCATCCGGTGTCTTATTGACCTGTAGTTACTCCCCTTGTACACTATCTCTCTCTCCCTCTCCCTCTTTGTGATTGTGTGATTGGAGACAGGTGTGCTGGAGTTAGAGCAGATCCCTACCAGCTGCAACTCGTTCCATAATCAAGACCTCTACAAATACTCAGTTCTGCCACTTCCACTCTGCCAGATCGTAATCTCTGCTCAGTCAGTTTATGATTCTAGCCATTTATGATTATTCAAGATCCTGTTACTCTGCTGTGCCTGTTTCCCTGCCTGACATCCTCTCATTGCAGTTACCGCTCTGTCGCTGGCTCCTGTCTCCTGTTCCACATCTCACCACCCAACTACCTTGCTCTGGATTTTACTCACCACCACTACCTTGGATTCCCCTCAGGACCTGTATACCCTGTTCTACTCAGCTAACTCCAACCTCAGTCTCCACATCTGGTTTTTCCGCAACACATCCGAGCTTCCCCGGATCTGCACTCAATCTGCACTCAATATCTCCTTGTGTAACAATAAATTTGCTTTATTCATCCCTGTTTCCTCATCTGACTCTGCTCTTGGGTTCCCATGTGTTGCTCCGCATAACAACTAGCATCATCATTAAACTGCTATAATTACCATCACTCCACTACCCATACCACTACTATTTGGAATGATAAACTACAATATAATTAACAATAATACTATTAAGTTACTATTTACTATGCAGATGTTACATATACATATTTGGCTGCAAGAGGAGCCATTGCTCCTTCGCCCATGAGTATTTTTAGTTTTCCTTAAGGTTTAATAAGTAAAAATTTTGAATAAATGTAGTCATTTCTGTGAATAATGAATCTCTTGGTGAGGAATATTTATCACTGTAAAGGAGAAAGTGCATCTCTGTCTCTACTTCCCCTGTTGTGCAGTGACCACATACACACTCCTCTTTGGGTCGCCATGTCTTTATATGTCTGCCGGTTTCTATTGCCAATTGGTGGTCACTCAGCCTGTACTTGGTAAGGATCTGTCTCTGCTTCGTATCTCTGACAGAGTAGAGATAATCAGCCAATTCATATTCTCTGTTTAGGGTCAGATAGCAATTTAGTCAGCATTGGGATTTTGTTTAACTTTTCCAATGTTGTAAATATGACTCCTTTGATTTGTTCATGATTTTGTTTATTGGAATTCTTTCTTTTGAAGTAGTTTTTTTTCTCCCTATCTCTCTCCCCCCTCTCTCTCTCCAGTTAATGTCACCTCTTTCTCTTGCTCTCTCTCTCTCTCTCTCTCCAGTTAATGTCACCTCACTTCTCTGTTTCTCCATCTCTCTCTCTCTCTCCAGTTAATGTCACCTCTTTCTCTTGCTCTCTCTCTCTCTCTCTCTCCAGTTAATGTCACCTCACTTCTCTGTTTCTCCATCTCTCTCTCTCTCTCCAGTTAATGTCACCTCTCTCTCCAGTTAATGTCACCTCTCTCTCCAGTTAATGTCACCTCTCAATTCAATTCAAGGGGCTTTATTGGCATGGGAAACATATGTTAACATTGCCAAAGCAAGTGAGGTAGATAATATATAAAATTGAAATAAACAATAAAAATGCTCTCTCTCTCTCTTTCTTTCTTTCTTTCTTTCTTTCTTTCTCGCAGTGTATGGTGGGAGTTTTTTGTAGTTTGAGTGTTTGGTGTAGAGGGCTCTGTCCTAACTAACTTTCATGATTCTGTTCTTGGTCTTTTCTTTCAATTTAATTTTCTATGGTGGAGGGTTAATGCACTATTTGTTTTTAGCAGTATCTACAGGATTTTTCAAAGTTAGGGTGGAAGAGGACAGAGTTAGTTTCCTGGGGTTTGGAAGGTGTGGTGTGCGCAATGTCTTCTCAGCCTAACGCGGAGGAGATGCTGTCGATACGGCATGGATTCAGGTGTGTTCCTGAAAATGGAGTTAAGGTGGAGGAGGTTCTGCTTGCAGTCGGTGAACAGGTAGGAGCTGAATTTATACATTCCGCTTCTAGAATGAACAAAGTTGTGGTTGTGTTCATGAAAAGAGCAAATTTGATTGGTAGGCTAATTGCTAGTGGAATATTTGTAAGGGGTGTGTTGGTGCCAATTTCACCTCTTTCTACCCCTTCGACAAGGGTAGTAGTTGGACATTTTCCCCCATTTATTACAGATGATCAAATAAGGTAAGAGCTGAGTTGTTTTGGTAAGTTTGCTAGCGGGTTTTCGTGTACTTTCGGCAGGTTTTCAGGCAGATGCCGTTAAGCACATTGTTTCGTTCCGGAGGCAAGTGTTTATGTTTCTGAACAACAATGAGCAACAGCTAAATGTGCATTTTAAAGTGAGGCATGGGGAGGGGCTCTATGCAGGGTTTGCCAGCACAGATAGTCTACGGTGTTTTGAGTGTGGGGATTTGGGGCATAACAGTTTTGCTTCCCACATAAAGGCCGTAGACAAGGTGAGGGCACAAGCGCCAGTGGGGGAAATCGAGGTCAACGTGCAGGTGGCAATGAGATGCAGACAGCAGAAGCTGGGCCTAGTCATGCCAGGGATGGTGGTGTACATGAGGCTGGGCCTAGTCAGGCTAGAGATGGTGGGGTAGCTGAGGCGTGGTCAAAGGCACCATGGAACCTTTGCCTGGTGCTGGGGGGGAGACCCTGACCAGAGAGTAAGGGCAGGTGGTCAGGATGGGAGATGGAGATGAGGAGGAAAGTGAGTCTGAGAAAGAGGATGATGAGTGTTTTTTTTCAGACACCTCTTCAATGGGTCCGGAGCTGACAGCCAGTCAAGCAGAGGGGTCAGAGTACACGTTGAGGGAACTGACAAGGTTCCTGAATGAGACCAAGGAGAAAAAAGTTAATCTTGAGGCTTTTCTTTCTGATCCGTGAAAGTTTGTAAGATCAGTACAACATGCTATGAAAAATGAGGGGCATGGTGTCCTCTCACCCAGGAAACGGTGTAGGTTGAGGAAGTGGATCACAACAGTGTGTAATGGTCTACCTTCAGACACTGTTTAGATGTAGAGTTTCTTTCAGGCACTGGGGCTTTTTGAGCTTTGCTATTGGTCTCTTTCTTTGCTGGCTTTTCTCCCACTTCTTATAGGGACTCTATGGGCAGGCTCGCTCAATATAAATGGCGCCAGAGATGCGGGAAAGAGGAGTGTGTTGGGTGAATATGTAAAACAAAAAAAGTACAGGTGTTGTTTCTGCAGGAGACACATAGTGATGTATTGAATGAAGTCGATTGGGGGCTCTGGTGGAAAGGGGCAAGTGTGTTGAGCCATGGGCCAATTTTTTGTGCAGAGGTGGCAGTCCTTTTTTGTACCAGGTCTGTCTGTAAAAATTTGCTCCTCAAAGGAGGTGTGTAAGGTTAGGCTGCTTGTTGTAAAAGCAGAAATGAACAACATGGGTTTTGTCTTTTACAAATGTGTATGCGCCTAACACAGGGAGAGAAAGAGGGGTTCTATTTGGGAGTCTTAGACAGGAACTCTCACAGGTAGCGCCTGAGGAGACGCTGGTGGTCGGCGAACACTGGAACTGTAAAATGGATTTTACGAAAGACAGAAATGGGGAAGAGCCTCATTCAGTGTCAGTTGGAGTGTTAAGGGACATCATTAATTAGCTCGACCTAGTGGATGTTTGGAGAACTAAACATCCAAACACAAAACAGCATACATGGGTGAAGGTTTTTGGGGCTAGGGTGAGTGCAGCCCGACTTGATCGGTTTTACATGTCTAGGAATCGGAGCAATAGGCTGTTGGGCGCTACCATTCTCCCGGTGGGGTTTTCGGATCATCACATAACCATGGCTCGGCTGTCTATTTCACCAGGGCCCCGGCAGGCATCCTATTGGAAGTTCAATGTAAAGCTCTTACAAGATGCCACTTTTTGCTCAGGTTTCTATACCTTTTGGGAAAGGTGGGGGCAGCGAAGACAAGAGTATGAGTCTCTGAGTCAATGGTGGGATATGGGGAAAGTCCAAATTCGGCTTTTCTGTCAACAGTACACAGCTCTCTCATCCTCAGAGGCTAGGAGAATATTGGGGGAACTAGAGCGTTGTATTAGTGAGATGGAGGTAGAGATGGTGGGGCAAGGCAATGTAGAACTACAGGCTAATTTAACTGAATTACGTAGGGACCTGGGCAGTTTTTTTACAGGTTCAACCAAAGGGAGCACTTGTAAGAGCCAGGTTCTCCATGCTCAAGGAGATGGATGCTCCCAGCTCCTTCTTCTTTGGTTTGGAAAGACAGAGCGGTGAAGCCAAGGGTATGCATTGTCTACGGCTGTCTGATGGGCGGATGACCTCTGTGGTGGGAGAGATGCGGGAGCAAACTGTGGAGTTTTATACTGAGTTGTATAGGGCAGAAGTGTGTGATCCTATGTGTGCTCAGGTCTTGTTCACAGGACTATCTAAGCTCTCTCTGACACGGAGGGATGAAATGGACATTCCTCTGTTGTCCCAGTTAATGTCACCTCTCTTCCTCTCTCTCTCTCCAGTTAATGTCACCTCTCTCTCTCTCCAGTTAAATCACATCTCTCTCTCTCCAGTTAATGTCATCTCTCTCTCCTGTTAATGTCACTTCTCTCTTCTCTCTTTCTCTCTCTCCAGATAATGTCACCTGTCTCTGTCTCTCTCTCTCAAATGTTGTTTTTTGCCATCATTGGAAGCCTGCCACACACACACAATGTGATACATGCGATACATTTATTAAACATTATAATGAGTTTGAGTTTTTGTCACAACCCGGCTCGTGGGAAGTGATAAAGAGCTCTTATAAGACCAGGGCACAAATAATAACATAATAATAATCAAAAATGTTGCTCTTTATTTAACCATTTTACATATAAAACCTTACTTGTTAATTGAAAATTGTGAATAACTCACCACAGGTTAATGAGAAGGGTGTGCTACAAGGGATGCACATAAATCTGCAATGTTGGGTTGTACTGGAGAGAGTCTTAGTCTTAAATCATTTTCCACACACAGTCTGTGCCTGTATTTAGTTTTCATGCTAGTGAGGGCTGAGAATCAACTCTCACATGGGTACGTGGTTGCAAAGGGCTTCAGTATCGTAACAGCGCGATTTGCCAAGGCAAGAAACTCTGAGCGCAGCCCAATCCAGAAATCTGGCAGTGGCTCCTGATTAAATCTTCACAGAACCGCTTCTTTCAATTTCAATGAGGCTCTCTTGTTCAGATGTCGGTAAGTGGACTGGAGGCAGGGCATGAAAGGGATAACGAATCCAGTTGTTTGTGTCGTCCATTTCGGGAAAGTACCTGCGTAATTGCGCACCCAGCTCACTCAGGTGCGTCGCTATATCACATTTGACATTTTCCGTAAGCTTGAATTCATTTGCACACAAAAAAATCATACAATGATGTTGTCCTTGTTAATGAAGACAGAGAAGAGCTCCAACTTCTTAATCATAGCCTCAATTTTGTCCCGCACATTGAATTAATTATTTGACTAGGCTACCTGTATTTTACATTGTTGTTATTTCGCTGAACACTAGATGGTTTAATTGTATTTTTGGCATTGAAACGAGGCTAGAGCCCCGATGGAAAATATAAATGTACTGTTTGAAAATGTGAAGATTTTTATTTATTTTATTATAAAAATAAAAAATGTGAATTACATTTTTATTTGGCGTACCCCCGACGGCATCGCGCGTAGCCCTGGTGGTATGCGTACCCCAGTTTGGGAATACCTTCCCCAATATAAATACAAATACGTACACCAAACTTAAATTAATAGCCTGGTTGTGTATTTGCTTAAATCACTGAACACAACTGGCGCTTATTAGAGACAGGCTTCTATTTGAGCCAGCAGTCCACACAGCTTTTGCTCATTTGCATAGTTAATTGTTTAATTCCAGAGTTCACTTCACAGCATTTTAATCAATTTCATCATTTCCTGCACTGTGTTATCATTTACACATTATATCACATTTATTTTGTCTTAGTATTCCTCTATATAAAATAATAATAATCTGTGACAGATTAATTATTCTCCTCCTTGACTGTGCATTTCTGGCAGTTCTTACGTTCACCACTAGAGGGCAATCAGACGATTTCTAGGGGTCTGTACTTCAGAAGTTGTTGACTGTTTTTGTGCTTGAACGTTAGCTAGTAGTTCTCAGATGTTAGGAGCCAATTGCTAGCAGTTTCTTACTGGTGAAAAAAATGGATGATTACCATCATTTTTTGAGTCATTACTGAATTATTTAATGTAACAAATCAAACATCTCAGGGGAGGAAGGTAGCCTAGTGGTTAGAGCGTTGGGCCAGTAACCAAAAAGTTGCTAGATCAAATCCCCGAGGTGACAAGGTAAAAATCTGTCTTTCTGCCCCTAAACAAGGCAGTTAGCCCACTGTTCCTAGGCTGTCATTGTAAATAAGAATGTGTTCATAACTGACTTGCCTAGTTAAATAAGACATTAAACCTTGTAAACAAGTCAAGGTCATTGATGATAACCTTGTCAAATTGTATTTAGATCTGCCATTTATTTGAAATAGACGTTTATTTCCTGAAATGTGTGCTGTTGCCCGGCAATTAAAAGGGGCAGGCGGCTTCTCAAAACTCGGCGTTTAGTCAAAGTTTTTTATTTTTTTCACCTTTATTTAACCAGGTAGGCCTGTTCTCATTTACAACTGCGACCTGGCCAAGATAAAGCAGAGCAGTGCAACAAAAAACAACACAGAGTTACACATGGAATAAACAAACGTACAGTCAATAACACAATAGAAAAAAAAGTCTATATACAGTGTGTGCAAATGGCGTGAGGAGGTAAGGTAATAAATAGGTCATAGTAGCAAAGTAATTACAATTTAGCAAATTAACACTGGAGTGATAGATGTGCAGATGATGATGATGTGCAAGTAGAAATACAGGTGTGCAAAAAGTAAATAAAAACAATATGGGGATGAGGTAGGTAGATTGGATGGGCTATTTACAGATGGGCTGTGTACAGCTGCAGTGATCGGTTAGCTGCTCAGATAGCTGATATTTAAAGTTAGTGAGGGAGATATGGGTCTCTAGCTTCAGAGATTTTTGCAATTCGTTCCAGTCATTGGCAGCAGAGAACTGGAAGGAAAGGTGGCCAAAGGGGGTGTTGGCTTTGGGGATGATCAGTGAGATATACCTGCTGGAACGTGTGCTACAGGTGGGTGTTATCGTGACCAGTGAGCTGAGACAAGGCGGAGCTTCACCTAGCAAAGACTTATAGATGACCTGGAGCCAGTGGGTCTAGTGACGAATATGTAGCGAGGGCCAGCCGACTAGAACATACAGGTCGCAGTGGTGGGTGGTGTATGGGGCTTTGGTGACAAAGTACTGTGATAGACTGCATCCAGTTTGCTCAGTAGAGTGTTGGAAGCTATTTTGTAAATGACATCGCCGAAGTCGAGGATCGGTAGGATGGTCAGCTAGAGCTGCAAAAATGTTCAGTCTTCAGACGCTGTGGTGGGTCGCTCAATTATAAAGGCCCTTGAGCGATCCATCCACACCTGCCTTCTTGTCTGAGTCTGTCTAAATAGGGATTGTGTCTGGCATTAGAGTGTCTCTGAGTTTGCCTAAATAGGTTTTGGCTCTGGCAGTAGAGTATCTCTGAGTCTGTCTAAATGGGGATTGGCTCTGGCAGTAGAGTATCTCTGAATCTGTCTAAATGGAGATTGTCTCTGGTAGTAGAGTATCTCTGTGTCTGTCTAAATGGAGATTGTCTCTGGTAGTAGAGTATCTCTGAGAATGTCTAAATAGGGATTGGCTCTGGCAGTAGAGTAGGTTAGCTAGCCAGCTGTATTCGTTCGTTCGTGCCGTTTTCCAAACGGCGTCAACACCACAGCCACTGCTAGCTAGCCAACTTTACCAACTGGCAGTACTGTAGAAACGAAATACATTACAACGGAACGATTTGATTAGTGTAATGTTAGCTAGCTACATAGTTGTCAATGTATCAAAGATAAAAGATAAAGGTAAACGGAGCCACTGCTAGCTAGCCAACTCTACCAGCTAGCAGTACTGTATCATTTTTTGTCAATAAGATTTTTGCAACGTAACCTTAACTTTCTGAACTTTCGAGTTGTGTAGTCCACTTGTGTAGGTAGCAGGACTGACTTTGTGTTAGCTAGCCAATGTTTAATTACTTCTGCGTTATGAAAGGAACTAGACACGGACACAAATGATCCATTAGTAGTTTGTTGTAACCAAGTTTTGGTGCTAACCGTGTGATATTGGATGCTAGCATGCTAGTTAGCTACAGCGTCATAGGACACGGTGCACTGGGTGGGTTTCACGGAAGAATACTGTACCAAGTTATCTAGCTGAATGAACTAAGTTTGAGCCTATTCCTGGAAACATTGAACCACTGTAGTTTACATCAATTATAATTTCTAAAGTGGAAGTTGGAAAAGTTATATTCGAGTGTTTCAGTGAATGGTTAGTGAGGGAGGCCCTGCTCTCTCGCTTCCCCAGTTGTTTAGTTAATTTTCATTCCAATCTCCTTTGCATTAGCGTAGCCTCTCCTGTAGCCTGTCAACTATGTGTCTGTCTATCCCTGTTCTCTCCTCTCTGCACAGGCCACACAAACGCTTCACACCGCATGGCCGCTGCCACTCTAACCTGGTGGTCCCAGCGCGCACGACGCACGTGGAATTCCAGGTCTCCGGCAGCCTCTGGAACTGCCGGTCTGCGGCCAACAAGACAGAGTTCATCTCAGCCTATGCTACCCTTCAGTCCCTCGACTTCTTGGCGCTGACGGAAACATGGATTACCACAGAAAACATTGCTACTCCTACTGCTCTCTCCTCGTCTGACCACATGTTCTCGCATACCCCGAGAGCATCTGGTCAGTGGGGTGGTGGCACTGGAATCCTCATTTCTCCCAAGTGGACATTCTCTCTTTCTCCCCTGACCCATCTGTCTATCTCCTCCTTTGAATTCCAAGCTGTCACAGTCACTAGCCCATTCAAGCTTAACATCCTTATCATTTATCGCTCTCCAGGTTCCCTTGGAGAGTTCATCAATGAGCTTGACGCCTTGATAAGTTCCTTTCCTGAGGATGGTTCACCCCTCACAATTCTGGGTGACTTTAACCTACCTACGTCTACCTTTGACTCATTTCTCTCTGCCTCCTTCTTTCCACTCCTCTCCTCTTTTGACCTCACCCTCTCACCGTCCCCCCTTACTCACAAGGCAGGCAATACACTTGACCTCATCTTTACTAGATGCTGTTCTTCTACTAATCTCACTGCAACTCCCCTCCAAGTCTCCGACCACTACCTTGTATCCTTTTCCCTCTCGCTCTCCTCCAACACTACTCACTCTGCCCCTACTCATTGCGCCGTCGCATCCTCCGCTCTCTCTCTCCTGCTACTCTCTCCTCTTCCATCCTATCATCTCTTCCCTCTGCTCAATCCTTCTCCAACCAATCTCCTGATTCTGCCTCCTCAACCCTCCTCTCCTCCCTTTCTGCACCCTTTGACTCTCTCTGTCCCCTATCCTCCCGGCCGGCTCGGTCCTCCCCTCCTGCTCCATGGCTTGACGACTCATTGCGAGCTCACAGAACAGGGCTCCGGGCAGCCGAGTGGAAATGGAGGAAAACTAACCTCCCTGCGGACCTGGCATCTTTTCACTCCCTCCTCTCCACATTTTCTTCCTCTGTTTCTGCTGCTAAAGCCACTTTCTACCACTCTAAATTCCAAGCATCTGCCTCTAACCCTAGGAAGCTCTTTGACACCTTCTCCTCCCTCCTGAATCCTCCTCCCCCCTCTCTGCGGATGACTTTGTCAACCATTTTGAAAAGAAGGTTGACGACATCCGATCCTCGTTTGTTAAGTCAAACGACACCGCTGGTCCTGCTCACATTGCCCTACCCTATGCTTTGACCTCTTTCTCCCCTCTCTCTCCAGATGAAATCTTGCGACTTGTGATGGCCGGCCGCCCAACAACCTGCCCACTTGAACCTATCCCCTCCTCTCTTCTCCAGACCATTTCCGGAGACCTTCTCCCTTACCTCACCTCGCTCATCAACTCATCCTTGACCGCTGGCTACGTCCCTTCTGTCTTCAAGAGAGCGAGAGTTGCACCCCTTCTCAAAAAACCTACACTCGATCCCTCCGATGTCAACAACTACAGACCAGTATCCCTTCTTTCTTTCCTCTCCAAAACTCTTGAGCGTGCCGTCCTGGGCCAGCTCTCTTGCTATCTCTCTCAGAATGACCTTCTTGATCCAAATCAGTCAGGTTTCAAGACTGGTCATTCAACTGAGACTGCTCTTCTCTATGTTACGGAGGCTCTCCACACTGCTAAAGCTAACTCGCTCTCCTCTGCTCTCATTCTTCTAGACCTATCTGCTGCCTTTGATACTGTGAACCATCAGATCCTCCTCTACACCCTCTCCGAGTTGGGCATCTCCGGCGCGGCTCACTCTTGGATTGCGTCCTACCTGACAGGTCGCTCCTACCAGGTGGCGTGGCGAGAATCCATCTCTGCACCACGTGCTCTCACCACTGGTGTCCCCCAGGGCTCAGTTCTAGACCCTCTCCTATTCTTGCTATACACCAAGTCACTTGGCTCGGTCATATCCTCACATGGTCTCTCCTATCATTGCTACGCAGACGACACACAATTAATCTTCTCCTTTCCCCCTTCTGATAACCAGGTGGCGAATCGCATCTCTGCATGTCTGGCAGACATATCAGTGTGGATGATGGATCACCACCTCAAGCTGAACCTCGGCAAGACGGAGCTGCTCTTCTTCCCGGGGAAGGACTGCCCGTTCCATGATCTCGCCATCACGGTTGACAACTCCATTGTGTCCTCCTCCCAGAGTGCTAAGAGCCTTGGCGTGACCCTGGACAACACCCTGTCGTTTTCTGCTAACATCAAGGCGGTGACCCGATCCTGTAGGTTCATGCTCTACAACATTCGCAGTGTACGACCCTGCCTCACACAGGAAGAGCCGCAGGTCCTAATCCAGGCACTTGTCATCTCCTGTCTGGATTACTGCAACTCGCTGTTGGCAGGGCTCCCTGCCTGTGCCATTAAACCCCTACAACTCATCCAGAACGGCGCAGCCCGTCTGGTGTTCAATCTTCCCAAGTTCTCTCACGTCACGCCGCTCCTCCGCTCTCTCCACTGGCTTCCAGTTGAAGCTTGCATCTGCTACAAGACCATGGTGCTTGCCTACGGAGCTGTGAGGGGAACGGCACCTCCGTACCTTCAGACTCTGATCAGTCCCTACACCCAAAGAAGGGCACTGCGTTCTTCCACCTCTGGCCTGCTCGCCTCCCTACCTCTGCGGAAGCACAGTTCCCGCTCAGCCCAGTCAAAACTGTTCGCTGCTCTGGCACCCCAATGGTGGAACAAGCTCCCTCACGACGCCAGGACAGCGGAGTCAATCACCACCTTCCGGAGACACCTGAAACCCCACTTCTTTAAGGAATACCTGGGATAGGATTAAGTAATCCTTCTAACCCTCCCCCCCTCACCCTCCCCCCCAAAAATATATAGATGTACTATTGTAAAGTGGTTGTTCCACTGGATATCATAAGGTGAATGCACCAATTTGTAAGTTGCTCTGGATAAGAGCGTCTGCTAAATGACGTAAATGTAAATGTAGCTCTGGCAGTAGAGTATCTCTGTCTAAATGGGGATTGGCTCTGGCAGTAGAGGATCTCTGTCTAAATGGGGATTGGCTCTGGCAGTAGAGTATCTCTGAGAATACCTAAATAGGGATTGGCTCTGACAGTAGAGTCCTGCTCACACTGCCCTACCCTGTGCTTTGACCTCTTTCTCCCCTCTCTCTCCAGATGAAATCTCGCGTCTTGTGACGGCCGGCCGCCCAACAACCTGCCCACTTGACGCTATCCCCTCCTCTCTTCTCCAGACCATTTCCGGAGACCTTCTCCCCTACCTCACCTCGCTCATCAACTCATCCTTGACCGCTGGCTACGTCCCTTCCGTCTTCAAGAGAGCGAGAGTTGCACCCCTTCTGAAAAAACCTACACTCGATCCCTCCGATGTCAACAACTACAGACCAGTATCCCTTCTTTCTTTTCTCTCCAAAACTCTTGAACGTGCCGTCCTTGGCCAGCTCTCCTGCTATCTCTCTCAGAACGACCTTCTTGATCCTAATCAGTCAGGTTTCAAGACTGGGCATTCAACTGAGACTGCTCTTCTCTGTGTCACGGAGGCTCTCCGCACTGCTAAAGCTAACTCTCTCTCCTCTGCTCTCATCCTTCTAGACCTATCTGCTGCCTTTGATACTGTGAACCATCAGATCCTCCTCTCCACCCTCTCCGAGCTGGGCATCTCCGGCGCGGCCCACGCTTGGATTGCGTCCTACCTGACAGGTCGCTCCTACCAGGTGGCGTGGCGAGATTCTGTCTCCGCACCACGTGCTCTCACCACTGGTGTCCCCCAGGGCTCTGTTCTAGGCCCTCTCCTATTCTCGTTATACACCAAGTCACTTGGCTCTGTCATATCCTCACATGGTCTCTCCTATCATTGCTATGCAGACGACACACAATTAATCTTCTCCTTTCCCCCTTCTGACAACCAGGTGGCGAATCGCATCTCTGCATGTCTGGCAGACATATCAGTGTGGATGACGGATCACCACCTCAAGCTGAACCTCGGCAAGACGGAGCTGCTCTTCCTCCCGGGGAAGGACTGCCCGTTCCATGATCTCGCCATCACGGTTGACAACTCCCTTGTGTCCTCCTCCCAGAGTGCTAAGAACCCAATGGTGGAACAAGCTCCCTCACGATGCCAGGACAGCAGAGTCAATCACCACCTTCCGGAGACACCTGAAACCCCACCTCTTTAAGGAATACCTGGGATAGGATAAAGTAATCCTTCTAACCCCCCCTTTAAAATATTAGATGCACTATTGTAAAGTGGTTGTTCTACTGGATATTATAGGTGAATGCACCAAGTTGTAAGTCGCTCTGGATAAGAGCGTCTGCTAAATGACTTAAATGTAAATGTAAATGTAGAGTATCTCGTGAGTGTCTAAATGGGGATTGGCTCTGGCAGTAGAATATCTCTGTGTCTGTCTAAATGGGGATTGGCTCTGACAGTAGAGTATCTCTGTGTCTGTCTAAATGGGGATTGGCTCTGACAGTAGAGTATCTCTGTGTCTGTCTAAATGGGGATTGACTCTGGCAGTAGAGTATCTCTGAGAATACCTAAATAGGGATTGGCTCTGACAGTAGAGTATCTCATGATCTGTCTAAATGGAGATTGGCTCTGACAGTAGAGTATCTCGTGAGTGTCTAAATGGGGATTGGCGCTGGCAGTAGAGTATCTCTGTGTCTGTCTAAATGGGGATTGGCTCTGACAGTAGAGTATCTCTGTGTCTGTCTAAATGGGGATTGGCTCTGACAGTAGAGTATCTCTGTGTCTGTCTAAATGGGGATTGACTCTGGCAGTAGAGTATCTCTGAGTCTATCTGATTTTGGATTGGCTCCGGCGGTGTAGTATCTCTCCTTCGTGATAAAGTGAAATCACATGACAGTGCTGTTCTCTATGGCGATGGCTGACCCAGCACTGTGCTAGAGAGAGAATAGTATTCACTACTGTGCATACACACACACACTCACGCTAATGCTCACACACATGCACATGCACCAACAGAACTGCATACTGTATTTGTTGCTCATTCAAAAAGTGCTACAATGAGTATACATTGAATATTCTATTTAGTCGTACTGTTCTGCTTATTGCTATTGTCATAAACTGAATGAAGGGAACTAGGAGAGGGAAAGAGATGGAGAGAGAGATGGAGAGGGAGAGAGAGGGAGAGAGAGACTGCACGACAGGGTAGGTAGAAACAGAGATGCACTTTCTCCTTTACTATGAGAAATATTCCTCACCAAGAGATTAATAATTCACAGAAATTACTACATTTATTCCAAATTGGAACTTATTTAACCCAGAGGAAAAACTAAGAGAGGCTCCTCTTGCAGCCAAATATGTATTTGCCTGCCATAGCCTGAGGAACACTGAATAATAACATCTACATAGTAAACAGTAACTATAGTGTTCATGTTTTTCATGCCAATAAAGCAGCTTGAATTTGAATTTGAGAGAAAGAGAGTGGGGAGGCAGAGAGAGAGAGACAGACAGAGGGAGAGAGAAAGAGAGAAGTGAGACAGCAGAAGAGAGACAGACAGAGAGGGAGAGAGAAAGAGAGAGGTGAGACAGAGGAAGAGAGGTTACAGGAGCATGGAGAACATAAGGTACATTGTTTTATCTCTGGCCTCAGTGACCCGAGCCAGGCGTGACACACACCGGAGCACTATCACTCAAACATACGTACACACAACCACACGGAAACTCATACACTCTATAAAGCCTTTGGGAGTCACACAGATGTTGTGATATTAAATTTATCATTGTATTTTCAAATAGTCTTTGTTAATGAGAATCATTTTCAGTTAGAAAGGGATGCATTCAAATAAACCAATTGCGTTTCTGTGTGACCTGTTACACAGATTAGGATTTGCAAAAAGCCATATTCAAAGTGTCAATCAATCATCATTTGCAATTAGACATCAAGGTACAGGCTACACAAGTGAAGGAGCGCAAATGGTGTCTGAAAAACACCAGCTGTCATGAATGGCAGGCAATTCATTAATTATAGTAAGATAATTCAAAATGCAGACCCCCTGATTGGCTGTTTTTTGTTTGAAGGAGGAAATAGGCTACACTGTATAGCCATCTGATTTGCATAGGTGCCGATTATAAGCATATAGTGTGTGTGTGTGTGTGTGTGTGCGCACGTTGGTGTGTGTGTGTGCGCACGTGGGTGTGTGCGTGCGTGGATCAACACTGGGGATGGCAACACAGAGATGACTCTGGTGATAATGCTGAAGGAAAACTCTGCAAATGTTTACATTTCTATCATGTCCCGGGGGTATTTTTTCAAACAGCAATTCACTTCAAAGTCAGTTAGCGGGATGAAGACGTTTCTATTAGCATGGAAAATATTACAATATCATCTCAACCCTAACACACAAACACAGTCCTACAAAACAGACATACACACTAGAGACCCAGGGAGCTTGCCTCAGTGGAGCCTTTTTGAGAGACGCACCTGGAAACATTACGCACATGCACACACAACCAACAAACACACAATCCAGCCACCTTGCTCTGTCTGCAGAGAAAAGTTCATGGTTGGCCTGGCTCCTGCTGCTAATGCACTCACACAAGACAGAATATAACAGAGCAAAACGGGAGCAGAGCAGAGAAGAGCAGAACAGAGCACAGCTCTAGCAGTCGACTGGGCCTGCATCTAAACATCAGGGACAGGAGATACACAAAATGCAGCTCAACTAAGACACTAATGCCCTTTACAGACAGACTTTAAGGTATTCCCTTTACATACAGACTTTAAGGTATGCCCTTTACATACATACTTTAGGGTATGCCCTTTACAGACAGACTTTAAGGTATGTCCTTTACAGACAGACTTTAGGGTATGCCCTTTACACACAGGCAACGTTTTTTAGAGCACAGTCCCATTTTTAACCACATTCTTGCCAGGATAAGCCTTTTATACCTCCTGTGCACATGTTGAACTATTAAATGTGGGAGGACATCTATTTCAATACATCCATTGAATATGCACCACCACAAGGATATCCATTATTCAGGTCCTAAGAAACATTATGAATCAAATTTATTTCAAATCAAATCAAATATAATTATATAGCCCTTCTTATATCAGCTGATATCTCAAAGTGCTGTACAGAAACCCAGCCTAAAACCCCAAACAGCAAGCAATTCAGGTGTAGAAGCACGGTGGCTAGGAAAAACTCACTAGAAAGGCCAAAACCTAGGACGAAACCTAGAGAGGAACCAGGCTATGAGGGGTGGCCAGTCCTCTTCTGGCTGTGCTGGGTGGAGATTATAATAGCACATGGCCAAGATGTTCAAATGTTCATAAATGACCAGCATGGTCAAATAATAATAATCATAGTAGTTGTCGAGGGTGCAACAAGTCAGTAACACAAGAGTAAATGTCAGTTGGCTTTTTCATAGCCGATCTTTGAGAGTATCTCTACCGCTCCTGCTGTCTCTAGAGAGTTGAAAACAGCAGGTCTGGGACAGGTAGCACGTCCGGTGAACAGGTCAGGGTTCCAGCAGGTCTGGGACAGCAGGTTATAAGAGTGCCGTAAAACTTCAATAAAACACAGTCTCAAATAGCCGCCTATCCCTTTTAATAGCAAGGAAACAGCACACATTTCAGGTAATAAACACCCATTTCAAATAAAAGCCCGGTCCAAATGAATTGTTTACAGGCTTTAATGTTTGATTTAGTACATAAAATAGTTCAGTATTGACTTGAAAAAATGACAGCAATCGTCCGTTTTTATCGCCAGTAAAAAACTGCTCGCCATTGGCTGCTCACAACTGAATACTGCTAGCCAACTGGTAACCACAAAAACAGTCAACAACTTCGGAAGTACAGACCCCAAGAAACCGTCTGATCGTCCTCTAGTGGCGAAAGTTAAAACAGCCAAAAATGCAGAGTCAAAGAGAACAATTATTCTGTCAAGAAAGCTGTTTTTCTTCTAAATAGAGTCATACTAAGACAAAACAAATGTGAAACAGTTTATAAATGATAACATATTAATGTAGGAAATTAAGAAATTGATTAAAATGCTGGAAGTGAATGCTGGAATTAAACAATTAACTATACAACTGAGCAAAAGCTGTCACGAGTGCTGTCTTCGAATTCCCTGTCATAAATTAGCCAAGGCGCTGCGTGCCGGTAGTTCCACATATTTTAATTGTGAACTTGAACAAAACAATAAACAGGTGGAACTGAAACAAACGTGACGTTCTGAGGCTGCTCACACACAGCTGCACAAAAACAAGATCCCACAAAAACACAGGGAAAAAAAGTCTGCCTAAGTATGGCTTCCAATCAGAGACAACGATAGACAGCTGCCTCTGATTGGAAACCATACCTGGCCAAAACATAGAAAACAAAACATAGAATGCCCACCCACCTATCACACCCTGACCTAACTAAACAGAGAAAACACAGCTCTCCTAGGTCAGAGCGTGACAAATGCTGTGCGCATTAAGGAAATAGACGCCTGGCTCAAAAAGAAGCCTGTCTCTAACGAGCGTAAGTTGTGTCTTGTGATTTCATCAAATAAAATCCTTGGCTATTAATTTAAGTTTTACAGGTAAAAACATTTATTTTCAAAATAATAAAATGACATATTTGGAGTTTAATTTTGTTACTGATCTGTGCAGGCTATATGGCTGCGCCATGCACATGAAATCAATAGTTAGGCTATATTGTTCATTAAACAGACAAGACACACTTAGGCTACCTAATCACAGTCAACACACATACACTGAGGGTAGGAACACCTGCTCTTTCCATGACATAGACTGACCAGTTGAATCCAGGTGAAAGCTATTATCCCTTATTGATGTCACTTGTTACATCCACTTCAGTCAGTGTAGATCAGTGGTTCCCATACTTTTTATAGTTCCGTACCCCTTCAAACATTCAACCTCCAGCTGCATACCCCTTCTAGCACCAGGGTCAGCACACTCAAATGCTGTTTTATGCCATCATTGTAACCCTGCTACACACACACACTATACGATACATGTATTATACATAAACATTTATGTGAGTTTTTGTCACAACCCAGCTCGTGGGATGTGACAAAGAGCTCTTATAAGACCAGGGCACAAATAATAATACAAAAATAATAAAAATGTTGCTCATTATTTAACCATCTTACATATAAAACCTTATTTGTTAATTGAAAATTGTGAATAACTCACCATAGGTTAATGAGAAGGGTGTGCTTTAAAGGATGCACATAACTCTGCAATGTTAGGTTGTATTGGAGAAGAGTCTCAGTCTTAAAACATTTTCCACACACAGTCTGTGCCTGTATTTAGTTTTCATGCTAGTGAGGGCAGAGAATCCATTGTCACATCGGTTGCAAAGGGCATCAGCTTCTTAACAGCGCGATTTGCAAAGGCAGGATACTCTTGAGTGCAGCCAAATCCAGAAATCTGGCAGTGGCTTCCGATTAAATAAAATTTTCACAGAACCGCTTGTTGCAATTTCGATGAGCCTCTCTTGTTCAGATATTAGTAAGTGGACTGGAGGCAGGACATGAAAGGGATAACGAATCCAGTTGTTTGTATCATCCGTTTCAGGAAATGACCTGCGTAATTGAGCACCCAACTCACTCAGGTGCTTCGCTATATCACATTTGACTTTGTCCGTAAACTTGAGTTAATTTGCACACAAAAAGTCATACAAGATGGCGCTGACAGAGATGGTCGCCCGCTTCGAGTCCTTAGGAAACTATGCAGTATTTTGTTTTTTTATGTATTATTTCTTACATTGTTACCCCAGGAAATCTTAAGTCTTATTACATACGACTAGGAATACGACTTTCCCGAAGCGGATTCTCTGTTTGGACCACCACCCAGGACAATGGATCTAATCCCAGAGGCAAACCCAAAACAACGGCACCGCAGAAGGGGAAAACGGAGCGGCCTCCTGGTCAGGCTTCGTAGACGTGCACATCGCCCACCACTCCCGAGTAAACGACTCGCCAATGTCCAGTCTCTTGACAACAAGGTAGACAAAATTCAAGCAAGGGTTGCCTTCCAGAGAGACATCAGAGATTGTAACATTCTCTGTTTCATGGAAACATGGCTCTCTCGGATATGCTGTCGGAATCGGTTCACCCACCGGGCTTTTCTATGCATCGCGTCAACAGAGATAAACACCTCTCTGGGAAGACAAAGGGCGGGAGTGTATGCTTCATGATTAACGACTCATGGTGTAATCATAACAACATACAGGAACTCAAGCCTTCTGCTCACCCAACCTAGAATCAATAACAATCAAATGCCGGCCATATTACCTCCCAAGAGAATTCTTGGAGTCTATGTAAACTGGAAACCATATATCCTGAGGCTGCATTTATTGCAGTTGGGGATTTTAACAAAGCAAATTTGAGAACCTAAATTCTTTCAGCATATTGATTGCAGTACTCGCGGGGGTAATACACTCGATCACTGCTACTCTAACTTCCGCAATGCATACAAAGCCCTCCCCTGTCCTCCCTGTTCATCCACGACTGCGTAGCCATGCACGCCTCCAATTCAATCATCAAGTTTGCAGTTGACACAATAGTAGAGGGCTTGATTACCAACAACATCGAGACAGCCTACAGGGAGGAGGTGAGGGCACTCGGAGTGTGGTGTCAGGAAAACAACCTCTCACTCAACGTCAACAAAACAAAGGAGATGATCGTGGACTTCAGAAAACAGCAGAGGGAGCATCCCCCTATCTACATCGAAGGGACAGCAGTGGAGAAGGTGGAACGTTTAAAGTTCCTCTGTATACACATCACAGACAAACTGAAATGGTCCACCCACACAGACAGTGTGGTGAAGAAGGGGCAACAGCGCGTCATCAACCTTAGGAGGCTGAAGAAATTTGGCTTGTCACCCAAAACCCTGACAAACTTTTACAGATGCACAATCGAGAGCATCCTGTCGGGCTGTATCACAGCCTGGTACGGCAACTGCACCGCCCTCAACTATCCAGAGGGTGGTGCGGTCTGCATAAAGCATCACCCCGGGCAAACTACATGCCCTGCATGACACCTACAGCACCCAATGTCACAGGAAGGCCAAAAAGATCATCAAGGACAACAACCACGCAAGCCACTGCCTGTTCACACCGCTACCATCCAGAAGGTGAGGTCAGTACAGGAGCATCAAAGCTGGGACCGAGAGACTGAAAAACAGTTTCTATCTCAAGGCCATCAGACTGCTAAACAGCAATCACTAACTCAGAGAGGCTGCTGCCTACATTGAAACCCAATCACTGGTCACTTTAATAAATTGATCACTAGTCACTTTAAATAATGCTACTTTAAATAATGCCACTTTAATAATGTTTAGATATCTTACATTACTCATATCATATGTATATACTGTATTTTATACCATCTGTTGTACATTTCCTATGCCACTCGGCCATCGCTCATCCATATATTTATATGTACATATTCTCATGTGCAGGGGGTACAGGTAGGTCGAGGTACAGTGGGGGAAAAAAATATTTGATCCCCTGCTGATTTTGTACGTTTGCCCACTTACAAAGAAATGATCAGTCTATAATTTTAATGGTAGGTTTATATGAACAGTGAGAGACAGAAAAACAAAACAAAAAATCCAGAAAACGCATGTCAAAAATGTTGTAAATTGATTTGCATTTTAATGAGGGAAATAAGTATTTGACCCCTCTGCAAAACATGACTTAGTACTTGGTGGCAAAACCCTTGTTGGCAATCACACAGGTCAGACGTTTCTCGTAGTTGGCCACCAGGTTTGCACACATCTCAGGAGGGATTTTGTCCCACTCCTCTTTGCAGATCTTCTCCAAGTCATTAAGGTTTCGAGGCTGACGTTTGGCAACTCGAACCTTCAGCTCCCTCCACAGATTTTCTATGGGATTAAGGTCTGAAGACTGGCTAGGCCACTCCAGGACTTTAATGTGCTTCGTGCCCACTTCATGACTGTCTTGGTGTGTTTGGACCATGATCATTTGTTGGTGATGTGGACACCAAGGAACTTAAACTCTTGACCCGCTCCACTACAACCCCATCGATGTTAATGGGGGCCTGTTCAGCTCGCCTTTTCCTGTGGTCCATGATCAGCTCCTTTGGCTTGCTAACACTGAGGGAGAGGTTGTTGTCCTGGCACCACACTGCCAGGTCTCTGACCTCCTCCCTATAGGCTGTCTCATCGTTGTCGATAATCAGGCCTACCACTGTTGTGTCGTCAGCAAACGTAATTATGTTGTTGGAGTCGTGTTTGGCCACGCAGTCGTGGGTGAACAGAGACTACAGGAGGGGACGAAGCACGCACCCCTGAGGTGCCCCAGTGTTGAGGATCAGCGTGGCAGACATGTTGTTTCCTACCCTTACCACCTGGGTGTGGCCGTCAGGAAGTCCAGGATCCAGTTGCAGAGGGAGGTGTTCAGTCCCAGGGTCCTTAGCTTAGTGATGAGCTTTGTGGGGACTATGGTGTTGAACGCTGAGCTGTAGTCAATTAACAGCATTCTCACATAGGTGTTCCTTTTGTCCAGGTGGGAAAGGGCAGTGTGGAGTGCGATTGAGATTGGGTCATCTGTGGATCTGTTGGAGCGGTATTGCGAATTAGAGTGGGTCTAGGGTGTCTGGGATGATGCTGTTGATGTGAGCCATGACCAGCCTTTCAAAGCACTTCATGGCTACCAACGTGAGTGCTACGGGGCGGTAATCATTTAGGCAGGTTACCTTCACTTCCTTGGGCACAGGGATTATGGTGGTCTGCTTGAAACATGTAGGTATTACAGACTCGGTCAGGGAGAGTTTGAAAATGTCAGTGAAGACACTTGCCAGTTGGTCTGTGCATGCTTATAGTACACGTCCTGGTAATCCATCTGGCCCCGCAGCTTTGTGAATGTTGACCTGTTTAAAGGTCTTGCTCACATCGGCTACCGAGAGCGTTATCACACAGTCGTCCAGAACAGCTGGTGCTCTCATGAATGCGTCAGTGTTGCTTGCCTCAACGCATGCATAAAAGGCATTTATCTCGTCTGGTAGGTTGGCGTCACTGGGCAGCTCGCGGCTGGGTTTCCCTTTGTAGTCCGTAATAGTTTTGAAGATCGGCCACATCCGACGAGCGTCAGAGCTCGTAGGAATCAAACTTAATCCAGTATTTACGCTTTGCCTGTTTGATGGTCAGTCTGAGGGCGTAGCGGAATTTCTTATAAATGTCCGGATTAGTGTCCCGCTCCTTGAAATCGGCAGCTCTAGCCTTTAGCTCGATGTGGATGATGTCTGTAATCCATGGCTTCTGGTTGGGATTGGTACTGGGGGGATGACGTCGTTGATTTACTTATTGATGAAGACAATGACTGAGGTGGTATACTCATCAATGCCATTGGATGAATCCCGGAACATATTCCAGTCTGTGATAGCAAACAGTCCTGTAGCAGTCATCTGACACTTCCGTATTGAGCGAGTCATTGGTACTTATTGGTACTTCCTTTTTTTGTTTTTGCTTGTAAGCAGGAATCAGGAGGATATAATTATGGTCAGATTTTCCAAATGGAAGGTGAGGGAGAGCTTTGTATGCATCTCTGTGTGGGAGAAAAGGTGGTCTAGAGTTTTTTTTTCTCCTCTGGTTGCACATGTGACATCCTGGTAGAAATTAGGTAAAATGGCTTCGTTTGCTTGCATTAAAGTCCCCGGCCACTAGGAACACCACTTCTGGATAAGCATTTTCTTGTTTGCTTATGGCCTTATACAGCTGGTTGAGTGCGGTCTTAGTGCCACCATCAGTTTGTGGTGGTAAATAGACGGCTACGAATAATATAGATGAGAACTCTCTTGATAGATAGTGTGGTCTACAACTTATCATAAGGTACTCTACCTCAGGCAAGCAATACCTTCTTTAATATTTGACAAATAGACACACCCCCCGCCCCTCGTCTTACCAGACGTAGCTTCTCTGTCCTGGCGATGCATGGAAAATCCCATCAACTCTATAGTATCCGCTTCTGGATAAGCATCGTTCAACCACGACTAGGTGAAACATAAGATATTACATTTTATAATGTCCCATTGGTAGGATAGTCTATATCTTATCTCATCCATTTTGTTTTCCAATGATTGCATGTTGGCCAATAGAACGGATGGTAGTGGAGGTTGACTCGCCCTTCGCCCCCTTTTTATCCATCTTTTCTTCATGCAAATGACAGGGATTTGGGCCCGTTCCCGAGAAAGCAGTATATCCTTCACCTCGGACTAGTTTAAGAAAAAATCTTTGTCCAGTTCGTGGTGAGTAATCGCTGTTCAAATGTCCAGAAGTTATTTTTGGTCATAAGAGACGGTAACACCAACATTATGTACAAATATAAATTAAAAAATAAGTTACAAACAACGACTAACAACAAAAACTGGTTAGGAGCCCATAAAACACCAGCCATCCCCTGCGGCGCCATGTCATCTCTCAGAATATCCCTTTCAGCATGGTGAAGTTATTAATTATACTTTGGATGGTGTATCAATACATACAGTCACTACAACATACAGGTGTCCTTCTAACTCAGTCGCCAGAGAGGAAGGAAACCGCTCAGGGATTTCACCATGAGTCCAATGGTAACTTTAAAACAGTACAGAGTTTAATGGCTGTGACAGGAGAGGAGAAAACTGAGGATGGATCAACACATTTTTAAAATCATTTTAGTCATTTAGCAGACGTTCTTATCCAGAGCGACTAACAGGAGCAATTAGGGTTAAGTGCCTTGCTCAAGGGCACATCGACACATTTTTCACCTAGTCGGCTCGGGGGTTGAACCAGCGACCTTTCAGTTACTGGCCCAACACTCTTAACTGCTAGGCTACCTGCCAAAGTTACTCCACAATACTAATGTAAACGACAGAGTGAAAAGAAGGAAGCTTATACAAAATGTAAATATTCCAAAACATGCATCCTGTTTGCAATAAGGCACTAAAGTAAAACAGCAAAAAATGTGCAAAGAAATTCACTTTATGTTCTGAAGCGTTATGTTTGGGGTAAATCCAACACAACACATCACTGACTACCACTCTTCATATTTTCAAGCATGGTGGTGGCTACATCATGTTATGGGTATGCTTGTCATCGGCCCGGACTAGGGAGTTGTTTTTTGGATAAATAGAAGCGGAATAAAGCTAAGCACAGGCAAAATCCTTGAGGAAAACCTGGTTCAGTCTGCTTTCCAACAGACAATGGGAGACAAATTCACCTTTCAGCAGGACAATAACCTAAAACACAAGGTCAAATCTACACTGGAGTTGCTTACCAAGATGACAATGAATTTTCCTGAGTGGCCTAGTTACAGTTTTCACTTAAATCAAATTGATAATGTACAGCAAGACTTGAAAACGGCTGTCTAGCAATGATCAACAACCGACTTGACAGAGCCTGAATAATTTTTAAAGAATAATGTGCAAATATTGTACAATCCAGGTGTACAAAGACTTACCCAGAAAGAGTCACAGCTGTAGTCACTCCCAAAGGTGATTTTAACATGTATTGACTCAGAGGTGTGAATACTTATGTAAATTAGATATTTCTGTATATTATTTTCAAAATATTTGCAAAAATGTCTAAAAACATGTTTTCACTTTGTCATTATGGGGTATTGCACGTAGATAGGTGGGAAAAATATCTTTAATCAATTTTTAATTCAGGCTGTAACACAGCAAAATGTGGAGTATGTCAAGGGGTCTGAATAATTTTTGAAGACAGTGTACATAACATGCTGGCAAAATGTTCTGATCAGTGCTGATAAATTAGCCAACTAGACAAGATGATCATGCCCAGCACTCACCTCAACTTAGCTAACACTTCCATAGCTGTATTGTAGCCTAACAAATATCCAAATGGAGATTCAATGAAAATAAAAATGATCCATTGATTGATTTATCAAGACCCCCGAAACGGTGCTGAAATTGTTGACCACACGCATTTAGACTACTGCTTTAATGAAATGTAGCCTATTAACAATTGGATGACTTTGGGAGTTTCAGTATGCAACAATTTG
Organism: Salmo trutta; assembly: GCF_901001165.1. Taxonomy (NCBI): domain Eukaryota; kingdom Metazoa; phylum Chordata; class Actinopteri; order Salmoniformes; family Salmonidae; genus Salmo; species Salmo trutta. The sequence goes on from NC_042974.1 coordinate 10,597,539, forward strand.
ATGCCTTCAATTGCATTAGCCTACTTTATTCCAATATTTTGGTCATTTTGTGATCTTTATTCTTTATGGATGCTGAACAAAGTTTAGAACTGCCAGGAAGACAGTAGTAATGGGCACCACCTAGCAACCATAAAGAGTTGTAGTTTTTTGTTTTTATGCGGAGGCTAGTGGCCTCAGCATTACAGCTACATTTCATACTAAGCCGTAAGCAGAACTTTACCATAATCACGACTAGGTCGGTTGGCAGAAATAAAAGTATTAGCTTTCAGATATGAAGAAAAGTTGGCAAAAAGTTGGCATAAATTTGCATTCAAAAGAAGAACAAAGTCTTATACATAAAATCTAACTTGAAGGCTTACGAATCAGATCGGGTCAATTTCTTATTCATCAATCTCATATGCTGTTGGCAAAATTTTTTTATTGATTTGAAAGTTGTATTGGTTAATAGAGAAAGATCCCACAGACGTCAGTTCAATGTCTAGTTTTGATTTAGGCCCAAGTTTGAGTGGTCAACTAACGTGAATTCAACGTGAAATCAACCAACATTTTGCCATGTCATTGATTACTGTTTTCAAATCGTTATTTCAACCAGTTTTTGCCCAGTGGAAATAGGGAAAGAGTGATGGATAGTGGCCTGGCTGATACAACTCACGTGACTCACAGCAAGGGAGAGCTGTGAAACACTGGTTTGGACAGGAGGCCGTTGTAAATGTAGTATTCGAGCAGAGAAATGCTTATTTCTGAGCTTTGATTTGTTCTCTCAAAAGTTTTTTGTTCTTTCTTGGGGGGTTGAAAATCCAACAGTTGTATTGGAAGGGGGAGGTGCTCGGGGGCTGTGTGTGAAAAAGACAAAGAGTAGAACCAATCAATAAAAAAGCCCCTCCCCTTCATTATTGAAGCATCGTGCCGACAACATCAAAACAGACATTCCAGACTCTGAAGTCCGGAGGACTTGGAGTTAGCCGTTAGCCAGACTAAAAGGATAGGGGTTGGATAGGAAAACACGGAAGATATCTAGCATGTGTTATTGGCCCAAGAACCCACATGATGCTCTACTTCCTCCAGCAGATGAACAGTGGGCATTTGGTCAACAGCAGGGGTCTCAAATCCACAGACTACAGGCTCTAGTGGTCTTCTCCAGCCGGCACACACACACACACGCCTCTCACCCCTCCACACACTCTGTCCTCTGCCACAACCAGCCAGAGCAACCTAATTATACCTCATTACTCCAACAGGGCCGACCTGTTTGGAGATACGGTGTGAGTGTTTCTGAGTATGAGAGAAATGCTTTTTGGGTGGGTTTAGGGAGGCCAACCATGAAAAGAGTAAGCTTTTAAATATTAATTGCATGCACACACACAATCTACTGTCAGTGGCCACTCATCCATGTTCCCCCTCAACAGCCATGTCTGTCTCTCATTCATTTGTCCCTGCTGAATAATGATGTGGAAACTTTCGCCAGTGAGCAGCTCAAGTGACAGGACAACTATCCGCTGGAAATCAGGCGGACCCTAAAGACATCTGAGGAGAAGACGATAATACACAAACTAAAACATGTAGCAGGAGATAAACAATGGCCGCCATCCTGGCTTCGCATAACACTGATGTCAAAACACTGGGCTGGTGAAAGCAGAATGGAAGATGCCCACGGGAAATGTGCTTTCACCTATCCCATTCTAAAACATCAGAGATGACAGACAAGGAGATGAGGAGAGGAAACCACTTTAGATTATTAAGATGTACCCAAGAGATGTCTGTCTATGGGTTTCTAACCACATGCCTGGGACATGTACCTCATCTGCCCTACCTCACAGAGCCGGGCTGTCAAACACTTCAGAGAGGAAAAGCCAACGTGTCAGTATCACTCCCACACTACTGATTGACTCTGCCGGCCATCTGCTTTCCAGGAAGACACTCGAAAGACAGAGAGAGAGAGAGAGAGAGAGAGAGAGAGAGAGAGAGAGAGGATGGATGGATGACACACTGTCCCCACCGGCCCTCCCAGACCTGCCAGGTTAGGCTCCAAAAACCACTCACCAAATTATAATTCAGTTTCAAAGGAAGTTAATCCAAGATTACATCTGTCCATTCTGTTAGCACACAGCAGCACCATTACATTGTGGAGCTCTATGTAGATCCCCAACTCTGCTCCACAATATAATGGTCCTGCTGTGTGCTAACAGAATGGACAGATGTAATCTTGGATTAATTTCCTTTGAAACTGAATTATAATCTGGTGAGTGGTTTTTGGAGTTTGACCTGGCAGGTCTGAGAGGGCCAGTGGGGACAGTCACAGGGCGATGGGGACGTCAGTTATATAAGTGAGAAGAGGACATAGGCCTGTTCACACGCTGAATAGTGAGTAGAAAAATAGGGCACTAGGGCATTTAGAGTCTCTCATTAGTGTGAGACCTGGGAACCTGGCTCTCTTCACCATGATTTATTTTTTATTGTATCTTTATTTAACTAGGCAAGTCAGTTAAGAACAAATTCTTATTTTCAATGACGGCCTAGGAACAGTGGGTTAACTGCCTTGTTCAGGGGCAGAACAGCATATTTGTACCTTGTCAGCTCAGGGATTTGATCTTGCAACCTTTCGGTTACTAGTCCAACACTCTAACCACTAGGCTACACTGCCACCCCAATGATACAGTGGATCAAAGAGTACATGGACTCTCTCTCTCCTTTGTTTCTCTTTCCTCTCCTTCACTCTCTCTCTCTCCTCTTTATCAATGACGTCTCATTCTGTTCCACAATCCATCCTTTCCTCCTTGGCTCCTTCTCTCACTCGTTCCCTCTCTGTCATATGATGTCACACTTCCCCAATCCCTCCTTTCTGTTCTCATTCTCTATCTCAGCATGAAAGGTGTGTAGTCCTCCCACTCCCATCTGTCATCGCTGTTTCCTCAGCACAGCACTGACCATTCACACATTAGCCAAATTGTATTTTTTATTTTTTTTTACCTTTATTTAACTAGGCAAGTCAGTTAAGAACAAATTCTTATTTACAAAGAGAACCTACTCTGGCCAAACCCGAACCCTGACGACACTGGGCCAAGGTTGTACACCTATGTCTGAATATCTTTGACATTATGTTATCATATGGATCCTGCCTCTAATTGTATCAACTCCCATTCATATGATCTACATTTTGATTCTCTGTCTCCCTCTCTCTCTCTGACTCCCTCTCTCTTCTCTCTCCTCTCTCTCTCCTGCTCTCTAGAGCCCTCTCTCCCATCCCTCCTCCTCTTCTTATCCTCAGTGTGAAAGTAGGACAGAGGTATGAGCCACTCACATCCATCTGCCATCCCACCATGACAATGAACAGAGACACACAAGTACGCACACATGTATCCACACACACACGCACACGCACACGCATGCACACACACTCACACACACACACACACACACACACACACACACACACACACACACACACACACACACACTTCCCTCCAGAAACTCATATCCTATTGTACATTTCCAGTCTTCTTCTGGGTTAACTTCCACATCTTTCTCTGACCCACCTCAATAACATCATGCATTGAGTAGCATTGTCTCCACTTACAGCCTAGCATTGTGGAAGGCCAAGCATTGTGGAAGGCCAAGCATTGTTGAAGGACTAGCAATGTTGACAGGCCTAGCGGGAGGGATTCTATCTGGTGCAGCAGAGTGAGCTGATCTGGGTTCATCTGCTCTGTCCTGAACTGATGGAGAGGAACAGGTAGCCCCTGCTGAAGGGTCAAACAGACAAACCTGTGCTCTACTGGCCAAATACAAGGCCAACTTTTGTAAAGGCACAATCTATCACAGTGCTCTCAGATTACACATATGTAGTCGTAGACCGAACTGCCAACTAGTCTCTTTTCTGGTCCCTTGGCACAGTTTGTCATCACTCCACCATGAGGACTAAAACTCTTCGCATGAAATGTCTGATGATGCTGTAGGAATAAACAGGAATTCTCAATCCCATTGAAGATGCACTTAAAACCCAGACAACTATGTAAGCAATGTGTTTGATCCTATTTCTAAACTGAGGATATCAGACCACATTAAAATATACTCATCAAACGGCTCTTAAACATATGGGAAGTGTATAGACTACACTACATGACCAAAAGTATGTGGACACCTGCTCATCGAACATCTCATTCCAAAATCATGGGCATTAATATGGAGTTGGTCCCCCCCTTTGTTGCGATAACAGCCTCCACTCTTCTGGGAATGCTTTCCACTAGATGTTGGAACATTGTTCGATGGGTTTGAGGTGAGGGCTCTGTGCAAGACAGTCAAGTTCTTCCACACCGATCTTGAAAAAACTTTTTCTGTTTGGACATCGGTTTGTGCACAGGGGCAATGTTATGGTGAAACAGGTAAGGGACTTCCCCAAACTGTTGCCACATAGTTGGATGCACAGAATGTTATGCTGTGCTTCCACAATGTTAGTCCTTCCACAATGTCATTGTATGCTGTAGAGTTAAGATTTCCCTTCACTGGAACTAAGGGGCCTAGCCCGAACCATGAAAAACAGCCCCAGACCATTATTCCTCCTCCACCAAACTTTACAGTTGGCACTATGCATTGGTATAGGTAGCGTTCTCCTGGCATCCGCCAAACCCAGATTAGTCCGTCAGACTGCCAGATGGTGAAGCGTGATTAATCACTCCAGAGAACGCTTTTCCACTGCTCCAGAGTCCAATGGTGGCGAGCTTTACACCACTCCAGCCGACGCTTGGCATTGCGCATGTTGATCTTAGGCTTGTGCGTGGCTGCTCGGCCATGGAAACCCATTTCATGAAGCTCCCAACGAACAGTTCTTGTGCTGATGCTGCTTCCAGAGGCAGTTTCAAACTCGGTAGTGAGTGTTGCAACCGAGGACAGATGATTTTTACTATTTATACGATTTACATGCACTCGGCGGACCCGTTATGTGAGCTTGTGTGGCCTACCACTTTGCAAAAATAAATACAAATTTGACCATTCAGACACAAGTTGTACGGCCAGGAATTTTGTATTTGGTATTTTATCAATTAGATTTGTAACTGATTTCAAACCACTTACGAAGGTGGTTTAAAATGTGACTTGAAATATATACGATTCCATGTGCTGCAGGAAAAATATAGATATTAAACATTTTGGGGATTTGAGTCACTTCAAACTACCAGTGTGAACAAGGCTTAAGTACATTAGTAAAGTTTACAACAGTGACAAGGATTAATGACCAACAGCTACATTTTAATAAGCCTGACAGTTGAGACCATTTCTGACACACACAGACAGACACACAGACCGACGGACACACATACACACACACAGTTACAGTCCACCACAAAGAAATACAAACTAAAAGCAGTTGAGTGTTTACTGAGTGAGAATGCATGTGCAAATGAAAGGGGATGAAAGCGATGGTGTCTGTGCTGTGTGTTACAGAGAGATGAGAGGACCAAAGTGGAGAATATTGTATCTCTGTTATTGTGTTAGTTGTGGGTTTGTTTCTATGTCAGTAAGGATACAGAATGTGTGTTGGAGGGGATGCTATCTCATCCTAAGGGGTATCATCAGGTGACCTACCATCACTCTTCTCTACATCTATCCAATTGACCTCAACCCAATTGAGATGGTTTAGAATGAGTTGGACCATAGAGCGAAGGATAAGCAGCCAACAAGTGCTCAGCATATGTGGGAACTCCTTCAAGACGGTTGGAAAATCATTCCTCATGAAGATGGTTGAGATAATAGGGCTAGCTTCTGTATACCATCCCTACTTTATCACCACACAACTGATTGGCTCAAACGTATTAAGAAGGAAAGAAATTCTACAAATTAACTTTTAACAAGGCAAACCTGTTAATTGAAATGAATTCCAGGTGTCTACATCCTGAAGCTGGTTGAGAGAATGCCAAGAGTGTGCAAAGCTGTCATCAAGGCAAAGGGTGGCTACTTTGAAGAATCTCAAATGTAAAATATATTCTGATTTGTTTAACACTTTTTTGGTTACTACATAATTCCCTATGAGTTATATCACAATGTAGAAAATAGTGAAATTAAAGAAAAACCCTTGAATGAGTGTGTCCAAACTTTTGACTGGTACCGTACAGGAGTGGCTAGGCAGTAGGGGGACTAGGGCTGATTTGGAAGTCAGCATTTCATCCCCTGGGCGTGCTCCCTCTCAGGGGATCCACCCTTCACAGTTTCCAGAGGAAACAGAAGCTGGTTTTTCTCCTTATTTCCTGTTTGTGAGGATGTGGACTTTCTTTTTTAAGCCGGTGTGGTGTGGACCAGAAACAAGGAGCATGGAGATTGTGAGAGATGACTATAGGAATTGAGACTATGGAGTGGACTGTTGACAGAGCAATAACAATAATAGGTTTCACAGTGGTAGCCTATAGAAGTTGTTTGGTTGGGCTCTAGACTTTTGTCTTTCAGGTGTCCCTCTCTACACTAGCTCCACCCCCTCACTTTCCCTTTCTTGGCATCTTTCATCTGATTTAATGCCCTCTTTGGGAGCTACGACTATGTTATCTAATGAATGGGAGCTACGACTATGTCATCTAACGAAAGGGAGCTACAACTATGTCATCTAACAAATGGGAGCTACGACTACGTTATCCAACGAATGGGAGCTACGACTATGTGATCTAACAAATGGGAGCTACGACTATGGTATCTAATGAATGGGAGCTGCGACTATTTTCTAACGAATGGGAGCTACGACTATATTATCGAACGAATGGGAGCTACGACTATATTATCGAATGAATGGGAGCTACGACTATGTTATCGAACGAGCGGGAGCTACGACTATGTTATCTAACGAATGGGAGCTACGACTATGTTATCGAATGAACGGGAGCTACGACTATGTTATCTAATGAATGGGAGCTACGACTATGTTATCTAATGAATGGAAGCTACGACTATGTTATCTATGGAATGGGAGCTACGACTATGTTATCTAAGGAATTGTCACGTCCTGACCAGTAAAAGGGGTTATTTGTTATTGTAGTTTGGTCAGGACGTGGCAGGGGGTATTTGTTTTATGTGGTTCGGGCTGGTTGTGTTAGTAGTTGGATGTTTGATTTATTATTCCGGGTTTTGGGCACTGTTCTATGTTAATGTATTTCTATGTTTAGTCTAGTCATTTGTATTTCTATGTTTAGTTAATTGGGGGTTGGACTCTCAATTGGAGGCACGTGTTTTCTAGTTGCCTCTGATTGACGGTTCTATAAATAGGGTTGTGTTTGTGTTAGTATTTTGTGGGAGATTGTTCTTGTTTAGCTATGTGTGCCTGACAAGACTATCAAGTTCGTTTTGTGTTTTGTATCCGTTTTTGGTGTTTTTCCTTCTTCACAATAATAAAAGAAGATGAGTGTACATTTTCCCGCTGCGTCTTGGTCTCAACCCTACGACAACCGTGACAGGAATGGGAGCTACGACTATGTCATCTAAGGAATGGGAGCTACGACTATGTTGTCTAATGAATGGGAGCTACGACTATGTCAGCTAAGGAATGGGAGCTACGACTATGTCATCTAATGAATGGGAGCTATGACTATGTCATCTAATGAATGGGAGCTACAACTATGTCACCTAAGGAATGGGAGCTAAGACTATGTTATCTAATGAATGGGAGCTACTACTATGTCACCTAAGGAATGGGAGCTAGGACTATGTCACCTAAGGAATGGGAGCTACGACTATGTCACCTAAGGAATGGGAGCTACGACTATGTCACCTAAGGAATGGGAGCTACGACTATGTCACCTAAGGAATGGGAGCTACGACTATGTCATCTAAGGAATGGGAGCTACGACTATGTCATCTAAGGAATGGGAGCTACGACTATGTCATCTAAGGAATGGGAGCTACGACTATGTCATCTAATGAATGGGAGCTATGACTATGTCATCTAATGAATGGGAGCTACGGCTATGTTATCTAATGAATGGGAGCTACTACTATGTCACCTAAGGAATGGGAGCTACGACTATGTTAACTAATGACTGGGAGCTACGACTATGTCACCTAAGGAATGGGAGCTACGACTATGTCACCTAAGGAATGGGAGCTCCGACTATGTCACCTAAGGAATGGGAGCTACGACTATGTCATCTAAGGAATGGGAGCTACGACTATCTCATCTAAGGAATGGGAGCTACGACTATGTTATCTAATGAATGGGAGCTACGACTATGTTATCTAAGGAATGGGAGCTACGACTATGTTATCTAAGGAATGGGAGCTACGACTATGTTATCTAATGAATGGGAGCTACGACTATGTTATCTAAGGAATGGGAGCTACGACTATGTTATCTAAGGAATGGGAGCTACGACTATGTTATCTAAGGAATGGGAGCTACGACTATGTTATCTAATGAATGGGAGCTACGACTATGTTATCTAAGGAATGGGAGCTACGACTATGTTATCTAAGGAATGGGAGCTAAGACTATGTTATCTAAGGAATGGGAGCTACGACTATGTTATCTAAGGAATGGGAGGTACAACTATGTTATCTAACGACTAGGAGCTACGACTATGTTATCTAACAAATGGAACTTAACAAATCAAGCCAGGGGAAAACAGAGCAGCTTCCCTTCTCCAGTAAGGTCCATGTAAGCACTTTTAGGAGCAAAAACTTTCCGCTGGGAAAATTACATCAAAAACTGGATAGACTATCAGGTGTGCTGTGTGATATGAAATCAGTAGGTCTCTGTTGTTGTTTTGAAAGAAATCAATCTCATGAAAAGTTCCATTCAGTTAATGTAAAAGGATGTTCTATCTCTATGCCTCTCTCTCTGTATGCTATTCTGTCTGAAATGTAGTGTCAGAGTACTGTACCTTAGGGTAGAGAGAGACAGGCAGTATGCTATTCTGTCTGAAATGTAGTGTCAGAGTACCTTGGGGTAGAGACAGGCAGTATGCTATTCTGTCTGAAGTGTAGTGTCAGAGTACTGTACCTTGGGGTAGAGAGAGACAGGCAGTATGCTATTCTGTCTGAAATGTAGTGTCAGAGCACATTAGGGTAGAAAGAGACAGGCAGCAGCTTTTTTTGACTGTCATAATATTGCCAAATTGAGAGTCATCTTTTTACATCCCATTTTTCCTGGGATTCCAGAAAGCCTAGTGTCACCAGGGGTTTGAACAGCAGGAGAATACTACACAAGCAACAGATATAGCTGTCTGTCTCTCTTCTCCATCTCCCTACCCCTTTCCACTTTTCTCTCTCTCCCGACCCTCTCTTTCTTTCTGGGAAGTAAACTTGGAGAATGAAAACAGGAAGTGGATGGAGCCTACAGTGTGACTCAAACGCACCGCTGGTATTTTTAGACGCAGCTCCCCAGCTTGTTTCCTCCTGGCCACGGAGAGGACACTGCTGTCCGCTCCTCTACAGCGTCCCACTGGGAAACAGGGTCAACGATGAGAAAGGGTCCCGTCACTTCAGACATTCAGCTGTAACATACAGCTCCCAAACAACTCACCAGTCATCCAGCTGAGCTCAACTCAACTACTCGGACCTATCCCTCAATCTACTCTACACCACAAGCAGCGACACCCTAAACCACACCATAACCACATAACAACCTGTTCACACCCATTCACACCACACTATAAATTGAACTAGCACCACCCCAAGCACTGCAGTGGAATACGTTTACCTTACCTCAACCACTGAAAATGTACTGTATAGCTAAAACGGGTTTGGACCAGTGAGTAGTGTTACCCTACTATGTTATGTTACACTACTATGTTACGTTACCCTACTATGTTATGTTACACTACTATGTTACGTTACCCTACTATGTTACGTTACCCTACTATGTTACGTTACCCTACTATGTTACGTTACCCTGCTATGTTACGTTACCCTGCTATGTTACGTTACCCTACTATGTTACGTTACCCTACTATGTTACGTTACCCTGCTATGTTACGTTACCCTGCTATGTTACGTTACCCTACTATGTTACGTTCCCCTACTATGTTACGTTACCCTGCTATGTTACGTTACCCTACTATGTTACGTTACACTACTATGTTACGTTACACTACTATGTTACGTTACCCTGCTATGTTACGTTACACTACTATGTTACGTTACACTACTATGTTACGTTACACTGCTATGTTACGTTACCCTGCTATGTTACGTTACCCTGCTATGTTACGTTACCCTGCTATGTTACGTTACCTTGTTATGTTACGTTACCCTACTATGTTACATTACACTACTATGTTACGTTACCTTGTTATGTTACGTTACCCTACTATGTTACGTTACACTACTATGTTACGTTACACTACTATGTTACATTACCTTGTTATGTTACGTTACACTACTATGTTACGTTACCCTACTATATTACTTTACACTACTATGTTACGTTACACTACTATGTTATGTTCCCCTACTATGTTATGTTACCCTGCTATGTTACGTTACCCTGCTATGTTACGTTACCCTGCTATGTTACGTTACCCTGCTATGTTACGTTACCCTACTATGTTACGTTACACTACTATGTTACGTTACACTACTATGTTACATTACCTTGTTATGTTACGTTACCCTACTATGTTACGTTACACTACTATGTTACGTTACCCTGCTATGTTACGTTACCTTGTTATGTTACGTTACCTTGTAATGTTACGTTACCTTGTTATGTTACGTTACACTACTATGTTACGTTACCCTGCTATGTTACGTTACCTTGTTATGTTACGTTACCCTACAATGTTACGTTACACTACTATGTTACGTTACCCTGCTATGTTACGTTACCCTACTATGTTAGGTTACACTACTATGTTACGTTACACTACTATGTTACGTTACACTACTATGTTATGTTACACTACTATGTTACGTTACACTACTATGTTACGTTACACTACTATGTTACGTTACACTACTATGTTACGTTACACTACTATGTTATGTTACACTACTATGTTACGTTACACTACTATGTTACATTACACTATGTTACGTGTCATGACTTTGGCCTGTTGGTCAGGTTTATGACCCCCATATATACCTTCCCCCCTTTCCTCTCTCTACTCTACAGAGTGACTCTTGGAAAGCCCTTTGTTAACATAGAGAGAGAGTCTGGTAACATCAAAAGGGTGGTGAACAGAACCATATTTCGGTAATAGAACCAGTTGAAAATATGCGTTGGTACTTAATGAATATGATGTCTGTTCGGTTATGATCTGAGACAGTATGACTGATGACAGGACAACATAAACTGTATCTGGGAAAGTCTACACATTCTAGTTATCAGATTCACATGGAATTGTTGTGCAATTTAAATGTTTAAATATGAAACTATTTGTGAACAGATTAAATGTAATTTTAGCTTCTAAATGAGAGAATTGGTTTTCATAAGTGAACTAGGCTCAACTCAGTGGCCCCGCCCATGTGAACAGACATTGGTTGTAAACTATGAAACATGCCCTTCTCTCCCCTACTACATAAGCCCCTTTACGAAAATGTAACTTTGTGTTCCCGAGGACGTGAGGACGACGGTCCATACGTTAAAAGGGCTAATATCAAACTACAGAACTAAGCCAACTTCAGCATGAGCTTAAAGTATGGCAACTTGGTATGAACTTTGAACTCTTATTCACTAAAGAAGTGATACCTCCTAGCCGTTGAGTGAGCAGCAGCAGCTGTAAACGTGGGCTAGGAAAGGACGGACAAAGTATCTCTCTCTCTCACGCATTCGTTTTACCAGACATTCTTCAGAGGACAGGAAGATCTCTGTTGGGCAAAACGACCTTCCATCTACAACCAACCTATTGAAGCACCACTCAAAGTAAATATTTCTTGCATTTTCCTTTTTTAAATGGCAGTTATTTAGAATGCATAAGATTCTGTATTTACGATAGCATAGCTTCACAAGGTTCGATCAGAGACCAAATTCCTTTGTTCCTCAGTCTTCCCGCGCTTTCATTCAAAACCCAACCCCCTTACTTTGGGTAACCAGCCGTCATATCTGTTCTGTCCGCTAGAGATGTTTTCTTATATGACATAATTAGTAATCAATGTATGACCCATCACGTGTATGTGTAAATGTGTGTGATTGTTTAGGTATTTTGTAAATAAATAATTAAACCAAATGTTGTATTGCTGATTCAACTTGTTAGCCAGGGTTCGTGAAGATAACCAAGAAATCTACGACTTCAGATGAGATTGAATAAGGTGACGATTAAGAATTGACTGCTATTGATGTAAAAGATTACCAGGTCTTTAAGAGTTTCTTCCGAAAGATAACAGTTCTATAAACATTCTTTCGTGGTGCCCCGACTTTCTAGTTAATTTCATTTACTGTCATACGCTTCGCTTCGTCTTCTGATGAAGAGTAAGAAATATCGGACCAATATGCAGCGTGGTAAATGTCCATACTTATATTTTTATTCATACGTGAACACTGAAACAAAACAAGAAAATGCACGACAGTCCTGTAAAGTAACCTTGGCTATACCTGGAACAATCACCCACAAACACAAGAGAAAATAAACCCATATAAATATGGCCTCCAATTAGAAGCAACGACAACCAGCTGCTTCTAATTGGAGGTCGTTCCCAAATGTAGAAATACAAATACTAGAAATACGAACATAGAAATAAAAAACACAGAACAACACCCAAAAACCCCGACAACACAAAACAAACACACCCCTGCCACGTCCTGAACAAAGTACAATAACAAATAACCCCTTTTACTGGTCAGAACGTGACATTTACATGATTAGTTTAATCAGGTAATATTAATTAGAGAAATTATTTTATAGAATAGCATTTCATATCACTTAATCCGGCATAGCAAAGACACAACATATGTTACCCTACTATGTTATGTTACCCTACTATGTAATGTTGCCCTACTATGTTATGTTCCCCAACTATGTTATGTTACACTACTATGTTATGTTACACTACTATGTTATGTTACCCTACTATGTTATGTTCCCCAACTATGTTATGTTACACTACTATGTTATGTTACACTACTATGTTATGTTACCCTACTATGTTATGTTACCCTACTATGTTACGTTACCCTACTATGTTATGTTACCCTACTATGTTATGTTACCCTACTATGTTATGTTCCCCTACTATGTTACGTTACCCTACTATGTTATGTTACCCTACTATGTTACTTTACCCTACTATGTTATGTTACCCTACTATGTTATGTTACCCTACTATGTTATGTTGCCCTACTATGTTAAGTTACCCTACTATGTTATGTTACCCTACTATGTTACGTTACACTACTATGTTACTTTACCCTACTATGTTATGTTACCCTACTATGTTATGTTACCCTACTATGTTATGTTACCCTACTATGTAATGTTGCCCTACCATGTTATGTTCCCATACTATGTTATGTTACACTACTATGTTATGTTACCCTACTATGTTATGTTACTCTACTATGTTACATTACCAGACTATGTTATGTTACACTATGTTACGTTACCCTACTATGTTACGTTACCCTACTATGTTATGTTACCCTACTGTTATGATGCCCTACTATGTTACGTTGCCCTACTATGTTATGTTTCTCTCCTATGTTACATTACCAGACTATGTTATGTTACCAGACTATGTTATGTTACCCTACTATGTTATGTTACCCTACTATGTTACGTTACACTACTATGTTACGTTGCCCTACTATGTTATGTTGCCCTACTATGTTATGTTACTCTACTATGTAATGTTACTCTACTATGTTACATTACCAGACTATGTTATGTTAACCTACTAAGTGCTATGCATCTTCATAGAGAAACAGTATTCTACATCTTCATAGAGAAACAGTGTTCTACAGTACTATGCATCTTTATAGAGAAACGGTGTTCTACAGTACAATGCATCTTCATAGAGAAACAGTGTTCTACATCTTCATAGAGAAACCGTGTTCTACATCTTTAAAAAGAAGCAGTGTTCTACAGAACTATGCATCTTTATAGAAACAGTGTTCAAAATCTTCATAGAGAAACAGTGTTCAACATCTTCATAGAGAAACAGTGTTCTACATCTTTATAGAGAAACAGTGTTCTACATCTTCATAGAGAAACAGGTTTCTACATCTTCATGGAGAAACAGTGTTCTACATCTTTATAGAGAAACAGTGTTCTACAGTACTACGCATCTTTATAGAGAAACATTGTTCTACATCTTCATAGAGAAACAGTGTTCTACTGTACTATGCATCTTTATAGAGAAACAGTGTTCTACAGCACTATGCATCTTCATAGAGAAACAGTGTTCTACATCTTCATAGAGAAACAGTGTTCTACAGTACTATGCATCTTCATAGAGAAACAGTGTTCTACATCTTTATAGAGAAACAGTGTTCTACAGTACTATGCATCTTCATAGAGAGACAGTGTTCTACAGTACTTTGCATCTTCATAGAGAAACAGTGTCCTACATCTCAATAGAGAAACAGTGTTCTACAGTACCATGCATCTTTATAGAGAAACAGTGTACTACATCTTCATAGAGAAACAGTGTTCTACAGTACTATGCATCTTCATAGAGAAACAGTGTTCTACATCTTCATAGAGAAACGGTGTTCTACAGTACTATGCATCTTCATAGAGAAACAGTGTTCTACAGTACTTTGCATCTTTATAGAGAAACCGTGATCTCCATCTTCATAGAGAAACTGTGTTCTACATCTTTATAAAGAAACAGTGTTCTACAGTACTATGCATCTTTATAGAGAAACAGTGTTCTACAGTACTATGAATCTTTATAGAGAAACAGTGTTCTACATCTTCATAGAGAAACAGTGTTCTACAGTACTATGCATCTTTTTAGAGAATGGAAAGAGCAAAAACCATGTGAGGCATATAGCCAAACAGACAAATAGAATAATTCAGTAGAAAAGCATTCTTTGTTACTGCCATCAAATACAGACAAATGCCAACAGCACACAAACCCACTAAACCAAGCTAGGGTTGACCAGGTTGGCACATTGGCAATAATATGTACATAGGTAGAACCACACATTCTGCGGTTAAATCATCAATTTTGTGTTTACATCTGAGTATATGGTGACTCGCCAATATACAGTGACTTAAACCTTCTCCAGTTAAGAGAGAGAACACGTGTGTGTGTGTGTGAGAGGCGAGAGACAGAGAAGAGAGAGACAGAGAGAGAGAATATAAAGCGAGAATATGAAGAGACAGAGAATAGAAATAGACAGAGAGAGAGAGAGAATAGAAAGAGAGATAGAGAGAGAGATCGACAAAGAGAGGGAAAGAGAAAGAGAGATGTACAGTTGAAGTCGGAAGTTTACATGCACCTTAGCCAAATACATTTAAACTCAGTTTTTCACAATTCCTGAAATGTAATCCTAGTAAAAATTCCCTGTCTTAGGTCAGTTAGGATCACCACTTTATTTTAAGAATGTGAAATGCCAGAATAATAGTAGAGAGAATGATTTAGTTCAGCTTTTATTTCTTTCATCACATTCCCAGTGGGTCAGAAGTTTACATACATTCAATTAGTATTTGGTAGCATTGCCTTTAAATTGTTTAACTTGGGTCAAACGTTTCTGGTAGCCTTCCACAAGCTTAAGTTGGGTAGATTTTGGCCCATTCCGCCTGACAGAACGGGTGTAACTGAGTCAGGTTTGTAGGCCTCCTTGCTTGCACACACTTTTTCAGTTCTGCCTACAGATTTTCTATAGGATTGAGGTCAGGGCTTTGTGATGGCTACTCCAACACCTTGACTTTGTTGTCCTTAAGCCATTTTGCCACAACTTTGGAAGTATGCTTGGGGTCATTGTCCATTTGGAAGACCCATTTGCGACCAAGCTTTAACTTCCTGACTGATGTCTTGAGATGTTGCTTCAATATATCCACATAATTTTCCTTCGTCATGATGCCATCTATTTTGTGAAGTGCACCAGTCCCTCCTGCAGCAAAGCATCCCCACAATATGACCTGTGCTTCACGGTTGGGATGATGTTCTTTGGCTTGCAAGCCTCCCCCTTTTCCCTCCAAACATAACGATGGTCATTATGGCCAAACAGTTCTATTTTTGTTTCATCAGACCAGAGGACATTTCTCCATAAAGTACGATCTTTGTCCCCATGTGCAGTTGCAAACCGTAGTCTGGCTTTTATATGGCGGTTTTGGAACAGTGGCTTCTTCCTTGCTGAGCGGCCTTTCAGGTTATGTTGATATCGGACTCGTTTTACTGTGGATATAGATACTTTTGCACCTGTTTCCTCCAGCATCTTCACAAGGTCCTTTGCTGTTGTTCTGGGATTGATTTGCACTTTTCGCACCAAAGTACGTTCATCTCCAGGAGACAGAACGCATCTCCTTCCTGAGCGGTATGACGGCTGCGTGGTCCCATGGTGTTTATACTTGCGTACTATTGTTTGTACAGATGAACGTACAAAGGTGTTTGGAAATTGCTCCCAGGGATGAACCAGACTTGTGGAGGTTTTGGCTGATTTCTTTTGATTTTCCCATAATGTCAAGCAATGAGGCAGAGTTTCAAGGAAGGCCTTGAAATACATCCACAGGTACACCTCCAATTGACTGAAATGATGTCAATTAGCCTATCCGAAGCTTGTAAAGCCATGACATCATTTACTGGAATTTTCCAAGCTGTTTAAAGGCACAGTCAACTTAGTGTATGTAAACTTCTGACCCACTGGAATTGTGATACAGTGAATTATAAGTGAAATAATCTGTCTGTATACATTTTTTTGAAAAATTACTTTTGTCATGCACAAATTAGATGTCCTAACCGACTTGCCAAAACTATAGTTTGTTAACAAGAAATTTGTGGAGTGGTTGAAAAACGAGTTTTAATGACTTCCAACTTCAACTGTAGAAAGAGAGAGAGAAAGAGACAGGGAGAGACAAAGCGAGATATACTGGGATTATGAGAATGAGTTTGTGGACAGTGTTGAGGAGACAGCTCAGTAGGGAGGCAGGTGGAGGGCTGATGTGTGTGTGTGTGTGTGTGTGTGTGGTGTTGATTTGACCAGGTGTTGACTCCTGATTCCTGGGTCTTACACACACACTCTCCATGTCAAAGCTGATCCCTAAAGCCGTCCACCACTCGTCTCCGCTAGTCTCCACTGGTCTCCCAGTGTCTATGAAAGGAAGAACTAGAAAACCTTTCTCAACATGTCCACCTCCCAGAAAAGTCAACAACATCAGGAAATTGGCTGGAGCAGTAAAGATACACCGGGATTGCAGTGCCCTCGGAGTAAGGGAGATACTGCCCTATCCTAAGGCTAATGTGATGTATTATGTCATGTGTAGTGCTTTTCACCTGGTTGTCAGAGACATTGACAAACAGTAAATTATGTTAAGTAGCGCTTATCACAGCTATGTGAAAAGGTCTGTTTGTTCCCAGTGAACCTAGAGTGGAGTGAAGTATGGTTTGGACATTGGGCTGACAATGAATGACTTACATTAAATTGTTTTCAATTACTAATTGACCCCAATTCTGGTGGAATAGCCTATGTGTTGATTTGAACACATCCTGGTTGTCTGGGCTGTCATGCACACACCCTCTCAACACTCATCTAAACCGTGAACAGTGAATAACCGTAACCTCTGTTAACAATCCCCAATCACTTGTACACCTGTTATTAAGTTCCTCCCCACGGGAGTGCAGCTCGGTGCACCTGTTTAACAGTCCCCCAAACACATTGTGTGGTCGTTGAGTTGATAAGAGAAGTTACATCTAAACGATGATCTCAAGTCAGTTTTTCCCTTTCCTTGAGGTTAAGGTTAGGGGTTAGGACTGGGGGAGGGCAAAGTCAGAGATCTGTTGAATGCGGTTGAATGCTCCTGGTAGGCCCACAGTGGAGCTGAGCTGAGAACTGACATATTTCAGGGATTAACTCACTGTTCAAAATGAGTGCTGCTTCTACTGTCATCACTGCTGCTGCTGAACAACACACAGCAGGGCCTGCACACACAATCCATCACAAACAATTACAGCAAACCATTTCCTCTGTAATGGCAATGCAGAAGAGGGAGAGATAGAGAGAGATCAAGGAACGGGGGAAGGAAGAGAAAGAAAATTATAGAATAATAATTAATAATTATAGAATAATAAACAACACATTTCCTAAACCGGTTCAATTCTGACCAAAATAAGTAGATGAGGAAGTTGTAGTTGAAGAAGTAGTAGATGAAGAAGTAGTACACAAATAAGGAGTACCCAAAGAAGTAGTAGTTATTTGTTTTATTACCTTTATTTAACAAGGCAAGTCAGTTAAGAACAAATTCTTATTTTCAATGATGGCCTAGGAACGGTGGGTTAACTGCCTTGTTCAGGGGCAAAACGACACAATCTTTACCTTGTCAGCTCGGGGTTTCGATCTAACAACCTTTTGGTTACTGGCCCAATGCTCTAACCACTATTAAATAGTAAATGAAGGAGTGTAGATGAAAAAGAAGTACACAAAGAAGGAGTAGCTGAAGTAGTATACAAAGGAGTAGTAGATGAAGACATAGTAGATGAAGTAGTAGATGAAGAGGAAGAAGTAGTACACAAAGTAGTAGATGAAGAAGTAGTACACAAAGATGTAGTATCAAATCAAAATGTATTAGTCACATACTCTGAAAACAACAGGTGTAGACCTTACCGTGAAATGCTTACTTACAAGCCCTTAACTAACAATGCAGATCAAGAAAGAGTTAATAAAATATTTACAAAATAAACAAGGCTATATACAGGGGGTACCGGTACCGAGTCAATGTGTGGGGGTACAGGTTAGTCGAGGTAATTTGTACATGTAGTTAGGGGTGAAGTGACGATGCATAGATAATAACCTGCGAGTAGCAGCAGTATAGAAATAAATGGGGGGGGGGGGGGTGGCATTTCATTAATTGTTCAACAGTCTGATGGTTTTTGATGAAGAAGTAGTACATGATGAAGAAGTAAAGTGCCTTCCAAAAGTATTCATCCCCCTTGGTGTTTTTCCAATTTTGTTGCATTACAACCTTTAATTTAAATTGATTTTTATTTGGATTTCATGTAATGGATATAAACAAAGAAGTCCAAATCGGTGAAGTGAAATGAAAAAAATAAGTTGTTTAATTTATTCTTTTTTTCCTGAAAAGTGGTGCGTGTATATATGTATTCACCCCCTTTGCTATGAAGCCCCTAAATAAGATCCAGTGCAGCCAATTACCTTCAGAAGTCACATAATTTGTTAAATAAAATCCAATCTAAGTGTCACATGATCTGAGTATACATACACCTGTTCTGACAGGCCCCAGAGTCTGCAACACAACTAAGCAAGGGGCACCACCATGAAGACCAAGGAGCTCTCCAAACAGGTCAGGGACAAAGTTGTGGAGAAGTACAGATCAGCGTTGGGTTATAAACAAATACCCGAAACTTTGAAAATCCAACGGAGCACCATTAAATCCATTATAAAAAATGGAAAGAATATGGCACCACAGCAAACCTGTCAAGAGAGGGCCGCCCACAAAAACTCACGGACCAGGCAAGGAGGTCATTAACCAGAGAGGCAACAAATATACCAAAGATAACCCTGAAGGAGCTGCAAAGCTCCACAGCGGAGATTGGAGTATCTGTAAATTGGACCAATTTAAGCTGTACACTCCACAGAGCTGGGCATTACAGAAGAGTGGCCAGAAAAAAAAGCCATTGCTTAAAGAAAAAAAATGTGCAAACATGTTTGGTGTTCGCCAAAAGGCATGTGGGAGACTCCCCAAACATATGGAAGAAGTTACTCTGGTCAGATGAGACTAAAATGTAGCTTTTTGGCAATCAAAGAAAACGCTATGTCTGGCGCAAACCCAACACCTCTCATCACCCCGAGAATACCATCCCCACAGTGAACCATCGTGGTGGCAGCATCATTCTGTGGGGATGTTTTTCATCGGCAGGGACTGGGAAACTGGTCAGAGTTGAAGGAATGATGGATGGCGCTAAATACAGGGAAATTCTTGAGGGAAACCTGTTTCAGTCTTCCAGAGATTTGAGACTTGGACAGAGGTTCACCTTCCAGCAGGACCCTAGGCATACTGCTAAAGCAACACTAGAGTGGTTTAAGGGGAAACATTTAAATGTCTTGGAATGGGATAGTCAAAGCTCAGACCTCAATCCAATTGAGAATCTGTGGTATGATTTAAAGATTGCTGTACACCAGCGGAAACCCATCCAACTTGAAGGAGCTGGAGCAGTTTTGCCTTGAAGAATGGGCAAAACTCCCAATGGCTAGACGTACCAAGCTTATAGAGACATAACCCAAGAGACTTGCAGCTGTAAATTCTGCAAAAGGTGTCTTTACAAAGTCTCTACAAAGGGGGGGTGAAAAATTATGCACACTCAAGTTTTCTGTTTTTATGTTATTTTGCATCTTCAAAATGGTAGACATGTTGTTAAAATGGCGGCGGAAGAAATAGCAGCAGTTTTACGGGCGCCCAACTAATTGTGCAATTACGGGGTTTTTTTGTGTTATTTATAACTTATTTTGTACATAATGTTTCTGCAACCGTATCTTACGGCAAAAAAGAGCTTCTGGATATCAGGACAGCGATCACTCACCTCGGATTAGACTAAGATTTTTTCTTCAACAAGCAAGACACACAGGACATTCTCTGTACACCCGACAAAGCCAACATCCCCGTTATTGGCAAGAGGAAGAAACGCAGGTACAGAGGACACAGAGCGGGGTGCCTCATAAGGATTCACAGAAGGCGAGTGGGAAAGCTGCCGTTACCGTCAATATTACTCGCCAATGTGCAATCATTGGACAATAAATTAGACGAGGTACGATCACAAATATCCTACCAACGGGACATCAAAAACTGTAATATCTTATGTTTCACTGAATCGTGGCTGAATGATGACATGGATATGGAGCTAGCGGGATATACGCTGCACCATCAAGATAGAACAGCACACTCTGGTAAGACGATGGGGGGCGGTCTGTGCATATTTGTAAGCAACAGCTGGTGCATGAAATCTAAGGAAGTCTCTAGATTTTGCTCGCTTGAAGTAGAGTATCTTGTGATAAAATTCAGACCACACTATTTGCCTAGAGAGTTTTCAGCTATACTATTCGTGGCTGTTTATTTTCCACCACAGACGGATGCTGGCACTAAGACTGCACTCAGTCAGCTGTATAAGGAAATAAGCAAACAGGAAACCGGTTGCCCAGAGGCGGCGCTCCTAGTGGCCGGAGACTTTAATGCAGGGAAACAAATCAGTTCTACCTAATTTCTATCAACATGTTAAATGTGCAACCAGATGGAAAAAAATCTAGATCACCTGTACACACACAGAGATGCGTACAAAGCTCTCCCTCGCCCTCCATTTGGTAAATCCGACCACAATTCTATCCTCCTGATTCCTGCTTACAAGCAAAAATTAAAGCAGGATGCACCAGTGACTCGGTCTATAAAAAAGTGGTCTGAAGCAGATGCTAAACTACAGGACTGTTTTGCTATCACAGACTGGAACATGTTCCGGGATTCTTCCGATGGCATTGAGGAGTACACAACATCAGTCACTGGCTTTATCAATAAGTGCATCGAGGACGTCGTCCCCACAGTGACTGTACGTACATACCCCAACCAGAAGCAATGGATTACAGGCAACATTCGCACTGAGCTAAAGGGTAGAGCTGCCGCTTCAAGGTGCGAGACTCTAACCCGGAAGCTTATAAGAAATCCTGCGATGCCCTCCGATGAACCATCAAACAGGCAAAGCTTCAATACAGGGCTAAGATTGAATCATACTACACCAGCTCCGACGCTCGTCTTATGAGCACACTCCCATTTTCATCGACGGGGCTGTAGTGGAGCAGGTTGAGAGCTTCAAGTTCCTTGCTGTCCACATCACCAACAAACTAGAATGGTCCAAACACACCAAGACAGTCGTGAATAGAGCACGGCAAAGCCTATTCCCCCTCCGGAAACTAAAAAGATTTGGCATGGGTCCTCAAATCCTCAAAAGGTTCTACAGCTGCAACATCGAGAGCATCCTGACTGGTTACATCACTGCCTGGTACGGCAATTGCTCGGCCTCTGACCGCAAGGCACTACAGAGGGTAGTGGGTACGGCCCAGTACATCACTGGGGCTAAGCTGCCTGTCATCCAGGACCTCTACACCAGGCGGTGTCAGAGGAAGGCCCTAAAAATGGTCAAAAACCCCAGCCACCCCAGTCATAGACTGTTCTCTCTACTATCACATGGCAAGCGGTACCGGAGTGCCAAGTCTAGGACAAAAATGGTTCTCAACAGTTTTTACCCCCAAGCTATATGACTCCTGAACAGGTAATCAAATGTCTACCTGGACTATTTGCATTGTGTGCCTCCTCAACCTCTCTTTTACGCTGCTGCTACTCTCTGTTTATCATATATGCCTAATCACTTTAACTATACAATCATGTACATACTACCTCAATTGGCCCGACCAACCAGTGCCCCCGCACATTGGCTAACCGGGTGATCTGCACTGTGTCCCGCGACCCACCACCAGCCAACCCCTCTTTTACGCTACTACTACTCTCTGTTTATCATATATGCATAGTTACTTTAACCATATCTACATGTACATACTACCTCAATCAGCCCGACTAACCGGTGCCTGTATATAGCCTCTCTACTGTTATAGTCTCGCTACTGTATATAGCCTTGCTACTGTTATTTTTCCACTGTCTTTTTTACTGTTGTTTTTATTTGTTTACTTACCTATTGTTCACCTAATACCATTTTTGCACTGTTGGTTAGAGCCTGTAAGTAAGCATTTCACTGTAAGGTCTACACCTGTTGTATTCGGCGCACGTGACAAATAAACTTTGATTTGATTTTAAATAAAAAGATACAAACCCCCAAAAATCTATTTTAATTCCAGGTTGTAAGGCAACAAAATAGGAAAAATGCTAAGGGAGTGAATATTTTCGCAAGCCGCTGTACAGTAGTAGAGGAAGAAGTAGTAAATGAAGAAGTAGTAGATGAAGAAGTAGTAGATTATGAAGTAGTAGATTATAAAGTAATAGATAAAGAAGTAGTAGATTATGATGTTAAAGATTAAGAGGTAGTATCTGATGAAGTAGTAGATTAAGAAGTAGTACACAAAGAAATAGTAGATGAAGAAGTAGTAGAGGAAGAATTAGTAGTTATGAAGTAGTAGATGAAGAAGTAGTAGTTTATGAAGTAGTAGATGAAGAAGTAGTAGATTATAAAGTAGTAGTGGAAGAAGTAGTAGAGGATTAAGTAGTACATGAAGAAGTTGTTGATTATGAAGTAGTATCTTAAGAAGTAGTAGATAATTAAGTAATTGATGAAGAAGTAGTAGATTATAAAGTAGTAGATCAAGAAGTAGTAGATTATGATGTAAAAGATTAAGAAGTAATAGCTGATGAAGTAGTAGATGAAGAAGTTGTACACAAAGAAGTAGGTGAAGAAGAAGTAGTAGTTATGAAGTAGTAGATAAAGAAGTAGTAGATTATGAAGTAGTACACGAAGAAGTAGTAGATCAAGAAGTAGTAGATAATGATGTAAAAGATTAAGAAGTAGTAGCTGATGAAGTAGTAGATGAAGAAGTAGTACACAAAGTAGTCGATTAAGAAGTAATAGAGGAAGAAGTAGTAGTACATGAAGAAGTAGTAAATCAAGAAGTAGTAGAAGAAAAAGTAGTAGTTGAAGTAGTAGATTAAGTATTAGATTAAAAAGTAGTAGTTGATGAAGTAGTAGAGGAGGAAGTAGTAGCGGATTAAGTAGTACATGAAGAAGTAGAAGATGAATAAGTAGTAGGTGAAGAAGTAGTAGTTGATGAAGTAGTAGCGGATGAAGTAGTAGATGAAGAAGTAGTAGTTGAAGAAGTAGTAGTTGAAGAAGTAGTAGGTAAAGAAGTTAGTATATGAAGAAGTAGTAGGTGAAGAAATAGTAAATGAAGAAGTAGTAGTTGAATGAGTAGTAAAAATAAAATAAAATACAAATGTATTGGTAATATACACATGGTTAGCAGATGTTAATGCGAGTGTAGCGAAATGCTTGTGCTTCTAGTTCTGACAGTGCAGTAATATCTAACAAGCTGAAGTAGTAGATGAAGAAGTAGTAAGTGAAGTAGTAGTAGCTGAAGAAGTACTAGAAGAAGAAGTAGGGCACTGCTAGTTCAGGAAGTTTGTGCCTGTCCTACCTATAGGGCATGGAGCTTTTCTAGGGAACACGTGGTAGTTCAACACTCAAAAGTGTGGTCACACATACAAGTACACCGGCACACCCACATTTTATGTGCCTGACTGAGTCGGCACCACACAATTGGGCCAACTGGTTCAGACAGGTTGTTTACTTTGTTGATCATTTCTAAAAACAGCCTGGCTCCATAATCAGCCAAGCAACTTTATTGTTCACGATGCATAAAAAAATAACTGTTCCCATTCTCTAGGGTTTATAAAAAGAAAGTATGGTGTTACAAGACCCTAAAACATGATGTGGCCTCCTAGCTCTCCTCTACTATACTCAAGTAAGGATGGAATCCCACCAGAGGTTCAGAGAGAGTTCTCCCCCTGGCTCTCACACTCTCTCTTACTCCATCACACATGCTCACTCTTTGTTTCTGCCTCTGCCGCTCTTTCGCGCTCTGTCACACACCCATATTCACACTGGAGTTAAGTCAAACTCAATGGGGCTAGCAATGAGACAGAAGGGGGAGAGAGGCTACGAAGCCTGGGACTAGTAATGAGACAGGAGGGTGAGAGAAGCAGACAGAGGCTACGAAGCCTGGGGCTAGCAATTGAGACAGGAGGGGGAGAGAGGCTACGAGGCCTGGGGCTAGCAATGAGACAAGAGGAGGAGAGAGGCTACAATGCTTGGGGCTAGCAATGAGATAGGAGGGGGAGAGAGACAGAGGGAGGCTACGAAGCCTGGGGCTAGCATAGAGACAGGAGGGGGAGAGAGGCTACGAAGCCTGGGGCTAGCAATGAGACAGGAGGGTGAGAGAAGCAGACAGAGGCTACGAAGCCTGGGGCTAGCAATTGAGACAGGAGGGGGAGAGAGGCTACGAGGCCTGGGGCTAGCAATGAGACAAGAGGAGGAGAGAGGCTACAATGCTTGGGGCTAGCAATGAGATAGGAGGGGGAGAGAGACAGAGGGAGTCTACGAAGCCTGGGGCTAGCATAGAGACAGGAGGGGGAGAGAGGCTACGAAGCCTGGGGCTAGCAATGAGACAGGAGGGGGAGAGAGGCAGAGAGAGGCTATGAAGTCTGGGCTAGCATAGAGACAGAGGGGGGGGGGGGGGGGCTACGAAGCCTGGAGCTAGAGACAGGATGTGGAGAGAGACAGAGAGAGGCTACGAAGCCTGTGGCTAGCATAGAGACAGGAGGGGGATAGAGGCAGCTGCTGTCTGAGGATAAGGCAGACACAGGAGGGGCCCAGACAAAGAGGCCTGCCCAGGCTGACACCTACTGTTTCACCCCACCCTCATAACACTCAGCCACTGAAGTTTACACAGCCGGACAATCTCACGCTTCACTCTCCCTATTACCAACTCTGCTGGACTGACTGCCTTGACTGAAAGCAAATGAAGATGTTTTACACACCTATTGTTGACTAAAACTGTATGGAATATATTAGCTCAAATACACTTCTCATTGTCTAGGATAGTCTACAATCAAAGCCATACTATACCAACTCCTGCTCAAGCCTCCTAATTAGCAAGTTCTAACAGTCACAGAAACTCACAAAGGCCCACTGTCAACAGACAGAGACATTCTGAAAACAACATGAACAAAATGAACCATGAAAAATACCGCTATTGTGACGGTAATGTTTGAGTCAGCATGTGTATCCCTCCAATATTTTTTTTTATGTGTGTGTGAGTGTGTGTGAGAGAGGGAGAGAATACTATGTCTGTGCATGCATACACCTGTGCATCTTAGAGTGCATGTCTACACGTTCCTACCGAGGTACAAGTTCAGACAGATTCTTCGAGGAGAAATCGTTGGCAAGCCTTCTAAATTAGGCAACATGCCTTGCATTTTGGACATTAATCATGGAGCCCACCTATGAGGAGCTGCACATACACAAGGAGCAAGGAGAGATGGAAGGAAAGGACACAAGGAGAGATGGAAAGAAAGGACACAAGGAGCAAGGAGAGATGAAAGGAAAGGACACAGAGAACAAGGAGAGATGTAAAGAAAGGAAACAAGGAGAAAGGAAAGATGGAAGGAAAGGACACAAGGAGCAGGGAGAGATGGAAGGAAAGGACATAGAGAGCAATGCTGTTTAGGACAGAGCAGGACAACAGTCTCTCCATCTGGAATACATACACAATGCTTAGCACTTACCAACACCCCTAAACTGACATTTTGCTCCCAGGGATGCGATCTCCAAACTACCTAGAAGTGAAAATAAGAGGGAGGGTAAGCTAAAGACAGAACTCCTACAGCTCAGTCCAGCCAGCCGAGAACAGAGTGTCCGTAGCCCTATGAACCAAGCACACCCTCCTCAGACATGCAAGGCGATGACAGAGCCTGATCCATCAACATCAGCACAGAACATTCCCAGCCCGGCAAGTCAAACAGACAGAAACCCTATTGCCCTGAGCTTCCCCGGCCCGTCAACGAGCTGTACACCTTCTCCTCCACCCCACAATGGACCTGATAGAGTCTAATCAATAATCCAAGCTCCCGCCTACCTCAGACACACTGTCGAGAGTGAACCTGTATGTCAGCATTTCATTGTACTGTGTACCATGTGTATCCTGTGCATATGACAATAAACTGGACAACAAAGACAAGAGATTCCTCTTCAGCATGTACTTATTGTGAAAGCTGTCTGTCAGAAGAGCACAGGCCAGGATCACAGAGCACATCTATTTATCCACCTGCCACGCCAAGGCCAGGATAACAGAGCACACCTATCTATCCACCTGCCACGCCAGGATAACAGAGCATACCTATCTATCCACCTGCCACGCCAAAGCCAGGATAACAGAGCACACCTATCTATCCACCTGCCACGCCAAAGCCAGGATAACAGAGCACACCTATCTATCCACCTGCCAAGCCAGGATAACAGAGCACACATATCTATCCACCTGCAATCCCGAGGCCAGGAGCACAGAGCACACCTATCTATTCACTTGCCACGCCGAGGCCAGGAGAACAGAGCACACCTATCCATCTGCCACGCCGAGGCCAGGAGAACAGAGCACACCTATCCATCTGCCACGCCGAGGCCAGGAGAACAGAGCACACCTATCAATCTGCCACGCCGAGGCCAGGAGAACAGAGCACACCTATCCATCTGCCACGCCGAGGCCAGGAGAACAGAGCACACCTATCCATCTGCCACACCGAGGCCAGGAGAACAGAGCACAACTATCCATCTGCAACGCCGAGGCCAGGATCACAGAGCACACCTATCTATCCACCTGCCAAGCCAGGATAACAGAGCACACCTATCTATCCACCTGCCACGCCAAAGCCAGGATAACAGAGCACACCTATCTATCCACCTGCCAAGCCAGGATAACAGAGCACACCTATCTATCCACCTGCCAAGCCAGGATAACAGAGCACACATATCTATCCACCTGCCACACCGGATAACAGAGCACACATATCTATCCACCTGCAATGCCGAGGCCAGGAGCACAGAGCACACCTATCTATTCACTTGCCACGCCGAGGCCAGGAGAACAGAGCACACCTATCCATCTGCCACGCCGAGGCCAGGAGAACAGAGCACACCTATCCATCTGCCACGCCGAGGCCAGGAGAACAGAGCACACCTATCCATCTGCCACGCCGAGGCCAGGAGAACAGAGCACACCTATCCATCTGCCACGCCGAGGCCAGGAGAACAGAGCACACCTATCCATCTGCCACGCCGAGGCCAGGAGAACAGAGCACACCTATCCATCTGCCACGCCGAGGCCAGGAGAACAGAGCACACCTATCCATCTGCCACGCCGAGGCCAGGAGAACAGAGCACACCTATCCATCTGCCACGCCGAGGCCAGGAGAACAGAGCACACCTATCCATCTGCCACTTCGAGGCCAGGAGAACAGAGCACACCTATCCATCTGCCACGCCGAGGCCAGGAGAACAGAGCACACCTATCCATCTGCCACGTTGAGGCCAGAAGAACAGAGCACAACTATCCATCTGCCACACAGAGGCCAGGAGAACAGAGCACACCTATCCATCTGCCACGTTGAGGCCAGAAGAACAGAGCACAACTATCCATCTGCCACACAGAGGCCAGGAGAACAGAGCACACCTATCCATCTGCCACGCCGAGGCCAGGAGAACAGAGCACACCTATCCATCTGCCACATGGAGGCCAGAAGAACAGAGCACACCTATCCATCTGCCACACAGAGGCCAGGAGAACAGAGCACACCTATCCATCTGCCACGTTGAGACCAGAAGAACAGAGCACACCTATCCATCTGCCACGCCAAGGCCAGGAGAACAGAGCACACCTATCCATCTGCCACGTTGAGGCCAGAAGAACAGAGCACACCTATCCATCTGCCACGCCGAGGCCAGGAGAACAGAGCACACCTATCCATCTGCCATGTTGAGGCCAGAAGAACAGAGCACACCTATCCATCTGGCACGCTGAGGCCAGGAGAACAGAGCACACCTATCCATCTGCCATGTTGAGGCCAGAAGAACAGAGCACACCTATCCATCTGGCACGCCGAGGCCAGGAGAACAGAGCACACCTATCCATCTGCCATGTTGAGGCCAGAAGAACAGAGCACACCTATCCATCTGCCACGCAGAGGCCAGGAGAACAGAGCACACCTATCCATCTGCCACGTTGAGACCAGAAGAACAGAGCACACCTATCCATCTGCCACGCCAAGGCCAGGAGAACAGAGCACACCTATCCATCTGCCACGCCGAGGCCAGGAGAACAGAGCACACCTATCCATCTGCCATGTTGAGGCCAGAAGAACAGAGCACACCTATCCATCTGGCACGCTGAGGCCAGTAGAGCAGAACAACTCACAAGAGGAATAAAGCCACCCAGTATTTATGAAAATGTTCCTCCCTCACAGGGAAAGTGTCATAATAGCCTTTACTTTAGTGGCATACTGAGGAACAGAATTGCCTTCACAACAACGAATAGTCCCAGTATTATTGTGAATATACCCTTTATTATAATATGTCCATGTTATCCATCTCACCACTGATTATCAGTGA
Organism: Salmo trutta; assembly: GCF_901001165.1. Lineage (NCBI taxonomy): Eukaryota > Metazoa > Chordata > Actinopteri > Salmoniformes > Salmonidae > Salmo > Salmo trutta. Next base: position 10,626,768 of record NC_042974.1, read on the forward strand.
TGAGGAGTATCTAGATTATTCGATTTTTTTAAACTTTTGTTCCTGTCTATGATTTAATAATCAGCATTGTTATCATGGCCTAATATGAACAGCTCTGGTGTTTTGGATGTGGTAATCTGGTGCCGGAACGAATACAGTTCAATCTCATACTGTAATGACATATATTTATGAACTATGTTTTAGTGGATTTATTATGTTTATTTTATGTTGGGCAGTGTATGTGAAGTGATGTAGTCAGGAAAGATGCTGATATTTGGATGTCCTTGGGGCCAGAACCTGTAAGGATATGTAGATGTCCACAAAACTTGGCCTACTTCCCTTCAGGGAACCTCACCCTCACCCACTCATCCTGTAGTGAACATCTTGAGGAAGGTGTGCCTATGTTGAAGGGAGTGAGTCTATAGTTTTCATGACTGGAATTTAAAGGTAAAATATCTATATCCTTCCTCACACAGAGTATGTTTACATGCACACTAATAATGCAATATTAAACTGATTATGGCAATAGGCTGAGTATGGCATCAGTCATGTAAACACCATACTCTGCTTATCTTAATCGGCGTAAAGTCATAATCGAAGTAAGCATAAGCTGATTAAAACAGATGAGCCCTAAGTGATTAGGTTGTGTAAATGCCTCAGAGTCACAGCACTGTATTTGATCTGCCATGTGCTATCACCAGCAGAGCAAGTGTCCTTCAGTCTTTTGCGCGAGTAAAGTCAGTTCGGAAAAACTGAAAGTAAGGTTATTCATCTTAGAAATTGTTTTCACATACAAACTTTATATGTCCGTACTCAGATAGGCATCTCAAATAGGCATCACAAAAATAACATGGTCATTGGTCGCTGTGGTAGAACGTTTATTTTGATTGCCGATTTTCTGCATTTATTAAAGTCCCATCAGGTAGCCTGATTTCAGATGTGTCCATGTAAACAGGATTATTAGGGAATAAAGCATGTAAATGTTTAAATCAAACTATTAAATTAAGCTAGACTATTCACAGTAATCATATTATTGTGTGCATGTAACCATACTCACAGACTATCATAAAGTATAACATTATCTATGTCACATGATCTGTCTCATCATAATCCAAACAACATGTCAGCGTTTATTGTAGATGTGTTGGACATAGCATTGATCATCTAATTTGGTGGACGATTTTAGATTTTGAAAAACAGTCTGCAGGCACCACATGTTCATGACCCTTCATTAGGTGTAATCATGTGCTGCATGTCTTCTCAAATGAGTCTGCAGCTGCCTATCTTATAAAAGAGAGCATATGGCCCTAAGGCAACCTCATGATTCCAGTATTTATCTGGAAGGTTGTGAAAGACTTCTCTGTATGTGGACTTTTGTCCGCATTAGCATTCCATCTCAAGGGCATCATGGTTTCCAAGACATTTGCAAATGACAAATCAATTGCAAGTTGTCACAGGCTCAGCAGTAGCGCTCTCAAGTCATGTCTAACCTTACACTTACATGCAACTTCTGCTATCAGAATATGAATTTGCCATTGAAATGACGGGTCTAGATGCACACAAGTCGCTTTGTGGTCTGATTGTGTTAAGATCTGTCTGACCACATCGGGAGGTGGTCTGCGTTACATAGTGTGCGGATTTCTCCTCAGTCTGGATGCAATCAGGCTACCGAAAGCACATGCAGCGGGTGACGTCATCAGCACGCTCCCACAAGTCTCCAGAGAACTTGTGTTTTGGGACCGAGGGGCACCTTTTCATTAAAAAGTTGGAGGAAATACGTTTCTAGCGTGAGAGGAACGTGTTTGCTGGCCTCATAAATGCTAGTCAGCTAACTAATATTTAGAAAAATGAGAGTTATGCTAACCCGTTTGCAATCCATTTAGCTTTGCTTGCTTGCTAGCTACATAGGTTAGCTGGCTAGTTAGCTACAGTAGTTAGCTACTACCATCAGTTGTTGTGTTATTATCATACGTTGCCTATTCCACCGTTTGCAGAATGCATACTGGCATTTGAATATAGCGCGGGAACAGACAAAATGTGGATATGGTGGACACATGTAAATGTAGATGCATGACGTGTTCGGAATTTCATTATCAGAACACCAATTAGTGTGTGTGTGTGTGTGTGTGTGTGTGTGTGGGGGGGGGGGGGGGGGGTCAAAATTGGTCTACCTGTGTAAACGCAGCCTTACCGGCCTACCTGCCTGGCCTTCCCATTCCACATCAGATTTTATTAACTCACGCTTGCGTTTGACATGGAAACATGTTGCTTTTCTCAGAATGCAGGCTGCCTACATCACAGCTGATAGGAATATGTATGACAGGCTTTTAAGCACCCTCCTCTCCATCGTTCCTACGCAACGGGGTTATTGCGCATAGATCTATCAGATCCTGGCATGATACAGGTGACCTAGAGTGCCAGGAAACCAATGGTGGATGGATGCCAGCCAGGGGCTTTCGTGATGGTGATGTTAACGATAAAGGAACATTAATTCAAGGCCTAGACTGTTTTGCAAAATAGTAATGGAGACTTTGTATAATAATTTAGTCTAATCGTAAGGCCATGAGGATGCTGAGAGTGAGATGAAAACAACTTGGTAAAAGGCATTATGCGCAAGGAACACCAAATAATAAGGGGCCAAAGCATACCCATTCCTCGTAGTGCTTACTGCCATTCTGCAATATATCTTCGAACTGTATGATGCAGTTGGCCACGAAATCGTCATATCCAATTGGCGCGTCGTGAAACACCGACAGTTCGATTTTCCTTCCGTCATGCACCTCTGTAACGAACTCGTCGTTCCACGCAGGGCTGTTGGTTTTCTGTTTGGTGGAAGTTTGGCCCACACGCGAGTCATCCACGTTTAGTGCAATGTATGTGTCTAACAGAAAAGTCTGGGTCTTTGGGCCAACCGCATGCCTAAGAGACCAAGCTGTCGGTTTCAAGTCCAACGCCTCACAAATCTTGATCTTCAATAACCCATTGAAAACCACCATGGCGGTGATGTAATCCTCCTCAATAGGACTTGGAACAGAGTGGTTGTTTACAATATAATCCTTTAACCCAAACACTTCAACTGGTCATAAATCATTTGTCCTAGTTTTATGTATTGTTTGAATCCTCAAATGTAAGACCACGGTTTGAATGGGTTGAGACTTGAATGTAACGGGAAAATGCTGTCCCGTCTCACTCTAGTACACACATAGCCTACCAATCGGATGCAAATCAGTCCTCCCGAAACAGTCTAGTGAGAGTAAATTGTCTCGTTTTTGCTCTCTGGCAGTCTTGGTTTTCCCAATGATAATCCACATTTGGCGTTTAACCAGACAAAGCCTTTCTTTTGAATATAATAAATACACGTCTTGAGAAGCTTATATGAAGGAAAAATACGACCATGCAGCAGTTGGAATGTCAACAGCCTACCCAAACCGCAACACGACAGAGCAAAATCTATCAAAACTATCCTCGGCAACTCCACTAGGCTTTATAAACACTCGTATTCCACCGTTGGAAGAAACTGCTGCCTCCTCGCCGAGCATTTGGGATGTTTCCCAAACCGGTTCCCGACTTGTGAATTGCTCAAGCAGTGTATAGTTGCAGGTCGACTCTGTTGTGGTTTTCTTGGTTTCTGTTCGCTCCTTATACTCCCAGGCTGTTTTCTTGCCGTTGCTGTACTTGGTTTCAGTTTGCTCCTTAAACTCCCAGGCTGTTTTCTCGCCGTTGCTGTTCTTGGTTTCCTGCACACCTCCCTTTTCTCCACCGACCGTCTAAACACTGGTGCAGGAAATGCGCAAAACACGTCAGTTTCTTTCTCTGAGGCGCGCTGCGTCTTGCCTATGCCAGATGGGGGAGTGCAACACAACTGTCAGTGTAGGCGAGTCGACCAGGCTGTCAGGACAGAGGCGCATCCAAGGGCTCAAGTGACAGATACAGGGATATGATGTGCTGGAGTAGGCCTACTGATTACATCATTCTCTTTTCGGAAACATATCGGGGAGGCTCATTGCTGTGTTTGATAGGTCTATCCACCGAGTAGCAAGGTTATTACTGTTACAAGCAGGGGGCTATTGCGTCAAAGACATGGAAAATGGGTGGATCATTGGGGTGGTTAGGTATGTCTGGTATTTGCAACAGATGATTATCTTATACTGGCCATAACACTGACTGTCGCACCTGAATTACACCGATAGCTCTAATGTAAAACGTGTATCTGTTTTCCAAAACATAAAACCATATCGTAGCCGATGATTATGACCATTGGGCAATAGGCTTTGAATGACAATAATACACACTTGTTTAGCATTTTGTTAGTCAGGATTTTAATTTTTGGGCGACCAGATTAATAACCCATAAAATATGAAGATAGCCAACATATCTACATTTTTATTGAGCCACACATAAAGTGTGTTTGATCCCGACAGTGCATCCCGGATGTCTGGCCTATAACTTCAAACGTCTAATTTATCGACCTTGACTCAAGAAAAGCAGTGCGTGCATAGATAGATAGATAGATAGATAGATAGATAGATAGATAGATAGATAGATAGATAGATAGATAGATAGATAGATAGATAGATAGATACATAGATAGATAGATAGATAGATAGATAGCATACAGGTCATGCAACATTTGCAACCACATATCACTGAGGTTTGCTTGAAAACACCCTTCACTATGGCATGTATTTCTGCTGGGAATGCACCACATCTACATTTGCAGTGCAAATTGTCTGTTAATTTTTTTTGGTGTAAGTCTCCATGTGTAAAGAATGAGGTGTCTGCACAGCTAGGCTTATACATGAATAGTGGGAAATCGAAATCACTATGACCAATAGGCCAGGCAATAACAATATTTAGAAAACAAACTCACAGACAACAGCTGCCCTTATAAGTCATTATAGTAGAATAATTACAAATCAAACACATAATACAGATGTAGCCTGTTGCAAATAGAGTCAATATCGTCACTATAGTCAATAGGGTCAATAGAGTCAATATAGTCAATTTAGTAAATAGAGTCAACAGGGTCAATTGAGTCAATAGTGTCAAAATAGTTAATAGAGTAAATATAGTAAATAGAGTTAATATAGTCAATAGGGTCAATATATTCAATATAGGCAATAGAGTCAATAGGGTTAATATATTCAATATAGGCAATATATTCAATATAGGCAATAGAGTCAATAGGGTTAATATATTCAATATAGGCAATATATTCAATATAGGCAATAGGGTCAATATATTCAATATAGGCAATATATTCAATAGAGTCAATATATTCAATAGAGTCAATATATTCAATAGAGTCAATAGGGTCAATATAGTCAATAGACTTAATATATTTAATAGAGTAAATAGTGTCAATACAGTAAAAAGAGTCAATATAGTCAATACGGTCGATAGAGTCAATATAGTCAGTAGGGTCAATATAGTCAATAGGGTCAATATAGTCAATAGGGTCAATATAGTCAATAGGGTCCATAGAGTCAATATAGCCAATGTATCCAATAGAGTCAATGTAATCAATTCGAGTAAATAGAGTCAATATGGTCAATACGGTCAATAGAGTCAATAAGGTCAATATAGTCAATAGAGTGAATAGAGTCAAAAGAGTCAATAGAGTCAAGAGTCAATTGTGTCAATATAGAGAATAGAGTTAATAGAGTCAATAGTTAATAATGTCAATAGAGTCAATAGGGTCAATATAGACAATATAGTCAATAGAGTCAATATTGTCAATATAGTCAATATAGTCAATATATTTAATAGAGTAAATAGTGTCAATACAGTAAAAAGAGTTAATATAGTCAATACGGTCGATAGAGTCAATATAGTCAATAGAGTCAATATAGTCAATACGGTCGATAGAGTCAATATAGTCAATAGAGTCAATATTGTCAATATAGTCAATAGACTTAATATATTTAATAGAGTAAATAGTGTCAATACAGTAAAAAGAGTCAATATAGTCAATACGGTCGACAGAGTCAATATAGTCAATAGAGTCAATATAGTCAATAGGGTCAATATGGTCAGTAGGGTCAATATAGTCAATAGGGTCAATAGAGTCAATGTAATCAATAGAGTCAATAAGGTCAATATAGTCAATAGAGTGAATAGAGTCAAAAGAGTCAATTGTGTCAATATAGAGAATAGAGTTAATAGAGTCAATAGTTAATAATGTCAATAGAGTCAATAGGGTCAATATAGTGAATAGTGTAAAAATAGTCAATATAGACAATAGAGTAAATAGAGTCAATAGGGTAAATAGAGTCAATAGGGTCAATATAGTCAATAGAGTCAATATGGTCAGTAGGGTCAATATGGTCAATAGGGTCCATAGAGTCAATAGTGTCAATCCAGAAAATAGGGTCAATATAGTCAGTAGAGTCAATAGTCTCAGTATAGTCAGGAGAGTCAATCGGGTCAAATCGGTCAATAGAGTCAATATGGTCCATAGAGTCAATAGTGTCAATACAGTAAATAGGGTCAATATAGTCAATAGAGTCAATAGTGTCAATATAAACAATATAAATAGAGTCAATAGGGTCAATATAGTCAATAGAGTAAAAAGAGACAATATAGTAAAAATTGTCAGTCGAGTCAATGTGGTCAAATCGGTCAGTAGGGTCAACAGAGTCAATAGGGTCAATAGAGTTAATAGGGTCAACAGAGTCCATAGGGTCAATATAGTTAATAGGTTCAAATTAGTCAATATAGACAATATAGTAAATACAGTAAATAGAGTTAATATAGTCAATATTGTCAATATAGTCAATAGAGTCAAAATAGTCAATATAGACACTAGAGTAAATATAGTAAATAGTGTCAATATAGTCAATAGACTTAATATATTTAATAGAGTCAATAGAGTAAATAGTGTCAATATAGTCAATATTGTCAATATAGTCAATAGACTTAATATATTTAATAGAGTCAATAGAGTAAATAGTGTCAATAGAGTAAAAAGAGTCAATATAGTCAATAGGGTCGATAGAGTCAATAGGGTCAATAGAGTCAAAATACTTAATAGAGTCAATAGGGTCAAAATTGTCAATATAGTCAATAGAGTCAATATGGTCAGTAGGGTGAATATAGTCAATATGGTCAATATAGTCAATAGGGTCAATATAGTCAATAGGGTCAATATAGTCAATAGGGTCAATATAGTCAATAGGGTCAATATAGTCAATAGGGTCAATATAGTTAATAGGGTCCATAGAGTCAATGTATCCAATAGAGACAATGTAATCAATAGAGTAAATAGAGTCAATAGAGTCAATAGAGTCAATATGGTCAATACGGTCAATAGAGTCAATAGAGTCAATAAGGTCAATGTAGTCAATAGAGTGAATAGAGTCAACAGAGTCAATTGTGTCAATATAGACAATAGAGTTAACAGAGTCAATAGAGTTAATAATGTCAATAGGGTCAAAATAGTTAATAGAGTCAATAGGGACAATATAGACAATACTGTAAATAGGTTCAATAGAGTCAATAAGGTCAATATAAACAATTTAAATAAGAGTCAATAGGTTCCATAAAGTCAATATAGTCAATGTAGTCAATAGAGTCAATGTAATCAATAGAGTAAATAGAGTAAATATAGTCAAAAGAGTCAATATAGTCAATAGGGTCGATAGAGTCAATATAGTCAATAGAGTCAATGAGTCAATATTGTCAATAAAGTCAAAAAGGTCAATAGAGCCAATAGAGTTAATAGAGTCAAAATAGTTAATAGAGTCAATAGGGACAATATATACAATACTGTAAATAGGGTCAATAGAGTCAATAGGGTCAATAGGGTCCATAGAGTCAATATAGTAAATGTAGTCAATATAGTCAATGTATCCAATAGAGTCAATGTAATCAATAGAGTAAATAGAGTCAATAGAGTCAATACGGTCAACAAAGTCAATATGGTCAACAGAGTGAATAGAGTCAATAGAGACTATAGAGTCAATACGATCAATACGGTCAATAAAGTCAATAAGGTTAAAATAGACAATAGAGTTAATAGAGTCAATAGAGTTAATAATGTCAATAGGGTCAATATAGTCAATAGAGTCAATGAGTCAATATACTCAATATTGTCAATACGGTCAATAAGAGTCAAAAAGTTCAAGAGAGTCAATAGAGTCAATAGAGTCAAAATAGTTAATAGAGTCAATAGGGACAATATAGTAAATATAGTCAATAGTGTCAATGAGTTCAATATAACCAATTTAAATAGTCAATAGAGTCAAAAGGGTCAATATAGTAAACATAGTCAATATTGTCAATATTGTAAAAAGGTTTGATATAGTCAATAGAGTTAATATAGTGAATACAGTCAATATATTCAATATTGTCAATAGAGTCAATAGGATCAGTAGAGTCATAGTCAATATAGTCAATAGGGTCAAAAGGGTCAGTATAGTCAATATACTCAATAGAGCCAATCGAGTCAATATAAACAATATAAATAGAGTCAATAGGGTCAATATAGTCAACATTGTCAGTAGAGTCAATGTGGTCAAATCGGTCAATAGGGTCAATAGAGTCAATAGTTGTCACACCCTGACCTGAGAGAGACGGTTTATTTCTCTATTTTGTTAGGTCGGGGTGTGGGGTGGGCATTCTATGTCATTATATTTCTATGTTTTGGCCAGGTATGGTTTCCAATCAGAGGCAGCTGTCTATCGTTGTCTCTGATTGGGAACCATACTTAGGCAGCCTTTTCCCACCTGTGTTTGTGGTTAGTTGTTTTCTGTTTTGTGTTTCTGTACCTGACAGAAATGTGCGCTTTCGTTTCCCTTTGTTATTTTTGTTCGAGTGTTTGTTTAATTCAAATAAATAATCATGAACACGTGCCATGCTGCATCTTGGTCACCTCTCTACGACGATCGTTACAGAGCTACCCACCACAACTGGATCAAGCAGCGTGCCCGGGAGGAGATGGATTCCTGGTCTCTGGAGGAGTTGGAGGAGAGGATAGACTGGACTTGGGGGCAAATATTGGAGAGATACAGAAGCCTGCCGGGGAGGCAGGTGAAGGCAGCGAGAGAGGAACTAGCACGGCAAGGAAGGAAGCACGAGAGGCAGCCCCAAAACGCCCTGTGTCTCCTCAGTCCGGTGAGACCCGTTCCGGCTCCACATAAGAAGTCTCCAGTGATGATCCATGGGCCGAAGCCTCCAGTGATGATCCATGGCATGAAGCCTCCAGTGATGATCCATGGCACGAAGCCTCCAGTGATGATCCATGGCACGAAGCCTCCAGTGATGATCCATGGCACGAAGCCTCCAGTGACGATCCATGGCCCGGAGCCTGTAGGGATGATCCATGGCCCGGAGCCTGTAGGGATGATCCATGGCCCGGAGCCTGTAGGGATGATCCATGGTCCGAAGCCTCCAGTGATGATCCATGGCACAAAGCCTGCAGTGATGATCCATGGCATGGAGCCTGTAGCGACGGCCTGCAGCCCGGAACCTCCTGAGACGGCCTGCAGCCCGGAACCTCCTGAGACGGCCTGCAGCCCAGAGTCTTCAGCGGCGGCCTGCAGCCCGGAGTCTTCAGCGGTGGTTGGCAGTTCAGAGCCTCTGGCAATGATCCACGGTCTGGCTCCTCCAGCGACACAGAAGCGGGGGGATCAGCGAGCGAACCAGAGCCACCGCCAAGAATAGATGTCCACCCGGACCCTCCCCTATAGGTTCAGGTTTGTGGCCGGGAGTCTGCACTTTTGGGGGGGGTACTGTCACACCCTGACCTGAGAGAGACGGTTTATTTCTCTATTTTGTTAGGTCAGGGTGTGGGGTGGGCATTCTATGTCATTATATTTCTATGTGTTGGCCAGATATGGTTTCCAATCAGAGGCAGCTGTCTATCGTTGTCTCTGATTGGGAACCATACTTAAGCAGCCTTTTCCCACCTGTGTTTGTGGGTAGTTGTTTTCTGTTTTGTGTTTCTGTACCTGACAGAACTGTGCGCTTTCGTTTCCCTTTGTTATTTTTGTTTGAGTGTTTGTTTGATTCAAATAAATAATCATGAACACGAGCCACGCTGCATCTTGGTCTCCTCTCTACGACGATCGTTACAATAGTGTCAAAATTGTCAATATAGTCAATTGACTTCATATATTTAATAGAGTCAATAGGAACAATATGGTAAATAGAGTCAATACTGTAAATAGGGTCAATATAAACAATTTAAATAGGGTCAACATAGTCAATATTGTACAAAGTTTCAATAGAGTTAATATGGTCAATATAGTCAATAGAGTTAATATAGTCAATAGACTTAATATATTTATTAGGGTCAGTATAGTCAATATACTCAATAGTGTCAATATAAATAGGGTCAATATAGTCAACATTGTCAGTAGAGTCAATGTGGTCAAATCGGTCAATAGAGTCAATAGTGTCAAAATAGATTGAATATAGTCAATACTGTAAATAGGGTCAATAGAGTCAATATAGTAAAAAGTTTCGATATTGTCAATAGAGTCAATATAGTCAATAGAATCTTTTCAATAGAATCAGTAGAGTCAGTATGGTCAATATAGTAAATAGAGTCAATAGGGTCAACATAAACAATTTAAATAGAGTCAATAGGGTCAATATAGTAAAAAGTCTCAATATAGTCAATAGAATTAAAATAGTCAATAGAGTTCATTTTGTCAATAGAGTTAATATTTTCAATAGTCAGTATGGTAAATTTGGTAAATAGGGTCAATGTAGTCAACAGAGTCTATAGAGTCAATATAGTCAATAGTGTCAATATAGTTCATATTGTTTGGCTGTTGCCAGTTCGTGTTGTTTTGCCAAGTCAACCAACGTTTTTTCCAAGCTCCTGTTTTTCCAAGTCTCTCTTTTCTAGTCCTCCCGGTTCTGACGTTTTGCCTGACCTGACACTGAGCCCGCCTGCCTGACCATTCTGCCTGACCTCGAGCCTGCCTGCCACCCTGGACCGTTTGGACTCTGACCTAGTTATGAACTCTTGCCTGTCCTGGACCTTCCTCTTTCCTGCCCCTCGTTGTTCAATAAATGTCAGAGACTCTAACCATCTGCCTCCTGTGTCTGCATCTGGTTCTCGCCTTGTGTCGTTATAGTACGAACTGGCCATGACTGACCCAGCAGACTCAGACCACCTCAGTCACGCTGTCTCCCTGCAGGGTGCCACCACTAAAAAACATGAGGAGCTACTTCAGAATCTTATGGAAAGGTTCCAATCTCTGGCGAAACGCCACCCCCAGTGCTTCAAGGCGTTAATGGAGCAGTTCCGTGAATTATTTCACAGGCAGCATATCATGTCTGAAACCTCCCAGCCACTCAGTAACCTACCTACCAGAGGTGGGTTTGTTCAGGCTACCCCGGCTCCCTGAAAACCCCGTTTACCACCTCCGGAGCGATATGCTGAGGATCCTGGAACCTGCCAGGCGTTTCTTTCCCAGTGCTCCCTTATTTTTGAGCTACAGCCATCTTTGTTCCTTTCAGATCGGTCGAAGATAGCGTGTCTTATTATGCTAATGTCTGGAAGGGTGCTCTCCTGGGCTACTGCTGTTTGGGAGCAACAACCCACCGTTTGCTATAATCTGGAAGATTTCATGGCGGAGGTGAGGAAGGTGTTTGATTCTCCGGTGCCCAGGAGAGAGGCGGCCGGAAAACTACTGAAATGACATCAGAACTCCCGTAGTGTGGTAGACTACGTAGTAGTCAGATTTTCGCACATTGGCCACCGAGAGTGCCTGGAATCCGGAGGTCCCGTTCGATACCTTCCTTCACAGACTATCAGAGGAGATAAAAGATGAGCTAATAGCTCGGGAGTTACCTTTGGACCTCGATTCCCTCATCGCGCTTACCATTAGGATTGATGGGCATCTACGGGAACGCAGGAGTGAGAGGAGGTCGGGTCTTGGACACACTCGTTCATCCGCTGCTGCTTGCTCACCTCCGAAGAAATCCGGAAGTCCCCGAAGGCTGCATTTCCGAGAAGATCCGAAGCCAACCGAGTTTTCTCGAGAATCATCAGCGACGGGTGAGTCGGACACACTGGAGCCTATACAACTGGGCAGAGCTAGATTATCGCATAGGGAGTGTTCACATAGGCTGAGCTCCAACTGTTGTCTGTATTGTGGTTCTGCGGGACATTACATAGCTACCTGTCCAGTAAAGAGACCTGACTCATTAGTAGGTACGAGTACACATATGGGAATTCTCTAGTTTCCGTTACCTTTACTCCCTTTTTTGTGATCCCGATGTGGGGAGACCAGTCTAAGTCCCTCCGGGTGCTCATTGACTCTGGGGCAGATGAGAGTTTTATGGACGCTACCCTGGTATCGGAACTAGGTATCCCCACTCAACTCCTCTCCATTCCCATGGATGCTAGGGCACTGGACGGCCAGTCCATTGGAAGAGTTACGCACAGCACAGTTCCCATTAATCTGCGGGTATCTGGCAATCACATTGAGTCTATACAGCTTCTCCTCATTGAATCCCCTCATGTCCCTGTTGTGATGGGATTTTCTTGGCTCCAAAAGCACAATACCGTTATTGACTGGATCACGGGTTCAATCCTGGGTTGGAGCCCGTTCTGTCACTCCCACTGCCTTAAAGAGGTGCAGCCGCCCCCGAGACGTCCTCCTCAGGGTTTAAGTAGCCTTGGATTTCTCTACTGTTCCCGCAGAGTACCATGGTCCGGAGCGAGCAGTCGCACTTCGCTTCGCTCCACAGGTAATATTACACTTCTTTACATTACAACGGTTTGGTTTGTTTGATCTGAGCAATTTTTCTTAGCTATCAAAGATAATTGTGTAGTTTAGAGTAATTAGAGTAATTATCGAGGCTAGCTATTTTTTCGTCCTCCTAACGTAGTCAACACTGCTAGCTGCTAGCTGCTAGCTAGTCAACACTGCTAGCTAGCCAACCATTACCGACTAGCAGCGCTGTAGATACTAATACATTACAACGGAACGATTTGACTGGTGCAGTGTTAGCTAGCTAGCTACATAGCTGTCTTTGTCATAGCTTGATAATTGTGTAGTTTAGTAATTATCGAGGTTAGCTAGGTTAGCTAGCCAGCTATTTCCGTCCCCCGCGACGCCATTGTTCCATACCTAGCCAACTATTACCGTCGAGCAGCATTGTAGAAACTAAATACATTACAAAGGAACGTCTTGATTAGTGTTATGTTAGCTAGCTGCAAAGTTGCTTTTGTACAATAGCCAACCGACTAGCAGCACTGTAGAAACTATTACATTACAACGGAACGACTTGATTAGTGTAGTGTTGTGTTAGTTAGCTAGCATTTTCGTCATTTTAGTCAATAAGATTTTCGCAACGTAAGCTTAACTTTCTGAACATTCGAGACGTGTAGTCCACTTGTCATTCCAATCTCCTTTGCATTAGCGTAGCCTCTTCTGTAGCTTGTCAACTATGTGTCTGTCTATCCCTGTTCTCTCCCCTCTGCACAGGCCATACAAACGCTTCACACCGCGTGGCCGCTGCCACTCTAACCTGGTGGTCCCAGCGCGCACGACCCACGTGGAGTTCCAGGTCTCCGGCAGCCTCTGGAACTGCCGGTCTGCGGCCAACAAGGCTGAGTTCATCTCAGCCTATGCTACCCTCCAGTCCCTAGACTTCCTGGCGCTGACGGAAACATGGATTACCACAGATAACACTGCTACTCCTACTGCTCATCCTCGTCTGCCTACGTGTTCTCGCATACCCCTAGAGAATCGAGCCAGCGGGGTGGTGGCACTGGAATCCTCATCTCTCCCAAGTGGACATTCTCTCTTTCTCCCCTGACCCATCTGTCTATCTCCTCATTTGAATTCCATGCTGTCACAGTTACCAGCCCTTTCAAGCTTAACATCCTTATCATTTATCACCCTCCAGGTTCCCTTGGAGAGTTCATCAATGAGCTTGATGCCTTGATAAGTTCCTTCCCTGAGGATGGCTCACCTCTCACAGTTCTGGGTGACTTTAACCTCCCCACGTCTACCTTTGACTCATTCCTCTCTGCCTCCTTCTTTCCACTCCTTTCCTCTTTTGACCTCACCCTCTCACCTTCCCCCCCTACTCACAAGGCAGGCAATACGCTTGACCTCATCTTTACTAGATGCTGTTCTTCCACTAATCTCATTGCAACTCCCCTCCAAGTCTCCGACCACTACCTTGTATCCTTTTCCCTCTCGCTCTCATCCAACACTTCTCACTCTGCCCCTACTCGGATGGTATTGCGCCGTCCCAACCTTCGCTCTCTCTCTCCCGCTACTCTCTCCTCTTCCATCCTATCATCTCTTCCCTCTGCTCAAACCTTCTCCAACCTATCTCCTGATTCTGCCTCCTCAACCCTCCTCTCCTCCCTTTCTGCATCCTTTGATTTTCTCTGTCCCCTATCCTCCAGGCCGGCTCGGTCCTCCCCTCCTGCGCCGTGGCTCGACGACTCACTGCGAGCTCACAGAACAGGGCTCCGGGCAGCCGAGCGGAAATGGAGTAAAACTCGCCTCCCTGCGGACCTGGCATCCTTTCACGCCCTCCTCTCTACATTTTCCTCTTCTGTCTCTGCGGCTAAAGCCACTTTCTACCACTCTAAATTCCAAGCATCTGCCTCTAACCCTAGGAAGCTCTTTGCTACCTTCTCCTCCCTCCTGAATCCTCCTCCCCCCCCTTCCTCTCTCTCTGCGGATGACTTCGTCAACCATTTTGAAAAGAAGGCTGATGACATCCGATCCTCGTTTGCTAAGCCAAACGACACCACTGGTCCTGCTCACACTGCCCTACCCTGTGCTTTGACCTCTTTCTCCCCTCTCTCTCCAGATGAAATCTCGCGTCTCATGACGGCCGGCCGCCCAACAACCTGCCCACTTGACCCTATCCCCTCCTCTCTTCTCCAGACCATTTCCGGAGACCTTCTCCCCTACCTCACCTCGCTCATCAACTCATCCTTGACCGCTGGCTACGTCCCTTCCGTCTTCAAGAGAGCGAGAGTTGCACCCCTTCTGAAAAAACCTACACTCGATCCCTCCGATATCAACAACTACAGACCAGTATCCCTTCTTTCTTTTCTCTCCAAAACTCTTGAACGTGCCGTCCTTGGCCAGCTCTCCTGCTATCTCTCTCAGAATGACCTTCTTGATCCTAATCAGTCAGGTTTCAAGACTGGGCATTCAACTGAGACTGCTCTTCTCTGTGTCACGGAGGCTCTCCGCACTGCTAAAGCTAACTCTCTCTCCTCTGCTCTCATCCTTCTAGACCTATCTGCTGCCTTTGATACTGTGAACCATCAGATCCTCCTCTCCACCCTCTCCGAGCTGGGCATCTCCGGCGCGGCCCACGCTTGGATTGCGTCCTACCTGACAGGTCGCTCCTACCAGGTGGCGTGGCGAGAATCTGTCTCCGCACCACGTGCTCTCACCACTGGTGTCCCCCAGGGCTCTGTTCTAGGCCCTCTCCTATTCTCACTATACACCAAGTCACTTGGCTCGGTCATATCCTCACATGGTCTCTCCTATCATTGCTACGCAGACGACACACAATTAATCTTCTCCTTTCCCCCTTCTGATAACCAGGTGGCGAATCGCATCTCTGCATGTCTGGCAGACATATCAGTGTGGATGACGGCTCACCACCTCAAGCTGAACCTCGGCAAGACGGAGCTGCTCTTCCTCCCGGGGAAGGACTGCCCGTTCCATGATCTCACCATCACGGTTGACAACTCCCTTGTGTCCTCCTCCCAGTCCTAAGAACCTTGGCGTGACCCTGGACAACACCCTGTCGTTCTCCACTAACATCAAGGCGGTGACCCGATCCTGTAGGTTCATGCTCTACAACATTCGCAGAGTACGACCCTGCCTCACACAGGAAGCGGCGCAGGTCCTAGTCCAGGCACTTGTCATCTCCCGTCTGGATTACTGCAACTCGCTGTTGGCTGGGCTCCCTGCCTGTGCCATTAAACCCCTACAACTCATCCAGAACGCCGCAGCCCGTCTGGTGTTCAACCTTCCCAAGTTCTCTCACGTCACCCCGCTCCTCCGCTCTCTCCACTGGCTTCCAGTTGAAGCTCGCATCCGCTACAAGTCCATGGTGCTTGCCTACGGAGCTGTGAGGGGAACGGCACCTCCGTACCTTCAGGCTCTGATCAGGCCCTACACCCAAACAAGGGCACTGCGTTCATCCACCTCTGGCCTGCTCGCCTCCCTACCTCTGAGGAAGCACAGTTCCCGCTCAGCCCAGTCAAAACTGTTCGCTGCTCTGGCACCCCAATGGTGGAACAAGCTCCCTCACGACGCCAGGACAGCGGAGTCAATCACCACCTTCCGGAGACACCTGAAACCCCACCTCTTTAAGGAATACCTGGGATAGGATAAAGTAATCCTTCTAACCCCCCCCCCCAAAAGATTTAGATGCACTATTGTAAAGTGGTTGTTCCACTGGATATCATAAGGTGAATGCACCAATTTGTAAGTTGCTCTGGATAAGAGCGTCTGCTAAATGACTTAAATGTAATGTAAATGTAAATGATCTCCTGGAGATATTCAACAAGGCTCGTGCTACCTTTCTTCCTCCTCATCGTCCCAACGATTGTGCCATTGACCTCCTCCCGGGCACCACACCGCCTCAAGGTCAGCTATATTCCCTCTCCGGCCCCGAGACCAAGGCCATGGAGGAGTACATTGAGGATTCTCTGGCTGCTGGGAGCATTCGTCCTTCTGCATCTCCTGCCGGTGCAGGGTTTTTCTTTGTGGAAAAGAAGGACAAGACCCTGCATCCATGCATCAAGTACCGGGGCCTCCATGACATCACGATTAAAAATCATTACCCCCCTGCCACTCCTCTCCTCTGCTTTCGAACCTCTCCAGGGGGCTACCATCTTTTCAAAGTCTGACCTTCGGAATGCCTGCCATCATGTTCAGATACGCGAGGGGAAAAGTGGAAGATGGCTTTCAACACGGCCAGTGGACATTATGGGTATCTGGTCATGCCATTTGGGCTCACCAACGCCCCCGCTGATTTCCAGGCCCTGGTTAATGATGTGCTCTCTGACATGCTGAATCGTTTTGTGTTTGTCTACCTCGACAACATACTTGTCTTCTCCCGGTCTGCCCAAGAACACATCCGACAAGTCCTTCAGCGTCTCCTGGAGAACCAGTTGTTTGTGAAATCTAAGGAGTGCGAGTTTCACCGCTCTACTATTTCCTTTCTGGGGTACGTCATCACTGAAGGAAATGTC
Organism: Salmo trutta; assembly: GCF_901001165.1. Classification (NCBI taxonomy): domain Eukaryota; kingdom Metazoa; phylum Chordata; class Actinopteri; order Salmoniformes; family Salmonidae; genus Salmo; species Salmo trutta. Next base: position 10,643,956 of record NC_042974.1, read on the forward strand.
CAGATGGATCTTCAAAAAGTGAGAGCGGTGGTGGATTGGCCCCAACCCATATCCAGAGTGCAATTGCAATGTTTCTTGGGGTTTGCTCATTTCTATCCACTGCTTCATCTGGGGCTACAGCACCCTGGCGGCTCCCCCCTCTGCACTCACTTACCGTTCACCTGGCCCCCAGCTGTTGACAGGGCTTTTGTGGATCTTAAGCATCGGTTCACTACTGCCCCATCCTCGTTTCATCCAGACCCGTCCCGTCAGTTTGTGGTTGAGGTCGATGCTTCTGACATTGGAGTGGGGGCCATTCTGTCTCAATGATCTGCCCAAGGCCAAAAGCTCCATCCCTGTGCCTTCCTGTCCCATCGTCTCAACTCCGCTGAGAGAAACTACGACGTAGGTAACCGGGAACTTCTGGCGGTCAAGATGGAGCTGGAGGAGTGGAGGCACTGGCTGGAAGGAGTGGATCATCCATTTTTGGTTTGGACCGGCCATAAGAATTTGGAATATCTCCGCACAGCCAAGCACCTTAACTCTAGGCAGGCCTGTTGGGCACTGTTATTCCCCTGGTTCAACTTCACCATCTCCTACCGCCCAGGGTCTAAGAATGTGAAGCCCAATGCTCTCTCTCACCTGTACAGTTCCGCTGCCACACCCTCTGACTCTGAGACCATCCTCCCTAACTTGTGCCTTGTGGCTTCAGTTGTCTGGGGTATTGAGATCCTGGTCGGCAAGGAACAATGGTCCCAGCCAGACCATGGAGGGGGCCCAGCTAACCGGATCTTCGTCCCTGATTCGTCCCTGTCCCAGGTCCTGGAATGGGCTCATTCCTCCAGGCTTACCTGTCATCCTGACTCCCGTTGAACCCTGGCCTTCCACAGACAACGCTTCTGGTGGCCCACTATGGTTCCTGATGCCTCTGCCTTTGTTACTGCATGCACGGTATGTGCCCAGAATAAGACTCCGTGGCAAACTCCATCTGGCCTTATTCAGCCACTGCTCGTTCCTCATCGCCCCTGGTTCCATATTTCCCTGGATTTTGTCACTGGGCTCCCTCAAATCAAATCAAATGTATTTATATAGCCCTTCGTACATCAGCTGAAATCTCAAAGTGCTGTACAGAAACCCAGCCTAAAACCCCAAACAGCAAGCAATGCATGTGAAAGAAGCACGGTGGCTAGGAAAAACTCCCTAGGATAAACTCCCTAGAAAGGCCAAAAACCTAGGAAGAAACCTAGAGAGGAACCAGGCTATGAGGGGTGGCCAGTCCTCTTCTGGCTGTGCCAGGTGGATATTATAACAGAACATGGTCAAGATGTTAAAATGTTCATAAATGACCAGCATGGTCAAATAATAATAATCATAGTAGTTGTCGAGGGTGCAACAAGCACGTCCGGTGAACAGGTCAGGGTTCCATAGCCGCAGGCAGAACAGTTGAAACTGGAGCAGCAGCATGGCCAGGTGGACTGGGGACAGCAAGGAGTCATCATGCCAGGTAGTCCTGAGGCATGGTCCTAGGGCTCAGGTCCTCCGAGAGAGAGACAGAAAGAAAGAGAGAAAGAGAGAATTAGAGAGAGCATATTTAAATTCACACAGGACACCGGATAAGACAAGAGAAATACTCCAGATGTAACAGACTGACCCTAGCCCCCCGACACATAAACTACTGCAGCATAAATACCGGAGGCTGAGACAGGAGGGATCAGAAGACACTGTGGCCCCATCCGATGATACCCCCGGACAGGGCCAAACAAGGTTTGTTGTGGATAAAGTTGTGTGTGTCAACTGTAGGGGAGCCCATGTTGCTTGGGATCGGAAATGTCCGGTGTGAGAGAGGCAGGTTGAGGTGGCCAGGGTCAGAGTAGTGCAGAAGGTGTCATGTGCTGAGGCAGTTAAGAAAGTCATGGGTCAAGAATGAGGGATCCTGAGAGGATCCCTGTGAGTAGTAGATCTGTGCTAGCACAGTGAGATAGGCCAACGAGTGATGTATGCTTCAGAAAAGTTGGCTTCTAGCATTCATAGCAATGGTTACCAACTGTGCCTCAGAATTGGAACATAAATAGATGTTGTGGTGGCTGCTGCAGAGAAGCACATGAGTGTACGAGATTTGACTTCAGAAGAGCAACAGGATGTGTTGAGTGGTGGTGTCCCGTCCTCCCAGGCAGTCTGCATGGTGCAGGAGCAGATAGGTTCAAAGTGGTGGAATGGGGTCATGGGTTTTTAATGAGTGTCGGGTTAGTTGGAAGTATGTTGTTTATTTTTGTATCCTTTTTTTTTACAAAGTGTAATGGATTTACACTCCAGTCCAGTTGGTGTCAATAATGGACCTTGTGATTGTCCACCACCATTTATAAAACCAAAGAAGAAGCAATTTTTTTGCACCATAGCTTCTAATCTAAGGACTACAGCCCCTTCAATTGAGAAATACTATCAACATGAGTAGTTGCACTGCTAAACATCTTTCCATCGTTAATGCAACACTAGCCAATGTTTTATAATGTATAGGCCTACGTGCAGGGAGACAATTCACTCTTGTGACTCACGGCAGATGGATTCTAATGAATGGGGGGAGTTTGTTTTGCATGGCCCGATGCCCTGGGTGGGTGGAGATTTCACTTAAGGATGAATGGAATGCTCTAAAATGTACAAACTCCGCCTAACCGAGGCACTGTGTCATGCAAAACAAACTCGCTCAATGACGCAAGATGCCCGGCTGTAGCAGGGGCTGAGCCAGAGCTATTTTGCAGTGAAGACAAACTTCCTCAACTATTCAACTGTAGATATCTGTAACTTACTGTTATAATACATAGATATTGCACTGTAGTCACTAGAGACAACCCATTTCCATGAGGGACATGGACGTTATCTTAGAACTAACCTTGTCCCCAGGTTTGAATTGCTTGGAACTGATGCTCTCTTGAAAATAAGTAGGCATGTGTGGTGTTATGTTATTTAAATGCTGATCATTGCTCCCCATATTGCTACCAAGTTCCCCAGGTATCTGTGTAATTCAAGTGTATTATTTTCCTTCAGTTTGTGGTGCATGTATTTGAGGTGCACACTCTTGAGGCACTCTTCTTCTTCTTCTTCTGTGGGGTTCAACTTGCCTGGCTACCCACACTCCTTGATCCTACCAAACGCTCCACTATGCCCACAGACGTTAGTTTCTTCTCCACAATGAGTCTTAATCTGAGTACTTCCCCAAGAATTTCTAGAATGCAAACACATTCTAACAGTTCTGAATGGTCTCAGAAACCGATGGTTTGGGTCGGAGTCAGAACACACATGGATAAAGCAATGTTATTGGCTTTGATACTCTGATTGGTGAGAGATGATCCAATTGCTGATGACTCTATTTTGTACAACACCCCTCATTTTGACATCACCACAAACAACTTCAACGATGGCAGTCTTAGACCGAAGTATGTAGTGAAATAATTCAGTTTGAGCAGCGGAAAAATTCTGTTTGAATCGTCAGGCAAGGGTTTAACGGGGGTTGGCATCCAATGTTTACGGTGAATTACCGACACCAACTGTAGGGGGATAAAACAAGTTAGCTCCATACTGTGATGGGGGGATAAACATACATTAAAACAGTAGTTATCATTGAATTCCAGTCATTGGGCTAATGCTAGTTAGCATTGGCTCGCAAAACTAAGTCTAACTTCCTTCATACTGGATGCCGAGACATACAACAAATTGGATCCATTAGTTCATCTGACTCTGGGGGAAGTAGATAAAGGGCTTCATTGCCAAAATCCTGAACTATCCTGTTAATGTATTCACCCAGAATATGAAGAATACAGTATATTGGTGTTGTGTGTCAGTATTACTGAGATGCTTTCTGTTTTTTTGACCAGAATGTGCCTCCATTCTTTACAATAAGCCGTTTTACGCGCTTCTAACCAACTGTGCTATCTTGTTAGTTTTTTCACGTTGTTTGTAACTTTTTTTGTACATAATATTGCTCCTATTGTCTCTTATGACCAGAAATTACTTCTGGACATCAGAACAGCGATTACCCACCTCGAACAGGACAAAGACTTTTTCTTTAATGAGTCCGACGTGAAGGATATGTTGCTTTCTTGAGAACGGGCCCAAATCCCGTCATTTATGTGAAGAAAAGATGGAGAAAAGGGGGGCGGAGGTCAGGCTTCCTTCTGAGAATTCGTAGACAAGTAAGTAAACCCCCACTGCCATCTGTTCTATTGGCCAACATGCAATCATTGGAAAACAAAATGGATTATCTAATCTGTAATATCTTATGTTTCACCGAGTCGTGGCTGAATGGCTATACAGATAATATAGAGCTGGCGGGATTTTCCATCCATCAGCAGGACAGAGAAGCTACGTCTGGTAAGACAAGGGCTGGGGTTGTGTGTCTATTTGTCAATAACAGCTGGTGTGCGATGTATAATATTAAAGAAGTCTCGAGGTATTGCTTGCCTGAGGTAGAGTACCTTATGATATGATCTGTAGACCACACTATCTACCAACAGAGTTCTCATCTTTATTACTCGTAGCTGTCTATTTACCACCAGAAAGCAATGGTGGAACTAAGACCGCACTCAATCAGCTGTATAAGGCCAAAAGCAAACAAGAAAATGCTCATCCAGAAGCGGTGTTCCTAGTGGCCAGGGACTTTAATGCAGGCAAACTTAAATCAGAATTTTACCTAATTTCTACCAGTATGTCACATGTGCAACCAGAGGAAAAAAAATTCTATACCACTTTTAATCCACACAGAGAGATGCATACAAAGCTCTCCCTCACCCTCCACTTGGCAAATCTAAGCATCATTCTATCCTCCTGATTCCTGCTTACAAGCAAAAACTAAAGCAGGAAGTCCCAGTGACTCACTCAATACGGAAGTGGTCAGATGACGTCGATGCTACGCTACAGGACAGTTTTGCTAGCACAGACTGGAATAATTTCTGAGATTCATCCAATGGCATTGAGGAGTATGCCACCTCAGTCATCAGCTTCATCAATAAGTGCAACGACGACGTCGTCCCCACAGTGACCGTACGTACATATCCCAACCAGAAGCCATGGATTACAGGCAACATCCGCATCGAGCTAAAGGCTATAGCTGCTGCTTTCAAGGAGCGTACACTAATATGGACACTTGTAAGAAATCCCGCTATTCCCACAGATGAACCATCAAACAGGCAAAGCGTCAATACAGGGTTAAGATTGAATCCTATGACACCGGCTCTGATGCTCGTCGGATATGGCAGGGCTTGGAAACTATTACGGACTACAAAGGGAAACCCAGCTGCGAGCTGCCCCGTGATGCGAGCCTATAAAAAGAGCTAAATGGCTTTTATGCTCACTTCGAGGCAAACAACACTGAAGCATGCATGAGAGCACCAGCTGTTCCGGACGATGTGAGCAAGACCTTTAAACAGGTCAACATTCACAAAGCCGCAGGGCCAGAAGGATTACCAGGACATGTACTCAAAGAATGCGTGGACCAACTGGCAAGTGTCATCACTGACATTTTCATCCTTTCCTTGATCTATTCTGTAATACCTACATGTTTCAAGCAGACCACCATAGTCCCTGGGGCCAAGGAAGCGAAGGTAACCTGCCTAAATGATTACTGACCCGTAGCACTCACGTCGGTAGCCATGAAGTGCTTTGAAAGGCTGGTCATGGCTCACATCAACAGCATCATCCCAGATACCCTAGATTCACTCCAATTCAGATCCACAGATGACGCAAACTCAATCGCACTCCGTACTGCCCTTTCCCACCTGGACAAAAGGAACACCTATGTGAGAATGCTGTTCATGGACCAAAACTCAGCATTCAGCAATATAGTGCCCATAAAGCTCATCACTAAGCTAAGGACCCTGGGGACTAAACACCTCCCTCTGCAACTGGATCCTGAACATCCTGACGGGCTGCCCCTTGGTGGTAAGGGTAGGCAACAACACCTCCGCCACTCTGATCCTCAACACGGGGCCCCTCAGGGGTGTGTGCTTAGTCCCCACCTGTACTCCCTGTTCACCCACGACTGTGAGGCCAAACACCATCATTAAGTTTGCTGATGACATAACAGTGGTAAGCCTGATCACCGACAAAGATGAGACAGCCTATAGGGAGGACATTAGAGACCTGGCAGTGTGGTGCTAGGACAACAACCTCTCCCTCAATTTGAGAAAGGCAAAGGAGCTGATCGTGGACTGACAGGAAAAGGCCTGCCAAACAGGCTCCCATTAACTTCAACAGGGCTGTAGTGAAGAAGGTCGAGAGTTTCAAGTTCCTTGGTGTCCACATCACCAATGAACTATAATGGTCCAAACACATGAAGACAGTCATGAAGAGGGCATGACAACACTTTTTCCCCCTCTGGAGACTGAAAAGATTTGGATGGGTCCCCAGATCCTCAAAAGGTTCTACAACTGCACCATCGAGAACATCCTGACCGGTTGCATCACCGCCTGTTATGGCAACTGCTCGGAATCAGACCGTAAGTCGCTACAGAGGGTAGTGCGTACGGCCCAGTACATCACTGGGGCCAAGCTTCCTGCCATCCAGGACCTATATACTAGGCATGCCAGTGGAAAGCCCAAAGAATTGTCAAAGTCTCCAGTCACCCAAGTCATAGACTGTTCTCTCTGCTATCGCACGGCAAACAGTACCGGAACGCCAAGTCTAGGACCAAAAGGCTCCTTAAAAACCTCTTCAGGATCCGCCCCTTTTTTAAAAATGTTTATTTTCGCCTAAATGACATACCCAAATCTAACTGTCTGCAGCTCAGGACCTGAAACAAGGATATGCTTGTTCTTGACACCATTTGAAATGAAACACTTTGACATTTGTGGAAATGTAAAATTAATGTAGGAGAATATAAAACAGATCTGGTAAAAGATAATACAAAGAAAAAACATGCTTTTTTTACCATCATCTTTGAAATGCAAGAGAAAGGCCATAAAGTATTATTCCAGCCCAGGTGCAAATTAGATTTTGGCCAATAGATGGAAGCAGTGTATGTGCAAAGTTTGAGACTTTTTTTCTTATTTAACTAGGCGATCAGTTAAGAACAAGTTCTTATTTACAATGATGGCCTAGGAACATTAGGTTAACAGCCTCGTTCGAGGGCAGAACGACATATTTTTACCTTGTCAGCGCAGGGATTTGAACTAGCAACCTTTTGGTTGCTGGCCCAATACTCTGACCGCTAGGCTACCTGCCACCCCAATGAACCATTGCGTATCTGTTCAAAATGTTGTATCAAGACTGCCCAAATGTGCCTAATTGGTTTATTAATACATTTTCAAGTTCATAATTGTGTTCATAATTGTCCTCAAACAATAGCATTGTATTCTTTCACTGTAATAGCTACTATAAATTGGACAGCGCAGTTAGATTAACAAGAATTTAAGCTATCTGCCCATATCAGATATGTCTATGTCCTGTGAAATGTTCATGTTACTTACAACCTCATGCTAATCACATTAGCCTACGTTAGGTTTACATTACATTAGCCTACGTTAGGTTTACAGCTTCTACCTCAATCCACAAGACTGCTGAACAATTAATCAAATGGCCACCCGGACTATTTACATTGACTCCCCCTTCCATTTGTTTTTTACACTACTGCTACTCACTGTTTATTATCTATGTATTATCACTTCACGCCTACCTACATATACAAATTACCTCGACTAACCTGTACCCCTGCACATTGACTTGGTAACGTTACCTCCTGTGTATAGCCTCGTTATTATTGTGTTACTTTATTTTATTTGGTAAATATTTTCTTAACTCTTTCTTAAACTGCGCTTTTGGTTAAGGGCTTGTAAGTACGCATTTCACGGTAAGGTCTACATCTGTTTATTTCGGCGCATGTGACTAATAAAGTTTGTTGTGTGTTCATGAATGGTGAATTTTATTTTGGCTTGCCAACTTTTTCGAGGGGGATGTTGGCGCTTGCCATATCCTCAGCATTTATGTTTATGTACAATATTTCTATAGCAAATGAAAATGGCTACTTTGCCTGGAAATGGCATACATTTTCTTAGATAAAATGCTTAATAAGTTAAATATTTATGTTGATAATGTCCTTAGATAGTACAATTATTTGCTGCATTAGGCTAAAGCATAGGCTTCTGATGAGTGTAATTGTCTGCAAATAATTAATTTGATGTAAATCCAGATGGTTGGGAATTTATTTTTGACTAATTGGATAATTACGTTAGATGATCATGGTGTGAGAAATTGCTTTATATGCCTCTTGAGGTCAGATGATCAAAATGCAGGGTAAGAAAACCCAACCAAAATGCCTGGCCCTATTCTAGTGTCGGCTTAGACTATGACACTTTAGTTTGATTCGACATTAAGAGTGGGTTTGGTAATGGTTAGAAATGAAACGTTGAGTATATCTCTCACTAAAAGCAACGGCGAACTAACACAGGTGGTCCCTTGGAGATCGGTTGGTAGAGCATGGTTCTTGCAATGCCAGGGTTGTGGGTTTTATTCCCATGGGTGACCAGTATGAAAATGTATATTCTCTATTGTAATTATTATGGATCCCCATCAATTCCTTTTAAGGCAGCAGCTACTCTTCCTGTGGTCCGGAAGAAATAAGGCAGTTATACAATTTTAAAAACATTCACAACACACTATGTGTGTGCCCTCAGGTCCATACTCCACTACCACATATAAACAACACAAAATCCTTGTGTACATGTGTGTATAGTGCGTGTGTTATCGTGTGTGTGTGTGTGTATGCATGTGTCTGTGCCTGTGTTTGTGTTGCTTCACAGTCCCCGCTGTTTCATAAGCTGTATTTTTACCTGCTTTTTAAATCTGATTCTACTGCTTGCATCAGTTACCTGATGTGGAATAGAGTTCCATGTAGTTATGGCTCTATGTAGTACTGTGCACCTACCGTAGTCTGTTTTGGACTGTTCTGTTCGGGACTGTTCTGTAAGAGACCTCTGGTGGCATGTCTTGTGGGGTATATATTGGTGTCCAACCTGTGTGCCAGTAGTTTAAACAGACAGCTCGGTACGTTCAGCTTGTCAACACCTCTTATAAAAACAAGTAATGAGGAAGTCAATCTCTCTTCCACTTTGAGCCATGAGCGATTGACATGCATGTCATTAATGTTAGTTCTCTGTGTGCTTTTAAGGGCCAGCAGTGCTGCCCTGTTCTGAGCCAACGGCAATTTTCCCAAGTCCCTCTTTGTGGCACCTGACCACACGACTGAACAGTAGTCTAGGTGCGACAAAACCAGGGCCCGTAGGACCTGCCTTGTTGATAGTGTTGTTAATAAGGCAGAGCAGCGCTTTATTATGGACAGACTTCTCCCCATCTTAGCTACTGTATCAATATGTTTTGACTATGACAGTATACAATATAGGGTTACTCCAAGCAGTTTAGTCACCTCAACTTGCTCAATTTACACATTATTCATTACGAGATGTAGTTGAGGTTTAGGGTTTAGTGAATGATTTTTCCCAAATACAATGCTTTTAGTTTTGGAAATATTTAGGACTAACTTATGCCTTGCTACCCATTCCGAAACTAACTGCAGCTCTTTGTAAGTGTTGCAGTCATTTCAGTCGCTGTAGTAGCTGACATGTATTGTGTTGAGTCATCCGCGTACATAGACACACTGGCCTTACTCAAAGCCAGTGGCATGTCGTTAGTAAAGATTGAACAAAGCAAGGGACCTAAACAGCTACCCTGGGGAATTCCTGCTTCTACCTGGATGCTGTTTGAGAGGCTTCCATTAAAGAACACCCTCTGTGATCTGTTAGACAAGTAACTCTTTATCCACATTATAGCGGGGGTGTAAAGCCATAACACAAGTTTTTCCAGCAGCATACCATGATTGATAATGTCAAAAGCTGCACTGAAGTCTAACAAGACAGCCCCCACAATCATTTTATCATCAATTTCTCTCAGCCAATTATCATTCATTTTTGTAAGCGCCATGCTTGTTGAGTGTCCATCCCTATATTCGTGCTGAAAGTCTGTTGTCAATTTGTTTACTGTGAAATAGCATTGTATCTGGTCAAACACCATTTTTTTCTAGAAGTATACTAAGGGTTGGTAACAGGCTGATTGGTTGGCTATTTGAGCCAGTTCTTGGGTAGCGGAATGACTTTAGCTTCCCTTCAGGCCTGAGGGCACACACTTTCTAGTAGGCTTAAATTGAAGATGTGGCAATATCGTCCGCTATTATACTCAGTCATTTTCCATCCAGATTGTCAGACCCTGTAAAGACTTCCACACTGACTTTAAGGAATTCAAAAGTACAATTCTTGTCTTTCATAATTTGGTCAACATACTTGGATGTGTAGTGTCAGCATTTGTTGCTGGCATGTCATCCCTAAGTTTGTTTATCTTGCCAATGTAAAATTAATTAAAGTAGTTAGCAATATCATTGGGCTTTCTGATAAATCTGAATCAATGAATGATGGAGCAAAGATTGGCTTTTTCACTGAAATTTCATTGAAGGTGCCTCAAAGCTTTTTACTATCATTCTTTATATAATTTATCTTTCTTTCATAGAATAGTTTATTTTTATTTTTATTTACCTTAGTCACATTATTTCTTAATTTGCTGTATGTTTGCCAATCAGTTGGGCTGCCAGACTTATTTGCCATACTTTTTGCCTCATCCCTCTAAGCCATACAATGTTTAAATTCCTCATCAATCCAAGGGGATTTAACAGTTTTTACAGTCATTTTCTTAATGGGTGCGTGCTTACTAGTAACTGGAATAAGCAATTTTATAAATGTGTCAACTGCAGCGTCTGGTTGCTCCTCATTACGGGGCGGCAGGTACCCTAGTGGTTAGAACGTTGGACTAGTAACCGAAAGGTTGCAAGATCGTAATCCTTGAGCTGACAAGGTAAAAATGTGTCATTCTACCCCTGAACAAGGCAGTTAACCCACTGTTCCTAGGCCATCATTGAAAATAAGAATTTGTTCTTAACTGACTTGCCTAGTTAAATAATTAGAGACCAGCAAATATTATTTACATCATCAACATATGAATCACTACAAAACTTATTGTATGACCTCTTAAACACTATATTAGGTCCAGCCTTTGGAACTTTGAGTTTCCTAGATATGGCTATTATATTGTGATCACTACCTCCTATGGATTTGGATACTGCTTTAAAGCAAATTTCTGTAGCATTAGTAAAGATGTGATCAGTACATGTTGATTATTTAATTCCTGTGCTATTTGTAACTACCCTGGTAGGTTGACTGACAACCTGAATCAGGTTGCAGGCACTGGTTACAGTTTGAAGTTTTTTCCTGAGTGGGCAGCTTGATGAGAGCCGGTCAATATTTAAATCACCCAGAAAATATACTTTTCTGTTGATATCACATACATTATGAAACATTTCACACATATTATCCAGATGCTGACTGTTAGCACTTGGTGGTCTACAGCAGCTTCCCACAATAATGGGCTTTAGGTGAGGCAGATGAACCTGTAGCCATATTACTTCAACAGTATTTAACATTAGATCTTCTCTAAGCTTTACAGGAATGTGGTTCTTTATGTAGACCGTTCTTTATAGAGACCGTTGGCACTTCTGTCTTTTCAGAAAATGTTGTAACCATGTATTGCTACCACTGTATCATCAAAGGTATTATCTAAGTGAGTTTCGGCACAAGTGGCAGAGATCTTTGTGGGCTGTACTCAGCCTTGTCTCAGGATGGTAAGTTGGTGGTTGAAGATATCCCTCTAATGGTGTGGGGGCTGTGCTTTGGCAAAGTGGGTGGGGTTATATCCTTCCTGTTTAGCCCTGTCCGGGGATATCGTCGGATGGGGCCACAGTGTCTCCCGACCCCTCCTGTCTCTGCCTCCAGTATTTATGCTGCAGTAGTTTATGTATCAGGGGGCTAGGGTCAGTCTGTTATATCTGGAGTATTTCTCCTCTCTTATCTGGTGTCCTGTGTGAATTTAAGTATGCTCTTTCTAATTCTTCTTTCTTTCTTTCTTTCTTTCTTTCTTTCTTTCTCTCTCTCCCTCTCTCTCGGAGGACCTGAGCCCTAGGACCATGCCTCAGGACTACCTGGCCTGATGACTCCTTGTTGTCCCCAGTCCACCTGGCCATGCTGCTGCTCCAGTTTCAACTGTTCTGCCTGCGGCTATGGAACCCTGACCTGTTCATTGGACGTGCTACCTGTCCCAGACCTGCTGTTTTCAACTCTCTAGAGACAGCAGGAGCGGTAGAGATACTCTGAATGATCGGCTATGAAAAGCCAACTGACATTTATTCCTGAGGTGCTGACCTGATGCACCCTCGACAACCACTGTGATTATTATTATTATTTGACCCTGCTGGTCATCTATGAACATTTGAACATCTTGGCCGTGTTCTGTAACAATCTCCACCCGGCACAGCCAGAAGAGGACTGGCCACCCCTCATAGCCTGGTTTCTCTCTAGGTTTCTTCCTAGGTTCTGGCCTTTCTAGGGAGTTTTTCCTAGCCACCATGCTTCTACATCCGCATTGCTTGCTGTTTGGGGTTTTAGGCTGGGTTTCTGTACAGCACTTTGTGACATCAGCTGATGTAAGAAGGTCTTTATAAATATATTTGATTGATTGATTCAGAGATTGCCAGAATATGAATGTCATCTGTTATAAGCAAGTTATTGACTTCATGAACCTTGTTTCTCAGGCTGCATGTCAATATGGGCTATTTTTAGCACTTTTCTGGGTTGCTTGGTTGTTTTTAATGCTTTACTGGGAAGCTTATCAGAAGTAGACTTGATAGTGCAGGGTGAGCTGCACAAAGTGGTATTTCTACCAGGGCACACCTCCTCAGTGCTAACAGTTTAACTCTGGTTCATAGGCTCATGATTACTGCATCCAATAGCTGTAGGATTAACAAAGGTATTCAGGGCAAGTTCCTTTAGATAAGAGCTAAAGATAAAAGATTAACTTTGAGTTTTGACTTTAGTCAGGAATCGTGTAGGGAATTAATTTTTCAACTGTCCCTAAACAAGTCTCTGTTTCTCCTTACTAGTTGAAAGCTCTGCCAGGTGAGAAGAAACCAGCAGGCTAAACCTAAGGGAAAGGAGCGTGTGTGTGTTTGGTTTTACTATCCTTGTGGGGATCAGAAGTCATGAAAAGTGGAACATTTTTGCAGTTCCACACAAGGAAAAATGTTTTATTTTAGGGTTAGGGGTTAGGTTGAAGGTTAGGGTTACATTTAGGGTTATTGGTTAGGGATTAGGGTTAGGAGTTAGAGTTGGGCAACCGAAAGGTTGCAAGATCGAATCCTAGAGCTGACAAGGTAAAAATCTCCAGTTCTGCCCCTGAACAAGGCAGTTAACCCACTGTCATTGAATATTAGAGTTTGTTCTTAACTGACTTGCCTAGTTAAAAAAAAGGCAAAACTGCTCCAGCTCCTTTAAGTTGGATGGGTTCTGCTGGTGTACAGCAATCTTTAAGTCATACCAGAGATTCTCAATTAGATTGAGGTTTTGGCCTTTGATTAGGCCATTCTAAGACATTTAAATGCTTCCCCTTAAACCCCTCGAGTGTTGCTTTAGCAGTATGCTTATTGTCATTGTCCTGCTGGACGGTGAACCTCTGTCCAAGTCTCAAATCTCTGGAAGACTGAAACAGGTTTCCCTCAAGAATTTCCCTGTATTTAGCGCCATCCATCATTCCTTCAATTCTGGCCAGTTTCCCAGTCCCTGCCGATGAAAAACATCCCCACAGCATGATGCTGCCACCACCATGGTTCACTGTGGGGATGGTGCTCTTGGGGTGATGAGAGGTGTTGGGTTTGTGCCAGACATAGTGTTTTCCTTGATGGACAAAAAGCTACATTTTAGTCTCATCTGACCAGAGTACTTTCTTCCATATGTTTGGGGAGTCTCCCACATGCCTTTTGGCGAACACCAAACATGTTTGCTTATTTTCTTCTTTAAGCAATGGCTTTTTTTCTGGCCACTCTTCTGTAAAGCCCACCTCTGTGGAGTGTGGACTTTATTTAACTAATTATGTGACTTCTGAAGGATATTGGTTGCACTAGATCTTATTTAGAGGCTTCATAGCAAAGGGGGTGAATACATATGCACGCACCACTTTTATGTTTTTAATTTTAATGACATTTTTTGAAACAAGTATTTTTTTTTTCATTTCACTTCACCGATTTGGACCATTTTGTGTATGTCCATTATATGAAATCCAAATTAAAATCCATTTAAATGACAGGTTGTAATGCAACAAAATAGGAAAAATGCCAAGGAGGTGAATACTTTTGCAAGGCACTGTATGGTCTTCAGGCAGAAGTCTTCACGCTTATTGAAGTATTTCAGAACTGCATTTTCCTTTGCTTGGAGTAACAGTGAAGTGGGTAGGGCAGTACGGATTTCTTCACTTACATCTGCAAGCAGAGTCTGAACATCAGACAGGATGGCATTGTCTCCCTCAATCCGTGCAATGACTACTGCTACAGGTTTCAGGAGTTTCAGGCTGCTAACCACTCTCTCACAAAACACATCATCCTGGAGGATACTCTTGATGGGGCTGTCCATATCGGCAGACTGTGATATGGCCATTTTTTGGAGAGACTCCTTCCCCTCCAGGAGACTGTCAAACAACGGGTGCTGCTGGGCATCATCAATGTGGTGCTCTTATTCTTATTATTCTTATTCTCTTATTCTCACTTTGCTTGGTGAGGTAGATGGCTGCTATATCTTGATGACCATTCACATACCTAACAATTTCCTTGGCTCTCTTGTAGAGTGTATCCATTGTTTTCAGTGCCATGATGTCCTTGAGGAGCAGATTCAATGCCTGAGCAGCACAGCCAATGGGTGTGATGTGAGGGTAGGACTCCTCCACTTTAGACCAAGCAGCCTTCATGTTCGCAGCATTGTCTGTCACCAGTGCAAATACCTTCTGTGGTCCAAGGTCATTGATGACTGCCTTCAGCTCATCTGCAATGTAGAGATCGGTGTGTCTGTTGTCCCTTGTGTCTGTGCTCTTGTAGAATACTGGTTGAGGGGTGGAGATGATATAGTTAATTATTCCTTTCCTACGAACATTCGACCACCCATCAAAGATGATTGCAATACAGTCTGCTTTCTCTATTATTTGCTTGACCTTCACTTGAACTCTGTTGAACTGCATCCAGCAAATGAGTAGATAAAGCATGTCTGGTTGGAAGGGTGTATGCTGGGCAAAGAACATTCAGAAATCTCTTCCAATACACATTGCCTGTGAGCATCAGAGGTGAACTAGTTGCATACACAGCTCGAGCAAGACATTCATCAGCATTTCTCTGACTACGTTCCTCCATTGAGTTAAAACAACTTCTGATGCCAGGAGGACCGTGAGCTTTTGCTATCGATAAGGTGTCTGAGTCATCATTTTCACCTCGAATAGAAGTAGAGGGACTTTTGTCAGAGGTTTCTTGTTGTGAGCGCCGAGGGAACTTTATGCACTTGGCTAGATGATTCTGCATCTTTTTTGCATTCTTCACATATGATTTGGCACAGTATTTGCAAATCTACACAGCTTTTCCTTCTACATTAGCTGCAGTGAAATGTCTCCACACATCAGGTAGTGGCAACTCCTTTGTAAGATAAATGTTTTACAGTAGATGGTAGGGGTTAAGGGTAGCTGAAGGATGGGAATAAAACCAAACAAAAGATTACTATTGTAAAACATACTGTGTCCGTTAAATGCATATAGTACAGTGCATTCGGAAAGTATTCAGACCCCTTCACTTTTTCCACATTTTGTTAAGTTACAGCCTTATTCTAAAATGTATTTAATTGTTTTTTCCCCTCATCAATCTACACACAATACCCCTGTCGTGTCTTTGGCTATGCCGGATTAAGTGATATGACATGCTAACTTATAAAATGATTTCTCTAATTAATATTACCTGATTAAGCTAATCATGTAAATGTAATTAACTAGAAAGTCGGGGCACCACGGAAGAACGTTTATAGAGCTGTTATCTTCCGAATAAACTCTTAAAATACTTAGTAATATTTTACATCGATAGCAGTCAATATTAACCCTTAACTTATTTTCAGTCTCATAATGAAAGTTGTAAATTCTTGGTTATCTTCACGAACCCTGGCTAACAAGTTGAATCAGCAATACAAAATTGGGTTGAATTATTTATTTACTAAATACCTAACTAATCACACAGAATTACAAATACACAGAATACCAATGATGTCATACAGAAAACGTCCCGGTGGACGGAACCTGGTTACACAAAGGAAAGGGGGTTGGGCTTGAATGAAAGAGCGGGAAGATTTAGGAACAAAGAAACAGCAGCTATGATATCGTAAATACATTATCTTATGCATTCTAAATTACCGCCCATTTGGAAAAGGAAAATGCAATAAATATTTACTCTGAGCTGCGCTTCGGTAGATTGGTCGTAGATGCTGGCCGGGTTGGCCAACAGATCTTCCTGTAGTGGAAGAATGTCAATGGTGGTAAATTGGATACGTGGTGGTATCTTCATCTGGTTGTTAGACTGGATCCGTCGTCCGTCCTTTCCTAGCCCACGTTAGCAGCGGCTGACTCAGCGGCTAGGAAGTATCACTTCTGTAGTGAATAAGCTCAAAGTTCATATCAGTTCATACCAGTTCATACCATAGCTCACGCCGAGGTTGGCTTAGTTCTGTCCTTGATATGTTTTAGTTAACATGTGTGTCCTTCTAACGTAGAGGCTGCAGACCTCCCGTACTGGAACTCCTGAATGTCTTTTCGTCAAAGGCTTATATAGTGGAGAGGGGGGGAAGGAGGTGTTTCATCGTTTATAACCCCTGTCTCTTCACAGGGTTGGGCCACTGATCGCGCAGGGCACTTTCCTTATGAAAACCCAATTCTCTCATTTGGAAGCTAAAATTACATTTAATCTCCTAACAAACAATTTCAATATCAAACATTTCAATTGCATAACAATTCCATGTGACTCTGATAACTAGAGGGTGTATACTTTCTCAGGTACAGTTTATGTCGTCCTGTCATCAATCATAATGTCCCAGATAACAATGAACTGACCTCCATACTTATTACGTTATCAAGCATATTTCCAACTGGTTTTATTACCAAAATATGGTTCCTTTTCCCCATTTGTTTGATGTTCCCAGACTCTCTATATTTAACAGGACAGCAGTCCTTCAGTAGGGTCAGTAAGAGAGGGGAAGGGAGAAAGGTATTTATGGGGGGGTCATAAACCTTACCCACAGGCCAACGTCATGACACCCCATAATGACAAAGCAAAAACTGGTTTTTATAAATTTTGGCAAATTTACATAAGTATTCAGACTCTTTACTCAGTACTTTGTTGATGTCACAACGTCCACAGAAGGTGGCGCCTCTCCTCGGTCGGGCGGTGCTCGGCGGTCATCGTCGCCGGCCTACTAGCTGCCACCGATCTATGTTTCAGTGTCTGTTAGTTATGTCTATTTTTTGATTGCACCTGTTTCGTGTTTGTCATTAGTGGGGGGTATTTAGTTTGTCTGTGTTTAGTTAGGATTCGTGCGGGATTGTTCATTGTTACGTGTGGTAGGGGTTGTACTGTTTATAGGTAGTTGTTTTACTACTTATTGTCTAGGCATTAGGGTTGCCGGGCTGCGCCCCATCTGTCTTTTCGTGTGGAGCTTCCCTCTAGTCTTTTGACTGTTGTGATCCCAGCCTTTTATGGATTTTGCCCTTGGATATATTAAATCACGTTTGTTCCAACGGACCTCAGTCTCCTGCGCTTGACTCATCCTTCAATTGTTCTCATCCTTCAATTGCCCGTGACAGTTGAAACACCTTTAGCAGAGATTACAGCCACTCCTGCGCTGTCTTGGCTGTGTGCTTAGGGTTGTAGTCCTGTTTGAAGGTGAACCTTCGTCCCAGTCTGAGGTCCTGAGCGGTCTGCAGCAGGTTTTCATCAAGGATCTCTCTGTACTTTGCTCCGTTTATCTTTCCCTCGATCCTGACTAGTCTCCAAGTCCCTGCCGTTGAAAAATATTCCACAGAAATGATGCTTGGCATTCAGGCCAAAGAGTTCAATCTTGGTTTCATCAGACCAGAGAATCTTGTTTCTCCTGGTCTGAATCTTTTAGGTGCCTTTTAGCAAACTCCAAGCGGGCTGTCATGTGCCTTTTACTGAGGAGTGGCTTTCGTTTGGCTGCTCTACCATAAAGGCCTGATTGGTGGAGTGCTGCAGAGATGGTTGTCCTTCTGGAAGGTTCTACCATTTCCACAGAATAACTATGGAGCTCTGTCAGAGTGACCCTCGGATTCTTGCACTGTCAACTGTGGGACATTATATAGACTGGTGTGTGCCTTTCCAAATCATTTCCAATAAATTGAATTTACCACAGGTGGACTCCAATCAAGTTGTAGAAACAATATTTATGTAAATAAGGTATTTCTGTTTTTTCTTAAATTATTTGCAATAATGTCTAAAAACCTGTTTTCACTTTGTCATTATGGGGTACTGTGTGTAGATTGATGAGGATTTTTATTTATTTAATCCATTTTAGAATAAGGCTGTAACGTAGCAAAATGTGGAAAAAGTAAAGGGGTCTGAATACTTTCCGAATGCACTGTATGTATAAGCTGGAAGTGTTCTTTTACATTAGTTTACTCCAATTAGGGGAGGGGTGGTAGGGTTAGGGGAAAATATTAAAGTAAAATATATTACAACATATATAAAATACATATATATGGGGAATTAGAAATGATGCAGACAATTACATTGATAGAAGCCACAATCTATTGTCAATATTAAAGCTGATCCATCCCCTAAGTAATTTTTTTTTAACTGTATGTCGCAAAAAAACTGAAAACAAAAATTATATTTGTGTCCTCTGGAGAGAAAAAATCCAAACAACAAAACAAAGAGCAGGTGTTCCTAATGTTTTGTACACTCAGAAAACTCATCATCATTATCATCATCATCATCAATCAAATGTATTTATAAAGCCCTTTTTACATCAGCAGATGTAACAAAGTGCTTATACAGAAACCCAGCCTAAAACCCCAAACACCAAGCAATACAGATGTTGAAGCACTGTGGCTAGGAAAACCTCCCTACAAAGGCAGGAACCTACAGCATGAAGAAACCTGGAGAGGAATCAGGCTCTGAGGGGTGACCAGTCCTCTTCTGGCTCTGCCTTGTGGAGATTATAGGAGTACATGTAGTAGTGCACTATAGAGGGTATAGGGTCCATTTGGGATGCACACCATGACTGAAAGCCCTCCATATGGGTATTGTGGTAGATTAAAAACGCTAAGACAAAGTGTGTCCTTTGAGTCCGACAGATACAAAATGGAGGACACACTGATTTCTTTGTGCAAGTCGACCCAGGATACCAAAGTGCTGGATATCCAGAGTGCTGGCGGTTGAGGTTTCCCCTAACCACATATCTAGGATCTGATTACCCATCCCTGTAACCTAACCATTTTATAGGGGGATGAAACAATGGGCTTGTTCGACATTGCAGCAAACTGCCGATTGACTGATCTACAAATCATCTTGTATCGTCAATAACTATTCTGTAGTTATAGTGACTATTTGTAGCTCAGTCAGTTGTTACAATTTTCCCAAAATGCGTTTGATGCACTTGAACACATTCAACATCTGACCCTGTATCAGAGGCTAAGGATACATCTACACCACCTAGTGGTAATGTCCATGTAGAGAGACAGCGGAAGACAAGCGGGTTAGGTTAGGTCTGGATTGGAAATGCTTCTGTTAGTGTTATTGTTGCTGGCAAAACTGAAACTACAGAGCATCTCAGGTTGTTCTGTTTATTAAACAGTTTATCAAACATCCATACTTGGATTAAAATCTTTGTAATATCACAGTATCTGAAGACTGTTGGACAGCATCTTCTGGTAAAAGATTGTACTGAAAACCTGGACCGGAGTTTATCTTTGAGAGAATACAGCGTACTGTTTAGTTATTTTGTAGCACTGGTTCCATATGGTTGGTAGTTAGCTAGTCATCCTGCTTGTTGAGGCAATGGTTTTGACCAGAGAGAGGCTCAAGGTATTTCTACATGGCTTTATCAGTGTTCTGTAAGCACTGATCTGGAGCGTGTGTGGCTTTAGGCCATATTTCGTTTCACAGTAGTAGGCAGCCTAGGTCTACCAGTAGCCTGCTTCCCAGGCTAAATACAGATTTTGGGTTAGGGTTAGAGAACTTAACTTTTGTTAATTGTTTGTTTTTGCAGGCTAAGTCATTTTTCCTATTTTGCAGACATTATGGAATGCACCTCTACCACCGCTACACGTTGCCCACTATTATGTTAATAAAACCAAACATTGTACACATTTATCCTTTGCCTCTGTCCTGCCTGCCCTAAGACACGTTCACCCCTTTCACAGGTAGGCTACATTTGAGGTTACGCTAGAGGAGCCAATCAGATTAACTCCATCTGTGATGCATCGGAGTTGTTAGAGGAAGAGGCTGAAGGAGCCAATCAGAGTAACTCCATCTGTGATGCAGCGGAGTCGTTAGAGGAAGAGGCTGAAGGAGCCAATCAGAGTAACTCCATCTGTGATGCAGCGGAGTCGTTAGAGGAAGAGGCTGGAGGAGCCAATCAGAGTACCTCTCATCTGTGATGCAGCGAAGTCACAGTAGTCAGCCAGGGTCAAGGAGGAGGTAAAAGTTCTGAAAACTCTGCACCTGTTTAGTAAACTGTTATTATTTTAGTAATGATATTTTGTTAATTTTGTTACATATTACTTACTTTGTAGTTGCATTGTATTAATGGAGTTGAGTGGTTTTTGTTGTTACAGCGGTATAGGGACTTAGTGGTACAGTGTAATTCAAACTGCTCATCTTGATTACTATGAAATTACAACACATTTTTAGGCTATACATGATGTTAAACACTTCACTTTGACTCTTTTAAAGAAGATGATCAGCCAGATGGATGCAGATGCCGTGATGGACATATAGCTGTTGTTGGAGGAGATCTGGTGAGGAACCTTTTACTAGGGAGGTATACCAGTTTATAAAACTGGAATATAATATTTTACTTGTTTTTTTATTACACCATAAATAAAATGTCTGCGTAAATAACATATAGCATGAGCTGGATTGTGTTGCAATCAGTCAGTGCTGTGACAGGACATAACCACTGGATGGTGCCATCAGACAAGCTTTGTATTCTAATGTTGGTTTTAGGTTGTTCAGTGTATTTCATCTGTGTGTGTGTGTGTGTGTGTGTGTGTGTGTGTGTGTGTGTGTGTGTGTGTGTGTGTGTGTGTGTGTGAGTGTGTGTGTGTGTGAGTCTGTGTGTGTGAGCGTGTGTGTGTGAGCATGTGTGTGAGCGTGTGTGTGTGCGAGCATCAATGCATGTTTGTCACCCATGTTTGCATCTGTGTGATTATATCTATCTATCAGTCAGACTGTGAAGAAGGAGGATCCTGACTGCTGACCTGGAGCAGGCTCTGAGGACCTAAAGGAGGGGGTCCTGACTGCTGACCTGGAGCAGACTTTGAGGACCTAAAGGAGGGGGTCCTGACTGCTGACCTGGAGCAGGCTCTGAGGACCTAAAGGAGGGGGTCCTGACTGCTGACCTGGAGCAGGCTCTGAGGACCTAAAGGAGGGGGTCCTGACTGCTGACCTGGAGCAGACTTTGAGCAGGGCCGCCGAGGAACTGGACCACCTTGCGAGTGTAAGGGGTCTACTTAGTAGTGCTGAGCAATTAACCGAAATGTCAGTTATTTTTAGTTTTTATACCGCTAAATGACAGACCTCAGTTCAATTATTCGAATTCCATAAAAAAATATATATACACTGCTCAAAAAAATAAAGGGAACACTTAAACAACACATCCTAGGTCCGAATGAATGAAATAATCTTATTAAATACTTTTTTCTTTACATAGTTGAATGTGCTGACAACAAAATCACACAAAAATAATCAATGGAAATCCAATTTATCAACCCATGGAGGTCTGGATTTGGAGTCACACTCAAAATTAAAGTGGAAAACCACACTACAGGCTGATCCAACTTTGATGTAATGTCCTTAAAACAAGTCAAAATGAGGCTCAGTAGTGTGTGTGGCCTCCACGTGCCTGTATGACCTCCCTACAACGCCTGGGCATGCTCTTGATGAGGTGGTCTCCTGAGGGATCTCCTCCCAGACCTGGACTAAAGCATCCGCCAACTCCTGGACAGTCTGTGGTGCACCACAGACTGTCCAAGACTGTCCAAAATAAAGGGAACACTTAAACAACACAATGTAGCTCCAAGTCAATCACACTTCTGTGAAATCAAACTGTCCACATAGGAAGAAACACTCATTGACAATAAATGTCACATGCTGTTGTGCAAATGGAATAGACAACAGGTGGAAATTATAGGCAATTAGCAAGACACCCCCAATAAAGGAGTGGTTCTGCAGGTGGTGACCACAGACCACTTCTCAGTTCCTATGCGTCCTGGCTGATGTTTTGGTCACTTTTGAATGCTGGCGGTGCTTTCACTCTAGTGGTAACATGAGACGGAGTCTACAACCCACACAAGTGGCTCAGGTAGTGCAGCTCATCCAGGATGGCACATCAATGCGAGCTGTGGCAAGAAGGTTTGCTGTGTCTGTCAGCGTAGTGTCCAGAGCATGGAGGCGCTACCAGGAGACAGGCCAGTACATCAGGAGACGTGGAGGAGGCCGTAGGAGGGCAACAACCCAGCAGCAGGACCGCTACCTCCGCCTTTGTGCAAGGAGGAGCAGGAGGAGCACTGCCAGAGCCCTGCAAAATGACCTCCAGCAGGCCACAAATGTGCATGTGTCTGCTCAAACGGTCAGAAACAGACTCCATGAGGGTGATATGAGGGCCCGGCGTCCACAGGTGGGGGTTGTGCTTACAGCCCAACACCGTGCAGGACGTTTGGCATTTGCCAGAGAACACCAAGATTGGCAAATTCGCCACTGGCGCCCTGTGCTCTTCACAGATGAAAGCAGGTTCACACTGAGCACATGTGACAGACATGACAGGGTCGGGAGACGCCGTGGAGAACGTTCTGCTGCCTGCAACATCCTCCAGCATGACCGATTTGGCGGTGGGTCAGTCATGGTGTGGGGTGGCATTTCTTTGGGGGGCCGCACAGCCCTCCATGTGCTCGCCAGAGGTAGCCTGACTGCCATTAGGTACCGAGATGAGATCCTCAGACCCCTTGTGAGACCATATGCTGGTGCGGTTGGCCCTGGGTTCCTCCTAATGCAAGACAATGCTAGACCTCATGTGGCTGGAGTGTGTAAGCAGTTCCTGCAAGAGGAAGGAATTGATGCTATGGACTGGCCCGCCCGTTCCCCAGACCTGAATCAAATTGAGCACATCTGGGACATCATGTCTCGCTCCATCCACCAACGCCACGTTGCACCACAGACTGTCTAGGAGTTGGCGGATGCTTTATTCCAGGTCTGGGAGGAGATCCCTCAGGAGACCATCCGCCACCTCATCAGGAGCATGCCCAGGCATTGTAGGGAGGTCATACAGGCACGTAGAGGCCACACACACTACTGAGCCTCATTTTGACTTGTTTTAAGGACATTACATCAAAGTTGGATCAGCCTGTAGTGTGGTTTTCCACTTTAATTTTGAGTGTGACTCCAAATCCAGACCTCCATGGGTTGATAAATTGGATTTCCATTGATTATTTTTGTGTGATTTTGTTGTCAGCACATTCAACTATGTAAAGAAAAAAGTATTTAATAAGATTATTTAATTCATTCAGATCTAGGATGTGTTATTTTAGTGTTCCCTTTATTTTTTTGCGCACTGTATATTATATTATATATATATTTTTACAAAAGTAGTGCACTGGGCCTTTACTAGTCCTATATGAGCGGACCAAGATCCACCTAATTTTCGAATGCTTTTAAAACACAGAAGACAAATGCAAAAACTATGGATACAACTTCCTCCATGCTCACTCATTATCATAATTCATAGGATCACCACTAGAAATCCCTACATTTAATAGCATGTTTCTGTTAGCTTATACATAATGACAAAATACACCATATTACTGTGTTACAAATGTGCCTGAATTTGTAGGCTAAACTGCCTTAAACATTTTTTTTATCCAAAAGGTTTCCCAATCAGGCAATCTAGATGCAGTTATTTCGAAATGAATATGCATTCTAAATGCCAGCTTTTGAGCAGTTTTCAAATACAGGCTACTGACTGCAGTTTACAGCCTAGACTAGAGTTTTTAACTCACTTTAAAACAATAAAAACATGATTCATTACATTGTGTTGTTGTGGCCTAGGGAGGATACACTTCTTGTCCCTAAAAAATTGAAACAATAGGGGAGCTTCCAGGGACTGGGAGGGAGCGAACTCAGGGCAGCCTAGGGAGCGAACTCAGGGCAGCCTCGGGAGCGCACACAGTGTAGCTACCTAATATTTCTGTATATGATCAACTTTGTTCCCCCTGACTGGATAATATACACTGTAGTATTAAACCTAACGTTGAGCTTATGAATTATGGTCTAATTGTCACATCCTGACCATGGTAAGCTGTTATTTTCTATGGTAGAGTAGGTCAGGGCGTGACAGGGGGGTTTTCTAGTTTAGTTTTTTCTATGTTTGTATGTTCTAGTTTTGTATTTCTATGTTGGGTTGTTCTAGTTTTTGTATTTCTATGTTGGGCTTTGTTTGAGATGATCTCCAATTAGAGGCAGCTGATCATCGTTGTCTCTAATTGGAGGTCATATTTAAGTTGGTGTTTGTCCCCCCTGGGTTTGTGGGAGATTCATTTTGAGTAGTGTATATTTCACCTCTGCATCACGGTTTGTTGTTTTTTGTCATTCCGTTTATTTATTGCATAGTTTCACAGTATAAATAAAATGTGGAACGACACACACGCTGCACTTTGGTCCGCTCCTCCTTATGACAACCGTGACACTAATATTCATATGCTTCTAACTTCGGCTATAGGCTACATGTCGAGCCTGTCCATCTTCATTGTTCTGTTGCGCAGTTCCGCACCTAGCCTCACTCTGCCACGGCTATTCCTTTAAAATCGTGTGGAATCCCAGGAAAAGCTTGTTGGACACTTATTTTGACTTATTTTCAGTGGTGTAAAGTACTTATGTAAAAATACTTTTAAGTACTACTTACAGTGCATTTGGAAAGTATTCAGAACCCTTGACTTAATCCACATTTTGTTACATTTACATTTTAGTCATTTAGCAGACGCTCTTATCCAGAGCAACTTACAGTAGTGAATGCATACATTTCATACATTTTTTTGTTGTTGTTGTTTTTTTTTCGTAATGTTACGCTACAGCCTTATTCTAAAATGTATTCAATTGTTTTTTTCCTTCATCAATCTACACACAATACCCCATAAAGACAAAGCAAAAACAGTTTTTTTTATTGTTGCACATTTAAAAAAAAAATCTAACTGAAATATGACATTTACATAAGTATTCAGACCCTTTACTCAGTACTTTGTTGAAGCGATTACAGCCTTGAGTCTTCTTGGGTATGACGCTATAAGCTTGGCACACCTGTATTTGGGGAGTTTATCCCATTATTTTCTGCAGATCCTCTCAAGCTCTGTCAGGTTGGACGGGGAGCATTGCTACACAGCTATTTTCAGGTCTCTCCAGAGATATTCGATCAGGTTCAAGTCCAGGCTCTGGTTGGGCCACTCAGGGACTTTCAGAGATTTGTCACGAAGCCACTCCTGCGTTGTCATCTCAAAGACGATCATCTCAAGGATGATCAATGGAAACAGGATGGACCTGAGTTCAATTTTGAGGCTCATAGCAAAGGGTCTAAATACTTATGTAAGGAAACGTGATATATCAGTTTTTATTTTTAATACATTTGCAAAAATTCTAAAAGCTATTTTCACTTTGTCATTATGGGGTATTGTGTAAATTGATGAGGAAAAACATTATTTTAATCCATTTTCGAATAAATCTTAAACGTAACAACATTTGGAAAAAGTCAAGGGGTCTGAATACTTTCTGAATGCACTGTATGTACTTTACTTTAATATTAACATTATTTAACATTTATATTATTACTCCACTACATTCCTAAAGCACTAGGGCCCTGGCTGGGCCCTTGACACAGGAGGTATGGGGCACATCCAGACAGCTTTAGGGAAATAATGTCACGGTTGTTGTATGGATTTGACCAAAATGCAGCGGGAATATGTATACTCATCTTCTTCTTATTTTGAAGGAGAAACAACTAAATACATATACAAAAAAGAACAAAACGAAACAGTCCTGTCAGGTGCACCAAACACTAAACAAGGAACAACTACCCCCAAATCCCATAGAAAAACACCCCTCTTAAATAGGACCTTCAATTAGAAGCAACGAGGAGCAGCTGCTTCCAATTGAAGGTCCACCCAATAAACATCACATAGAAATAGACATACTAGAACTAACATAGAAATAGACTAACAAAGAACATAGCCCAACAAACCCCAAAACACTCTAAACAAACACCCCTCTTAAATATGAACATAGCCCAACAAACCCCGAAACACTCTAAACAAACACCCCCTGCCACGTCCTGACCAAACTACAATAACAAATAACCCCTTATACTGGTCAGGACGTGACAAATAATTGTAAGGTGTGATGTTCAGATATTTTTGATAACTTTCACTTTACTACATACCTGAAGAAAATTATGTACTTTTTACTCCATACATTTTCCCTGACATCCAAAAGTACTCTCTACATTTCAAAATGCTTAGCAGGACTTGAAAATTGTCCAATTCATGCATATATCAAGAGAACATCCCTTGTCATCCTACTGCCTCTGATATGGCGGACTCACTAAACACAAATGCTTCATTCGTAAATTATGTCTGAGTGTTGGAGTGAACATTTAAATAACAAGAAAATGGTGCCGTCTGGTTTGCTTAATATAAGGATTGTGAAATAATTTCTACTATTGCATTACTTTTGATACTTATTTAAAACCAAATAGACTTTTTAGACTTACTCAAATAGCATTTTACTGACTTTCGCTTCTACTTGAGTAATTTTTTATTGAGGTATCTTTACTTTTACTAAAGTATTACAATTGGGTAATTTTTCCACCACTGGTTATTTTCATTCGCCTACTAATAGCCTATTGGAGGAGAGATGCACGCTTGCTCTTGCTTGCTGAATGTAAAATAGGCTACAGCACTAACGGGCATGGAGATGGAAAGGAGAAGCCCGTACGTCCCTATAGTAGGCCTATTTTAACACCGGGCTACATCCTGACAAAATAGTCAATCTCTCCTCCACTTTGAGCCAGTAGAGATTGACATATATTATTAATATTAGCTCTCTGTGTATATCAAAGGGCCGGCCATGTTGCCCTGTTCTGTATATAGGCTGCAAGCCCCTCCAATATGAGGCCATTCCTCTTCTCGTGAAATCCCAGGGAAAGCTATAGGCTACAAATGCTATAGGATATCTATTTCAATCTTTTTTTATACTAGGCCTAATAGCCTATTTGGGGAAAGAAGCAGGCTTGCTCTTGCTAATTTCTGAATGTCAACAGGTCTACAGCAACATAGAAAATGCATGTCGGGGAAAGTTGAGGGAAGAAAGTTCATCGTGTGATGACTTTGTCCGGTCATGATAACACTGTTTCACTGATGCATTGCAAATAGTTGCACAGGACAGACAGAGAGATGAGCACAGTGAAAAACTAGAACCAAAGGAATTGACAACCATTAGAAAAATGGAATTAACTTGCTAACAAATTTGAGCAACGAGGCAATGAACCAGTATCTGTGTGTTAGACACCTCATGAATGGTCTGAACCAGTATCTGTGTGTTAGAGACCTCATGAATGGTCTGAACCAGTAACTCTGTGTTAGACACCTCATGAATGGTCTGAACCAGTATCTCTGTGTTAGACACCTCATGAATGGTCTGAACCAGTATCTGTTTATTAGAGACCTCATGAATGGTCTGAACCAGTATCTGTGTGTTAGAGACCTCATGAATGGTCTGAACCAGTATCTGTGTGTTAGAGACCTCATGAATGGTCTGAACCAGTATCTGTTTGTTAGAGACCTCATGAATGGTCTGAACCAGTATCTCTGTGTTAGAGACCTCATGAATGGTCTGAACCAGTATCTGTGTGTTAGAGACCTCATGAACGGTCTGAACCAGTATCTGTTTGTTAGAGACCTCATGAATGGTCTGAACCAGTATCTGTTTTTTAGAGACCTCATGAATGGTCTGAACCAGTGTCTCTGTGTTAGAGACCTCATGAATGGTCTGAACAAGTGTCTCTGTGTTAGAGACCTCATGAATGGTCTGAACCAGTATCTCTGTGTTAGAGACCTCATGAATGGTCTGAACCAGTATCTCTGTGTTGGGGCTAGGGGGCAGTATTTTCACGGCCGGATGAAAAACATACCCAATTTAAACAGGTTACTACTCTGGCCCAGAAAATAGAATATGCATATTATTAGTAGATTTGGATAGAAAACACTCTGAGTTTCTAAAACTGTTTGAATGGTGTCTGTGAGTATAACAGAACTCATATGGCAGGCAAAAAACCTGAGAAAAATTGAGTAAGGAAGTGGGAGAAATTCGAAATGTAGTTTTCTTTTGAATCCCTTTGAAAAACTACAATGACATAGGATTTACGTTGCACCTCCTAACTCTTCCATTGGCTGTCAACAATCTTTAGGAACTGCTTTCTTCCGTCATCTGTAACTGGGCAGAAAATTCGGGCTCGTTCAATCCCTGGCCAGTCTGAGAACAGGTGTCTTATGACGCGCCTCCACGTGACTTAGCTGTTGTTTTATTTTTCTTGTATGACGAATTCCTATTGCCCGGTTGTAAAATTATCGCAATTTTACGTTAAAAAATACCCTAAAGGATTGATTGTAAACATCGTTTGAAGTGTTTCTACAAATGGTAATGGAACTTTTGGCCATTTCGTCTACGGATTTGCGTCCACGCCACATGGCATTGTAAAGTGTTCTGGATGGGTCAACAAAACGGACGTATTTGGAAATAAATTATGGGCTTTGCAGAACAAATGAACATTTCTTGTGGAAGTGGGTGCCCATCCGAGTGCATTCCGCCGAAGATCAGCAAAGGTAAGTAAATATTTCAAAAATGTTTTTAGAGATTTGTCGACGTCGGGGTTGTAGGCTAACTGTATAGCTTAGCATTGAAGGCTAAGTTCTGTACTCAGAATATTGAACAATGTGCTTTTTCCGTAAAGTTATTTTGAAATCTGACAAAGTGGCTGCATAAAGGAGTAGATTATCTCTAATTCTTTAAATAATTGTTATAATTTTTTTTCAACGTTATGAGTTCTTCCATAAATTAAATGTGCCTATTCACCGGAAGCTATCGGGGAGAACGTAACGCGCCAATGTAAAAATCGGGTTTTTGGATATAAATATAAACTTGATCGAACAAAAAATGCATGTATTGTCTAACATGATGTCCTAGGAGTGTCATCTGATGAAGATTGTCAAAGGTTAGTGCTTAATTTTAGCTGTATATCTGGTTTTGTGATGGCTATCGTGCTTCTTTTTTTTGCTGATGTGCTATGCTAAAATAAATCTAATGTTTTGCTTTCACCATAAAGACTTTTTGAAATCGAACAATGTGATTGGATTAACGAGTAGAGTATCTTTAAAATGCCGTATAATACTTGAATTTTAATTTTGAGATTTTTTTTTTTTTGAATTTCGCGCCGTGTTATCTCACTGGTTGTTGTCCAACCAATCCCGTCAACGGGATTGTATCCCCAACAGGCTTTAGAGCCCTCATGAATGGTCTGAACCAGTATCTCTGTGTTAGAGGATGCAGTAGGATACTTTGATCAGTTCAAAGGTGTAGGACTGTAGAACTATAAATTATAAACCTTCCTCTAGTGTGGATGCTCACCAACTTTTCATAGTTATGTAGCATAAGCAGTGAGCAAATGCCACAGATGTCTTAAGTTTTGAGTGAGCATGCAATTGACATGCTGACTGCAGGATTGTCCACCAGAGCTGTTGCCAGAGAATTTTATGTTAATTTCTCGACCATAAGCTGCCTCCAATGTGGTTTTAGAGAATTTGGCAGTAAGTCCAACCAGCCTCACAACCGCAGACCATGTGTATGGCGTTGTGTGGGCGAGTGATTTGCTGATGTCAACGTTGTCAACAGAGTGCCCCATGGTGGCAGTGGGGTTATGGTATGGGCAGGCATAAGCTACGGACAACGAACACAATTGCATTTTATCGATGGCAATTTGAATGCACAGAAATACCGTGACGAGATCCTGAGGTCCATTGTCGTGCCATTCATCCGTCACCGTCACCTCATGTTTCAGCATGATTATGCACGGCCCATGTAGCAAGGATCTACAGTTTAGCTCTGCCAGACTTGTCTCCGTGCTGTTTGTTGCTACTTGGCTACCTGCCAAACTTTTCGTTTTTTACTTTTAATACATTTACTAACGTCTTATTTTTTTCTTAGCTCGACATTTTTCATTCAACTTTTTCACCCCGGACACTTTATCTGGACATGGTTCTACAGGACCTCCACCAGCCAAAAAAGCTAAGTAGTAACATTAACACTATGCCATCTAATTGCAGTCTCTGTACTCATAATATACAGGAGAACTATCACCTTATGGTGAGGATAGCCGTGTTGCAAGCACGGCTTCAGATGCAGTCGTTAGGCAAGGGCAATTTAAGTGTAGGAAACGATGAAACAGCGTCTGTGCCACCAGTAAATACATATAGTAGTATAAATCCCGCCAGCACAGTCCCCGCAGCCGTACAATTTTCTCAAGGCTTCTGGAAAGAAATGCTGCCGACAGAAACTTTCAACCGGTTCTCCCCACTAAGCAACGAGTAGGAGTCAGAGGCCGGGCCTTCTCAGGTCTCTCCTCCACCCGTAACGGGGTCTAAGCCGCTGAAGCCTCCCACCATTAGCTCTGACAAATTGAAAATGATAGTCTTTGGTGACTCCATTACCCGCAGTATTAGAATTAAAAACAATCATCCAGCGATCATACGCTGTTTACTAGGGGGAAGGGCTACCGACGTAAAGGCTAATCTGAAGATGGTGCTGGCTAAGGCTAAAACTGGCAAGTGTAGAGAGTATAGGGATATTGTTATCCACTTGGGCACCAACGATGTTAGGATGAAACAGTCAGTGGTCACCAAGCGCAACATAGCTTCAGTGTGTACATTAGCTAGAAAGATGTGTCGGCATCGAGTAATTGTCTCTGGCCCCCTCCCAGTTAGGGGCAGTGATGAGCTCTACAGCAGAATCTCACAACTCAATTGCTGGTTGAAAAATGTTTTCTGCCCCTCCCAAAAGATAGAATTTGTAGATAAGTGGTGCTCTCATCTTATCTATGAACATAGACAGGGCTCTAACTCCTCTAGCTCCACAATGACATAGGGTGCAGGCCAGGCAGCAGGCTGTTAGCCAACGTGCCAGCTTAGTGGAGTCTGCCACTGTGTAGTCAGCTCAGCTATCCCCATTAAGACTGTGTCTGTGCTTCGATAGGTTGAGCAAAACAAAACATGGCTGTGTTCGCCTCAGCAATCTCACTGGAATAAAGACCTCCTCTATTCCTGTCATTATTGAAAGAGATTGTAATATCTTATATATCAAAATAGGCTACTTAATTTTAGATCCCTCACCAGCCGTGATTTTGCGCAGCTCCATGGTAAGAAATGTGACTCTTCCTGGTGCAAAAACAATGTCCTATCCCAGAGCTCGAGTAAATTACATTACTAAGCTGCTCCAGAATGTACTAAGTCAGGACATAGAAATTGATTCTATCGTAGACCATGTGGGTTTTAATGACATTATGAAGGGAAGCTCTGAACAGTTGAAACTGGATTTCAAAGAGCTGATTGACTCTCTGTTAAACACTAACAAAACCCATCATATCTGTCCCTGTGCCCTCTCTGAAAGGTGGCATTGAATGCTTTAGCAGGATTCTTTCTATTCACAACTGGCTACGTGATTATTGCAGCTCAATGGGTATAACTTTTGTTGACAATTTCAATACCTTTTGGAAGCAAAACACATTTTATAATGTTTATATAGCCTGCGGCTACGGAACCCTGACCTGTTCACCGGACGTGCTTGTTGCACCCTCGACAACTACAATGATTATTATTATTTGACCATGCTGGTCATTTATGAACATTTTAACATCTTGACCATGTTCTGTTATAATATCCACCCGGCACAACCAGAAGAGGACTGGCCGCCCCTCATAGCCTGGTTCCTCTCTAGGTTTCTTCATAGGTTTTTGGCCTTTCTAGGGAGTTTTTCCTGGGGAGTTTTTCTTAGCCACCGTGCCTCTTTCACATGCATTGCTTGCTGTTTGGGGTTTTAGGCTGGGTTTCTGTACAGCACTTTGAGATTTCAGCTGATATACGAAGGGCTATATAAATACATTTGATTTGATTTGAGGGAGCCCAGTGACAAAATCCAGGGAAATATGGAACCAGGGGCGATGAGGAACGAGCAGTGGCTGAATAAGGCCAGATGGAGTTTGCCACGGAGTCTTATTCTGGGCACATACCGTGCATGCAGTAACAAAGGCAGAGGCATCAGGAACCATAGTGGGCCACCAGAAGCGTTGTCTGTGGAAGGCCAGGGTTCAACGGGAGTCAGGATGACAGGTAAGCCTGGAGGAATGAGCCCATTCCAGGACCTGATAAGGAGGATGGGATCCACCCAAATAATTTTGGTCCCTGGATCTTTTCACAGCGTTATAAATCTGCGTTGAGATAATGACTTGTCAATGACTCAAGCCCAGCTCAGTAATCCCTACCATTGTGTCGCTGTGTAATCATAATGCTTTAGCAAACGTACGTTATTCCAGGTGCATTGATTTCATTAAGTTTGCCGATGACACAACAGTGGTAGGCCTGATCACTGACAACGATGAGACAGCCTATAGGGAGGTCAGAGACCTGGCAGTGTGGTGCCAGGAAAACAACCTCTCCCTTAAAGTGATCAAGACAAAGGAGATGATTGTGGACTCTAGGAAAAGGAGGACCGAGCACGCCCCCATTCTCATCGATGGGGCAGAGGTGGAGCAGGTTGAGAGCTTCAAGTTCCTTGGTGTCCACATCACCAACAAACTGTCATGGTCCAAACACACCAAGACAGTCATGAAGAGGGCACGACAAAGCCTATTCCCCCTCTGGAGACTGAAAAGATTTGGCATGGATCCTCAGATCCTCAAAACGTTCTACAGCTGCACCATCGAAAGCATCCTGACTGGTTGCATCACCGCCTGGTATGGCAACTGCTCGGCCTCCAACTGCAAGGCACTACAAAGGGTAGTGCGTACGGCCCAGTACATCACTGGGGCCAAGCTTCCTGCCATCCAGGATCTCTATACCAGGCGGTGTCAGAGGAAGGCCCAAAAAGTTGCCAAAGACTCCAGCCACCCTAGTCATTGACTGTTCTCTCTGCTACCGCACGGCAAGCGGTACCGCAGCGCAAAGTCTAGGTCCAAAATGCTTCTTAACAGCTTCTACCGCCAAGCCAGAAGACTCCTGAACAGCTAATCAAATGGCTTACTCAGACTATTTGCATTGTCCCCCATCCCCATTTTTACGCTGCTGCTCCTTTCTGTTTATTGTCCATGCATAGGGCAGTCATTTTACCTCTACCTACATATACATATTACCTCAATTACCTTGACTAACCGGTACCCTCGCACATTGGCTGTATCGGTACCCCCTGTATATAGCCTTGCTACTATTTTATTGATGCTCCGTAATTATTTGTTATTTTTCTATTTTTTGTATTTTTTACTTCAGTTTATTACTGAATACTTTCTTAACACTTTTTTTTCTTAAAACCGCATTGTTGGTTAAGGGTTTGTAAGTAAGCATTTCACTGTAAGGTCTACACCTGTTCTATTTGGCGCATGTGACAAATACAATTTGACTTGATTTGATTGGCAGACACAATGTAAGTAACCTAATTTGTGTCCCTCTAACCGCCTCTGCTGATCCTAAAGCTATTGTATGAAGCAATCATGTGTCTATGAACCAGATGTATGCTGTTAGCACTGAGACGGTGTGCCCTAGTAGGAAATCCACTGTGTGCAGCTCACCCTGCACTAACATAAATAACATGATAATATCTACTTCTGCTTAGCTTCCTAGTGTAGCAATGAAAACAAGCAAGCAAATTGAGAAATCATGTGACTAAACTGAATAAAAAGAAGAAGAAACTACACTATGAAACAAAGATAAATGACATAAAGAATAATAATAAAAAGCTTTGGAGTATCCTCAATGAAATTTTGGCCCAAAAAACAAACTCAGCTCCATTATTCATTTAATCAGATGGCTCATTCATCGCGAATCTGACTGATATTGGCAACAACTTCAATTATTTTTTAATTGGCATTTGTTTCTGGCATGACTGACATGCCAGAAACAAATGCTGACACTACACATCCAAGTATATCTGACCAAATTATGAAAGACAAGAATTGTAAAGTAAGTGTGGAAGAGGTGAAAAAATTATTGTTGTCTATCAACAATGACAAGCCACTGGGGTCTGACAACTTGGTTGAAAAATGACTGTGGATAATAGCGGATGATATTGCCACTCCTATTTGCCATATGTTCAATTTAAGCCTACCAGAAAGTGTGTGCCCTCAGGCCTGGAGGGAAGCAAAAGTCATTCCCCTACCTAAGAATAGTTACTGGCTCAAATAGCCAACCAATTAGCCTGTTACCAACCCTTAGTACAGTTTTGGAAAAAATTGTGTTCGATCAGATAAAATAATGAATGTATTGTAATGTTTCTAAAATTGTATAACTGCCTTATATTTGCCAGACCCCAGGAAGAGTAGCTGCTAGTAACGTATTAGGTGAGAGTAGGGTGCCATACCATCTATTGGGTTAAAGATTAGTTTGTGTTTAGCATTTTATGACTATTTGGACTATGGTACATTTAACGTTAACGTCCCATTGTCCACTGTGCCCCAAACTGTTTATGTAAATCTGTGTAAAGGTGAGTGATCTTTGAGTAATATCCCAAGATCACTGTGAGTTGAACTCTGTGACAGTGCGTGGCATTTCCCTCAGCCCACTCCCTATGTGCCACTTCTGAATGCTAGTCACATCAAGGGGCGAGGTTAGCTAACCCCCCCCGTGGCAGCTTGGTTACTCAGTTGGTCCGGGGCCACCTGTCACAGTGGGTCTGTCACAGGGCCCCCTGCCACCCTGCGCTCATCCTCTCCTCTCGCCCTGGTCTCTGTCCCCCCAGTCATTCCCCCTCTGCTCCTCTTAACATATGTGACATGTCCCCAGCAGACGTGCCATTGGATTAGGCCCTGAGATTGACAGGCGTTCCTCCGCCGTGACAGCAGCTCACTGCCCTGAGAGGCAGGAGAGAGAGAGAGAGAGAGAGAGAGAGAGAGAGAGAGAGAGAGAGAGAGAGAGAGAGAGAGAGAGAGAGAGAGAGAGAGAGAGAGAGAGAGA
Organism: Salmo trutta; assembly: GCF_901001165.1. Lineage (NCBI taxonomy): Eukaryota > Metazoa > Chordata > Actinopteri > Salmoniformes > Salmonidae > Salmo > Salmo trutta. The sequence goes on from NC_042974.1 coordinate 10,679,407, forward strand.
GAGAGAGAGAGAGAGAGAGAGAGAGAGAGAGAGAGAGAGAGAGAGAGAGAGAGAGAGAGAGAGAGTGAGTTGCAGCTGGGGTGCGACGCTGCAGTCATGGTGTTCTCCTTTCCATTCAGGCGCTGATTTGTTCATGTCGAGAGCGATGTTGTTAATTTTGTGACGCGGGATTGTCACAGAGTGTTAATTTCTGCAGCAGTGACCTGCTAGCTGATTCCAGTAAAAATGTACCTTTTCTTGACATCATGTTTAAAGGGAAAGGTTGTCGAATGTGTTGAATGTGTTGTGACAGGAGGCATGTGTGAGCAAACATTCGCCTCTTTTAATTTAGCCCATTAGGCTATCCCCAGGCAGTCAGACAGTCAGGAAAGCAGCCAGTCAGGCAGTCAGGGAGGCAGTGTATTAAGGGCAGGGTGTTAAGTTGTGGTCAGTATGTTGTTATGCAGCTGGGTACAGCATCAGTCAGGGGACAGAAGCTCCTGGAGATAACACTTTAAACTGAACTGTTGGTTATAGTGTCAGTTGATTGTAAATGGTGTTGTTTTAATGGATTGAAAAAAAACATGCTGTTTAAACTATTTCATTTTAGAAAGTTGATAAAAGTGGGCCTTAACAGTATTGATGATTGATTCTCCTACTCTTCGACTGTATGCTGAAGGTATTTCGTCAATGATTTCTCTAATCTGAATCAGTGTTGTTGATATTTTTAAAGGCCACAGGGTTTATATTTCCAATGGGCTGTTAGACACTCTTTTTGTGTTTTTTTTTTTTATTGCTTCTGAAATATTTGGATAATTAGTAGGCTTATACGTAGCCTACTACACAGTACACAGTTAATACAGATTCACAAACGGCTGTTCACATTGTATGCCCATTTTAACATTTAACACACACACACACACACACACACACACTGACCAGCCACCACAGTGTACAGTATGTGTGACTGTCCACCCTGTGTGTGCCTGACCCTTCCTGTGATTGACAGGCATGATGGTGGAGGGGTGACGTGGGCGCGGTTAGCAGCACTGCGGCACTATGTTGTGACCGATGAGTTGCCGGGGGTGACGGATGCATTGTGACAGGGCTGGTGTCAGGTGACCGGCTGACCTGATTGATTGTTTAGCGTCCCCCTCACATCGCCTCACACCCAGGACCTCCAGCTGTCCCTTCCCATCCTGCCAGGGAGGGTCAGTCACAGGATATGTTGTACTTCAACACTGACCACACTGACCGACACGACCCCTGCCCTACTCTCTTAAGACAGACATTAAGAAAGGTCAATATGATCCTACTATCTCTGCCCTACTCTCTTAAGACAGACATTAAGAAAGGTCAATATGATCCTACTATCTCTGCCCTACTCTCTTAAGACAGACATTAAGAAAGGTCAATATGATCCTACTATCTCTGCCCTACTCTCTTAGGACAGATATTAAGAAAGATCAATATTATCCTACTATCTCTGCCCTACTCTCTTAAGACAGACATTAAGAAAGGTCAATATGATCCTACTATCTCTGCCCTACTCTCTTAGGACAGATATTAAGAAAGATCAATATTATCCTACTATCTCTGCCCTACTCTCTTAGGACAGATATTAAGAAAGGTCAATATGATCCTACTATCTCTGCCCTAGTCTCTTAGGACAGATATTAAGAAAGGTCAATATGATCCTACTATCTCTGCCCTACTCTCTTAGGACAGATATTAAGAAAGGTCAATATGATCCTACTATCTCTGCCCTAGTCTCTTAGGACAGATATTAAGAAAGGTCAATATGATCCTACTATCTCTGCCCTAGTCTCTTAGGACAGATATTAAGAAAGGTCAATATGATCCTACTATCTCTGCCCTAGTCTCTTAGGACAGATATTAAGAAAGGTCAATATGATCCTACTATCTCTGCCCTACTCTCTTAGGACAGATATTAAGAAAGGTCAATATGATCCTACTATCTCTGCCCTAGTCTCTTAGGACAGATATTAAGAAAGGTCAATATGATCCTACTATCTCTGCCCTAGTCTCTTAGGACAGATATTAAGAAAGGTCAATATGATCCTACTATCTCTGCCCTAGTCTCTTAGGACAGACATTAAGAAAGGCCATCATTGTAAATAAGAATTTGTTCTTAATTGACTTGCCTAGTTAAATAAAGGTTAAATAAAATAAAAATATATATAAATTAACCAATATACTGTAGAATACTTCCTCAAACAATGACTAAATGGTAAGATAACATGTTGTATTAATTTTCTGTATTGTACAAAATTATAGTTAGTTATATTTATAGTTTGTGAATCCGTTAAGCATTAATGATTACATCCTAATAAATACTTCCAAGCACAGTTTATCACATCTTCCCACTATTAGGGCTGGCACAAGTACCATATAATCATGTAACCAACGGTTATGGAGAAAGACCGTCATGAAAATTAATTAAACAACTGTCATAACCATTATTATTTTGTGGAACAAAAAGCTGACTATAACACGTAGGAAATGAATCGGGGGCTCCCACGGAAGCAACAAACATCTTAGACCATTAGACAATTCCCTTTTGGCCGAGGGCCTACACTGGTTTTGAAGATTGCAGGCGGGGCTACCTCATCACATGGCCATGACCGACTCATGTCCGCTATATTCTCCCCCCTTTGACCTCCTCCCCCATGAAAGACCGCCCCACATTGGACGCTAATGTAAAACACGGGATATGATCACAGGTCTCCCACAGGAGCGACAAACATCTTAGACCATTAAACCAAGAGGGAAGTCCCTTTTTGGCTGAGGCAGACACTGGGTTTGAAGCTCGCAGGCAGGGCTAACTCATCACGTGACCATGACTGACTCATGTCCGCTACATGAAGACGGGACGGCAGGGCATTCGTGCGGTCAAGTCTGTTTCGGCCTTAATATGGACTCTTAAAGGCCCAGTGCAGTCAAAAACATGATTTCCTGTGTTTTATATATATTTCCATACTATGAGGTTGGAATAATATTGTGAAAACGACAATAATGCCCTTTAGTGTAAGAGCTGTTTGAAAATAGCAACATAAATGTCAGCCTGTTTTGGGCTGCCTAGTGACATCACCAGGTAGTACATTATTTAATAGACCAATAAGAAAGTGAGTTCCAAACCTCTCTGCCAATAACAGCTAGTTTTCAGTTTTCACCTCCCCACTCAGACCAATCCCATATAGTCCTAGCAAAATTCTTGTTTGAGAAAGAGCTCTTTCCTTAAAAATGATTTTGGTTTCTTTTTGACCACATATAAGTGAATTTGTCCCAATAATTTTGGTCAACTAAAATGGGGGGACTATGTACAAAAGTGCTGTAATCTCGAAACGGTTTACCCGATATGGATGAGAATACCCTTACATTAAAGCTGACAGTCTGCACTTTAATATCATAGTCATTGTATAATTTAAAATCCAAAATATTGGAGTACAAAGCCAAAGCAACAAAAAAATGTGTCAATGTCCCAATGCTTTTGGAGCTCACTGTATATGCAATTCTATAAAAATCTTTGTATCATCTCAGTGTTATATTGAATATTTATGATTCTAACACGATGAAACAAATAATGAAAACAAGTCTTTATTCAACCCACAATAAATATTATATTTTTTTAAATAGATTGGTAAATTACAGTATAACTAAATGTTGTCCTATAAAACATGGGATCAAGTAGATTTTTTCTTGAGAACACTCATTGCTGTATTGCAAGCCCCATGTTGTGTATGTTAGTTGTTCTGAAACTGAAAATGAAAAGGAGTTCAAAGTTCACCACGTCTTCTTGTTTTCTTTAAGCCCCACCTATTGCCCAGTTTCATGAGCCGCACACTGACCATTCCTTACTCTTATTTGGAAAGTAAATATTAAAACAGAATCACATTAACTTAAGAATAACATTCTTTAATTTAGCTGACATTCCTAATATTTTTCCAAATATGATTTCATTGTTAATGAAGAACATGATACATAATGTTGGATATTTATTTTTTCTTTGTATTAATAATGTAAATACTAAACGTGCATGTCCTGCAGTGGGGAGAGCTGGAAAGATATGATTTGTCAGACTGTCTTGGAACAGCCCCCTAATATCTCCCGAACTCTCCGACATTTATTATGTAAACTCTCATAGCATATTTACTTCATTGTTGTGAAAAGGGTCTCTGGAGGTGTGTTATAGGGGGGACTGGTGAAGAGGTGATAGAGATGTTTCATGTTACTCAGTATTATGCTCCCTCCCCCTGCACACACTCATATAGTGTGAACGTAGTAGCTGTAACATCGCTTGTGTCAGATGTAATGTAGCACGGTCATACTCATACTTGCTGTGTTTTTATGTGTATGTTTGTGGTGGTCAGATTTGTGGCGTTTGGTTTGTTGATTCTATAGTGTTTCGTGATAGAGAGGGGTAACTAGCTGTCCTGTCGGCCCCAGTGCGTCGGTTGTCTGGTTTTGGCCAACGTTCAGGTAGCTGTCAAGGCCATCACCTCCAGCGTTGTCTCCCAGGTCATCCTCCTTACTAAACACTGACTCACCTACACAGACAGGACTGGGAGAGATGCCTGTTCTCTGAAAGAGAATTTGTCTGTTTTTCTTTATGGCGTTCTCCTCTGGGTTGGTTGGATGTTTTGTCCGACTGTTCGATCACATGCAAAACTTCAGATTTGATGATTATCGCATGAGAAATCCCCCAGTGAACAGTAAAGCTCAAGGGGAGAACATGCCAAAAAAAGGAAGTTTTCATCAGAATTCTTACTGCATTAATTCCTGTCCCAATCTGGCCATTAGCTGTTGTGATGTGGATGTGGAGGCTGCTTGGTGGCAGGCAGTGGTTCTGGTAGGATATGGGGGAAGGAGGTTGGTGGCGTGGCATTTGTCAGCTTGGCTCTTCCGCTTGGAATCTAGATTGACGGGCCATTTCTTCCCTCTTCCCTTTCTCCTCCAAAAGGTTTTCCTCCAAAAAGGTCAGACACTTACAACTATTTGCTAAACAGCATGTCTCTTTTCCTTAGAGCAAGATGGAGGGAGGAGTGCGAGAGAGCAGGGAGGTTTTCTACAGGACATGTGGGCAGATGGTGTGTGTGTGCCAGTGTGGCGGGGGTTGGCTTTCTGTGCTGTTTTTGGAACGTGTGTGTGTGCGCGTGTGTGAGGCGCAGGGGTCTCTTTGCAGTGTGTCGCCTGTCTCAACAAGTTAGGTTTCCTTGCAGACCCTGGCCATTAACCGAGGGGAGAATCTGAAGATTCTGACAGTGAAGGTCAACATCCCTGACAGGGTGAAGAGTGACTTCTGTAGGTGGTGAGTCAACGTTAGGTCAGAGTCCTCTCTGCATGTCTACACACACACACACACACACACACACACACACACACACACACACACACACACAGCTACTCTATGTTATTATCTATGCATAAGTCACTTTAATAACTCTACTCACGTATAAATTACCTCAATTACCTTGACCAACCAGTGCCCCCGCACATTGACTCTGTACCGGTACCCCCTGTATATAGCCTCGCTATGTTATTTTACTGCTGCTTTTTTAAATGATTTGTTACTTTATTTCTTATTTTTTTTGTGGTATTTTTCTTAAAACTGCATTGTTGGTTAAGGGCTTGTGAGTAAGCATTTCACTCTAATACCTGTTGTATTTGGCGCATGTGACAAATAAAATGTTATTTAATTTGATATCCCTTGAACTTCTTCTCTCTTCTCCACTTTTCCGCTCCCTCTCTCTGTCCGTCCCGTGCCCTGTGCCAGCCTGTAACAGTGGTGTCAATACAGTGGTGTCCATCTGCAGGCTGTCCCAGATGTGAAGGGCATAGTTGGGAATCAGGTTCATGTATAATCATGTATAATCATACAGCCGTCGTTTCTGTATTGGTTACAGTGGACCCTTCTATATCAAACATTCTCTATAACAGACACAGAAGGTACTCAAAGGTCCATGTAGTTATTATATACCTGTTCTCTGTCTTTAAAGCTCATAGAGCCACAGATAAAGTTCAAGTTAGCTTATTTTCTCATTGTGTAAACAAAATCTATGTAAAATACTATGCATAACCTGGCTTAGCAATAATAATTGACAATGTTTTGGGGGAAATGTATGCTCACTTACAAGTTGTATTCAATGCAATAAAGATCATAGAAACATCAATGTGAAAATGCTTCTCCACATTCACAGCTCAGTGGCTTTTTATGGTGTTAATACAAATAGTTTCCCAGTCTCTTGTTTCAAAATACTTCAAATAGAATATATATTTTCATATTCCGCTATGTATCATATGCTGTCGAGATCTCTAAAGAGCATACGATAATCTTTTTAAATACAACAGATTACACTGTACAACAACATTGAACCCGAAAATCTGTTTTTCACATTAAAATAAATGAAAACACCATAGTAACCAAAACAGCACATTAGATACTTTTCAAAACAGACATCAAATGCTTTTCAATCATTTGGATTAATCTGAGACCCTAGCATCCAAAACACTTACAATGTATTTTTTTTAAATCGCTCATTGGACACAAGTATTCTACTGTATATTTTGACCGAACATGTTTTGAGGTAGACCATAATAGGATTTTCGAATCTGTTGATATACAAGAAAACTCCAATAAACACATTTTGTTGTGTTTTGGAAAATGGATTTGAGTGAGATATTTTATAACACATTTTTTTTCTCTCTCGACCTAATTTGTTTTCAATCTGGTAAGAGAAAAGAGATAAAAGATACATTTTCTTTGGCATATTTATTTTCAATGTTAATTTTATTCATTGTTTGAGAATACCATTATATTATAAATCCCTTTTGTTTATATAAATGTAGATGTACTTCGTATATTATTACTATAATGTATTATACATATTCTCGGCAGTTAATAAAACTGTATGTAACGAAATGGATTGGTAGATCAGTGGATAAGTGGGTGGCGGGGCTGATCTGATCAGACGCACCTGCAGCGAGTTAGCTAATCAGACAGGTAGCTGAGTGTCATTTCCTTTAAAAACCCTGTGTTTTGTGGCGTTCGGGGCTGAGCGGAGAATGTTCCTCTATGGGGATGGGTTGGGCTCCTGTGCAAGTTTCAATGTACTGTCTGTTTGGCGTGATAGCACTGGACCAGTGTCTGCGGGACGAGAAATCTTACTTGCGAATTCGAGTGAGGAAGTGGGCGGTTGCATTGACGACGAACTGGGGCTGTGGAGCTGAGCGGTGATCTGAGAGCAGAGGACCAAGAGAGCATTGGTACAATGCACAACTAGGAGCTTTAGCTCTACCAAGTAAGTAATGTGATTCTTCCCGTGTTCCCCTTACGCTACTCTTTCTTTCTCTGGGCCGTTTTGCCACGCCACTGAAAGACACTAGACTGTCCTCCTCACGTTTAGCACCGGAGGGGCCATTGTTTCAGTACATGCTGGATAAAGGAATAGAGACAGACACCAATGTCAAGTTCAATAGCCTTGTTCATGCATTGTACAAATCCCTACACGCGGAGTCCGGGGAACAGTCCGGCTAGTCGATTACCTATCAACTAGACTCTGTAACAGCCATTGTTTAAGTCCCCAAGCAGAGTCTTAGGCCGGGAATTTGACTACATCCCAGGCCACCCCGTTCACACAAACCACCAGACCGCTAATTTTGTAGGTGTGACAAAGTGAAACTGCAGTTTCCATCAACCTCGTGTGAAATGTAGATATCAAAGAACGCCGCAGTTGTGACTACAATGGTGTGTGTAGTCAGTAATCAGTAGGTTAAGTGAGTGGTTGCATGCATAAATGTGATAATGAGGGGTGTTGAAAGGTGCCAACCCAAACAAACAAAAACAGCCACAAACAAATCAATCAGTGTCTGCATGGAGAGAGTGTCTCCCCAATGAATGGGGAAGAGGTGCATTTATCCTGGGACACACCCGAGACCAGGTGTGTCCCATTTTGCAGCCAACCCTCCCGGTTCCGCCCTCCGACATCCTATTAAGGAAAACAAGAGCAAAGAGATTTCGGCAGACTGAGTCGGAGGGTCGTCACCCACCCCCCATATAATACTGGGGACCAACAAGGACCCCGGAACACCATACCAGTAACACAAACAAATTGACCCAGCCTCTGAGTCCCAAACTGATGAAGGGGTCACATATTCACACTTCCACTTGCCCCAGCCAACCTCGTCCTCGTCTCGTTAGCCGGCGCAGTGACCAGGTTGCCACGGCTCATAGAACATGTCACTGCACACGCAAAGAACACCTCTGGGGAAACTCTGCGCACTCTCATCAGGAATCCCTACAAATGACATCTTAGCGGAAACCAGTGGAGATGGAAACACGACAGGCCATACACGCTCACCAGCCAAGTTATTCCCAAGGATAACGTCGATACCCTCAATAGGCAACGGAGGACACACCCCCACAACAACCTCACCTTTCACCAGTCCACAATCCAACATCAGTTTATGTAATGGAACTGACAGTGTTCAAACCTATTCCCTTAATTAGAACACTATTCCCCGAATCAGTCTCAGCAGAGAAGGGTAACACAGACTCCAACACAAATGATTCAGAGGCACCTGTGTCTCAAGATCTTCACTGGCACTAGGTCCTTACTTCCTAACAGACACAAAACCCTCCGTAATGAAAGGTAAATAGCCTGGGTCAATATGAACTTTCACATGCCCCTGGGCATGAGACAATGTGTCAGGAGTGAACTGATGTGGAACAGACGCAGCTAACGCCGTAGGCTTAGATTTAACGTAAGCGCACATACTGAATTTACCCCTAGCCCTGAGAACCGGACATTTGTTATTCCAATGACCAAAACCTTGACTGTAGTGACACTCTTGACCAAAGTCAGCTTTACCACAGGAGTCAGGCTCAACCCTAGTTGAATGAAACTCTGCCCGTGAACGAGGCCCGCGTCTCTCCGAACGTCCCCCCACTCACTCCGAATACGGGGCTCTGCAAAGACACTTTTGTGAGTCAAAACATATTCGTCCGCCAAAACCGCAGCTTCAGCGACAGTCTTTACTTTTTGTTCGTTTATGTACATGGCTATATGATCAGGGATTGTGTCCTTAAATTCTAGCATAATCAGATCACACAGCCCTTTGAAAGTTATAACTGCAGAGGCGGAACACCAGCGATTAAATTGTGAAGATAACTCTCGCGCAAACGCAACATGAGTGTTTATTATCCCTTTTTAAAGTTCTAAATCGTTGGAGGTAAGCGTCAGGGACCAATTCGTAAATCTGTAACACAGCCTTTTTAACCTTTAATCATAACTGACACTGTCGGCTTCACTAAGCTGTGTATGCTTCCTGCCCTTCACCAGTCAACACACACTGCAACATTAAAGTGCGGTCAGAATCAGGCCAACTCCTAGCATCAGAATCACGCTCAAACAACGAAAAGAATGTCTCAGGCAGTGGTGGTTCTAGACCATTTCAACTGGGGGAAGCCAAGCTGGTGCCAGTTGTACTGTTAGAGGGGCCAGTTACATTAGACATTGTTGTCATATTATTTTCTTCACTGCATTGCAGGCAAAAGACCATGTTCATAATGCAGATGCATGTGGTACGATACTGTTGTGTTCCGCCTAAAGTCGTCCGTCTAGAAAATGTGTGGGTTAAATTAGTGTTCCGAGTTGCCTCTGTCTAATAACGGATAAAAAAAGAATGATCGCAAAAATGTAAAAATGATTTCATACTCCACATTTAGGGGGGGGGCACAAGGGGGTCCAAAATTGTTGTCACAGGGGCACTGCCCCCCCCCCCCCCCCCAGAACAGCTAGTGGTCTCAGGGTCCTGCTCATTAAATTTAGGCAACAACCGTAAGTTCCCAACAATATCAAATGTGTCCGGGGCACGACCAAAAGAGGAACGACCCCTAGGTAAATCTGGGTCACCTTCACAGAGCAAACTCTCCCCTGAGAGCTTTCCTGGCGTAACCAGCTCTAGCCGCTCTTGTTGCAGCTTGATTTTAGCACGCTCCAAATCCTGTTTAAATTCCAATTCCTTTTCATACTTTACCCAATCAGCACCCTCCAAATCCTGTTTAAATGACAATTATTTTTTATATTTTACACGGTCATGCTCTAACTTCTCACGATCGTGCTCTAGCTGTAACAGAAGCAGCTCTTTCTGCTGTTCAAAAAGAAGACTACTAGGACTAACAGATGGAGCGGCCATTGTAACGTTACAGGGAGACGGCGAGTCCTCAGCAGAGGCTGCCCCAGTGGTAACTTCAAGAATACCACTCTCCATCAGATTGGCCTTCAATATTAATTAACCTGTTGGGGATAGGGGGCAGTATTTGCACGGCCGGATAAAAAACGTACCCGATTTAATCTGGTTACTACTCCTGCCCAGTAACTAGAATATGCATATAATTGTTTGATTTGGATAGAAAACACCCTAAAGTTTCTAAAACTGTTTGAATGGTGTCTGTCAGTATAACAGAACTCATTTGGCAGGCCAAAACCAGAGAAGATTCCAAACAGGAAGCGCTCTCTCTGACCATTTCATGGCCTTCTTGATCATCTCTAACCAAAACAGGGGATCTCTGGCATGACGTGACATTTTCTAACGCTCCCATAGGCTCTCAGAAGGTGCCAGAAAGATGAATGGTGGCTTTGCAGGCCCTGGCTGAAAAACATTAGCACATTTTGTAAGTGGTTGATCTGAGGACAATGAGACTGGAGGCGCGTGCACGAGCCGACTCCATGTTTACTTTCTCTCTCTTTGAACGAAAACAACGACTCCCGGTCGGAATATTATCTCTTTTTTTACGAGAAAAATAGCATAAAAATTGATTTTAAACAGCGGTTGACATGCTTCGAAGTACGGTAATGGAATATTTTGAATTTTTTTGTCACGAAACACGTCGGGCGCGTCACCCTTCTTTACCCATCGGATAGTGTCTTGAACGCACGAACAAAACGCCGCTATTTGGATATAACTATGGATTATTTGGGACCAAACCAACATTTGTTATTGAAGTAGAAGTCCTGGGAGTGCATTCTGACGAAGAACAGCAAAGGTAATCAAACTTTTCTAATAGTAAATCGGAGTTTGGTGAGTACCACACTTGGTGGGTGTCAAAATAGCTAGCCTGTGATGGCCGGGCTATCTACTCAGAATATTGCAAAATGTGCTTTCACCGAAAAGCTATTTTAAAATCGGACATAGCGAGTGCATGAAGGAGTTCTGTATCTATAATTCTTAAAATAATTGTTATGTTTTTTGTGAACGTTTATTGTGAGTAATTTAGTAAATTCACCGGAAGTGTTCGGTGGGAATGCTAGTCACATGCTAGTCACATGCTAATGTAAAAAGCTGGTTTTTGATATAAATATGAACTTGATTGAACAAAACATGCATGTATTGTATAACATAATGTCCTAGGATTGTCATCTGATGAAGATCATCAAAGGTTAGTGCTGCATTTAGCTGTGGTTTGGGTTTATGTGACATTATATGCTAGCTTGAAAAATGGGTGTCTGATTATTTCTGGCTGGGTACTCTGCTGACATAATCTAATGTTTTGCTTTTGTTGTAAAGCCTTTTTGAAATCGGACAGTGTGGTTAGATTAACGAGAGTCTTGTCTTTAAAACGGTGTAAAATAGTCATATGTTTGAGAAATTGAAGTAATAGCATTTCTAAGGTATTTGAATATCGCGCCACGGGATTACACTGGCTGTTGAGTAGGTGGGATGCGTCCCACTGGCCCAGAGAGGTTTTAAACTAATATAATTTTAGACATTTATCACTAATTTCAACCTTGTAGTGTTCAGCAATCTTCAGCAGCTGTTCTTTAGTACATTATTCTAACAGTTCCTCTGATGGAAAGCAAATGAACTCATCTACATTAGACACCGTAGTCAGAAGTAAATACATAAATAATATCTTGCTCTTCCCCTCTCTGCTGAACTCACCAGACCGGATCACAAGGGAAGTAACAATCACACTGAGCACCACAAATTTTATTTATTTATTTATATTTATTATATATATATATATATATATATATATATATATATATATATATATATATATATATATATATATATATATATATATATGAGAGCTCCCCAAAACCTACAGTCTGTCTCCCCAATGAATGGGGAAGATGTGCATTTATCCTGGGACACACCCGAGCCCAGGTGTGTCCCATTTCGCTGACGATCCTCCCGGCTCCGCCCACCAACATCCTATTAAGGAAAACAAGAGCAAAGAGAGAATTCGGCAGACTGAGGGGGAGGGTCGTCACAGTGAGGACTTACAACCTGGGGAGTTAACTGTGATATTGTAACGCACAGTATTGGTTGGGGGGCTCAGATAGCTAGAATGGTAGCGCATAGCTTTACAGGGAGTGCTGGTGTAACGTCAGTAAATGAACAAGAGGATGTTATTGAACAGGTCAGAGTGATGGAGATGATAATCACTCCAATGATGATGAATACCATACGGACCAGAGTGTTATGCTTGATTTAGTCAAACAGAATGGTCAAGAGATTGGTAACAGTATTGTTTCAAGTCTGTCAGCAAGTAATATCACTCCATCCAAGGTAGCCTCCGACACTGTCCCAGTGTGCATGCTAGACTGGTCCAAGGTAAACTTTGTCATGAAATCTGACATGCGTGAGCCACCCACTTTCAGAGGTGATTGAACAGATAAATGTACTGCGTATGAGTGGCAGGAAATGAAGACTTACTTGGTAAAGAAAGGTTACAAAACGCCAGAGCAAGGTAATGAAATCATGGAAAGGTTAATGGGGAGGGCAAAGGATTTAGTCAAGATAGGAATCCAAAGCAACCCCCTTGTAAACATCAGCAGAGACCCTGAGGTTGTTTTCAGTATTTTGAAACAGCATTTTGGTGAGGCCATCTTCTCTACTATGCCTCTTCAAGATTTTTATGAAACCAAACCTTATCACGGGGAGAGTAGCTTAAACTACTGGGTGCGTCTTAATCGAGTAGCAGATCTAGCTAATGAAAGTCTATAAAGACAGGGTAGACCAATGGATGACATGGGTCATGTGGTTACCATGATGTTTGTGACGCACTGCCCCAATCATGAACTGTACACAGCATTCGGATGCAAGCCTAGGGAGAAATGGACAGTGGGTGAAGTTCAGGAATTGATAGATGTGCTACAAAGAGCAAACAAAACATATTGATACTACAGGAAGATATCCAAAAAAACAGAGGAGAGCTCAGAGCACCCCGTCCTTACCTCAGCGGTTCAAGGAGTTCAGAGTGGCAATGATCAGGTGACAATGACAAAACTTGTAACACTGCTAGAGCAGTTTATTATCAACCAAAACGCTGCTTGCCCCACCAGTAGAAGGCCCCGCAGAAATGCACAGCTGTCTCCCTCCTTCCCATGTGCTATATGTAAAGATGTGGCTCACTCCACTCGGTCTCACTGTCTTAATGACTGCCTGTGCTTCAAATGTCAATCCTGGCCATCAAACCATAGACTGCCCACAAAAGCAGGAGGTTAGAAGAGAGGCACCAGTTGGGCAGCGGCCACAAAATCAAAGTCCAGCTTTAAACTAATAGGTCTGCACCTTGAGGGGAAAGATGCAGCTAAAAACTCAGCCCCTATAAATGAAACTGATCCTGAAATAGAACTGTCTTCATACAAAGAGAAAGATCAAGGGCAACACAAATGTGATATATCAACGTACTCAGAGAATAACCGGCAATGAAAGTCTGTTCTATGCACCAGTGACCATAGTAGGTTCAGTAGAACTAAGAGGACTCATTGATAGTGATTCAATGGCCTGTACGTTAAGTGAACCTGCTGAGCATACGTTGCTTCGATAACATGTCCTAACTTGAAAGCTTGAAAATGTCTGCTCCTGTAGTACTCGTTGGATGTGGAGGGCAACAGGTCAATCCGAAATGTGAATTTGAGCGCCATATCGAATTAATGAACTGCAATATGCTGCTGCCAGTCTTAGTTGTGCCAGGGCAAATTGATGACGTGATCATTGGAACAAATAAACACCCTACCTGACACCCTAGACCCACTCCAATTTGCTTACCGCCCAAATAGGTCCACAGATGACACAATCGCAATCACACTGCACACTGCCATAACCCATCTGGACAAGAGGAATACCTATGTAAGAATGCTGTTCATCGACTACAGCTCAGCATTTAACACCATAGTACCCTCCAAACTCGTCATTAAGCTCGAGACCCTGGGTCTCGACCCCGCCCTGTGCAACTGGGTCCTGGACTTCCTGACGGGCCGCCCCCAGTTGATGAGGTGAGGGTAGGAAACCACCCCGCTTATCCTCAACACTGGGGCCCCACAAGGGTGTGTTGTCAGCCCTCTCTTGTACTCCCTGTTCACCCATGACTGCGTGGCCATGCACGCCTCCAACTCAATCATCAAGTTTGCAGACAACACTACAGTGGTAGACTTGATTACCAACAACGATGAGACGGCCTACAGGGAGGTGGTGAGGGCCCTCGGAGTGTGGTGTCAGGAAAATGACCTCATACTCAATGTCAACAAAACAAAGGAGATGATTGTGGACTTCAGGAAACAGCAGAGGGAGCAGCCCCCTATCCACATCGCCGGGACAGTAGTGGAGAAGATGGAAAGTTTTAAGTTCCTCAGCGTACACATCACGGACAAACTGAAATGGTCCACCCACACAGACAGCGTGGTGAAGAAGGCGCAGCAGCGCCTCTTCAACTTCAGGAGGCTGAAGAAATTTGGCTTGTCACCAAAAATACTCTCAAACTTTTACAGATGCACAAACGAGGGCAAACCTGTCGGGCTGTATCACCGCCTGGTACGGCAACTGCTCCGCCCACAACCGTAAGGCTCTCCAGAGGGTAGTGAGGTCTGCACAACGCATCACCGGGGGGCAAACTACCTGCCCTCCAGGACAAATACACCACCCAATGTACCGTACATGAGACGACGGGGTTTGCCCCTTTTTACTTAATGTTTGGGGGGACCCGACAGCTACCGGTTGACACCATGTTTGGAAGTGTTCTGCGAGACGAGACCGTTTTGGGTTACAGCAAATTTGTAGAATCCTTTCAAAGAGATCTTCAGGAGGCTGTGCGTGTTGCACAGAAGAACACCTCAAAGGCACAGAAAAAGCAGACGAGAATTTGACAAGATGAGAGGATGCACCCTGGAGGTCGGTGACAAAGTTCTATTAGCCAACGAGAGAAAGGGGCTAACGGAAATTGGCAGATGTGTGGGAATCTACCGTCTACATTTTTTTACATTTACATTTTAGTCATTTAGCTGACGCTCTTATCCAGAGCGACTTACAGTAGTGAATACATACATTTCATTTTCGTTTCATGCATTTAAAAATGCCATCAGCTGGAGCAACCCAGATCTGCACATCTACAGAGTAGTCAACCCTTCCACAGACAAGTGCAAGGTTGTACATCGCAACTTCTTACTTCCTGTGAACTTTCTTCCGATTGCAGAGGATACAACCGTTCCCTCCATCCTTTCAGAGGAGAGTTTTGCAGATGCCAGAACAATGAAACCAAACCCACTACCAGATGTGGATGGGGGCAGTGATGACCAGAGAACTGCAGTCTGGATCCTCCGCAATTTAAGTCCAAAAGTAGTCAATGAGGCTATGGATGCCTCCGGGTCCTCGTTGATAGGACAAGAGTGTAATGGAGAAACCGAGTCAATGGGAGATTCTGAAAGAGAGCAGGATTCTAGAACTAGTGCCTCTGGTCACATTGAGCTATCTGAATTTCAGAGCAATAGTGACAGAGACCCAGAAGGAGTCTCTTGCCACTCTGATGATGACAGCTTGCAACCCGTGGCTGATGAGATAGAAACGTCCTCCAAAAGCAGTATTTGTTGATGTAACGGTTACCAAACTAGTTATACATTTGGCTGCTACTTTCATCTGGGAAGAAAGTTATCCACATTACAAAATACAAACATTTGGGACTGAACAGCAAGTAGCCTGAGTTTTCAAGGTATGCTATGGGTGCACCCTCAAACTCACTAGGAATAAATCAATCATAGCACATACAAATGTAGAAGGCTAGACACACAAAACAATTAGCCTACATTTTTTTTAAAGAAAATGAGATACAGAGTTAATCATTTGAGCTATCTTTATATTCAAGCATATCAAACTTCACACATTCACTGAACTTCAACATAAGCTACAACAATGTATGTAAACTCAGCAAAAAAGAAAACCCTGTCTTTCAAAGATAATTTGTAAAAATCCAAATAACTTCACAGATCTTCATTATAAATGGTTTAAACACTGTTTCCCATGCTTGTTCAATGAACCATAAACAATTAATGAAAATGCACCTGTGGAACGGTCGTTAAGACACTAACAGCTTACAGACGGTAGGCAGTTAAGGTAACAGTTATGAAAACTTAGGACACTAAAGAGGCCTTTCTATGGACTCTGAAAAACACCAAAAGAAAGATGCCCAGGGTCCCTGCTCATCTGCGTGAATGTGCCTTAGGCTTGCTGCAAGGAGGACTGCAGATGTGGCCAGGGCAATAAATTGCAATGTGCGTACTGTGAGATGCCGAAGACAGCACTACAGGGAGACAGGATGGACAGCTGATCGTCCTCGCAGTGGCAGGCCACGTGTAACAACACCTGCACAGGATCGGTACATCTGAACATCACACCTGCGGGACAGGTACAGGATGGCAACAACAACTGTCCGAGTTACACCAGGAACGCACAATCCCTCCATCAGTGCTCAGACTGTCTGCAATAGGCTGAGAGAGGCTGGACTAAGGGCTTGTAGGTCTGTTGTAAGGCAGGTCCTCACCAGACATCACCGGCAACAACGGTGATGGGCACAAACCCACCGTCGCTGGACCAGACTGGACTGGCGAAAGTGCTCTTCACTGACTAGTCGTGGTTTTGTCTCACCAGGGGTGATGGTCGGATTCGCATTTACCATTAAAGGAATGAGCGTTAAACCAACGCCTGTACTCTGGAGCGGGATCGATTTGTAAATGTCCAGGAACTTGCAGGTGCCTTGGTGGAAGAGTCGGGTAACATCTCACAGCAAGAACTGTAGAATCTGGTGCAGTCCATGAGGAGATTCACTGCAGTACTTAATGCAGCTAGTGGCCACACCAGATACTGACTGTTAATTTTGATTTTTGTTCAGGGACAAATTATACAATTTCTGTTTTTCACATGTCTGTTTATGTCTCAGCTGTTGAATGTTGTTCATACAAATATTTACACATGTTAAGTTTGCTAAAAATAAACGCAGTTGACAGTGTGATGACGTTTCTTTTTTTGCTGAGTTTATAATACAAAAGTCGAAAAAGCACTCCTCTACAAAAAAATGCAGATTACAATGTTTACTCACTGGTGTCCATAAGCAAACAACACAAAAATAAGTGCATCTATACACTGAGTCAATTAATTTTCTTTCACCACTGTCAGCCTGTTAAGGAAAAGTCATAGCATTTCTACTTCAGAGTAACCAGTAAGTAATTACCACTTGTAAACCAGTAGGTGGTGCAGTAACTCACTGCTCTCTGCTATCTTGTCACAATGTCATCTTTGTCAAGTCCCATAAGAATCTCCTTCTCTGTTGCCTCAAAAGGAACGCTTCAAGGTTCTCGTGAGGGAGGTTCTTAGGCGGTTCTTCACAAATTTCAGGGTGGAGAAGGCTCCTCTCACAAGCCACCTGAGTGATGGATAGGGTGAGGAGGAACTTGTAGCCCAAACCAATGATGTGATACGCATTCATGAGCAGATAGCAGCATATCGGACAGTTTTTACATGTGGAACAACTTCTGCTCACCAACTCCACACTTTCATCAGGATCCTCAAAGCCTTCCCCTGATTCTTCACTGGCGCCCTGATGTTGTACTCCTCCAATGCTGACTGTTTCAGTCTTTCCCACTGTTGTGCAAGGCTGATCAGTTCAACAGTGGCATGTTCATCAAAATCCAGTAATCATTTGCTGAGCTCCTTCATGACTGTCTTTGGAAGGCACTTTTCTCTGATCTCAGGAAAATGCCTTGGATTCATGCAGGAGACATCTGCTGCACAAGAGGTCGACCGACTAATCGGAATGGCCGATTAATTAGGGCCGATTTCAAGTTTTCATAGCAATCGGTAATCTGCATTTTTGGATACCGATTATGGCCGATTATATTGCACTCCACGAGGAGACTGCGTGGTAGGCTGACTACCTGTTACGCGAGTGCAGCAAGGAGCCAAGATAGGTTGCTAGCTAGCATTAAACTTATCTTATAAAAAAACAGTCAATCTTAACATAATCACTAGTTAGTTAACTACACATGGCTGATGATATTCCTAGTTTATCTAGCTTGTCCTTCATTGCATATAATTGATGCGGTGCCTGTTAATTTATCATTGAATCACAGCTTAATTCACTAAATGGGTGATGATTTAACAAGCACATTTGCGAAAAAAGCACTGTCATTGCACCAATGTGTACCTAACCATAAACATCAATGCCTTTCTTAAAACCAATACACAAATATATATTTTTAAACCTGCATATTTAGTTAATATTGCCTACTAACATGAATTTCTTGTAACTAGGGAAATTGTGTCACTTCTCTTGCGTTCTGTGCAAGCAGAGTCAGGGTATATGCAGCAGTTTTGGGCCGCCTGGCTCGTTGTGAACTGTGTGAAGACCATTTCTTCCTAACAAATTCCATAATTAATTTGCCAGAATTGTACATAATTATGACATAACATTGAAGGTTGTGCAATCTAACAGCAATATTTAGACTTAGGGATGCCACCCGTTAAATAAAATACGGAATGGTTCCGTATTTCACTGAAAGAATAAACGTTTTGTTTTTGAAATTATAGTTTCCGGATTTGACCATATTAATGACCTAAGGCTCGTATTTCTGTGTGTTTATTATATTATAATTAAGTCTATGATTTGATATTTGATAGAGCAGTCTGACTGAGTGGTGGTAGGCAGCAGCAGGCTCGTAAGCATTCATTCAAACAGCACTTTCCTGCATTTGCCAGCAGCTCTTCGCTATGCTTCAAGCATTGCCCTGTTTATGACTTCAAGCCTATCAGCTCCCGAGATTAGGCTGGCAATAATATAATGCCTATAAGAACATCCAATAGTCAAAGAAACAGAAATGGTACAGAGAGAAATAGTCCTATAATAACTACAACCTAAAACTTCTTACCTGGGAATATTGAAGACTCATGTTAAAAGGAACCACCAGCTTTATGTTCTCATGTTCTGAGCAAGGAACTTAAACGTTAGCTTTTTTACATGGCACATATTGCACTTTTACTTTCTTCTCCAACACTTTGTTTTTGCATTATTTAAACCAAATTGAACATGTTTCATTATCTATTTGAGTCTAAATAGATTTATATTATATTATTAAGTTAAAATAAGTGTTCATTCAGTGTTGTTGTAATTGTCATTATTAGAAATATATAAAAATCGTCCGATTAATCGCTATCGGCTTTTTTTGGTCCTCCAATGATCGGTATCGGCGTTGAAAAATCATAATCGGTCGACCTCTAATCTGCACACACCACTGCATTTGCTGCATAATGGCAGTGAAAACTTTCAACAACAGTGTCCAGTATCACATTGTGGATTTTGATTTTGTAATCCATGCCCATGCATTAGCAATGGGCTCATCTTCTGCCAACTCACCTGGTTTTCTCTTTTTTTCTTTTTTTCTCCTCTGGGAGAGCAGTCTGAGCTTTGGCTTCACAGTCCTGCTTCTCTTCCAGAATGCCATTGGCCCACTCAACAAAGACGTCTGCTGCCCTCTTCACACCCTCAGTCTCGGGTACACTTTCTCAGGTTATCCTCCGTTCCCGTCACCAAGTGCTGTGCTGTTACAATATCCATGCCACTTGTTTGCAAGTATTTAGAGAGGGAAGACGTCTGCTTGAAAAACCTCAGCTGTAAGTATGGTTTCATACTTTAGGAGAGCATCCTTGTACCCTTGGGCCTTGCTTCGGATGGCAGGTTTTATGGTCACATCCTTTTCAATTCTTTCCATAGTGATGACCACATCTGTGTAAAGTGCACAGTCAGGCTTTGCAAAGCTTCCAAGTACTTTCCTCAAGGCCTCGTCTTTGGCCCACCAGCGTGTTTCACCAATTACATCAAGCCGTCTGTCTCCTGTCCTCACTTGTTTCCTCCCATAGCTTCATGCGCTTGTAGGAATCTTGAACGAACACTGCAATGTCATTCAGTAGTGAGAAAATGGATTCACTTGCCACGACCCCAGTGGTGTAGGTTAGCACAAGGTTAAGGACATGTGAGTACACCATACGTGTACTTGGTTAGGAGACTCTCCTGTGAGCAATGCAGAGAAGCCCCTGTATTGTCCCTGCATATTAGCTGCTGTCTGTTGCATTACAAACACACTGTTTGATATCTATGTCCATCTTCTCAAGGGTCTGTTTCACAAGGTCCACAAAGTACTGTCCAGTCGATGACTCAGTCAATTACCGCAATGAGTCTCTCGTGGACAAGATTAGTGACATATCGCAGAACTACTGCACACTGGTCTTTGGATGTTAAATCCTGTGTTGTGTCCATTTGTATTGAGAACATACCTGCCTTTCTCACTTCAACAGCAATAGTCTGCTGAATCAACATTCTGATGACTTCAGTTACTTTATTTGCTGTTGTTTTTGGACATCATAGTTACCAAGGACCCTCTTCCTTTACTTCTCATCTGCTTCTTGCTCTTCTCAATGCAATCACTAACATGCTATTGTAGGTAGACATCATATTTGCTTAGCCACAATATACGCTCAAGAAACTTGCCATGATTGACAGCCATGTTTTCCCAGTTATATGCAGCTTTGTGTCTGTGTCCTCTGTAGCTAAGCCCACATTTACCAATAACCTTAACTACATCAATCACACATTCTATGACCTGCCTCTTTCTGACCTGGTCTTGTTGAACTGACATTTGCTTATCACTCAGACGGGTACGGATGTCTGCTTTGCTGGCTCTGAGGAAAAAGGCTTCTGCACTTTCTCTATGGGTCTGGCTTCTCTCATGTTCCTGTACTCTCTGATGGGCATGTTTCCAGGCCTGCATGCCTCCTTTGACAAATGCACTGGCTGAAGGTTTTGCGAATGCAAGATGAATTTAAAATAAAACTTACCTTGCGCATACTTATGTGTCCTGGTCTCCTGTATTGGGGTTGTGTGCTGGAGAACATGACAGCCTGTGTTCGGTGGAGTAAAAAGGGGTTCACTAAACTGTGACAGGTACACTGTCAGACCATGTTAAACAAGTATCAAATGAATGCCTTGAGTTTTAATTTTAAATGGTTTGAGCGGAGATCACATTCAATATTTAAACATACTTAATCAATATTCATATCCTTTTGTAAAAGAAGTCAATTTTTTTACATCTGCTTAACTCATTAGTTTCTTTTAAACTCTCCAGCCATCCCATCCATAACAATAGTGACATAGAAATAGTGACATAACAATTGTAGAAACAGTTCACCTTAAGTGGAGTAAATATCTGAAACCAAGACTTGATTTAGTCATGGAACTTTACTGTAACCTATAAGGGAAAGGTATATGAGAGGACCTGTATTTCACTGAAGCCACATATGTACCAATGCTTTTCTGATCTAAAGACGAAGGGTTAACCGTCAAATCTTTGATTTTCAGTTTATAAAGTTAATTACCAATTGTTTTTCTTTCAGATTTACTTTAAAACATCAGATTCACACATTGTAAATATTTCTTACCAGAAAATGACACCTGAATATAATTTTTGGATCCACTGTAGAAGGAGACTCAAGGGTTATGCCAGAGAGGAGATGATAGAGCTCTGAGACACTGGAGGACTCCTGTTACACCTGGTCAGCAGAAGCTAAAGGTCTGTACTGAACTGTGTTCCACTAAGGTATTTGACTTTACCATACTGTATTTTAATTACCTCTCCATCAGGACAAAACTGACGGTGAGTGTGGATGAGTCCATAGTCATGTTTGTGTGTAACCTGCGCCAGCGTCTGTCCTTTCCTGTGAGAGGCTGTGGCTTCAGACACGGACGGATGTCAACTGGCCGTCCTCTCCCCTGCCAGTAAGAACCCACACCAATTTGTCCCTCTTCCACTCTGCATTTCTGGGTGTAGAGAAAATATGTAGTCCCAGTATTTAATTTGACATTTGAAAACATCCTGTCACACATGTCTGGTGTATAGTGTAGTCTCTACTAGTCTGTACTACTGGAGAAGCGAGGGCTCTCTCCACCCCACAGAGCTGATGGACATTCCTCCCAGCGGGCCTCTCTGTGGGCGGGACCCCATGTAGGGGCACGTTTGGGCCCTCCTGGGCATCTGATCGCCTGGCCGCAGCATGCGCTGCCCACTCGGCGGGGTCGTGTCAGCTGGCATTCCTATGTTTTGGCATCTGCCCTGCAGCAAACACACACACACACACACACACACACACAATCGTGGTCACATGATCTCCCGTCGACGCTGTCCAATAGAATCAGTCGTGTCCCATCAGGCTGATTTGGAGACAGCAGCAGGTCTGTCTGTCCCTACGGAGAGGCACATGGATGGACAGAGCAAGGGGAAGAGTACAATAGGAGGGGGATTCTCAAAATGCCCTTTTCACACTACTGAGCTGAGATGAACCAAGTCAAGCTGACCTGCACTTCGCTGGTAACGCCTAGTTCTACCATAGTTGCTTGAACAGTGCTGAAAGGAAACTATCCGGCCAACAATGTCAGGTCCGGGATTGCACACTTGTGTGGAAAGGGTATTAGTCCATCAGTTCCATTTCCTCCCCCTTGCAAAACAGGTTATAAACGCAACACTGTTTTCCTTGTTAAATAAAGGTTGGAGGAGGAAATCATCTTCCCTTGCTTTTATATCTCCCTCTTCGGTCAGATCCTGTCATGAAGCTAGGAGTGCTCGTTATATCTCCTTCTTGGTGACACAGAGCATCTGTCCATCTCACCCCGCCTTTCTGTCCCAGGTCATATTATACACAGATGTGGTGGGAACAGAGAGGCAGACAAACTCTGCCATCTGATGATCAGATAAAGGTACTGCAGCTGGTGTGTTAAAACTTCTTTGGGATCGGTGTCCCTTCCACAGGACGGTTGAGCTAACGTAGGCTAATGCGATTAGCATGAGGTTGTAAGTCACAAGAAAATTTCCCAGGACATAGACATATCTGATATTGGCAGAAAGATTAAATTCTTGTTAATCTAACTGCACTGTCCAATTTACAGTAGCTATTACAGTGAAAGAATACCATGCTATTGTTTGAGGAGAGTGCACGATTTTGAACATGAAAAGTTATTAATAAACAAATTAGGCACATTTGGGCAGTCTTGATACAACATTTTGAACAGAAATGCAATGGTTCATTGGATCAGTCTTAAACTTTGAAAATACACTGCTGCCATCTAGTGGCCATAATCTAAATGGACATAGGCTGGAATAATACATGATGGCCTTTCTCTTGCATTTCAAAGATGATGGTACAAAAAAATACAAAATAATATTGTGTTATATTCTCCTACATTCCTTTCACATTTCCACAAACATGAAAGGGTTTTCTTTCAAATGGTATCAATAATATGCATATCCTTGCTTCAGGCCCTGAGTTACAGGCAGTTAGATTTGGGTATGTCATTTTAGGCGAAAATTGAAAAAAAGGTGCGGATCCTTAAGTAACAATCAGTTCAAATAAGCTGTGGCACATTGTGTACTGTGTACACAATAGGGGGCTGCTGACGGGAGGACGGCTTATAATAATAGCCGGAATAGAGTCAATGGAATGTTATCAAACACATGAAAACCATGTTTTTGACGTTGATACCATTCCATTTATTCCGCTCCAGCCATTACCATGAGCCCTTCCTCCACAATTATGTTGCCACCAACCTCCTGTGGTGTACACTAAAATCACTAAGATAAAGATAACTTATATATTCACTTTAATACATCAATTACCCCTTATTTGTTGCTGACCTCTTATGCATTGGCATCATTTATGATAGTTGATAGAATAAGTGCTCTCTCTTTCAGGCACACAGCTGTAACACAGTGGTTATCGACAAAGGCACTGCATGTCGAGAGACTATTTTCCCAACTGGTAAGTAGGAAAAATATGAGGTCAAATCATGACGTCAATGATCTTCAGGTCAGAAAATCAGAGCTCTAGAGAGGCCATAGTTCCCGACTTGGAATTCCGAGTTGGATGACAGTTCAAATTCCCAGTCAGAGCTTGTGTTTTTTCGAGTTCCCTGTTCCAAGTTCCCAGTTGTTTTGAACACGGCACAAGGCCTTCTTTGCTGACCTCATCAGCCGACCCTTCTTCCTGCCTCTGGACGTGTCATACTGGTAAGACCAGAGTCATGACCAGGGCACGAATCTCCCGGCGGCAACGTGATGCCCTCTTGTGTGGCCGTAATGCCCCCTAAAAAAAATCTATGTTTTGCGGCAAAAGTGTCCATGAAATTTTGGGCCGGAATATAATAATTCCCAGCTCCCAGTTGTCGTGCCTCGAAGCGCCTCTCACTCATATCGCTCTCTCAGATATCTAAATTCATATTAGCCAATGCTCGTCACTCGATCGGGTCATTCTAACAGGCATCTCAGCTCTGAAGTAGGCTGCAAGTGAAGACAGACGCATCAGTGATGCGACTGCGTCAGTCCTTAGAGAATTCTGAGGCGCTTATAGAAGATGTTAGAACTGTCCACATATAATTTTCGTCAGCCAGCAAGATGAGTAGGCCTAATGAACAGCAAAAGCACTAGTCTGTCAAAAGTTGACCTATTCTACTGGTCAGCTTGTCCTTTCTGTACGATAAGTAAATATTTCTAACATACTCTGGGACAGTTGTGGGATGCGATAGATCCCAAATAAATACAACCACTGTAACCTACATCATAAAAACATTTAAAAGCAATGAGTCTGATGCAACAGATCATAACGTTTAGCTTAATATTATTTTTTTTAACTATTAGGCTATTTCTCAACATTATAAGTGTAGAAGTGCGCACATATCAGTAGGCTATATACACGATGTTCCAAAATGCAATTAGCAGAAGTGCACTGCAAATGCGACTCTAATTTGCCAGAGATTAAAATATCCTTCCGAAATGTTTAAAAAGACATGACAAACATGTGTTGTTAATATGACTAGGATTGTGTCTTTGGCTCCTAGACAATGAAAGAAAGTTCAGAACATGAGAGAAATAGGCTATTGGTTATAATGGCATATGAGGAAGTGGTTATAAAATAATCAGTGGTGTAAAGTACTGAAGAAAAAATACTTTCAAGTACTACTAAAGTATTTTTTGGGATATCAGTACTCTACTATTTCATTTTTTTTCACTTTTACTTCACTACATTCCTAAAGAAAATGTGTGTTTTACTCCATACATTTCCCCTAACACCCAAAAGTACTCGTTACATTTTGCAGGACAAGAAAATTGTCAAATTTACGCACATCAAGAGAACCACGCCGGTCATCCCTACTGCCTCTGATCTGGCGGACTCATTAAACACACACATTATTAGTTTGTAAATTGTTTGAGTGTACCCTTGGCAATCCGTAAATTTAAAAAACAAGAAAATGCTGCTGTCTGGATTCCTTCATATAAGGAATTCGAAATTATTTATACTTTTGCTTTTGATACTTAAGTATATTTAAAACCAAATCCTTTTAGACTTTTACTCAATTAGTACTTTACTGGGTGACTTTCACTTTTACTTGAGTCATTTTTTATTGAGGTATCTTTACTTTTACTCAAGTGTGAAAATTGGGTACTTTTTCCACTACTGAAAATAACCCCCTTAACATTCGGTTGGAACATGGTAAGCCATGCCCCATAAAATGACAAATGTCCAGGTTTTAAACAATTGCGTTTATGGGTAAATAGTTTAACATTTTGATTGCCTCCACTCAGATGGCAAGGTGTGTGTGTGTTGCATTGCACAACGGGCCTTTCTCTCCTATCGGAACAAGCAGTGCCTCAAGTATTTTGACAATCAAGCCTTATTATTAGTAATGATCCTACATTATTTTAGTCAAACATGACTGGTGTTTAGCCTGTGTGTGTGTGTGTCTTTTTTTGCCGTAGCAGATTCGTTTTGGTGCCTTAGCAGATTGGCTCTGGTGCCCTGGCAGACTGGGCACCTCTTGAAGGCCAAATGGCCTTGCCCCTAAAATCACAAAATTCCAGGCCTCTTCATGTGCCTACTGACCAAGTCCTAATTGTAGACTCCTACTATATGTACCTAGAGACAAGTCCTAACTTGCACTCCTACTGTATGTAGGCTGCCTAGGGAACTTACTCAATGTCACTCAGAGGTGCCTACAGGTTCCTCTTAGGATTCCAAGACAATTAAAATGTTACATGTATGGGGAGCTACGTTCATCAATAAACCCTGTGGCTTTTAACAAAGGTACCAACACAGAGTTAGCACAGTGCAATAGGGTAGAGGGGGGATAACGGATGGGACAAGCCTGGAATGTGTAAGTCTTGTGGGTTTTAAATGCCACTTGGACCTTCTTAAAATGCCTATAATTAAGAATAAATATCTCTCGCCGTCTGGCCGCCACAATAACTAGTGCAGCTCAACACAGAGCCATCCCATCCAACCCAAATAATGACAGTTCTGATTCTCTTGTGCCAACGTGTTTGTTGACTTTGGGTAAAGACTGGATTGCAGCCCAGAACCAGTCAGACGTGACTGTCAATGGCTGGGCCAGTGGGGAAAGTGGTGGTTTGGGTATTGTCCTGCTTCCAGGTCCAAAAACGGGGTCCGCCTCTGCACTTTTAGGCTCTGCTTTTATTGGCTATTAATGGACCTCTACAGCAGCTGGGAGACAAGTGGATCCATTTCACTCACCAGCCATGAATAAGGTTGCGATACAGACTTCCACACATATTCAGCCCCAAAGTGCTCACATTTCTCCCAAGAAAGCCAATGTTTTGTTATTATAAGGTGGCATTTCTGGTTGTTTATTAAGTTTGCCTTCAGTTGGTTCTACTGGGACAGTGATTTTGAAAGCTGGATAACTGGAACATCATCATAGAAAGAGATCTTCCTCCAGAAAATAGCTGCATTTTGTTCTACAATTGCTTTAATTTGAACTATGTGAGATGTAGGAATGTCTAACTTCCCTTTTATGTGGTGTTGAATGGCTGTCCTGTATTAGCCACTCCCTCTGGATTAGGCTGTACTCTGTCCTGTATTAGCTACTCCCTCTGGATTAGGCTGTACCCTGTCCTGTATTAGCCACTCCCTCTGGATTAGGCTGTACCCTGTCCTGTATTAGCCACTCCCTCTGGATTAGGCTGTACTCTGTCCTGTATTAGTCACTCCCCCTGGATTAGGCTGTACTCTGTCCTGTATTAGCTACTCCCCCTGGATTAGGCTGTACCCTGTCCTGTATTAGCCACTCCCTCTGGATTAGGCTGTACCCTGTCCAGTATTAGCCACTCCCCCTGAATTAGGCTGTACTCTGTCCTGTATTAGCCACTCCTTTTAGACTAGGGGTTTCTGTGGGTTTCTAACTTTTTATAAGAGGACCCGGCTGTACTGTGGTTTCTCTGACAATCTCCTCTCCAAAGAATGATGGTATTTAAGTTAAGCACACACCTTGCCCTGCTTTCATCCATGTCCCTCTCCAAGCACATTTAAAGTCAATCATTGAGCACTCTGTCCTATGTTGGAGCAGACAGGGTTGAGGCTTTCATTGGTCCAATTATGTGACTTTAGACTGTAGTGAAACCTCCAGTCTCAGATGTGTGAAAGCAGTACGTCCCTGTTGGAGCGAGGCAGAGACACTGTCTCTCCAGATATTTTCAAGGATTTCGCTCTTAGCAGCTTGATCAAAATTATTTATTTCTTTAATTTCACCTTTATTTAACCAGGTAGGCTAGTTGAGAACAAGTTCTCATTTGCAACTGCGACCTGGCCAAGATAAAGCAAAGCAGTTTGACACATACAACAACACTGAGTTACACATGGAATAAACAAACATACAGTCAATAATACAGTAGAAAAAGTCTATATACAGTATGTGCAAATGAGGTAGGATAAGGGAGGTAAGGCAAAAAATAGGCCATGGTGACGAAGTAATTACAATATAGCAATTAAACACTGGAATGGTAGATGTGCAGAAGATGAATGTGCAAGTAGAGATACTGGGGTGCAAAGGAGCAAGATAAATAAATAAATACAGTATGGGGATGAGGTAGTTGGATGGGCTATTTACAGATGGGCTATGTACAGGTGTAGTGATCTGTGAGCTGCTCTGACAGCTGGTGCTTAAAGCTAGTGAGGGAGATATGAGTCTCCAGCGTCAGTGATTTTCCAGTTCGTTCCAGTCATTGGCAGCAGAGAACTGGAAGGAAAGGCGGCCAAAGGAAGAATTGGCTTTGGGGGTGACCAGTGAAATATACCTGCTGGAGCACGTGCTATGGGTGGGTGCTGCTATGGTGCCCAGTGAGCTGAGATAAGGGGGGGCTTTACCTAGCAGAGACTTGTAGATGACCTGGAGCCAGTGGGTTTGGCGACGAGTATGAAGCGAGGGCCAGCCAACGAGAGCGTACAGGTCGCAGTGATGGGTAGTATATGGGGCTTTGGTGACAAAACGGATGGCACTGTGATAGACTGCATCCAATTTGTTGAGTAGAGTGTTGGAAGCTATTTTGTAAATGACATCGCCGAAGTCAAGGATCGGTAAGATGGTCAGTTTTATGAGGGTATCTTTGGCAGCATGAGTGAAGGATGCTTTGTTGCGAAAGAGAAAGCCGATTCTAGATTTAATTTTGGATTGGAGATGTTTGATATGAGTCTGGAAGGAGAGTTTACAGTCTAGCCAGACACCTAGGTATTTGTAGTTGTCCACATATTCTAAGTCAGATCCGTTCAGAGTAGTGATGCTGGACGGGCGGACAGGTGAGGGCAGCGATCGGTTGAAGAGCATGCATTTAGTTTTACTTGTATTTAGGAGCAGTTGGAGGCCACGCAAGGAGAGTTGTATGGCATTGAAGCTCGTCTGGAGGTTAGATAACACAGTGTCCAAAGAAGGGCCAGAGGTATACAGAATGGTGTCGCCTGCGTAGAGGTGGATCAGAGAATCACCAGCAGCAAGAGCGACATCATTGATGTATACAGAGAAAAGAGTTGGCCCGAGAATTGAACCCTGTGGCAACCCCATAGAGACTGCCAGAGGTCCGGACAACAGGCCCTCCGATTTGACACACTGAACTCTATCAGAGAAGTAGTTGGTGAATCAGGCGAGGCAATCATTTGAGAAACCAAGGCTGTTGAGTCTGCCGATAAGAATGTGGTGATTGACAGAGTCGAAAGCCTTGGCCAGGTCGACGAATACGGCTGCACAGTAATGTCTCTTATCGATGGCGGTTATCAACTCCCCCCAGAAATAGTTCCAGCCTCCTGGATTTCCAGAGTTCCATTCCTTGAGGAAGACTGGGGTTTTCCCTACATCCTTTTAAATTATTGTAATTTGAAGAGCCCAGGGAATGATCATTAGCTATGACGAATTACATTTGCAGCGCAGGTGGCTTTTGGTCCCGCTGATCGACCCCTGGTTGACCTGGGCAACTGCCAAGTCATCTTGATAATGAGCCGTAATGGCGGTCGAATCATAAACACCAGGATGCTGGGCTGCTCGCTGTGACCGCCCCTGACCGGTGTCGCTCTTGCTGACCTCCAAGTTAAAATTTGATAGACAGGCGACTCTGCTCACTGAATGTCTTCACTACAGTGGCAATACACTCTCTACTCTCTGTGATTCCTGTGGGTGAAAAATTTGAATGCGGAGCCTTAAAAAGGTCTCTCGGCACTTCAACCAAGGCCAGGCTTCCACACAGTTTATTTAATCTCTTCATGATAAATGTGGCCCAACCGTAACACTGTGGCGAGGGTCGCTCTTTTCCTCTCCTTCCCACCAGACTGTTAAAGCAACTGGAAACAGTTCTCTACTTACAGAAATGTCTATTTTGGGCGAATCCAAGCTATTATTATTTGTATTTCGATGTGAAAAGCTCGACTGGAGCCTCTCGCTAAGTGAATTTCCTCAGAACTGCTGTGAACGACGAATATGTATTCTTGTACATAAGCTTGCAATAGATATGAAAAAAGACTACGGTCTGCAAATCCCAGAGTTCTTGTTTCCAAATGTCTTGTAGATGATTGAATTGAACAGAAGTATAGCGAGTAACATATTGATTGAGTATATCCTATTATATAATATGATACAATTTTTCCATTAAGTGATAACTTATGTTGAATGCCTGCGTGGACTTGAGAAGTTATGTAAAAAACATTAAGTGTGTATGTTTGTGTGCGCTCTCTCTTGCTCTCGCTCAGCCCAGGAACACACTTCAACCACTTCTCCAGTGCTCCACTCACAAGTTAATTAAAGAGGCAGCCTCATTCTCACCGTCTGCTATCTGTCTCCCGGCGCCACAGCTTGATCAGAACCCCTCGTGGTGCACCCTCCACCCCTCTGTGCATCCCACCCTGCCTGTCCCCACGTCTCCCCTAGCCTTCCTCAGCACTGCCCTTCCGCCTGGCTGCTCCTGTGGAATGACAGCCAGCACCAGCAGCCGGCGTGCTGGAATGAGCCTCCGGGGCTCCCCTACCCTGGCCATGGCTCTCTGGGGCCTGCTGTTACTGCACCACTCAGTATCTGAATGGGTCTGGGTGAACTGGAGGAATAGGGGATAAAGGGTGGAGGGAGGCATCTGCCTATCGAATGAGTTAGATATACTCTAATGTTAATAAGCCAGTTATCTTTTGTCTCCACCTGGTAACGTCTTGACCTTGTCTATGTGTGCTGTTCCACTCTGACTTACTACCTTAATATCTTACTAAACTCACTGTCAACTGCATTCATTTTCATCAAACGTAACATGTGTAAATATTTGTATGTACATAACAAGATTCAACAACTGAGACATAAACTGAACAAGTTCCACAGACATGTGACTAACAGAAATTGAATAATGTGTCCCTGAACAAATCAAAAGTAACAGTCAGTATCTGGTGTGGCCACCAGATGCATTAAGTACCGCAGTGCATCTCCTCCTCATGGACTGCACCAGATTTGCCTGTAAATGATTTGAGATGTTACCCCACTCTTCCACCAAGGCACCTGCAAGTTCCCAGATCCAACAGTTCCAACAGGTCCCAGACATGCTTAATGGGATTGAGATCCGGGCTCTTCGCTGGCCATGGCAGAACACTGGCATTCCTGTCTTGCAGGAAATCACGCACAGAACGAGCAGTATTGGCTGGCGGCATTGTCATGCTGGAGGGTCATGTCAGGATGAGCCTGCAGGAAGGGTACCACATGAGGGAGGAGGATGTCTTCCCTGTTACGCACAGCGTTGAGATTGCCTGCAATGACAACAAGCTTAGTCCGATGATGCTGTGACACACCGCGCCAGACCATGACGGCTCTCCACCTCCAAATCAATTCCACTCCAGAGTACAGGCCTTGGTGTAACGCTCATTCCATCGACGATAAACGTGAATCTGACCATCACCCCTGGTGAGACAAAACCGCGACTAGTCAGTGAAGAGCACTTTTTTGCTAGTCTTGTCTGGTCCAGCAACAGTGGGTTTGTGCCCATAGGCGACGATGTTGCCGGTGATGTCTGGTGAGGACCTGCCTTACAATAGGCCTACAAGCCCTCAGTCCAGCCTCTCTCAGCCTATTGCTGACAGTCAGAGCACTGATGGGAGGGATTGTGCATACCTGGTGTAACTCTGGCAGTTATTGTTGCCATCCTGTACCTGTCCAGCAGGTGTGATGTTCAGATGTACCGATCCTGTGCAGATGTTGTTACATGTGGTCTGCCACTACGAGGATGGTCAGCTGTCCGTCCTGTTTCCCTGGAGCGATGTCTTAGGCGTCCCACAGTACGGACATTGCAATTTATTGTCCTGGCCACATCTGCAGTCCTCATGCCTCCTTGCCGCATGTCTAAGGCACGTTCACGCAGATGAGCAGGGACCCTGGGCATCTTTCTTTGGGTGTTTTCAGAGTCAGTAGAAAGGCCTCTAGTGTCCTAAGTTTTCATAACTGTGACCTTAATTGCCTACCGTCTGTAAGCTGCTAGTGTCTTAATGACCATTTCACAGGTGCATGTTCATTAATTGTGTATAGTTCATTGAACAATCATGGGAAATAGTGTTTAAAACCTTCACAATGAAGACCTGAGAAGGTATTTGGATTTTTATGAATTATCTTTGAATAATTGAATAAACCACAATTACATTTATATTGGACTGAAAAAGGGACACTTCTTTTTTTGCTAAGTTTACATTATTACCTTCCTCAATACCATTCTACCGTACTATCTTAGTATCTTACTACCTTACGTCCTCAATAGCTTACTAACTTAGTACCGCAATACCTTAGTGACTTAGTACGGTATTAACTTAATACCCTTTCACCTATTCTCTTTCCACTACTACAGTTACTAAAGTAATATTGGGAAAGTAAGGAGAATAAATGTAATTATCAAGTGAATTAAATATGCCATTTTGAATGAACTTATTTATTGCGAAAAAGGGTGGCCAAATGCAGAAGACATTTTTGAATTGGAATGACCTGCTTTCAGAAAGTATTCAGACCCCTTGACTTTTTCCACAATTTGTTACGTTACAGCCTTATTCTAAAATTGATCAATCTACACACAATACCCCATAATGACAAAGCGAAAACAGGATGTACATTGTTTTTGCAAAAAAATACAAAATAAAACTGAAATACCTTAGTTACATAAGTATTCAAACCCTTTGCAATGAGATTTGAAATTGAGCTCAGGTGCATGCTTTTTCCATTCATCATCCTTGAGATGTTTCTACAACTTGATTGGAGTCCACCTGTGGTAAATTCAATTGATTGGACATGATTTGGAAAGGCACACACCTGTCTATATAAGGTCCCACAGTTGACAGTGCATGTCAGAGCAAAAAGCAAGCCATGAGGTTGAAGGAATTGTCCGCAGAGTTCCGAGACACTATCGTGTCGAGGTACAGATCTGGGGAAGGGTACCAAAACAATTCTGCAGCATTGAAGGCCCCCAAGAACACAGTGGCCTCCATTATTCTTAAATGGAAGAAGTTTGGAATCACCAAGACTCTTCCTAGAGCTGGCTGCCCAGCCAAACTGAGCAATCGGGGGCGAAGGGCCTTGGTCAGGGAGACGACCAAGAATAGGAGAAATGTGTCAGGTTGGATGGGGAGCGTACTGTAGCTGCACGTCTATTTTCAGGTCTTTCCAGAGATGTTAGTTCGGGTTCAAGTCCGGCCTCTGGCTGGGCCACTCAAGTACATACAGAGACTTATCCCAAAGCCACACCTGCGTTGGTCGTTGTCCTATTGGAAGGTGAACCTTTGTCCCGGTCTGAAGTCCTGAATGCTCTGGAGCAGGTTTCCATCAAGGATCTCTCTGTATTTTGCTCCGTTCATCTTTCCCTTGATTCCCTCGTCTCCCAGTTCCTGCGCTGAAAAACGTCCCCACAGCATGATGCTGCCACCACAGTGCTTCACCGTAGGGATGGTGCCAGGTTTCCTCCAGACGTGATGCTTGGCATTCAGGCCAGAGAATCTTGTTTCTCAGGGTCTGAGACTCCAAGCAGGCTGTCGTGCCTTTTTACTGAGTAGGTGCTTCTGTCTGGCCACTCTACCATAAAGGCCTGATTGGTGGAGTGCTGCAAAGATGGTTGTCTTTCTGGAAGATTCTCCTATCTCCACAGAGGAACTCTAGAGCTCTGTCAGAGTAACCATTGGGTTCTTGGTCAACTCCCTGAACAAAGCCCTTCTCCGCCGATTGCTCAGTTTGGCCGGCTGGCCAGCTCTAGGAAGTGGTTCCAAACTTCTTCCATTTTAAGAATGATGGAGGCCACTCTGTTCTTGAGGACCTTCAATGCTGCGCACATTTTTTTGGTACACTTTCCCATATCTGTGCCTCAACACAATCGTGTCTCGGAGCTCTGCGGACAAATCCTTCAACCTCATGGCTTTGTTTTTGCTCTGACAACAGTGGGACCTTTATCTAGACAGGTGTGCACCTTTCCAAATCATATCCAATTAATTGAATTTACCACAGGTGGACTCCAATCAAGTTGTAGAAACATCTCAAGGATGAACAAGGGAAACAGGATGCACCTGAGCTCAATTTCGAGTCTCATCTGAATATTTATGTAAATAAGGTATTTCAAAATGTCTAAACTTGTTTTTGCTTTTTCATTATGGGATATTGTGTGTAGATTGTTTTTTATTTTTTTATTTCATACATTTTGGAATATGGCTGTAATGTAGCAAAGTGGAAAAAGTCAAGGGGTCTGAATACTTTCTGAAGGCACTGTATGTACCATAAATACAGAGGGTTTGCTGAGGCATTGGCTTGGTGGCTTGACCTGTCTGTAGCCTGCTGCTGGCCTACACGGCACTTACCTCTGGACTGCTCCTCACACCTATCCTGTCTGCCAGCCCTCCTCTACCTCTGGTCTCTGGACTGCTCCTCACTGCTGTCCTGTCTGCTAGCCCTGCTCTGCCTCTGGACTGCTCCTCATCCCTGTCCTGTCTGCCAGCCCTGCTCTGCCTCTGGACTGCTCCTCACCCCTGTCCTGTCTGCCAGCCCTGCTCTGCCTCTGGACTGCTCCTCACCCCTGTCCTGTTTGCCAGCCTTCCTCTACCTCTGGATGCTACAGACAGATAGTGTTGTTTTCAGATGGAGAGCTGTGTCTTAATTATGTCTCAGCTCTCACTGGTGTAATTACCCCACAGAGGGGGTGGAGTACTCCCATAGGTCACTTCAGATATGTCCAACATACTGTGCACTGTTTTGTGTTAGTGTATTCTCCTTGTACTCTCCTCACGGTGGCCCGTCTCATTATCATGTGTGAGTGCATGGCCGGTTGACAGGCCCAGTCCCTCCACAGTTTGACCTTGGCTGTCACACTGTATTAGTGGAGGGGCTTGGAGCACACAGCTTTTGTCACAGCGCATAAACGCTCTTTCAGGACTCAGCGGCTGCTGGACAGGAGACGATCATCCCTCCCCGTGTCCCACCCCTCAAATAGGCGGCCCTTAGTGCTGGATACCAGCCAAGATGTGTCACTGAGACGAGCGCTCTGCAGTGTCATCTACCCACCTACATCCACCTCCCTGTCTAACAGGCCAGGGTTGCAGTGTGTTCTGACAGTTTAGTCTAAGATCTGTCTAAGGAGCTGTGATCATACCACATGTACTGTACCTCTTGTCCCTGGAAATGGTCCAGGAGTTCAATTGGTTGAAGTTGATTTCATTCTTAGATGGACTCAATACATTTAGGATAATGACGCACCTATAAAATCAGTCCACAGACAGTTCAGGTTTTTAGTCCTAGTTTGGGTTCTGGTACAGCAGTCCCTCTTGGCACTGAGGATCCAGACTGAGAGAGAATGAGGCAGTGTGTGTAATTGGACATGGACATGGGGAAGACAGGCATCGTAGCATGGCCGGTGGGTGTCCATGTGAAGGACGAGCTCAGTTGACATGAATCCTCTCTAACGAGCAGCGAGCTGACATTAATCAGCTGACATTAATCCCATCAGAGCAGAGTTGTAGCTCTCTGGGCGATGATCATGATACAGAATTCTTGGTTCCCCTGACCGCTTGGCACCATGCCCCCCCCCCTGCACCCCTGTCACTCCTAAAGGCAGATTAGAACAGAGATGACCACCCTTGCCCCCCCCCCCCCCCCCCACCCTCACCCCCTCCACCCAGTGTCAGAGGCCCCAGGGGTGTTCCGTATGACACAAGATACCAGGTCTGTCCAGATCAGTTTCATTTGCACTGGGCAGAAGGCTATGATATGGACTAGTGGAAGGACCAAGACCCTCTCTCTTTGTCTGTATATGTCCATCTCTCTGTCCATTCAGTCTGGGGTTGTATTAGTGTTTTGCTGTGTCTTGATGAGTAGCTACCCTAGTGGGGTGCCAAGGCACCACTACTCAGTGGCTTGTGTTCAGAAGCTTTTTTGTGACAGTAACACTTCCAGAAAAGAGACATGATACGTAACAGAGACTATTGATCAAATCTAGGGCTAATTTCAAGCAGGAGGAGACTGAATTCACCTAAATTCCAAAACTATGACAGTGTTAGAGATGTTGTCCTCACTAAACCTGTGAGCCTCATGCCAGTTCCTCATCTCCATGAATAGTTTAGTATCTGCTGTCCAGGAGCAAGTGTTTAAAGAGAGATGAGTCCTATCAATGAGTGGCTCTGTAACAAGCAGCTTCTCCCCACAGTCCCTGTACTGTCAGTGTATAAGGCCTGACGTCCCTGCCTGCCTGCCTGCCTGCCTGCCTGCCTGCCTCACCGCAGTACTACTAGTGATGGTTAGGCTCTGTCCTTGGCTGTACTACGCTCTGTCTTTAGGTAATACGTGCTCTTGGATCATGAGATGAGAATGAGATCACTGCTGGTTGAGGGGAGTTTGGCCCATGTTGACGTGGCCCTGGCCCTGGAGGAAGCCAGCAGGCAGGCAGGGAGCAGGAATCCTGGCTAGGGTGATTAGGATCCTGGATACTTAGAGAAGAGCCAGGAGGCTAGAGGCTCACTGATGGTTAGCCATCTGAATCACAGGCTGATGGACACGGGTCTGGACTGAGGTCCTGTATCTAGCAGCACCCCAGGAACACGTCCTGGTGTCCTTTCCCGCTTTCGCTGAGCGTCTTCCCAAGTACTCTGTGTGAAGGAATGTTACATTGTCTAGCCCATACACATCCACCTACAGTATACTACAGATTCAAATCAACTTAAACATCTTATCATACATTTCTGTCTGACACTCGTATGGTACTTTAGCGACATATTTCTGTCTGACACTCGTATAGTACTTTAGCGCCATATTTCTGTCTGACACTCGTATAGTACTTTAGCGCCATATTTCTGTCTGACACTCGTATGGTACTTTAGCGCCATATTTCTGTCTGACACTCGTATAGTACTTTAGCGCCATATTTCTGTCTGACACTCGTATAGTACTTTAGCGCCATATTTCTGTCTGACACTCGTATGGTACTTTAGCGCCATATTTCTGTCTGACACTCGTATAGTACTTTAGCGCCATATTTCTGTCTGACACTCGTATAGTACTTTAGCGCCATATTTCTGTCTGACACTCGTATGGTATATTAGCGCCATATTTCTGTCTGACACTCGTATTGTACTTTAGCGCCATATTTCTGTCTGACACTCGTATGGCACATTAGCGCCATATTTCTGTCTGACACTCATATGGCACATTAGCGCCATATTTCTGTCTGACACTCGTATGGTACTTTAGCGCCATATTTCTGTCTGACACTCGTATAGTACTTTAGCGCCATATTTCTGTCTGACACTCGTATAGTACTTTAGCGCCATATTTCTGTCTGACACTCGTATAGTACTTTAGCGCCATATTTCTGTCTGACACTCGTATAGTACTTTAGCGCCATATTTCTGTCTGACACTCGTATAGTACTTTAGCGCCATATTTCTGTCTGACACTCGTATAGTACTTTAGCGCCATATTTCTGTCTGACACTCGTATAGTACTTTAGCGCCATATTTCTGTCTGACACTCGTATGGTACTTTAGCGCCATATTTCTGTCTGACACTCGTATGGCACATTAGCGCCATATTTCTGTCTGACACTCGTATGGTACTTTAGCGCCATATTTCTGTCTGACACTCGTATAGTACTTTAGCGCCATATTTCTGTCTGACACTCGTATAGTACTTTAGCGCCATATTTCTGTCTGACACTCGTATAGTACTTTAGCGCCATATTTCTGTCTGACACTCGTATAGTACTTTAGCGCCATATTTCTGTCTGACACTCGTATAGTACTTTAGCGCCATATTTCTGTCTGACACTCGTATAGTACTTTAGCGCCATATTTCTGTCTGACACTCGTATAGTACTTTAGCGCCATATTTCTGTCTGACACTCGTATGGTACTTTAGCGCCATATTTCTGTCTGACACTCGTATGGCACATTAGCGCCATATTTCTGTCTGACACTCGTATGGTACTTTAGCGCCATATTTCTGTCTGACACTCGTATAGTACTTTAGCGCCATATTTCTGTCTGACACTCGTATAGTACTTTAGCGCCATATTTCTGTCTGACACTCGTATGGTATATTAGCGCCATATTTCTGTCTGACACTCGTATTGTACTTTAGCGCCATATTTCTGTCTGACACTCGTATGGCACATTAGCGCCATATTTCTGTCTGACACTCATATGGCACATTAGCGCCATATTTCTGTCTGACACTCGTATGGTACTTTAGCGCCATATTTCTGTCTGACACTCGTATAGTACTTTAGCGCCATATTTCTGTCTGACACTCGTATAGTACTTTAGCGCCATATTTCTGTCTGACACTCGTATAGTACTTTAGCGCCATATTTCTGTCTGACACTCGTATAGTACTTTAGCGCCATATTTCTGTCTGACACTCGTATAGTACTTTAGCGCCATATTTCTGTCTGACACTCGTATAGTACTTTAGCGCCATATTTCTGTCTGACACTCGTATAGCACTTTAGCGCCATATTTCTGTCTGACACTCGTATGGTACTTTAGCGCCATATTTCTGTCTGACACTCGTATGGCACATTAGCGCCATATTTCTGTCTGACACTCGTATGGTACTTTAGCGCCATATTTCTGTCTGACACTCGTATAGTACTTTAGCGCCATATTTCTGTCTGACACTCGTATAGTACTTTAGCGCCATATTTCTGTCTGACACTCGTATAGTACTTTAGCGCCATATTTCTGTCTGACACTCGTATAGTACTTTAGCGCCATATTTCTGTCTGACACTCGTATAGTACTTTAGCGCCATATTTCTGTCTGACACTCGTATAGTACTTTAGCGCCATATTTCTGTCTGACACTCGTATAGTACTTTAGCGCCATATTTCTGTCTGACACTCGTATGGTACTTTAGCGCCATATTTCTGTCTGACACTCGTATGGCACATTAGCGCCATATTTCTGTCTGACACTCGTATGGTACTTTAGCGCCATATTTCTGTCTGACACTCGTATAGTACTTTAGCGCCATATTTCTGTCTGACACTCGTATAGTACATTAGCACTATAATTATTTTCAATCATAATGCATTTGTAATCAGAACCCTATAGTTGTTCTTTAAGAGTTAGCTTTTGCTACTACTCTAATTTATGCAAATATATGCTGGTGTCATGGGCTATAATGTGGTATGCTGGTGTCATGGGCTATAATGTGGTATGCTGGTGTCATGGGCTATAATGTGGTATGCTGGTGTCATGGGCTATAATGTGGTATGCTGGTGTCATGGGCTATAATGTGGTATGATGATGGATGGTAATTTTTTGTGAGAATCAAACAAGGTTCTTTGTCGCCACAAGCTCAAAGCGTCAAAAGACATGTATGTCTCAGTGATTTCAGAGTGGCTGGAGCCAATCTCCAGAAATAATAATTTTACTGTGCTGCACATTTCATGCCTTTTGAAGGGACTTTAAGGCCATTGGACATTAGAGCAAGAAACATCAAAACACAGAAACCCTCAAAGCCACATCTGAATGCATGCAATGGCAGTCACTAACCTTAAATTAGCCTTTTTAAGATTGAGATTGAAACCAAGATGCACATTAAAGCCTAGATGAGTAACATTTTACCAGATGGTACAGAACATGAGAATAGAGCCCAGACATTTGAGAAATATCCCCCCT
Source organism: Salmo trutta (assembly GCF_901001165.1). Classification (NCBI taxonomy): domain Eukaryota; kingdom Metazoa; phylum Chordata; class Actinopteri; order Salmoniformes; family Salmonidae; genus Salmo; species Salmo trutta. The sequence continues at coordinate 10,719,211 of NC_042974.1, forward strand.
CTTAAAATGGACAAGTTGTAATGGAAGTGTGCTATAAGCAGTTTCTGCCCTTGCTGACCTGTAGATAGATAAGGTTTGAATGGGTACGTGGTTCTGTGGGGGCCGTGGGCACCCACAGGCAGTAGAACCTGCTGATGGGAGGACGGCTCTTTAGTAATAGCTGGAACGGAGCAAATTCAATGGCTAGAAACCATCTGTTTGTATTTGATACCATTCCACTGACTCCACTCCAGCCATTACCACAAGCCTGTCCTCCCCAATTAAGGTGCCTCCAACATCCATGTGGACAACAATGTGCCACCCTGCTGTCCCACTGGTGGCCAAGTGACATGCTAGGGCGCCAACGCTCCTGCTCAGCCGTGTGTGTGTGTGGTAAACATTGGTGACATTTTTTGTGTGTGTGATTAGTGTCTGTCAACAGATTGATGTGAGTGGCTGTGAGGCCTTGCTCTTTTCAGACATGCTCTGCGGTGGCAGCTGGAGTGCGGCGTTGACGGGGCCACATGCTGACTGGGCGCTTCCTGCCTCCTAGCGCCACACGTGAGACTGACGGCCGTTGACAACTGCCATTTGGACCCTTTTCTGTGCGAAAAATGTCATTTTCCGACAAGACCAGGGCATGTATCTGATCGTCAATCCTCTGGCCACAGTCCCCCGGGTCAGGCTTTACAGCTGATTGAACAATGGGGCAAAGCTGTTTGAGCTGCGTGTGTGTGTATTATTCAACATACTGTGAACGTACATTTGAACACACATTCCTCATTTGTTTCTAGTCACTCTATGCGCAAGAGAGAGACTTCTGTTCTTCCTCAAAATAAAATGTCAGAAATGGTCGATTACATACTGGTGTGTATAAAGAAATAGAAGTTGTTACAGAGCCATTCACACAGATGCATTACTCTCACTGAACACCCTATAAGCAACACTAAAAGAGCCAGTTTGCTCTTTGAAGAGTTACTCAAAGGCTGTATGGCCGTTTTGTTCCAGGATCAGCTGATTGGAACCATGTGGCAAGACAGTCAGGTAGTTGAATATAGAGGTTGGACCAAGCCTTGCTCATCATTATTTGAATGATGCCAATGACGGTATTGTTGAAGCTGTTTAGACCATGGAATTTTGAATTTAGTGATTGCTGATTGGTGACGTCACAGAGGATTGTTCCAATGATATCAGAAGAAAATATTCTGCATTTGAGGTCATAAAGTAGGACAATAATATTATCTGATCTGTGGGTGGTGATGTCACAAAGGAGAATAATTATTTTGTAAATAGTGATGTCACAAAGTAAAACTGTCTTTGTAAGCTTGATGGATTGAGGAGATGGACATTTTCAGTTCAGTGAGTTGTGGGTTTTTAATTGGAGAAAGATGAGTCCTTGTTATGGTGTTGAAGACCCACTCTTGTCTCAGTGCAACCCCAACGTGACCTTTGTGTAGCCCAATGGAAGAAATGGCCCAAAGCAGACCGAGTTTCATCTTGTTTGGGGGATTTGCTGCATCCTGTCTCTGTTTCACAGTTTTGTGTATCATTTCAGCACGATGGTATTGTCCATGCTCCTATCTAACAGATCTGATGATGAACTTTAATTAAGGGTCGTTTGAGCGAGGGGTCCAGGGGGGTGTAGTATCAAAGCTTGTATCCGTCTCTCCCAATGTCAGTCATGACTGGCCATCAGGGGCAGTGCCCTGGAGGAGGGTGAGAGAGAGCGGGGGATACAGTAAAACTGGGGATCGGAGGGGGCTTGGCTGTGACTTTGCCCCAGGATGGGGACCAGGGACAAGGGTCTGAGTATGTGAGTGACAACCCAGAAGGGCCACCAAGTCATCCGTTTCACTCAGAGGCAGCCGTTGACTTTGTGCGTGTGTGTGTGTGTGTGTGTGTGTGTGTGTGTGTGTGTGTGTGTGTGTGTGTGTGTGTGTGTGTGTGTGTGTGTGTGTGTGTGTGTGTGTAGCAGTGTTTGTGTCCACTTAGGCCAGAGCACAGGGCACAGACAACCTTCTGCTTGCTGCCACAGCGATGCCTTTGCCATGACGATGGCCTGGGTGCCGTGGAGACGAGGGGTCAAGGCTGACTCTATGACAGGGCCACTCCGGGCTGCTACCCAGCTGCCCCGGCAGCGCTACTAATTAATTCTGAAATTATAGTGGCCTCTATCTCTGTCTCTCCCCCCCTTCCTCTCAGTCTATCCATTCTCATATGACTGCAGAGTTCTTTGGGGGACAGAGACTAGCTGTGCAGGGACACTATCCCCTGGGACAGAGACCAGCTGTACAGGGACACTATAACCTGGGACAGAGACCAGCTGTGCAGGGACACTATCCCCTGGGACAGAGACCAGCTGTGCAGGGACACTATCCCCTGGGACAGAGACTAGCTGTACAGGAACACTATCCCCTGGGACAGAGACTAGCTGTGCAGGGACACTATCCCCTGGGACAGAGACTAGCTGTGCAGGGACTCTATCCCCTGGGACAGAGACTAGCTGTGCAGGGACACTATCCCCTGGGACAGAGACTAGCTGTGCAGGAACACTATCCCCTGGGACAGAGACCAGCTGTACAGGGACTCTATCCCCTGGGACAGAGACCAGCTGTACAGGGACTCTATCCCCTGGGACAGAGACTAGCTGTGCAGGGACACTATCCCCTGGGACAGAGACTAGCTGTACAGGAACACTATCCCCTGGGACAGAGACTAGCTGTGCAGGGACACTATCCCCTGGGACAGAGACTAGCTGTACAGGAACACTATCCCCTCGGAGAGAGACTAGCTGTGCAGGGACACTATCCCCTGGGACAGAGACTAGCTGTACAGGAACACTATCCCCTGGGACAGAGACTAGCTGTGCAGGGACACTATCCCCTGGGACAGAGACTAGCTGTACAGGAACACTATCCCCTGGGACAGAGACTAGCTGTACAGGAACACTATCCCCTGGGACAGAGACTAGCTGTGCAGGGACACTATCCCCTGGGACAGAGACTAGCTGTACAGGAACACTATCCCCTGGGACAGAGACTAGCTGTACAGGAACACTATCCCCTGGGACACAGACTAGCTGTGCAGGGACACTATCCCCTGGGACACAGACTAGCTGTGCAGGGACACTATCCCCTGGGACAGAGACCAGCTGTACAGGGACACTGTCCCCTGGGACAGAGACTAGCTGTGCAGGGACACTATCCCCTGGGATAGAGATCAGCTGTGCAGGGACACTATCCCCTGGGACAGAGACTAGCTGTGACGGGACACTATCCCCTGGGACACAGACCAGCTGTGCAGGGACACTATCCCCTGGGACAGAGACCAGCTGTGCAGGGACACTATCCCCTGGGACAGAGACTAGCTGTGACAGGACACTATCCCCTGGGACAGAGACTAGCTGTACAGACTCTCTTTCAATTGACCCAAAGCATCCCAATATGTCGCATGTCAGTTAATAAGGAAGAGACAGATTGTGTGTGTTCATTTGTTGCTTGCTCTATTCCCTGTCTCTGTGGTTGCTGCCTCTGACGTAGAGGGAGAGCCATGGCCTTGTCAGTGGATGGATATCCTTGTTCTGTCAGAGATCATTAGGCCTTGTTCTAAGAGCCTGGTGTTGGCCTGCTATCAAACTGTCAACACTGAAAGGCTACTCTTCCCGTTCACTGGTCACCTGCCATTTCTCTGGAACTTTGTGTGTGTGTGTGTGTGTGTGTGTGTGTGTGTGTGTGTGTGTGTGTGTGTGTACATGAACTTGTGTATATTTATATTGTGTGCTTTGAAACGTGTGGTCAATATGTGTGTTTGTCAGAGGTGTCAGTCTAGATGGGCCAGTGTCTGAGGAGCTGCCTCCAGGCTCTGGAGTGGTGAGAGAGGGAGGGAGACAGAAAGAAAGAGACGGGAGAACAGAACAACCACCCTGTCGCTTCACGCTTGTGCCTGTGTGTCAGTTTGGCTTGTGGCCTTTGCTAGGGTCCTCCTATATCCATACAGGACATGATCTTATGTCTGTCGCCATGGCCTGCGGTTGGTCCCTGCTTCACTGTCTACTCTACATGGTCCTATCCCTGTCTTTCTGTCAGTGTTTATTGTAGCTCTCTAGTTTGTCAGCCTCTTTGTCTGTCCCTCTGTATTTCTCACCTTTTTTTTGTCTCGTCTGTCCTGTTCAATGTGACTGTGTTTGTTTGTCCCTCTGCCTCTCTTTGTGAGAAGGATGTGTCTTGGTGTGTTCCCTGCACTGTGGCCTTTCTAATCCATCTGATTGTCTTATTAATGAGCAGTTTGCCGGCTCAATCTACTCTGACCGCACTGAAGGTCATGTGCCACCACTCGTTAGCGCTGTTGCTACGATGACATGTCAGCTGTCAGCAGAGAGAGAGGGAGAGCTGATGAAAATACAGTCATCAGAGGAGGTGAAAGGGGGATGAAAAGAGAGAGGGAACGCTGATGAAAAGACAGTCAGAGTAGGTGAAAGGGGGAGGCGAAAGATGGGAAAAGAGAGAGGAGACAAGTTCATTTGAAGTGTGATTCTTGTCGGAAGGTTTCTGCCGGCTGTCGCTAAGAGGATGGTAGTAATTGGCAATGTTGTCATGGAAGAGCTTTGGGCTTGTGATGTGGCTGTATTGAGAAGGGTATTTGTATTTATTATGGATCCCCTGCTGCCAAAGCAGCAGCTACTCTTCCTGGGGTCCAGCAAAATTAAGGCAGTTTATACAATTTAAAAAACATTACTATACATTCACAGATTTCACAACACACTGTGTGCCCTCAGGCCCCTACTCCACCACTACCACATATCTACAGTACTATATCCATATGTATGTATAGTGCGTATGTTATTGTGTGTGTGTGTGTGTGTGTGTGTGTGTGTGTGTGTGTGTGTGTGTGTGTGTGTGTGTGTGTGTGTGTGTGTGTGTGTGTGTGTGTGTCAATGCTTGTGTTGCTTCACAGTCTCCGCTGTTCCATAAGGTGTTTTTTAATATGTTTTTTAAATCTAATTTTACTGCTGGCATGAGTTACTTGATGTGGAATAGAGTTCCATGTAGTCATGGCTCTATGTAGTACTGTGTGCCTCCCATAGTCTGTTCTGGACTTGGTGATTGTGAAGAGACCTCTTGTGGCATGTCTTGTAGGGTATGCATGGGTAACCTGGAAGAGGTTTGGTTGTACCTACAGTGAGTGTGAGAGGGACAGGCACTGACCTCGCATCACAAAGGTCAGCTAGAGATGTACTCTGAGGAGAGATACTCCCCCATCGGATCTGTCTATCCAAGAGGAAGAGGATATCCTACCGATGGAGGAGGGATCAGAGGCATGACTTTATGATGATGCCTCTAACCGAACATGGAGGATAATATGGCAACTGTGAGATTAATAAATTAGTATAATATTAATGTTCTCAATTCCCCCACCATTGTGCATTCGTTAGCCTTCAGTCGTTAGCCTTCAGTCGTTAGCCTATAATAGATGCATAACTCAGTGGTAGTAGTTCTATCATCCTCCTTTCAACAGCAACTTTAAAATGGTCCCAAAATGTAAATTTAAACATTACTGTGGCTAGGTTTGACTGAGCTTCATATGATGATGATATTATTGCTAATTATTTCCTCATTATTCTGTGTTTTGTTATTTGTTTAATACGCCTGGTGTTTATGTGCCAGACATCTTATTCTGAAGTGCTAAGCCTATTCTGTCTCAAGTTCCCAATAAGGATTTAATGATGTATTTAATTATGTATCAGTTGTCACCTTCTGGTGAAGCAAACAGTAGCAGTACACCTACCAGTACTCTGGGTGGCAGTAGTGTCCCACGCATGTCCTGGGTTCTCTGTTATGCATGGTTGTGAATATTCTCTATCTTTGCCTTTCTGATCCACATTCACACAAACACTCGTCTTGGAGGTTGAGTCCATTAGGTAATGATTAGTTCAGAGAATTTATCCTGTCCTTTAACTCTGCTCTCACCCTGCTTTGTCTTAAGTCTGGCGAGGCACTACCTTTTGGCATTTGCCCTCACATCAGATATATTTTTTAAGGGGAGGATGGACTTGTGGTAATGACTGGAGCAGAATATGTGGATTGGTGTCAAACACATAGTTTGATGCCATTCCATTCGCTCCATTCTAACCATTATTATGAGCGGTCCTCCCCTCAGTGAGAACAGAATATTTTAGTACAAAGGAGAGGCTGGATGAAAACAGGAGTATGTAGCCGCACACTGTATATCTCTGAAATACTCAAGAACCTTTTGACAATAGTGTAACAATACGAGTGGGCCTTAGTATGAGTGAAGTACTTCAGCCACCGGTTGACTACTGTTGGGTGATGCTAGCTGCTCCTGTACACTTCCAGTCATTGTGCTAACGCTAGTTAGCAATGGTTCCAGAAACTACCTTCAACTTCCTTCAAACTGCACGCAGAAACATACACATGATATTTATAAGTTCATCTGACTCTGGGGGAGTAGAAAACAGGACTTCATCTGACTCACAATCGAGGCAGGGGCGTCTCAGCATCAACAGCAAGACAGGGGCGTATCAGCATCACCAGCGAGGCAATGGCGTCTCAGCATCACCAGCGAGGCATGGGCGTCCATCTACAGTGCGAGCCCAGAAGCAGTGAAGGAGATGCTTGATCTGGACCCAAACCTTAGGAATGCAGGTAAGATTAACCTCAGTCAATGGACCTGTCATGCCAAATTCTGACCAGCCTATGTAATGAACCAGCTCTGCTGTCTGGTCTGGCCCGTCAGATCTCATCTCTGCAGTCTGGTCTGGCCCGTCAGATCTCATCTCTGCAGTCTGGTCCGGTTCGTCAGATCTCATCTCTGCAGTCTGGTCTGGCCCGTCAGATCTCATCTCTGCAGTCTGGTCTGGCCCGTCAGATCTCATCTCTGCAGTCTGGTCTGGCCCGTCAGATCTCATCTCTGCAGTCTGGCCTGGCCCGACAGATCTCATCTCTGTAGTCTGGTCTGGCCCGTCAAATCTCATCTCTGCTGTCTGGCCTGGCCCGTCAGATCTCATCTCTGCTGTCTGGCCTGGTTCGTCAGATCTCATCTCTGCAGTCTGGTCTGGCCCGTCAGATCTCATCTCTGCAGTCTTGCCTGGCCCGTCAGATCTCATCTCTGCAGTCTTGCCTGGCCTGTCAGATCTCATCTCTGCAGTCTGGTCCGGTTCGTCAGATCTCATCTCTGCAGTCTGGTCTGGTCCGTCAGATCTCATCTCTGCAGTCTGGTCTGGTCCGTCAGATCTCATCTCTGCAGTCTGGTCCGGTTCGTCAGATCTCATCTCTGCAGTCTGGTCTGGTCCGTCAGATCTCATCTCTGCAGTCTGGTCTGGTCCGTCAGATCTCATCTCTGCAGTCTGGTCCGGTTCGTCAGATCTCATCTCTGCAGTCTGGTCTGGTCCGTCAGATCTCATCTCTGCAGTCTGGTCTGGTCCGTCAGATCTCATCTCTGTAGTCTGGTCTGGCCCGTCAAATCTCATCTCTGCTGTCTGGCCTGGCCCGTCAGATCTCATCGTCCCCACTGTGTGCCTGGAAGGTGAGAGAGCGGATGCATTGCACCACTGACACCACTGTAGGCTTGCCTGGCTGCCTGCTTGCCTGGCTGCCAGCTTGCCTGCCTACTTGCCTGCCTGTCTGTTTGTGGGTCTATCCACTAAACTACTCAGTCATGAAGGGGTCAACTTTGACACAAAATATCCCCTCTGGTTATGTTTCCCAGGACCTTCTAACACCACTATTTTTTTAAGGTCAATGACTTCAGTTGTAGCACTGACATTTACCTGCAACTATTCCTTACTTAACATCAGTCAATACTGACATGGTGCCCTGGTTATGACAAACTCCTCTAGTTCCTTATCCCAGCAGTCTGGTCATCTCTGTAGATCTCAAGTTGCTGTGAAATCTGACTTCCTTCAGTGTCCAAGTTGTGTGACAGACCACACAAGCTCTCTCCACTCTGCACAATCCGTCATCTCAAACACAGAAAAACATTGAAGAAACTCTGGAAAATAATCAAACCCTCTCCAAAACAGGATTGGAGAAATATGTCAGACTTCCTCTATAAAAACAGTAAATCAAGCTAGGGATTTATTCATAAATTGTTCTCTGGTCGAGAGCACTAGCAAGCCCAGGGAGCCATATTTATCCACTTAATGGAAGGCGTGAGTAACTGTTTTATTTCGGATGTGTGTAATAATGTGGTGACATTTAGCTTGGATGCAGTGGAGTAGAATGGTGAGGAGGACATTGTAGAAATATTGTTCTGTGGGTGAATGAAGAGGGAGTGTGTTTTCAGTATTTGGATGTGCTTGTTAGGAGGGAGAGTTTTTATTACAAAAACGGCCTTAAGGGCATGTTTTACACCCCACTTCCCAGTTATAGAGATCTCCCCCTGCCCTGGTCCGTCTCCACTCCCCTGAGATGGAGATCTCCCCCTGCCCTGGTCCGTCTCTACTCCCCTGAGAAGGAGATCTTACCCCTGCCCTGGTCAGTCTCTAGTCCCCTGAGAGGGAGATCTTCCCCTGCCCTGGTCAGTCTCTAGTCCCCTGAGAGGGAGATCTTCCCCCTGCCCTGGTCAGTCTCTAGTCCCCTGAGAGGGAGATCTTCCCCCTGCCCTGGTCAGTCTCTACTCCCCTGAGAGGGAGATCTTCCCCCTGCCCTGGTCAGTCTCTAGTCCCCTGAGAGGGAGATCTTCCCCCTGCCCTGGTCAGTCTCTACTCCCCTGAGAGGGAGATCTTCCCCCTGCCCTGGTCAGTCTCTAGTCCCCTGAGAGGGAGATCTTCCCCCTGCCCTGGTCAGTCTCTACTCCCCTGAGAGGGAGATCTTCCCCCTGCCCTGGTCAGTCTCTAGTCCCCTGAGATGGAATACTGGTGTCCCCTAGTGTCAAAATATTATCACAACACCCTTAGATTATCCAATGCCCCATTGGCAGGAATGGATACAGGATTCTTACCTGAAGGTTATGACATTGAGTGGGAGACAGTGCTGGCTAGAATTTGAGCATTTTGCTGAGTGGCTAGAGTGGATAGTTCAGTATCTAGACTGGTGAATGCATTAAAGTGTGTGTATTTAAATCAGTGACGACGTAAAAGTGTTTTGTTACGGATTCAATATGTGATTGTGTGTGAATATGTAAGTATACAGCTTGATTGTAGCCTATGTTACAGCATACAAGACGACAAGACTATCTGATAGTGATGCGGGTCTGTGTTTGAATAACCACGCTGATTATTAATATTGGACTGTTGGATGATATGGTCAAGTGTGTCATGGTGGAGGATTGTCAGATGTGAGGCTGAGCGCGAGTCGGTTTGTAAGAGGTGGAGGATATGGTCAAGTGTGTCATGGTGGAGGACTGTCGGATGTGAGGCTGAGCGCGAGTCGGTTTGTAGGAGGTGGAGGATATGGTGGTGTGTTTTGCTAGATGACTCGCTGGATGAACGTAGTTGAGGTGTGACTGGGACGGAGGAGCATGTGGAATCAATGCCTCACTCTCTTACATCTCTCCTTGGAAGCCTGTGGGCAACTGCTGCATGCAACAATATTTACACAGGGATGGTGTTTCAGCCCAGGCCTTGTACAGCACACACAAGCACTTCTCTCTGAGTCCTCTGGCAGAAATGCAGGGGTCATCTGAAAGCAGAAACTACATGCATTCTCTCCAGCACTTATTGAAAAGTTGACTAGCCAAGCTAAAGATTCACCAAAGAGAGGACTCTGACATGGACTGGATGTATGGTAGTTCTCCAGTGCAGCTGATGTGCTCTCTCTCATAGACTGTCATGTTCAGTTCATTGGCGACGTCACAACTTGTGTAAAGATGTTGTTTTAAATGCTAGGTCCCTAGCATTTGTTGAACTTGTTGAACTGTTTCTAAATGAAAACAAACACACTCAGCTGGTCCCATTCACCAAACGTAATTATCTTGTCATTGGCATATAAACATACGACGTTCACAAGCTCTCACCGGGGTTCAATTTCTCTTTAATTAGAGTTGTATTGGCTTTAAATAGTTTGTGGTATTAGATCTATATCCATCTATTTAGAGACTACTGCTGACAACCTCTTTTTAATCTATATGGAATAGGAGCGTTTGTGTGTGTGTGTGTGTGTGTGTGTGTGTGAGAGAGCTTGTCTGTGTATGTGTGTCCCAATAATCTCTATTTTCTCCTGAAGTGAATACTCCTTAAGAACTTCCCACAAATCTAAAGACATTGTATTTGTTGAGGAATGGGCTAGAGGGAGTTTCCACCAGCCATTTCCTTACACATTAGTGAAGGGAAGTGAACAAGTACACACTATGGGGGAAGAAGTGCTAATTGGGACATAACCAGTGTGTTTATGTGAAAAGAATGTGTGTCTCCAAATCTGTCCTCGGGACAGGTGGGGGGAGTTGAGTGACAGGTGCAGGAACGCTAATTGGCTAGCAGCCATAGAGTTCATTACGGTGATAGGTGGTATGGGGGGATAATAAGAAATGACCTGCCCTTAGGCTGGCCCGTAACATAGTGATTTGCATATTTTATATGTTTAATCAAGACTGTTAGTATATGAAAGATGTCATTTATTGTATTAATTTTCATGATCCCTGCTGGGATTTTAGAAGACAATGTATATGTTTGCGTGTATTAGTTAGGTCTATAATAATTAGTTTGTTTGTGTTGGGCTGTTCTTTTCCCAGTATACATAGGGAGATGTATTCAGAACCCGCTGGCTGAGCTGGTGAAGACTGACCCCAAACACATCAGCATTGGAAACTACCAGGTTAGTGATTCTTTACACCCACAGTCCTCATACTGTCTTCTACCTCATCTCCTCCTCTTTGACCCCAGTCTTTTCCATTGCCTGCCCAGAGCAGAGTGTTGGTATTGAAATGATATTCATGGCTAGTCCAAACAGAAGTTAGCAGGAGCAGTGAGCTAATCCTAGTCCTGCCTGTTTGCTCTCGCCGCCTCATGTCATGACTAATCCATTTTTCTCCTCAAATTAATTCAATTAGGCCCTCTAGAGCTGGGACAAGTTTGTTTTTTCTCTTGCCATTGCTTGCTCTCTTTCTCTCTCTCTCTTTCTCTCTACATTTCTATCTCGCTCTACCTTTCTCCCTCTTTCTGCAAAAAAAAAATCTAAAGTGAAAGAAGAGAAAAGGCTTTGTGTATTTCCCCCGCTGTAGAGCCGTGATGTAATTAGGCGATGGAACCAAACAGAATGTGTCTGTGCCCTTTGTCCGGATAGAGGTGGAGAAGAGAGGAGTGATGGGTGCTGACTGTACCCCTAGAGAAGCTCTCGTTGAAGTTGGACACTGGAGCTGGAGGCAGCGCAGTGCATTCTAGGTGGTGGACATTCCGTTGAATAACAGAACCTCTGTGCAGAAGGACAATGATAGACGGAGATGTCTGGGTGTATTCAAACAAACTGAGAAAGCATAATAAACCACAGACCCACTCGGATATGTCTGTTCCTGCACACACACACACTTACAAACACCTACACACACACTTACAAACACCTACACACACACTTACAAACACCTACACACACACTTAAACACCTACACACACACTTAAACACCTACACACACACTTAAACACCTACACACACACTTAAACACCTACACACACACTTACAAACACCTACACACACACTTACAAACACCTACACACACACTTAAACACCTACACACACACTTAAACACCTACACACACACTTAAACACCTACACACACACTTAAACACCTACACACACACTTACAAACACCTACACACACACTTACAAACACCTACACACACACTTACACACACACTTACAAACACCTACACACACACTTAAACACCTACACACACACTTAAACACCTACACACACACTTACAAACACCTACACACACACTTACAAACACCTACACACACACTTACAAACACCTACACACACACTTACAAACACCTACACACTCACTTACAAACACCTACACACACACTTACAAACACCTACACAAACATCATTTAGAAATGAACATGAAGTTCAAGTGTAAACACAAATATGCACATAGGCCTCCTACACACGGGCCCTCGTCCAAGTGCAAGGTCTCCTGTCCTTTACTCTCCCCTCCTCTCTTCTCCCCTCATCTCTTCTCCTCTCTCCACTTCTCCTCTCCTCAGTGTTTGGTTTCTGTCTCCAGTCTAACTGAAAGCAGATGTTTCAGTGCCCTGGGAGAAGAAGACTTAGCCCACAAGTTGCCTTTCACAACGCACTGCCCTTAGACACACACAGACAGACACACACACAGACACACACACACACACACACACACACACAGGCTCACTCACAGAAGAATGCAACTGTGAAATATGGGGCTGAGAGATAAATGATGCACCCCCCCTCCCCCAAAGTTCTCTTAGCCTCCACTCTACTGTATTCCAGCCCAGTCTGAGTGCCTCTTCTCTCCCCCGCTCTCATTACCCCTTTCTCCCCTGCTCAACAGACCCAGACTGCTGCGTGGGCTGACCTCTCCAGACTGCTAGCCAAGACAGCTCTGGTCAGCCAGCCAGTCCCCCCGTTCCCCCGTCCCCATCCCCCGTGGGCTGTGGGTCTGACACACCGTGTGCCCCTCCCGGCGTGGGTCATGATGACGTCCCCCCTTGCGTCTGTCAGCGCGGAGGGTTTATTTACCCTGTCACATAATCTGAGAGGGAGAGGGAACCGGAGCCGGGCGTTTGGGGCTGAGACGTGATGAGTGATGTGGGGACCAGAGAGTGGAGGGAGACTGATACTGGAGGGGGGAGAGCAGGCCCCAGTGGCCAAGCAGCCTCACAGAGTAACACTGAAATCTAGTGTAGTGTACAGGGCTCAGTGGAGGGTTGTTTGATCTCTCAAGCTCAGTGTCTTTTGTTCTTGTCTTTAATATGTTAGAATGAACAGTTCCAGCTATAACAAAATGTTTTGTTACTTATCGTTGACTGTCTTTATTTATTAGAAGTATTCATAGATTTACTTGATGTGTTATGGATAGTATATGAATCTATAATTTCGTCCAAAATGTGATTCCAATGTATCTTTTTGTAGATAAGAGTTCTAAGATACCCTAAAGGCTGTCACGACTTCCGCCAGAGTCGGTCCCTCTCCTTGCTCGAGCGGTGTTCGGTGGTCGACGTCACCGGCCTTCTAGCCATCAACGATCCACTTTTCATTTTCCATTTATTTTGTTTTTGTTTTTTACACACCTGGTTTCAATTCCCCCATTTACATGTTCATTATTTAACCCTCTGGTTTCCCCCATGTTTGTGTGCGTGTTTGTTTTATTGTAAGGCTCTATCTGACGGCTGGTATATTGTTACCAGGTTTGTTATTACGCCCGTTTATTTCATGGTACCGGTATTTTTCCAGCACCATAGTATTGTTTTTATACTGGTGTTTTTCTTGAATTAATAAACTTGTCCACGCATCTCAGCTCTCCTGCGCCTGACTCCTTTCACCAGTTACCCACAGCCTTGACAAAGGCTGGCAAAATGATGTCTAATGGTTTTTGAATGATCTACAATCTTTCTTTGCAGAAGGATAATGTGTGTATTTTTCCTGACATAAACACAGTGGCTGTTGACAGTGGCTTTGTGCTCACCTGTCAATCACTGCTGATCTGGGTGGAGCCTCACTTCAGGGGAATCCCCTGTGTCATATTTTCTTCCCAGCTGTGTGTGAAACAAAGTTAAATGCAGCCGGATATTAAAGAAGCTGTCACTCCTCACCTCTCTCTCCCACCACCCACCCTCACCCACCAGGAAAGTGTGATTTTTAGCTGTAAAGGATAGGGCAGGTTTGGTGTCAGGTCAGGTTTGGTGTCAGGGCAGGTGAGATGGGCCCATGGCCCCTATAAGGTGATTGTGATGTCACTGCCATCAGTAGCTCTAGCAGCATTCTCAAAATTGTGTTTGGTAGACACGTTCTGATTGGCTGGACCTCTGGGCTCTGCTCCGACTCTGAGTCTATAGGTGCCTGCATGGGTGACAGGAAGAGAGGGGCAAGTGGAACTAGGGAAGAAATGAAGGGTGCCAGTGATTGATGGCTCTGGTCTGAAAGTGGCATGGGAGTGTGGGAGAAAACAACAATTTGCCACTGAAAGGCTGATGCTCAATTGCAGGAGGAGCTGTAACTTTCACTGAAACCTAATATGTCACGTTTCCCCTTGTGTATCTGTCAGTGCTTTTCCATTATGCTGTATGATATAACTAGGGCACAGTCGATATCTGTACCATAGCTACTGGAATGTTTCAGCTTAGAAGTGAAAACCCACTTCATTGTTTTTCATGTGATTCAACATCTGTATAGCACTGTACAGTATGAGGCAATATGTACAATATAATTGTTTTTAAGTTATTAGTTTTCATACTATAACTTTACTACAGCCACTTACAGAACTTTGATGTCTGCCTCTTAATCATTTAATATGTGAGTGCATTTAGTTGATGCAGCACTTGTTGTTAGGCTACATCACAGAAGATCTTTCACAGCGGTGAAGTGAGAGAGTGTTTTCTTAAAGACAGCTCTGTTAGTAGGGCCCTGTGGCAGTATGGGGGTGTGTCTCCACTGAGAGGTGTGAAAGTAGGAGGACAGACAGCTCTGATGGCAGGTGTTTATTGGCAGGCTTGCTCAGCCCTCAGCTCCACAGGCACAGGGCTCTGCTCAACCCGAGGTGTGTGGGGCAGGGGCCAGGAAGTTGAGAAATACCCATTAGCTGTTCATCAACGCTGTTTAAATAATACCATCTCCTCCTGTCATATTTCTCTAGCTTCTGATCTATGACTGTTATCCACACACACACACACACACACACACACACACACACACACACACACACACACACACACACACACACACTCCACAAACCCATCCAAAACCAACCCAGAGTAATTTCCGCTACCTGGCTGTAACACATTGGCTGTATATATTTAAGACTTCACACGGGACTTAGAGACTGTCAGTCAGGACAAAGACCCTTTCAGTGGAAGCCCTCATTTATGGGCCATACAATCCCTACCCTCAGGGTCTCAGTAGAAACTGCCATTCTGGCTCCTGTAAGGCAGTTGTCAGGCCTTAAGTGATAGGCTTCATGGATGCGTGTCAGTCAGTCTCAGATACAGACCACCATTACGGCCGCACATCAGTCAGCGCCTCTGCAATCGCCTCTTTCAGAACACTATATACCATTCTGCCATTCTTCTTACTGTAGAGTATCATAATCAGCTGTTAACTGGACTGACAGAAACTGATTGACGTCTCCTTACTATAGAGTCTCATAATCAGCTGTTAACTGGACTGACAGAAACTGATTGACGTCTCCTTACTGTAGAGTCTCATAATCAGCTGTTAACTGGACTGACAGAAACTGGTTGACGTCTCCTTACTGTAGAGTCTCATAATCAGCTGTTAACTGGACTGACAGAAACTGGTTGACATCTCCTTACTGTAGAGTCTCATAATCAGCTGTTAACTGGACTGACAGAAACTGGTTGACATCTCCTTACTGTAGAGTCTCATAATCAGCTGTTAACTGGACTGACAGAAACTGGTTGACATCTCCTTACTGTAGAGTCTCATAATCAGCTGTTAACTGGACTGACAGAAACTGGTTGACATCTCCTTACTGTAGAGTCTCATAATCAGCTGTTAACTGGACTGACAGAAACTGGTTGACATCTCCTTACTGTAGAGTCTCATAATCAGCTGTTAACTTGACTGACAGAAACTGGTTGACATCTCCTTACTGTAGAGTCTCATAATCAGCTGTTAACTGGACTGACAGAAACTGGTTGACATCTCCTTACTGTAGAGTCTCATAATCAGCTGTTAACTGGACTGACAGAAACTGGTTGACATCTCCTTACTGTAGAGTCTCATAATCAGCTGTTAACTGGACTGACAGAAACTGGTTTACATCTCCTTACTGTAGAGTCTCATAATCAGCTGTTAACTGGACTGACAGAAACTGGTTGACATCTCCTTACTGTAGTCTCATAATCAGCTGTTAACTGGACTGACAGAAACTGGTTGACATCTCCTTACTGTAGAGTCTCATAATCAGCTGTTAACTGGACTGACAGAAACTGGTTGACATCTCCTTACTGTAGAGTCTCATAATCAGCTGTTAACTGGACTGACAGAAACTGATTGACGTCTCGTTATGGTAGCGTCTCATAATCAGCTGTTAACTGGACTGACAGAAACTGGTTGACATCTCCTTACTGTAGAGTCTCATAATCAGCTGTTAACTGGACTGACAGAAACTGGTTGACATCTCCTTACTGTAGAGTCTCATAATCAGCTGTTAACTGGACTGACAGAAACTGGTTGACATCTCCTTACTGTAGAGTCTCATAATCAGCTGTTAACTGGACTGACAGAAACTGGTTTACATCTCCTTACTGTAGAGTCTCATAATCAGCTGTTAACTGGACTGACAGAAACTGGTTGACATCTCCTTACTGTAGAGTCTCATAATCAGCTGTTAACTGGACTGACAGAAACTGGTTGACATCTCCTTACTGTAGAGTCTCATAATCAGCTGTTAACTGGACTGACAGAAACTGGTTGACATCTCCTTACTGTAGAGTCTCATAATCAGCTGTTAACTGGACTGACAGAAACTGATTGACGTCTCGTTATGGTAGCGTCTCATAATCAGCTGTTAACTGGACTGACAGAAACTGGTTGACATCTCCTTACTGTAGAGTCTCATAATCAGCTGTTAACTGGACTGACAGAAACTGATTGACGTCTCGTTATGGTAGCGTCTCATAATCAGCTGTTAACTGGGCTGACAGAAACACTTAGTTCTGTGCTGTGGCCCGTCCTGCCCAAACAGGACCTCGCACCTGAATCTAATCCCACTTCTCCACACTGCTGAGGCTTTGGTATGGGGGTGGGGGGTGAGGAGGGGGGGGCACTGTATTTTTTTGCCCTGGTACTGGCAGTGTTGATGCTTTCAGGGTTGGTTGGAGGGGGGGGGGGGGGGGGGCAGTATAACTGTTAAAACCCACCACACATTCTTCCCAAACTACCCACAGTCTGATGTAGTTGGTTTTCTTCATAGCTGCCATCGCAGGCAGCCTTTGTTGGGCTCAGCTGTCAATCTCACGACCCCTCACTCTGTGTGTGGAGGGGGAGGGCACGGTCAGGTGCCAGTAAACTCACTGGCTATTCAACTATAGACAAGGCATTGTTTGAATACCTCAAATTGATTCCAAGTGCTGGGCTTGGAGTCTCAGGAGAGGTTCAGAGGGGTAGGGAAAGAGGGTGTAGAGAGAGAGAGAGAGAGAGGGGTGGGGGGGTGCTTTTTGCAAAGACTGAGGGCTGGAGCAGGTGAGGAAAGAGGGAGAAGAGGGGGTGAAGACGGAGGGGAGGAGGGGGTGAAGACAGAGGGGAGAAGGAGGTGAAGACAGAGGGAGGAGGCACAGGGAGATACGCCCCATAGGTTTTCTCAGTGACACATTAAAGTGAGTGGAAAGCTGTGAAGGCCCTATGCTCTGCTTGTGCTGACAGACACCTACACTTACACACACATACATGTCTGCCCTGCTGCTGTAGCCTACAGCCTACTGCCTGTCTCCCTCCCTCCTTTCCTCCCTGCCTCCTTCCCTGCCTCCCTGCCTGCCTCCTTCCCTGCCTGCCTGCTTGCCTCCCTGCCTGTGAATGTGTGCTTTATGGAGCAGAACCCTCCTCCACTTCAACACAACTGCTGTGTTACACTACCAAACTGGACATGTGAGGTCATACACTCTGGACATCTGGGGTGGAACACTTTAGTTTGATTCGACATTAAAGACACAATACTTTAATACGCTGTCTCTGAGGTCATCTGGACATCTTGTCAGTGTTTTGCTCCTTGGTGTTCTGTACTGTAGCACTTCCATCCATCCGTTTCTCCTGTTTCACCATTACCATGTTCTGGACACCGAGGCGGAAGGCTTGTGGTTGAATTGAATAATTCATTGTTCTCCCGCTCCCTCCATGCGAGAGATAATACATGCAGTGGGGACGTCCCGCTTCATAAATGAGTTCGCACCCCCTCTAAACGACTCCTCCAGTGTTAAAAAGAGTTTCTAGGATGTTGTGATTGATGGGGTCCTAATGAGTGTCCATTCCGGTTCTGAGGCTGAACCTGGCTGTAACGCGGGTCGTATAAAGGGGACCAAGGCGCAGCGTGTAAAGTGCTCATTTTTTTACTTTAATGAAGACACTTAAACAAAACAACAAAACGACAGCCAACAGTTCTGTCAGGTACACTTGACAAAACGGAAAACAACTACCCACAAAAAAACAGGAAGAAAAACCCCTACTTAAATATGATTTCCAATCAGCGGCAACGAGGACCAGCTGCCTCCAATTGGAGATCAACCCAAAAAAGAACAACATAGAAATAGAAAACATAAAACACAAAATACCCCCTGTCACGCCCTGACCTACTCTACTATAGAAAATTACATCTTACTAGGGTCAGGACGTGACACTGGCTGGAGCGGAGCATTGTAAAGGTGTCATCTCGTCCATACCCGTACAGGGACAGTGAGAACCTTCACTCCATACACACTGACACCCTGCTCAGCCTCAACCTCAGCCCATCCCCAATCACGGTTAAGCAACACAGGCCCTGGGTTAGGCTCATTAATGGGCAACATTTACAAAATATCTCTCTGTCGTATTTTTGTGAGGAACTGACAATTTATACCACCTTGTTTAATGAGAACATGTCTACGTGTGTATGTGTGTGGTTCTGTACAATGCCTTCAGACCCCTTGACTTTTTCCACATTTTGTTACTTTACAGCCTTATTCTAAAATGGTAAACATTAAAAAAATCCTTATCAATCTACACAAAATACCCCATAATGACAAAGCAAAAACAGTTTTTTAGAATGTTTGCAAATGTATTAAAAAAATAAAATACAGAAATAACTTATGTAAATAAGTGTTCAGACCACTGAGACTTAAAATTGAGCTCAGGTGCATTCTAAATCCATTGATCATCTTTTTAGGACTATAAATTCCTTATATTGTAGCTTACAATATTTGTCTCCACACACTTGCCTAGGCTATTGATGGATTCAACACAAGGTCGTTTTAAATCAAATCAAATCAAATGTATTTATATAGCCCTTCTTACATCAGCTGATATCTCAAAGTGCTGTACAGAAACCCCGCCTAAAACCCTAAACATCTCAGATTCTCAGTTTGTCAGTGTCAAAGTACCCTGTATTTTGATCATTTGTGCAGTATTAAAAAAGATTCTTCCAAAGTCTTCAGTCATGTAAAATGACATGGAATTGCATGAACATGTTCCCCATGTGTGCAACTTCTGTAAGTGCCTCTACTCTACTGCTCTATGCTACACAAATGCGATGATATACATGCAATGCTTTATTATAAAGGTAACTCCACAGGTCAACCACCTTCTCGGCTCACTTTTTGTTCAGGCACCCCCCGATTTCCAAATTAACAGCTGGTAATGATGCTGTGTTGTAAATCTGTCTTCCCAGGCTTTGCTACCAAATGTTCTTGTTTGGAAATATTTTTCTGTCCCATAACTGCCTGTGACATAATTGTTTATCTAGACAGCCGTGTTTCACCTGTGGAGCCACTAGGGAAGTGTAGGATTTTAGACAAGATAAAGAAAATGGCCTTGAATGCTCCACACACACTTTGTTTCAATATTACTGAGTCCAGTTATTTCAAATAATATAATTGACATCCCCTCCATATGTAGTGCAGTAAGTGGAACTCTGAATTAGATTTTTTCATTAGAATAAAGTCATTCTTTGGTGGCCTTCAACCACACTGTCTTTATCTTTTTCCTCACATGTCCTGAGGTGAATTCTTCAAACGGTGGAGAACACTGAGACCCACCGTCCTTCCTGTCTGCCTCTGCAGAGTTATCAGTTGCAGGAGTGTAACATACAGGCTCCATCTCGGCGTCCCGGCTTTCCCTACTCTTCTTTCTGCCCTCTGAGGACCACAGGAGAAGTCCCAGCTTTCCCTACTCTTCTTTCTGCCCTCTGAGGACCACAGGAGAAGTCCCAGCTTTCCCTACTCTTCTTTCTGCCCTCTGAGGACCACAGGAGAAGTCCCAGCTTTCCCTACTCTTCTTTCTGCCCTCTCAGGACCACAGGAGAAGTCCCAGCTTTCCCTACTCTTCTTTCTGCCCTCTGAGGACCACAGGAGAAGTCCCAGCTTTCCCTACTCTTCTTTCTGCCCTCTGAGGACCACAGGAGAAGTCCCAGCTTTCCCTACTCTTCTTTCTGCCCTCTGAGGACCACAGGAGAAGTCCCAGCTTTCCCTACTTTTCTTTCTGCCCTCTGAGGACCACAGGAGAAGTCCCAGCTTTCCCTACTCTTCTTTCTGCCCTCTGAGGACCACAGGAGAAGTCCCAGCTTTCCCTACTCTTCTTTCTGCCCTCTGAGGACCACAGGAGAAGTCCCAGCTTTCCCTACTCTTCTTTCTGCCCTCTGAGGACCACAGGAGAAGTCCCAGCTTTCCCTACTCTTCTTTCTGCCCTCTGAGGACCACAGGAGAAGTCCCAGCTTTCCCTACTCTTCTTTCTGCCCTCTCAGGACCACAGGAGAAGTCCCAGCTTTCCCTACTCTTCTTTCTGCCCTCTCAGGACCACAGGAGAAGTCCCGGCTTTCCCTACTCTTCTTTCTGCCCTCTGAGGACCACAGGAGAAGTCCCGGCTTTCCCTACTCTTCTTTCTGCCCTCTGAGGACCACAGGAGAAGTCCCAGCTTTCCCTACTCTTCTTTCTGCCCTCTGAGGACCACAGGAGAAGTCCCAGCTTTCCCTACTCTTCTTTCTGCCCTCTGAGGACCACAGGAGAAGTCCCAGCTTTCCCTACTTTTCTTTCTGCCCTCTGAGGACCACAGGAGAAGTCCCAGCTTTCCCTACTCTTCTTTCTGCCCTCTGAGGACCACAGGAGAAGTCCCGGCTTTCCCTACTCTTCTTTCTGCCCTCTCAGGACCAGTGGAAAGAGCATGGTCCCTGGCCATCTAGAACACTTGTTAGTGCAGACACAGAGGGGGCGATTTGCTAACATGTTGTTATCGGTTTACAAGGGGCTGTTTGTTCAGCTAGCGATCGAGTTACTGGGCAAACAGGGCCAGACAGTAAGCGTTTTCAGGGGAAAATGCTAATCGCAGGCCTATTCACTGAAAGGAACATTTTTCAGATCACCTGATCCCCTTCTTTGTCCCTCGCTTGAGGGTGTAGGACACCACACTGCTCCCCTCGTCCTCCCTCCCTACCTGCTCCCCCTCTCGCATGTGTGTTATGGTGGAGGTACGGGTGGGGCCATTCTCTGTGTGTTGCTAGCTGTTCTGTCTCCCACATACAGTACCAGTCAAAAGTTTGGACACACCTACTCATTCAAGGGGTTTTCTTTATTTTTACTCTTTTCTACATAGTAGAATAATAGTAAAGACATCAAAACTATGAAATAACACATGGAATCATGTAGTAACCAAAAAAGTGTTAAACAAATCTAAATATATTTTATATTTGAGATTCTTCAAAGTAGCCACCATTTGCCTTGATGACAGTTTTGCACACTCTTGACATTCTCTCAACCAGCTTCATGAGGTTGTCCACTGGAATTAATTTCAATTAACATGTTTGCCTTGTTAAAAGTACATTTGTGGAATTTCTTTCCTTCTTAATGCGTGTGAGCCAATCAGTTGTCTTGTGTATTTTAAGACATGAATATCAGTCAATCTGGAAAATTTCAAGAACTTTGAAAGTTGTTTCAAGTGTAGTCAAAAAACCATCAAGCAATATGATGAAACTGGCTCTCATGAGGACCGCCACAAGAATGGAAGACCCAGAGTTACCTCTGCTCCAGAGGATAATGTCACGTCCTGACCAGGTTAAGAGGTCATTTGCCATAGTAAATTGGTCAGGGCGTGGCAGGGGGTTGTTTTGTGTGGGTTTTTGGGTTTTCTGTTTCTATGTGGGAGGGTTCTAGTTTTCTATTTCTGTGTTATTTTTCCATGTTTGGCCGGGTATGGTTTCCAATCAGAGGCAAGTGTCTTTCGTTGTCTCTGATTGGAAGCCATACTTAGGCAGCCTGTTTTCCTTTGGGGTTGTGGGTAGTTGTTTCCGTTTAGTCTAGTGTACCTGACGGGACTGTTGTTAGTCGTTTTTGTTGTTTTGTTGCTGAAATGTATTCATTAAAACTAAGAATGAGCACTACACACACTGCGTCTTGGTCTCCATTCAATGACCCCTGTGACAGATAAGTTCATTAGAGTTACCAGTCTCAGAAATTGCAGCCCAAATAAATGCTTCACAGAGTTCAAGTAACAGACACATCTCAACATCAACTGTTCAGAGGAAACTGCCTGAATCAGAACTTCATGGTTGAATTGCTGCAAAGAAACTACTAAAGGACATCAATAAGAAGAAGAGACTTGCTTGGGCCAAGAAACACAAGCAATGGACATTAGACCGGTGGAAATCTGTCCTTAGGTCTGATGAGTCCAAATGTGAGATTTTTGGTTCCAACCGTCGTGTCTTTGTGAGACGCAGAGCAGGTGAACAGATGATCTCCGCTTGTGTAGTTCCACACTGTGAAGCATGGAGGAGGTGTGATAGTGTGGGGTCTTTATTGGTGACACTGTCTGTGTTTTATTTAGAATTCAAGGCACACTTAACCAGCATGGCTACCACAGCATTCTGCAGCGATACGCCATCCCATCTGGTTTGTGCTTAGTGGGACTATCATTTGTTTTTCAATAGAACAATGACCCAACACACCTCCAGGCTGTGTAAGGCTATTTGACCAAGAAGCAGAGTGATGAAGTGGCTGCATCAGATGACCTGGCCTCCCCAATCACCTGACCTCAACCCAAGTGACATGGTTTGTCAGAATGTCACGTTTTTTTTGCCACACAATTATTCCTTTATATGTTTGAGTGCAGCGCTTCAGTTTAACATGACTCTCTTCCACCCTGTCCCTGTAGTGTAGAAGGTAACCATGTCAACATGCCTATGTTCCACCCTGTCCCTGTAGTGTAGAAGGTAACCAAGTAAACATGCCTATGTTCCACCCTGTCCCTGTAGTGTAGAAGGTAACCAAGTCAACATGCATATATTCTATCCTGTCCCTGTAGTGTAGAAAGTAACCATGACTTTCTTCCATCCTGTCCCTTCCAAACAACACTTGACTAGCACTCTTCCAAAGGAGTCGCAATCGAGGTGCAATAATATCTTAATCGATGGAATTGAGGATGTAAAGACTGACATTTGGCATGACACAGAGGTCAAGGCCAAGAAACTCCTGGCAGATCAACTGGACCCTAAACTCATCGAGATGGAGAGGACGCATAGGATTGGCACTTTCTTCCTGATGGACTGACCAGATCTACAGTGGTGAAACTGCTCAGGTTCAAAGACAAGGAGGAGATTCTCAGGAGATCCTGAGAGTCTGAAGAGAACCAAATTCTTCATTAAGGAAGACCTCCAAAAAGGTACGGCTCAAAAGAAAGGAACTGCTGCCACGACAATTTGAAGAACGAAAAACAGGCAAATCTCATACCTGAAGTATGATCAGTTGGTTGTGTGTTCGATTCCCAGGTGGGGCCAGTACAAACCCCCCCCCCCCAAGAAAAAAAAAATGCATGAAATGAAATGGTATGAAATGTATGCATTCACTACTGTAAGTCACTCTGGATAAGAGTGTCTGCTAAATGACTCAAATGTAAAAGTATTGTTGGAAGTAAGACCTATAGTGATCCTGATGTCATTTCATGCGAATTTCTAACTTTTTTGTGAATGTGGGTTCCTCTCTGTCAAAGAAAATAGAGAAAACTGATGTAAATCCCTTGGATTACATTAAGGGACTTTTCCCTTCTCTGCTCCAGTTTGATCCTCCTGATGTAATGGAGGTAATGAAGTTAACTGGTATTTTAAAGATATCAGCAGCAGGTCATGAGGAGATTGGTGCCTCATTGGTGAAATCAGTGTCTTCCTCGATTACTGAGCGTCTAACGTATATCTTCACCAAATCTATGCAAACTGGTATTGTTCCCAAATATTTGTAAATTGCCAAAGTGATCTACCTCTATAAATCTGGGGATCTAAGATCTTTTAAAAATGATCACCCAATATCTGTACTACCATGTTTTTCTAAATTCCTAGAAAAATTGGTGTATAAGAGAATGTTGAAACATTTAAACCAACACTATTCTATATGAGCACTAATATGGTTTTCGTAAAAACTACTTCACAGACATGGCTCTTTTGCAACTTGTGGATAAAATCTTTACAGCCCTTAACAATGAATACGCTTTTGGCATCTTTTTCGATTTATCCAAACCGTTTTACACGGTTGATCATGAAATATTACTTTCTAAATTGAATTATTACAGTTTATGATTATACATATAATAGGATATGTAGTTGTGTTTATGATAGAGAACAATCTGTTTATGCAAACGGCTGTGCATCTACCAGGGACAAGATATCCTGTGGCGTGTCACAGGGTTGATAATTGGACATTTGTTATTCCTAATCAATATCAATGACCTTGCTGCTGTGTCTTCTACCATACTTCCCATTCTTTTTGCCGATGATAACAATGTTATTTTATCACATAATTTTGATTCACTCATTAATGAAGCCAACTTAGGTATGGCCAAAGTTTCTGAATGGTTCCAGGTTAAAAACAAAATATCTTTAAATGTTAAAAAAAATCATTGTATTCACTAATAAGAATAAGAAACATTGTAAAAAAAATAAAAAACACAACCTCAATTGATGGGAATGAAATGGATCAAGTCTCATCTGCTAGATTCCTCTACTTGATGAAAAGCTATCCTGGAAAGATCATATTCAATTTGCCTGTAGCAAAGTGATGAAATATATGTTGGTATCATGTAACGGTCGTCGTCAGAATTAGACCAAGGTGCAGTAGAGGATGTGTTCATCATTAGAATTTTAATTCAAAAAAGAGAACACTTTACAAAAATGAAACAAAAACGACCAGAAACAGTCCTGTCAGGAAACACACTGAACAGAAACAATTACCCACAAAACCCAAAGGAAAAACATGCTCCTTATGTGTGACTCCCAATCAGCAACAACGAACTTCAGCTGTGCCTGATTGGGAGCCACACACGGCCCAAAACAAAGAAATACAAAAACATAGAAAAAGGAACATAGAACGCCCACCCAATGTAACACCCTGGCCTAACCAAAATAAAGAACAAAAATCCCTCTCTATGGCCAGGGCGTTACATATCATCTGAAAGATTAGTGGTTTGGTTCATCAGGCTTGCTTCCTAACTCTTTACTATAGCTCAATTTACCCATACCTCATTTACTGTAATATTGTCTGGGCCAGTACATGTGACTCCAACCTACACAAAAAAATTACTCATTATTCAAAATACATTTCGTGGCCATCTATATATTGAAACTCTGTCTTGTCTATTTACGTCATTAATGTACGCCAATTATGCACTTTCATCTACAAATACTCATACCTCCCAGAAAGTTTACCTAAACCCTTCAATGGATTCTTCCAGGTTAATTCTGGAATCCATCTACATAACACAAGACACTACGATAACCTTCACCCTCCCGACTGCCGCACCTCACATAGTCAATTCTCTTTCAGAAACAGAGGTACCATACTCTGGAATTCTTATCTTCACATTGCCAAAACCTTATCACCCCTCAATAACTTCAAGCGAAGACTGGGCGTCAGCCTGATGAAACAAACTACTCAATAATCCCATCCATGCACACACACAGAATCAGACATGGGTATTCTTGTATACTGAGTATATCATGTACAATTATAATTAATATGCTTGCTTAACTGATTGAACCAACTTTGTTTTTTGTACTTATATTTGTGTTGTGGTTTTCATATCAGCCCCATTGGGCTTCCAACCTCATCTGCACACCGTTTTTACCTGTTTATCTATGGTGTTTTGTCTTTCACTTCTTTTCGAAAAAATAAAACCTAAAACCTAGTAAAACCTACAAAACTAGTGTAGAATAGTGTAGTTTAGAATAGTGTAGTTTATAGTAGTGTAGTATAGTATAGTTTAGAGTAGTACAATGTAGTGTAGCATAGTGCAGTATAGTTTAGAGTAGTGTAGTTTAGAGTAGTGTTGTATAGTTTAGAGTATTATAGTTTAGAGTAGTATAGTTTAGAGTATTATTATGTAGTTTAGAGTAGTATAATGTAGTTTAGAGTAGTATGGCGTAGAGTAGATTAGTGTAGAGTAGTGTAGTTTAGAGCAGTGTAGCGTAGAGTAGTATAATGTAAAGTAGTATGGTGGAGTGTAGTTTAGAGTAGTGTAGTTTAGAGTAGTATAGTGTAGAGTAGTTTGGTGTAGTGTAGTATTATGTATAGTAGTGTGGTGTAGTGTAGAGTAGTGTCGTGTAGTTTAGAGCAGTGTAGAGTAGGATAATGTGGAGTAGAATCGTGGAGTGGAGTTTAGAGTAGTGTAGTATAGTTTAGAAAAGTATAGTTTAGAGTAGTATAATGTAATTTAGGGTAGTATGACATAGTGTAGAGTAGTATAGTTTAGAGTAGCATAGTGTATTATTGTGTAGAGTATCGCAGTTGAGAGTAGCGCAGTATAGAGTAGCGTATTTTAGAGTAGAGTAGTATAGTTTAGAGTAGTAAAGTGTAGTGTAGTTTAGAGTAGCGTATAGTGATGTAGAGTAGTGTAGATTAGTGTATTGTGGTGTAGAGTAGTATAGTTTGGAGTGGTATGGTGTAGTGTAGTATAGTGTATAGTAGTGTGGTGTAGTGTAGAGTAGTATAGTGTAGTTTAGAGCAGTGTAGAGTAGAATAATGTAGAGTAGAATAGTGGAGTTTAGAGTAGTGTAGTATAGCTTAGAAAAGTATAGTTTAGAGTAGTATAATGTAGTTTAGGGTAGTGTGACATAGTGTAGAGTAGTATAGTTTAGAGTAGTATAGTGTATTATTGTGTAGAGTATCACAGTTTAGAGTATCATAGTTTAGAGTAGCGTATTTTAGAGTAGTGTAGAGTAGTATAGTTTAGAGTAGTAAAGTGTAGTGTAGTTTAGAGTAGCGTGTAGTAACGTAGTGTGGAGTAGTGTATTGTGGTGTAGAGTAGTATAGTTTGGAGTAGTTTGGTGTAGTGTAGTATAGTGTATAGTAGTGTGGTGTAGTGTAGAGTAGTATAGTGTAGTGTAGAGTAGTATAGTGTAGTGTAGTTTAGATCAGTGTAGAGTAGAATAATGAGGAGTAGAATAGTGGAGTGGAGTTTAGAGTAGTGTAGGATAGTTTAGAAAAGTATAGTTTAGAGTAGAATAATGTTGTTTACATAGTGTAGAGTAGTATAGTGTATTATTGTGTAGAGTATCGCAGTTTAGAGTATCGCAGTTTAGAGTAGCGCAGTATAAAGTAGCATAGTGTAGAGTAGTATAGTTTAGAGTAGTAAAGTGTAGTGTAGTTTAGAGTAGCTTATCGTAACGTAGTGTAGAGTAGTGTATTGTGGTGTAGAGTAGTATAGTTTAGAGTAGTATGGTTTAGGGTAGTATAGTGTAATATAGTGTAGAGTATCGCAGTTTAGAGTTGCACAGTGTAGAGTAGCGCAGTATAGAATAGCGCAGTGTAGTGTAGTGTAGAGTAGTTTAGTTTAGAGTAGCATAGTGTAGAGTAGTGTATTGTAGTACATTTTAGAATAGTATAGTTTAGAGTTGTAGAGTAGTATAGTATAGAGTAGTATAGTATAGAGTATTATAGTTTAGAGCAGTGTTGTGTATTGTAGAGTAGTATAGTTTAGTCTAGTTTATAGTTTAGAATTGTATAGTGTAGATTAGTATAGTTTAGAGTAGTATATTGAAGTATAATCAAGTTTAGAGTAGTATAGTTTAGAGTATTATAGTTTAGAGTGTTGTAGTCTAAATGAGTATAGTGTAGTTTGGAGTAGTGTGTTTCAATAGTAGTATAGTTACAGTAGTATAGTTTTGCGTAGTGTATAGTAGTATCGAGTAGTATAGTGTAGAGTAGTATCATGTAGTTTGCAGTGGTGTAGTTTAGAGTAGTGTAGTTTAGAGTAGTATAGTGCAGCACAAAGTATTGTAGCTCAGAGTAGTGTAGCTCAGAGTAGTGCAGCTCAGAGTAGTGAAGCGCAGAGTAGTGTAGCGAAGAGTAGTGTAGCGTAGTGTAATATAGTTTAGAGTAGTTTAGTTTAGAGTAGTGTAGCAAAGTGTAGTTTAGTGGTGTAGAATAGTGTAGTTTAGTGTAGTGTAGAGTAGTATAGAGTAGTATAGTGTAGAGAAGTGTAGCTTAGAGTGGTATAGAGTAGTATAGTTTAGAGTATTATAATGTAGAGTACTGTAGTGTGTTATAGATTATAGGAGTTTAGAGTAGTGAAGTTTAGAGTAGTATAGTTTAGAGTAGTACAGTGTAGTTTAGAGCAGTATAGTGTAGTTTAGAATAGTATAGTTTAGGGTATTATATTTTAGAATAGTATATTTTAGAGAAGTGTAGTTTAGAGTAGAATAGTTTAGAGTAGTATAGTTTAGTGTAGCTAAGAGTAGAGTAGTTTAAGTAGTTTAGTTTGGAGTAGTGTAGTGTGGAGTGGTGTAGGTTAGTGTAGTAGGTAATCCGGGTCCAGCTGTTGGAGGTATCAGTGTGCTGCTAAACCCCAGTGTTATGCTGCTTCAACTTGGCATTAAATCAGAGTCTCCTGCTCCTCCCTCCCTTCCACTGGGTCTCTTCTCTCTGGGCTCCTGTTGCTCCACTACTGAGCTTACTGTGTTACTTCATACCTAAATCAACACACACACACACACACACACACACACACACACACACACACACACACACACACACACACACACACGAGCAAGGTGTGTGTGTCCGAGTGATGGATGTCTGGGTGAGGGGGATCGGTTGACAGACGGCCAATGACTAGCAGATGCAGAAGGAGATTGGCTGCAGCCAGCAGATCTGGTGACAACATGTTATGTGTGTGTGGGACGTATGATTGAAGGTGGGTTGTTCAACAGCCTAAGAGCCTCTGTGAGGGCATTATTTTCATTGTATTGTCCAGTAGTGATACAGAGGTCATGTTCCTCCATTCAAAGTGTGGCCTTGCTTTCTACCACACATCCATTCAAAGTGTGGCTTTGTTTTTCATGTTAAAAGTGATGCGTTTCTAATTGTGTAACGATGGAATACAATCGGACATTATGAGAGGTTGAAGTGAAACTCAATCACTCAGATCCGTTCGGTAAGAAAAATAGGCCAAGCTGACGCTGTGGGACTGAACATCCAGTGGTTGGGGGGTGATGTCATCTCCAGCTTACTGTCCTTGTGTCCTGTCACCCCCTCAGCCCACATAAACCACCCTTCCAAACCCCTTTAAATCAACACTGGTGTTAAGGCCAGTTGCCTATTTTAGAAAGCACTGTGTGAAGGTAGGAGCTGATATTAGATGCAGGGGTCCAGGTTAGATGACAAGGTAGGGCAGAGAGAGTTGGAGTCTGCTTTAGAGACTTTTAGCTCCAATTATTTTTGCTCCAATCAAAGATCCATATGATTGCCATTATTGATTTGTGTGCTAAAAATAAGTAACAGAAAATGTATTTTCATTAATATTTCACATGACCATATTCTCATGAACATAATCATATTATTTCACCATCATCATTATAATTATTGCAACATCATAATTGCAGAGTTAATATTTCAATCAGAAGAATAATATTCATCATATCAAACACAAATTGGTGACATATTTATTATGGACACATACAGCACATCCTTTGACAGAAACAGACAGGCTAGCCACTATTTCCCCCCAATGCTCTCAATATGTTGTCATTTTTGGACTGTCCTGTTCTTGTTTTTTTTTCTGAGTAAATTCCATCTCAGTTTTATACAGCCCCAGAAGTGTGAAAAATATATCTGGATTCATTTGATCAATTCTCAAATGCTAATGTAAAACCTCTGTGGGATAGAACTTTCAAGAGTCCCTGATGCTGTCCAACCAAAACAGGCTCTGCGTCTCTCCACCTCTCCTAATGTCTCTCTTTCTCGCTCTGCACATCTCCTCACTCACTCACTCACTCAATTCAAAGGGCTTTATTGGCAAGTGAAAGAGATAAACAAAAGTGAAACAAACATTCAAAAATTAACAGTAAACATTACACTCCCAAAAGTTTCAAAGGAATAGAGACTTTTCAAATGTCATTATGGCTATGTACAGCATTATAAAGATGTACAAAAAGGAAGTACAAAAGGGAAAATAAATACACATAAATATGGGTTGTATTTACAATGGTGTTTGTTTTTCACTAGTTGCCATTTTCTTGGGGAAACAGACAACAAATATTGCTGCTGTGATGGTACACTGTGGTATTTCACCCAATAGATATGTGAGTTTATCAAAATTCTATTTGTTTTCAAATTCTTTGTAGGTCTTAGCCCCACCCATCTCTTTAAGGATTCACATGTGAGGCCATGTGCTAAACAAAGTGAGTAGTTTAGTAAACAACCAAAGATTTCAAGACCAAAAGTAGTAAAAGTAGCAGCCTACAATAAGGAAAAACTCCAGATAAAAATACACTTTATTTAGTCCTTGGCCTACTGAATATCCTAATGTGACTTTGGTAAGGTCATGATGTTCTTCACATTACCGTCTCTGGTAAACACACACTATACCAAATAAAATCTACGTTTATTTTGTCACATGCATAGGATACAGAAGGTGTAAATGGTACAGTGAAATTGTGTAAATGAATGGGTCATGTAAATGAAATGCTGTAACTACCCCCCCAGCCACGTCTAGCTAAGTGGATGGGCCATTATTGTCTAGACATGTACACATGTTCATGAAATACAATAGATGGCCGCAATCACCTCCAGATACACCTGGCTAACTTGATGGGTCATGTAATCATCTGGCAAAGTTGAGTCAGCTAGCTAAACAATGAACCGGCATAATCCCAACCCCTACTGCTACCAGTACAAATCAAATCAAATCACATTTATTTATATAGCCCTTCTTACATCAGCTGATATCTCAAAGTGCTGTACAGAAACCCAGCCTAAAACCCCAAACAGCAAGCAATGCAGGTGTAGAAGCACGGTGGCTAGGAAAAATTCACTAGAAACGCCAAAACCTAGGAAGAAACCTAGAGAGGAACCAGGCTATGAGGGGGGGACAGTCCTCTTCTGGCTGTGCCGAGTGGAGGTTATAACAGAACATGGCCAAGATGTTCAAATGTTCATAAATGACCAGCATGGTCAAATAATAATAATCACAGTAGTTATCTAGGGTGCAACAAGTCAGCACCTCAAGAGTAAATATCAGTTGGCTTTTCATAGCCAATCATTGAGAGTATCTCTACCGCTCCTGCTGTCTCTAGAGAGTTGAAAACAGCAGGTCTGGGACAGGTAGCACATCCGGTGAACAGGTCACGGTTCTATAGCCGCAGGCAGAACAGTTGAAACTGGAGCAGCAGCACGGCCAGGTGGACCGGGGACAGCAAGGAGTCATCATGTCAGGTATTCCTGAGGCATGGTCCTAGGGTTCAGGTCCTCCGAGAGAGAGAAAGAAAGAAAGAAAGAAAGAAAGAGAGAAAGAGAGAATTAGAGAGAGCATACTTAAATTCACACAGGACACCGGATAAGACAGGAGAAATACTCCAGATATAACAGACTGACCCTATCCCCCCCAACACATAAACTACTGCAGCATAAATACTGGAGGCTGAGACAAGAGGGGTCAGGAGACACTGTGGCCCCATCCGATGATACCCCCGGACAGGGCCAAACAGGAAGGATATAACCCCACCCACTTTGCCAAAGCACAGCCCCCACACCACTAGAGGGATATCTTCACCCACCAACTTACCATCCTGAGACAAGGCCGAGTATAGCCCACAAAGATCTCCGCCACGGCACAACCCAAGGGGGGGTGCCAACCCAGACAGGGAGACCACGTCAGTGACTCAACCCACTCAAGTGACGCACCCCTCCTAGGGACGGCATGGAAAAACACCAATAAGCCAGTGACTCAGCCCCTGTAATAAGGTTAGAGGCAGAGAATCCCAGTGGAGATAGGGGAACCGGCCAGGCAGAGACAGCAATTGCGGTTCGTTGCTCCAGAGCCTTTCTGTTCACCTTCACACTCCTGGGCCAGACTATACTCAATCATGGGACCTACTGAAGAGATGAGTCTTCAGTAAAGACTTAAAGGTTGAGACCGAGTCTGCATCTCTCACATGGATAGGCAGACCATTCCATAAAAATGGAGCTCTATAGGAGAAAGCCCTACCTCCAGCTGTTTGCTTAGAAATTCTAGGGACAATTAGGAGGCCTGCGTCTTGTTACCGTAGCGTACGTGTAGGTATGTACAGCAGGACCAAATCGGAAAGATAGGTAGGAGCAAGCCCATGTAATGCTTTGTAGGTTAGCAGTAAAACCTTGAAATCAGCCCTTGCCCTGTTGAGGCCAGGGGGCAGGATCTTATCCCGGTATTGGGATTCATTGTCATGTGACCATGGCGGGGAATTCAAAACTGCAAGAGTAATCATTTCAAATAATCAAATAATCAACTATTTTCCTCCATTTGAAAGATATATCTCCTAAATCTAACCACGCTGTCCGATTTTCAGAGGCTTTATGGAGAATGCATAAAGTTAGGTTATGTTAGGAGAGTACATTGACAATAGCTGCGTGTAATGTTTAGCCAATTCAAAGAAGGGCATCAACAGACAGAAAACTAGCTAGAATTATGCACTTACCTTTGACAATCTGCATCAGATGACACTCATAGGACATTATGTTATACGATACATGCATTTTTAGTTCCATCAAGTTCATATTTATATCCAAAAACAGCATTTACAGTCGCGGTGAAATTCAGAATTTTTTTCGGCTCGAATGCTCCCAGTGAATCCAGCATTACAAATCACGGAATTACTATTCGAAAACATTGGTAAATTATAATATTGTCATTCAAAGAATAATATATTATCATCTCGTAATTGCTACCGAATGGCCAGATCTCAAAATAACTTTACTGGGAAATCACATTTTGCTATAAACTGGGTACTATGCTAACAACATAAGCTAAGCTATAAGCTATGCTAAGCTATACAGTTAGCATTAGCATCATCTAATATCGATAATAACATTCTAAATATCCCCTTACCTTTGATTATCTCCATCAGAAGGCGCTGCCAGCGATCCCAGGTCCAGAACAAATGTGGTTTCTTTTGACAAAGTTCATAATTTATGTCCAAATAGTTAGCGTTCAGTAGGCTCCCACAAAATGAGGTGGGCAGTGTAAAGTCACGCCGAAAAGCTAAAGAAAACCTAGTAAATAATCTATTTACATTTGTTTAAACATGTCAAACGTTGTTTAGCATTAATCTTTTGGTCCATTTTTAACGTGAAACATCAGTAAACATCAGTAATATTTTCACACAACCTATCAAGTGTCTAGAATAAACGATTATGACAAAGACACTCTTCTCAGATTTATGCGCAGGCGCAAAAAATGAAGTGATGACGTGTCAACTTGTAAGCATTCTAATTCGGTCTGTATTCATCACAGATGCGTCAAACAACTTTCTAAAGATCGTTGACATCTAGTGGAAGCAGTAGGAGTTGCGAACTGAATCCTTTCTCACTGTGGTATCTATAAAACAATGACACTAAATAGTACAGCCACAAAATTCTCATTTTTATAAATCTATTTTTCTCAGGTTTTTGCCTGCAATATGAGTTTTGTTATACTTACAGACACCATTCAAACTGTTTTAGAAAATTCAGAGTGTTTTCTATCCGAATGTGTTAATAATATGCATATCCTAGCTTCTGAGTTGGTGTAGGAGGCAGTTAAAAATGGGCACATATTTTTTTCAAAATTCTCAATACTGCCCCCGTGGCCCGTAGAGGTTAACAGGAAGCCAGTGTAGGGAGGCTAGCACTGGAGTAATATGATCAATTTTTTTGGTTCTAGTCAGGATTCTAGCAGCCGTATTTAGCACTAACTGAAGTTTATTTAATGCTTTATCCGGGTAGCCGGAAAGTAGAGCATTGCAGTAGTCCAGCCTAGAAGTAACAAAAGCATGGATTCATTTTTCTGCATCATTTGTGGACAGAAAGTTTCAGAAAGTTACGTTGATGGAAAAAAGCTGCCCTTGAAACAGTCTTGATATGTTCTTCAAAAGAGAGATCAGGGTCCAGTGTAACGCCAAGGTCCTTCATAGTTTTATTTGAGACGACTGTACAACCATCAAGATTAATTGTCAGATTTAACAGAAGATCTCTTTGTTTCTTGGGACCTAGAACAAGCATCTCTGTTTTGTCCGAGTTTAAAAGTAGAAAGTTTGCAGTCATCCACTTCCTTATGTCTGAAACACAGGGTTCTAGCGAGGGCAATTTTGGGGCTTCACCTTGTTTCATTGAAATGTACAGCTGTGTGTCATCCGCATAACAGTGAAATGTAACATTATGTATTCGAATGACATCCCCAAGAGGTAAAATATATAGTGAAAACAATAGTGGTCCTAAAACGGAACCTTGAGGAACACCGAAATTTACAGTTGATTTGTCACAGGACAAACCATTCACAGAGACAAACTGATATCTTTCCGACAGATAAGATCTAAACCAAGCCAGAACTTGTCCGTGTAGACCAATTTGGGTTTCCGATCTCTCCAAAAGAATGTGGTGATCGATGGTATCAAAAGCAGCACTAAGATCTAGGAGCACGAGGACAGATGCAGAGCCTCAGTCTGACATCACTGAGACTTCACAAGTGCAGTCTCAGTGCTATGATGGGGTCTAAAACCAGACTGAAGCGTTTCGTATACATTGTTTGTCTTCAGGAAGGCAGTGAGTTGCTGCGCAACAGCTTTTACATTTTTTTTGAGAGGAATGGAAGATTCGATATAGGCCGATAGTTTTTTATTTTTTCCGGGTTAAGGTTTGGCTTTTTCAAGAGAGGCTTTATTACTGCCACTTTTAGTGAGTTTGTACACATCCGGTGGATAGAGAGCCGTTTATTATGTTCAACATAGGAGGGCCAAGCACAGGAAGCAGCTCTTTCAGTAGTTTAGTTGGAATAGGGTCCAGTATGAAGCTTGAAGGTTTAGAGGTCGTGATTATTTTTCATCATTGTGTCAAGAGATATAGTACTAAAAGACTTTAGTGTCTCCCTTGATCCTAGGTCCTGGCAGAGTTGTGCAGACTCAGGACAATGGAACTTTGGAGGAATACGCAGATTTAAAGAGGAGTCCGTAATTTGCTTTCTAATGATCATGATCTTTTCCTCAAAGAAGTTCATGAATTTATTACTGCTGAAGTGAAAGCCATCCTCTCTTGGGGAATGCTGCTTTTTAGTTAGCTTTGCGACAGTATCAAAAATAAAATTTCGGATTGTTCTTATTTTCCTCAATTAAGTTGGAAAAATAGGATTATCGAGCAGCAGTGAGTGCTCTTCGATACTGCACGGTACTGTCTTTCCAAGTTAGTCGGAAGACTTACAGTTTGGTGTGGCCCCATTTCCGTTCCAATTTTCTGGAAGGTTGCTTCAGAGCTCGTGTATTTTCTGTATACCAGGGAGCTAGTTTCTTATGACAAATGTTTTTAGTTTTTAGGGGTGCAACTGCATCTAGGGTATTGCACAAAGTTAAATTGAGTTCCTCAGTTAGGTGGTTAACTGATTTTTGTCCTCTGATGTCCTTGGGTAGGCAGAGGGAGTCTGGAAGGGCATCAAGGAATCTTTGGGTTGTCTGAGAATTTAAAGCACAACTTTTGATGCTCCTTGGTTGGGGACTGAGCAGATTATTTGTTGCGATTGCAAACGTAATAAAATGGTGGTCCGATAGTTCAGGATTATGAGGAAAAACATTAAGATCCACAACATTTATTCCATGGGACATATGACTGTGGCAGTGAGTAGGTCCAGAGAAATGTTGGACAAAACCCACTGAGTCGATGATGCCTCCGAAAGCCTTTTGGAGTGGGTCTGTGGACTTTTCCATGTGAATAAAAAAATTTGAATATTATCTGCTGTGACTACAATGTCCAATAGGAATTCAGGGAACTCAGTGAGGAACACTGTATATGGCCGTGTAGGCCTGTAAACAGTAGCTATAAAAAGTGATTGAGTAGGCTGCATAGATTTCATGACTAGAAGCTCAAAAGGCGAAAACGTTTTTTTTTTTTTGTAAATTGAAATTTGCTATCGTAAATGTTAGCAACACCTCCGCCTTTGTGGGATGCACGGGGGATATGGTCACTAGTGTAACCAGCAGGTGAGGCCTCATTTAACACAGTAAATTCATCAGGCTTAAGCCATGTTTCAGTCAGGCCAATCACATCAAGATTATGATCAGTGATTAGTTCATTGACTATAACTGCCTTTGAAGTGAGGGATCTAACATTAAGTAGCCCTATTTTAAGATGTGAGGTACAAACATTGTAATAGCTGTAATATGAATCTGCAGATAGCTAAAGACCTAACCAACTAGGTTCAACGTTAGCTAGGCTAACATTAGGCTATAATTACAATGCAAATTGTTTCTGATTTGAATAATATTGCTACACAGATCATACACGTTACGTTAGCTAGCAAGCCAGCAAGCTAACATTCGCTAACTAGCTAACAGTACGCTTTAATTGCAATGAAAATAATTTTCTGATCGAATTAGAGACGTATAATATCTGAAAATGTAGATAGACTCCAACCAGTATACATGGATGAACGCTTCATGGCAGACTGGAACCATTTAACTGTTTGGCCAGCGTTGTGTCAAGTCACTCCCTTTCCCACTGACCGTGGCATGTGCAAAAAGTAGCACATCACTTTTTTCAACTGATGTGTCAATAGCACCTGCTAAATTCAGGGCATCAATGTTGTTGAGAAAAGTAGCAAAACATTTGTAGTTCTCGATGGCTAACGTCTTTCAAAGACAACACGGTAAAAAGGATGATCAACACATACTGAGCAGCTCACGTTATAGACAGAAGCATGCTATATGGCAGACCAATCCACACTCATCTCC
Source organism: Salmo trutta (assembly GCF_901001165.1). Classification (NCBI taxonomy): domain Eukaryota; kingdom Metazoa; phylum Chordata; class Actinopteri; order Salmoniformes; family Salmonidae; genus Salmo; species Salmo trutta. The sequence goes on from NC_042974.1 coordinate 10,756,244, forward strand.
CGGCATGTCCAGCCCATCCATTTTCTCAGTCAATCATGGCTAGCGGGAAGGTTCATTACTTTTTCCATGGCTAAACCAAGTAGGCTCGTAATTTAACAGTTGTATTCATATTTACAGATGGAATATACATTTGTTATTAAAGCACATCTTTAATTTTCCAGAAGGCATTTGTGACAAAAATGCATTTTGATAAAAAATACATCTTTACGTTCAAATGCCTCTCTTGTGAAGTTGTGACTTGGGACATATGCCTAGTGTCCTGAAACGGGTCACATATGTTTTTCTAATATGGTCATATATTTGGCAGGAGGTTAGGAAGTGCAGCTCAGTTCCCACCTCATTTTGTGCGAAGTGTGCCTATGGCGACCTCTATCAATAGCAAGGCTATGCTCTCTGAGTCTGTACATAGTCAAAGCTTTCCTTGATTTTGTGTCAATCACAGTGGTCAGGTTCTTTCCAATGTGTCAAGTAATTATCTTTTTGTTTTCTCATGATTTGGGTGGGACTAATTGTGTTTCTGTCCTGGGGCTCTGTTGAGTCTGTGTTTGTGAGCAGAGCCCCAGGACCAGCTTGCTTAGGGGACTCTTCTCCAGGTTCATCTCTCTGTTGTTGATGGCTTTGTCATGAAAGGTTTGGAAATCGCTTCCTTTTAGGTGGTTGTAGAATTGAACGCCTCTTTTCTAGATTTTTATAATTAGCGGGTATCAGCCTGCATGCATTATTTGGTGTTTTACGTTGTACACAGTGGATGTTTTTGCAGAATTCTGCATACAGTCTCAATTTGGTGTTTGTCCCATTTTGTGAAATCTTGGTTGGTGAGCGGACCCCAGAACTCACAACCATAAAGGGCAATCGGTTCTATAACTGATTCAAGTATTTTTAGCCAGATCCTAATTGTTATGTCAAATTTTACATTCCTTTTGATGGCATAGAAGGCCCTTCTTGCCTTGTCTCTCAGATCGTTCACAGCTTCGTGGAAGTTACCTGTGGAGCTGATGTTTAGGCCGAGGTAAGTATAGTTTTTTGTGTGCTCTAGGGCAACAGTGTCTAGATGGAATTTGTATTTCTGGTCCTGGCAAGTGGACCTTTCTTGGAACACCATTATTTTTGTCTTACTGAGATTTACTGTCAGGGCCCAGGTCTGACAAAATCTGTGCAGAAGATCTAGGTGCTGCTGTTGGCCCTCCTTGGTTGGGGACAGAAGCTCAACTACTTCATTTCATGGCCCCACTTCATCAGATTATGCAGGAAGATATTTTGCCATAAACTGATGTTGATTATTGTGTGCCTAAATCCTTCAGGATCTTAGCCTAATTAAAGTTGAGCACAGTACAGAGCAGGCCACTTACATAACAGCCTCATGTCTCAGGTTCGTATTATCTTGGCTGGGTTGAGACTCATTGGTGGATGGAGGGGATAACAAGGACATCCAATATGAACTGCCATATTCTCGCTGAGAAAGATTTAATTATGTTGAGTAGTACACTGTGATGTCATCGATGTCTGATAGTCATGTTAACCTCTTAACCAAGTGTTTAGAGGGTGGGAGGAACATAATGAGGAGTTTAATGTGGTGTGTGTGGCTGGCTGGGAGGGTTTGTGATAGTTCGCTGTGGTGAGGAAAGGGGATTTTAGGCTGTTTTGGAAAGGGGATTTGTGTTAGTTCAGATTTTTTGTCCCGAGGGTCACAAGGCTAGTGTATAAGGCCTGGTTTGATTTGGTTGTGGAAGGCTATTTTAGGCTGGGTAGAGGGTTAGATTGGGCTGGGTAGAGGGTATTTGGGGCTGGGTAGAGTTAGTATAGGCTGGGTAGAGGGTTAATTTAGGCTGGGTAGAGGGTTCGTTTAGGCTGGGTAGAGGGTTAGTTTAGGCTGGGCAGAGGGTTCGTTATGTCTGGGCAGAGAGTTAGTTCAGTCTGGGAAGAGAGTTAGTTCAGTCTGGGTAGAGGGTTAGTTTAGGCTGGATGGAGTATTTTGGGCTAGATAGAGGGTTAGTTTAAGCTGGGTATAGGGTATTTTGGGCTGTGTAGAGGGTTAGTTTAGGCTGGGTAGAGGGTTAGTTTAGGCTGGGTAGAGGGTTAGTTTAGGCTGGGTTGAGGGTATTTGGGACTGGGTAGAGGGTTAGTTTAGGCTGGGTAGAGGGTTAGTTTAGGCTGGGTAGAGGGTTAGTTTAGGCTGGGTTGAGGGTTAGTTTAGGCTGGGTAGAGGGTTAGTTTAGGCTGGGTAGAGGGTTAGTTTAGGCTGGGTTGAGGGTATTTGGGGCTGGGTAGAGGGTTAGTTTAGGCTGGGTAGAGGGTTAGTTTAGGCTGGGTAGAGGGTTAGTTTAGGCTGGGTAGAGGGTATTTGTGGCTGGGTAGAGGGTATTTGGGGCTCGGTAGAGAGTATTTTGGGCTGGGTAGAGTGTTCATTTAGACTGGGTAGGGGGTATTTTGGGCCGGGTATGGTATTTTGGGCTGGGTAGGGGGTATTTGGGGCTGGGTAGAGGGTATTTTGGGCTGGGTTGTGTGTTCATTTAGACTGGGTAGAGAGTATTTGGGGCTGGGTAGAGGGTATTTGGGTCTGGGTTGAGTGTTCATTTAGACTGGGTAGAGGGTATTTTGGGCCAGGTATGGTGTTTTGGGCTGGGTATAGGGTTAGTTTAGGCTGGTTAGAGTTAGTATAGGCTGGGTAGAGGGTATTTAGCTAGCTACGGTTAGCTGTCCTCAGCTATCCATTAGCTCGAAAAGCTATCGCCAGTTTTTGTACAGCGCGACTCAGACCAGAGCATATCGGACCTATTCTCTCTCCTTTCCTCGATTTCTACCGCAGGCTCTGGACATTTACACCTGGATCTTGCAGCTAACTAGCTGCTACCTGAGTGACTATTGGCAATGTCGGTCACGGAATTAACACACACTATTACGGAGCTAGCTAGCTAGCCAGCTGAAGAGTTCCGTCAGCCACTCGTGGGCTATTCCTGAGCTAGCCAGCTGAAGTGTCTCCTGGGCTACAACTCACTTATCCTGACCCGTTTTACTGCCGATGCGGAGCCCCATTGGGTCTTCACGACTGGATCACCGACGTTATCTGCCCGAGGGAGTTGTCCAACTGGCCCCTCCGTCGCGACGTAACCTGATCGCCCATCTGCGGCCAGCTAATCGTTAGCTGTCTTTTCGGCTGCGATCTGAATAGGTCTGTCGGACACTTTTCTTGGGCCACTATAACTAACTATTTTGCCAACTTGGACAGGTCCCCCCTTCCACACGGAACCCCACTAACCCACAGACGGAAACGCACGAGGCGGCTAAAAACAGACCTCCCTCCCATCTTCCACCAGCTTGCTACCTATGGCCCGGCTAGCTGTCTGAATCTCACTGGACCCTCTGATCACTCGGCCAAGCATGCCTCTCCTTAATGTCAATATGCCTTGTCCATTGCTGTTCTGGTTAGTGTTTATTGGCTTATTTCACTGTAGAGCCTCTAGCCCTGCTCATTATACCTTATCCAACCTCTCAGTTCCTCCACCCACACATGCTATGACATCTTCTGGTTTCAATGATGTTTCTAGAGACAATATCTCTCTCATAATCACTAAATGCCTAGGTTTACCTCCTCTGTACTCACATCCCACCATACCTTTGTCTGTACATTATACCTTGAAGCTATTTTATCGCCCCCAGATACCTGCTCCTTTTTCTCTCTATTCTGGACGTCACAGACGACCAATTCTTATAGCTTTTAGCCGTACCCTCATACTTATTCTTCTCTGCTCCGCTGGGGATGTAAAGGTGAATCCAGGCCCTGCAGTGCCTGGCTCCACACCTACTCCCCAGGCGCTCTCTTTTGATGACTTCTGTAACCGTAATAGCCTTGGTTTCATGCATGTTAACATTAGAAGCCTCCTCCCTAAGTTTGTTTTATTCACTGCTTTAGCACACTCTGCCAACCCGGATGTCCTAGCTGTGTCTGAATCTTGGCTTAGGAAGTCCACCAAAAACTGTGAAATCTTCATCCCTAACTACAACGTTTTCAGACAAGATAGAATGACCAAAGGGGGCGGTGTTGCAATCTACTGCAGAGATAGCTTGCAGAGTTCTGTCCTGCTATCCAGGTCTGTACCCAAACAATTTGAACTTCTACTTTTAAAAATCCACCTCTCCAAAAACAAGTCTCTCACCGTTGCCGCCTGCTATAGACCCCCCTCGGCCCCTAGCTGTGCTCTGGACACCATATGTGAACTGATTGCCCCCCATCTATCTTCAGAGCTCGTGCTACTAGGCGACATAAACTGGGACATGCTTAACACCCCAGCCATTCTACAATCCAAGCTTGATGCCCTCAATCTCACACAAATTATTAATGAACCCACCAGGTACAACCCCAAAGCCGCAAACACTGGCACCCTCATAGATATCATCCTAACCAATGTGCCCTCTAATTACACCTCTGCTGTTTTCAACCAAGATCTCAGCGATCACTGCCTCATTGCCTGCACCCGTAATGGGTCAGCGGTCAAACGACCTCCACTCATCACTGTCAAACGCTCCCTGAAACATTTCAACGAGCAAGCCTTTCTAATCGACCTGGCCCTGGTATCCTGGAAGGATATTGACCTCATCCCGTCAGTAGAGGATGCCTGGTTATTTTTTAAAAATGCCTTCCTCTCCATCTTAAATAAGCATGCCCCTTTCAAGAAATTTAGAACCAGGAACAGATATAGCCCTTGGTTCTCCCCAGACCTGACTGCCCTTAACCAACACAAAAATATCCTGTGGCGTTCTGCATTAGCATCGAACTGCCCCCGCGATATGCAACTTTTTAGGGAAGTTAGAAACCAATACACACAGGCAGTTAGAAACGCCAAGGCTAGCTTTTTCAAACAGACATTTGCTTCGTGCAACTCCAACTCTAAAAAGTTCTGGGACATTGTAAAGTCCATGGAGAATAAGAACACCTCCTCCCAACTGCCCACTGCACTGAGGATAGGAAACTCTGTCACCACCGATAAGCCCACTATAATTGAGAATTTCAATAAGCATTTTTCTACGGCTGGCCATGCTTTCCACCTAACTACCCCTACTGCATTCAACAGCACTGCACCCCCCACAGCTACTCGCCCAAGCCTCCCCCATTTCTCCTTCTCCCAAATCCATTCAGCTGATGTTCTGAAAGAGCTGCAAAATCTGGACCCCTACAAATCAGCTGGGCTTGACAATCTGGACCCTTTCTTTCTAAAATTATCTGCCGAAATTATTGCAACCCCTATTACTAGCCTGTTCAACCTCTCTTTCGTGTCGTCTGAGATTCCCATAGATTGGAAAGCAGCTGCTGTCATCCCCCTCTTCAAAGGAGGTGACACTCTTGACCCAAATTGCTACAGACCTATATCCATCCTACCCTGCCTTTCTAAGGTCTTCGAAAGCCAAGTCAACAAACAGATTACCGATTATTTCGAATCCCACCGCACCCTCTCCGCTATGCAATCTGGTTTCAGAGCTGGTCATGGGTGCACCTCAGCCACGCTCAAGGTCCTAAACGACATCGTAACCGCCATCGATAGGAAACAATACTGTGCTGCCGTATTCATTGACCTGGCCAAAGCTTTTGACTCTGTTAATCACCACATCCTCATCGGCAGACTTAGTAGCCTTGGTTTCTCAAACGATTGCGTCGCCTGGTTAACCAACTACTTCTCTGACAGAGTTCAGTGTGTCAAATCGGAGGGCCTACTGTCTGGACCTCTGGCAGTCTCTATGGGGGTACCACAGGGTTCAATTCTTGGGCCAACTCTTTTCTCTGTATACATAAATGATGTCGCTCTTGCTGCTGGTGAATCTCTGATCCACCTCTACGCAGACGACACCATTCTGTATACTTCTGGCCCTTCTTTGGACACTGTGTTAACAACCCTCCAGACGAGCTTCAATGCCATTCAACTCTCCTTCCGTGGTCTCCAACTGCTCCTAAACACAAGTAAAACTAAATGCATGCTCTTCAACCGATCGCTGCCTGCACCTGCCCGCCCATCCAGCATAACTTCTCTGGACGGTTCTAACTTAGAATTTGTGGACAACTACAAATACCTAGGTGTCTGGTTAGACTGTAAACTCTCCTTCCAGACTCACATCAATCATCTCCAATCCAAAGTGAAATCTAGAATTGGCTTCCTATTTCGCAACAAAGCATCCTTCACTCATGCTGCCAAACATACCCTCGTAAAACTGACCATCCTACCAATCCTCGACTTCGGCGATGTCATTTACAAAATAGCCTCCAATACCCTACTCAACAAGCTGGATGCAGTCTATCACAGTGCCATCCGTTTTGTCACCAAAGCCCCATATACAACCCACCACTGCGACCTGTATGCTCTCGTTGGCTGGCCTTCACTTCATAATCGTCGCCAAACACATTGGCTCCAGGTCATCTACAAGACCCTGCTAGGTAAAGTCCCCCCTTATCTCCGCTCACTGGTCACCATAGCAGCACCCACCTGCAGCACGCGCTCCAGCAGGTATATCTCTCTGGTCACCCCTAAAGCCAACTCCTCCTTTGGTCGTCTCTCCTTCCAGTTCTCAGCTGCCAATGACTGGAACGAACTACAAAAATCTCTAAAACTGGAAACACTTATCTCCCTCACTAGCTTTAAGCACCAGCTGTCAGAGCAGCTCACAGATCTCTGCACCTGTACATAGCCCATCTTTAATTTAGCCCAAACTACTACCTCTTCCCCTACTGTATTTATTTATTTTATTTATTTTGCTCCTTTGCACCATATTATTTATATTTTAACTTTTAACTTTCTTCAAACTACAAATCTACCATTCCAGTGTTTTTCTTGCCATACTTTATTTACTTTGCCACCATGGCATTTTTTTGCCTTTACCTCCCTTATCTCACATCATTTGCTCACATTGTATATAGTCTTATTTTTTCTACTGCATCATTGATTGTATGTTGTTTTACTCCATGTGTAACTCTGTGTTTTTGTATGTTGTCGAACTGCTTTGCTTTATCTTGGCCAGGTCGCAATTGTAAATGAGAACTTGTTCTCAACTTGCCTACCTGGTTAAATAAAGGTGAAATAAAATAAATAAAATAAATTTGGGTCTGGGTTGAGTGTTCATTTAGACTGGGTAGAGGGTATTTTGGGCCAGGTATGGTGTTTTGGGCTGGGTATAGGGTTAGTTTAGGCTGGGTAGAGGGTTAGATTGGCCTGGGTTGAGGATTAGTTTGGGCTGGGTGATGTGTGGGCTAGCATAGCTTTATCCTTTGAGAGACATGTTGTAATGGCTGCCATCACTTTTTCCAGCAGGACGTGTCTCAGAGCGCTCTGAAGGCAGCTCTGGACGGGGTGGCGCAGGAGGAGTGTGTGAGCTTCGTGGGAGTGGACATCAACATCTGCTCAGAGACGGTGATGAGGTAGGGTCGAATACTTTCCCTCAGCAGTCACAACATGGCAGGCCTTCACACACATGCACACACCGGCCGCCAGCGCGCTGTTTAGTCTGACGCCCCACTGTCTCCCACACTGTCTCGACAGGGACCGGCAGGCCTTACAGAGGGGATCAGTGCAAGGCTGACAGGCAGACACACACACACACTCCTTCAACCCCCTAGTCTGCCTCTAAATGCTCAGGGAGAGTTACAACATGGTTGTTTTACTAAGGCCATAACCAACAATACAGCATAGTGTTGAAGGTGCCATTACTACATTCTAAATTCACGCGGTGACGTCCTTCTCTCTCTTCATACACACACACACACACATCACAAGTATGCTTAGAGAAATCACTTAATGATGTTCCCTACTACTAATACTATGCCTCCCTTCGTCCATGACCTTTATGGAGAGATGTTTGATTACCAACTGTGGTTACTGTTATACTATGGTTTTACTGTAGTAACTCCTGTCTGTCTGTCTGTCGGTCTCTGTGTCGTCAGACACTTGGCAGGTCTGAATGCAGGCTATGCAAAGAGCATAGCAGAGTGGAGGGAGACCAACGGGCTCTTCATGAATAAATAGCAGCTGAGACTGGTGAAGGGACTGGGCCCTATGAGTTACCAGCTGAGTCTGGTGAAGAGACTGGGCCCTAAGAGTTACCAGCTGAGTCTGGTGAAGAGACTGGGCCCTATGAGTTACCAGCTGAGTCTGGTGAAGAGACTGGGCCCTATGAGTTACCAGCTGAGACTGGTGAAGAGACTGGGCCCTATGAGTTACCAGCTGAGACTGGTGAAGGAACTGGGCCCTATGAGTTACCAGCTGAGTCTGGTGAAGAGACTGGGCCCTATGAGTTACCAGCTGAGCCTGGTGAAGAGACTGGGCCCTATGAGTTACCAGCTGAGTCTGGTGAAGGGACTGGGCCCTATGAGTTACCAGCTGAGACTGGTGAAGGGACTGGGCCCTATGAGTTACCAGCTGAGACTGGTGAAGGGACTGGGCCCTATGAGTTACCAGCTGAGTCTGGTGAAGGGACTGGGCCCTATGAGTTACCAGCTGAGTCTGGTGAAGGGACTGGGCCCTATGAGTTACCAGCTGAGACTGGTGAAGGAACTGGGCCCTAAGAGTTACCAGCTGAGACTGGTGAAGGGACTGGGCCCTATGAGTTACCAGCTGAGACTGGTGAAGGGACTGGGCCCTATGAGTTACCAGCTGAGTCTGGTGAAGGAACTGGGCCCTAAGAGTTACCAACTGAGTCTGGTGAAGGGACTGGGCCCTATGAGTGACCAGCTGAGTCTGGTGAAGGGACTGGGCCCTATGAGTTACCAGCTGAGACTGTTGAAGGGACTGGGCCCTATGAGTTACCAGCTGAGACTGGTGAAGGAACTGGGCCCTATGAGTTACCAGCTGAGACTGGTGAAGGGACTGGGCCCTATGAGTTACCAGCTGAGACTGGTGAAGGAACTGGGCCCTAAGAGTTACCAACTGAGTCTGGTGAAGGGACTGGGCCCTATGAGTGACCAGCTGAGTCTGGTGAAGGGACTGGGCCCTATGAGTTACCAGCTGAGACTGGTGAAGAGACTGGGCCCTATGAGTTACCAGCTGAGACTGGTGAAGGGACTGGGCCCTATGAGTTACCAGCTGAGACTGGTGAAGGGACTGGGCCCTATGAGTTACCAGCTGAGACTGTTGAAGGGACTGGGCCCTATGAGTTACCAGCTGAGACTGGTGAAGAGCTCTACTTACAACCACCACCCGCCACCTCAAAGCATGTTCCAACTAACAAGAGCTTCATTTCCCCCCCATCTTGTAGTCTACTCCTAGGGCATTGGGGGATGGTTGCTTGCAGTCTTTTTGGTTTGACTTAATTTAGCCAGACATGGGAGTAAAAAGTGTGTGTGTGTGTGTGTGTGTGTGTGTGTGTGTGTGTGTGTGTGTGTGTGTGTGTGTGTGTGTGTGTGTGTGTGTGTGTGTGTGTGTGTGTGCGTGTACGTGTGCGCATGCATACCTGTGTGAGTGTCTCACTGTGTGTGTTCTGCTCGTTGTTGTGTGTGAGGGGATCTTGGTATCATCTGGTCCTGTGGCGCTGGGCTGTGCTGTGTGTGAGAAGTGATTGTTAGCGCTGCTGATGCTGATATCAAAAGCACATTGAGCATCTGCCCTGGGCTCTGTAGCTCTGTGGCTGGTTGGCTGTCTTTCTGAATGGGGCTGGACCCTGCAGCTGCAGTCACTCAACTCTGTTTAGACTACTTCAACCTGACACTTAGCATTGGCTCTTAGCATGTTGATATGCCTTTCACAGCTAGTGGCAATGTGTTTTCCATGTGCAGAAGAGACAGAACCTCATGTAGTAGACAGACAGGACTCCTTTTGCTCCTAATAGATTCTTCCCAACATTCCATGGTCTAAAACGTTCTCTGTCATTGGTGTGCGTTTGTTCAAAATGTGTATTGTGTATGTGTTGTGTGTGTACAGATAGGGTTGTCTCAATGATCTATCCTTGAATGGGCCCAAAGCAGTCAGACGTTTAATAAAACCACTTACAACTAGGAGAGGGAAAATACACCACGTTACCCAAAGTATGTGGACACCTGCTCGTTGAAATCTCATTCCAAAATCATGGGCATTAATATAGAGTTGATCCCTCTTTGATGCCATAACAGCCTCCACTCTTCACGGAAGGTTTTCCAATAGATGTTGGAACATAGAGGTCAGGGCTCTGTGCAGGTCAGTCAAATTCTTCCACACCCATCTCGATAAACCATTTCTGTATGGACTTCGCTTTGTTCACAGATTCATCAAGAATGTTATTGTATGCTGTAGCGTTAAAATTACCCTTCACTGGAACTAAGGGGCCTAGCCCGAACCATGAAAAACAGCCCCAAGACTATTATTCCTCCTCCACCAAACTTTACAGTTGGCACTATGCATTCAGGCAGATAGCATTTTCCTGGCATCCGCCAAACTCCGATTAGTTTGTCGGATTGCCAGATGGTGAAGAGTGAATTATCACTCCTGAGAACGCGTTTCCACTGCTCTAGAGTTCAATGGCGGTGAGCTTTGCACCACTCCAGCCAACGCTTAGCATTGTGTATGGGGATCTTAGGCTTGTGTGTGGCTGCTCGGCCATGGAAACCCATTTCTTGAAGCTCCCGACAAACAGTTATTGCGCTGATGTTGCTTCCAGAGGCAGTTTGGAACACGGTAGTGAGTGATGCAACTGAGGACAGACAATTTTTACGCACTAGGAGCACTCGCCAGTCCCATTCTGTGAGCTTGTGTGGCCTACCACTTTGCCGCTGAGCTGTTGTTGCTCCTAGATGTTTCCACTTCACAATAACAGCACTTACAGTTGACCGGGGAAGCTCTAGCAGGGCAGAAATTTGACGAACTGACTGGAAAGGAAAGGTGGCATCCAATGACGGTGCCACGTTGAAAGTCACTGTGCTCTTCTGTAAGGTTTCCACTGCCAATGTTTGTCTATGGAAGTTGCATCGCTGGGTGCTCGATTTTATACACCTGTCAACAACAGGTGTGGCTGAAATAGCCAAATCCACTAATTTGAAGGGGTGTCTACATATGTTTCTGTGTATATAGCGTAATCACCCTGTCATATTTTCAACCCTTCCCTGCTTTACTCCCTTTCTTTCTCCCTCGTTCCCCTTAACATACACATCCTCTCTCTCTCTCCCCCACTGTCTTTTCTCTCCATTCAGCCTCATTTCCTACTAAACTAGGCAGAAAAGGAGGCCCTCTTGGAGGAGGTCCTCTTAACGCTGCTGGCCCTAATGGAGGAGGTCCTCTTAATGCTGTTGGCCTTCATAGGACCTCTTAATGCTGCTGGCCTTCATAGGACCTCTTAATGTTGCTGACCTTCATAGGACCTCTTAATGCTGCAGACCTTCATAGGACCTCTTAATGCTGCTGGCCCTAATGGAGGAGGTCCTCTTAATGCTGCTGGCCCTAGTTGAGGTCCTCTTAATGCTGCTGGCCCAAATTGAGGTCCTCTTAATGCTGCTGCCCCTAATGGAGGTCATCTTAATGCTGCTGGCCCTAATGGAGGTCCTATTAATGCTGCTGGCCCTAATGGAGGTCCTATTAATGCTGCTGACCCTAATGGAGGTCCTCTTAATGCTGCTGGCCCTAATGGAGGTCCTATTAATGCTGCTGGCCCTAATGGAGGTCCTATTAATGCTGCTGACCCTAATGGAGGTCCTCTTAATGCTGCTGACCCTAATGGAGGGCTCTTAACGCTGCTGGCCGTAATGGAGGAGGTCCTCTTAATTCTGCTGGGCCTAATGGAGGAGGACCTCAATACTGCTGGCCCTATTGAGTTCTCTTACTGACAATTTTCATTATACAGCCAGCATATTTTCCTTACAGTAACATCACGTGCATACACACACAGAGACACACATGCGACACACATACACACACACATACGATATCGTACGCACTATACATACATATGGATTTAGTACTGTAGATATATGGTAGTGGTGGAGTAGGGGCCTGAGGGCACACAGTGTGTTGTGAAATCTGTGAATGTATTGTAATGTTTTAAAATTGTATAAACTGCCTTAATTTTGCTGGACCCCAGGAAGAGTAGCTGCTGCTTTGGCAGCAGCTAATAGGGATCCATAATAAATACAGATAAATACAAATACAAATCATCACCGGCGATGTCGCTCTCACTTTCTCTTTCTCTCTCTCTCTCTCGCTCTCTCTCTCTGTATCTCTGTCTTTCTCTCTCTATCTCTCTCTGTATCTCTGTCTTTCTCTCTGTCCCTCTTTCCCAGCAATTTCTCTCTCTTTCTTCTCTCAGTGAAATCTGTTATGTGCAGCTGTTCAGCACTGGAAGAATGCGAGTCACGATTTTGGAGATGTGGGAATTTGGGCTATTTCTAATAGTGTGGTGCAGTATGTGGGTTAGCCAGCCCCAGAACCGTGTTTGTGTCCAGAGCTGGAGAAAGGAGGACGGGCTAGAAACTAATTTTGCGAACACAGCATCTGTCTGAATAATGGCTTTATAATGACACTGACAAGCATGAGAGATTCCCAACAATCTGTAACACATTTGGACACAGCTCACAAACACATCCCTCTTTTCCTCTCTGGCACCCTCCCCTCTCTTCCCCTCCTCTTCCCTATCTCTCTCTATCCTTTTCTCGCTCAAATACATGCTGGCAGTGCAAATCAGAGAGCAGATAAGCAAATAGAGGAACTCCCTTTTAACAGCTCCTCATTGTTCGATATTAGTGAAATATTATCTGCTCAGCAGTTACTGTAAAAGAAAACACATTTTAAGGTAAATCTCCCACTGACTTTGAGCATGATATTAATAATAAACCTTTAGCACATTTTTTCTTTTTTTTAACCTTTATTTAACTAGACAAGTCAGTTAAGAACAAATTCTTATTTACAATGACAGCCTGCCGGGGAACAGTGGGTTGATTGCCTTGTTCAGGGGCAGAAGGACAGATTTTTACCTTTAGCTCAGGGACTCAATCCAGCAACCTTTCAGTTACTGGCCCAACACTCTAACCACTAGGCTCCCTGCTACGTATCACAGATCCTGGTACAGTGTATGATATTAAAAAGCCTTTAACACGTATTCAAGATCCTGTTGCAGTGTATTCAGGAGGACGGAGGGTTAAATCACTCACATTTGATCCTAGCGGAGGTGTGGTAGCCTTGACTGGGTTTGGGGCTGATACTGTTGCATTATGGCTGAGGACGATGATGTGATGAGGATGATGATGATGTGAGGTGGTGATGATGTGGTGGTGATGATGATGATTTTTAGGAGTGTGTTTGTGTGTGTGGCTTTTTAGAATTTGTTTGTTCGCTAATGTCCATGATTTTGTGTGTGTGTGTGTATGCTTTGATTCAGTATGTTGTGTTTGTCTCGACCATAGTTTGTATTGATCGGGCTACACAGAGCCCACTCTTTGTGTGGCTGGAGAGGTAAAGTGATCTGGAATGATGTGAGCTGCCTGCCTGGCTGGCTGGCTGCTTGCCACGTGACTAACTGAGCCAGGCTGGAAGTCACCAGCCAGCTAGGAGAGCCAACATGGAGCCCAGTCTCTTACTGCTTCACTCTGTTTGCTTTTTCTGTTTTGCTTTACCTTGGTGGTGAGCTGAGTGTGATGTTTACTGACTAACTGATGGATGCTTACTGACTCACTGATGCTTACTGACTGACTGATGCTTACTGACTGACTGACGGTTACTCACTGACTGACTGACTGATGGTTACTCACTGACTGACTGATGGTTACTGACTGACTGATGGTTACTCACTGACTGACTGACTGATGGTTACTCACTGACTGACTGATGGTCACTGACTGACTGACTGATGGTCACTGACTGACTGACTGACTGACTGATGGTTACTGACTGACTGATGGTCACTGACTGACTGACTGATGGTTACTGACTGACTGATGGTCACTGACTGACTGACTGATGGTCACTGACTGACTGATGGTCACTGACTGACTGACTGATGGTTACCGACTGACTGATGGTTACTGACTGACTGACTGATGGTCACTGACTGACTGACTGATGGTCACTGACTGACTGACTGATGGTCACTGACTGACTGACTGATGGTCACTGACTGACTGACTGATGGTTACTGATGGATGCTTACTGACTGACTAATGCTTACTGACTGACTGACAGTTACTGACTGACTGATGGTTACTGACTGACTGATGGTTACTGACTGACTGACTGATAGATACTGACTGACTGACGGTTACTGACTGACTGATGGTTTCTGACTGACTGACTGACTGACAGTTACTGACTGACTGATGGATACTGACTGACTCACTGATGGATACTGCCTGACTGACTGACTGATGGTTTCTGACTGACTGACTGACTGACTGATGGTTACTGACTGACTGACTGATGGTCACTGACTGACTGACTGATGGTCACTGACTGACTGACTGATGGTCACTGACTGACTGACTGACTGATGGTTACTGTCTTATGGTTACTGACTGACTGACTGTGTGAGTTCAGTATGTATTAGGAAGTATTCTATTCCTGTGTCTGGCTTTCTCATTGTCAGAGGATCCTAGCAGAGGGTTAGTTCTTAGGGCCAGTGGAGGGTCTGGATAGGTAGAGGAATGCTCTAGCCAGGGTCACAGTGTAAGGACACCATCTCAGTGGAGAAACATGCTGGGGGCCTGAGAGCGAGGGTCAAGAGTTGAGGGGGGCTGGCAGAGACAGTTTGTACACAACCAGTCTAGAGTTACATCTCCACAGTATTTCCTGTCAACTGCACTTTTCAACCAGACGTGTGTGTGTGTTTGTGTGTGTGTCAGTCTGTGAAGTGTGTGCAAGCATGTGTCTGTGTGTGTATTACTAAGAGTGTATTCTGCGTGTACAGTATGAATGTGTGTGTATTCTGTGTGTACAGAGTGTATTCTGTGTGTACAGAGTGTATTCTGTGTGTAGAGTATAATTGTGCGTGTCCAGCAGCAGCAGTTGTCCTCTGGGGCAGCTACAGGAAGTGGGTGTGGTCTAGGCCCACCTGCTCTGTCAGTCACAGTGAGGACAGCAGCTGCTGCAGTGGCTGAGTGGCTGGCGTCAGGGTGCTACTGCAACAGACAGACGGACATCCATCACCAGTGATAGCAGCCCAGCAGGTCCTCCTGCCCTCAGCTGTGGCCTGGATTCCTGCTGTGATCCCCCCTCCACAACCCCCCTATAGAACCTTCAGACCCCTGCATTCCTACAGGCACCTCAGCCAGCCTGACCTCATCCCTTTGGGCTTGCTGTCTGTTGGCTGTCTGCTCTCTATCTACAAGTCACGTGTGAGCGATTTAAAATAGAGATTCTAGATTCACAGGATGTGTACCTGTTAGTCATTTACTTGACACATACTTTATAGTACTAGAGTCATTCTAATTGTGTCTGATGGTTTCTATTATGTTATGTGATGGTCAGATTGAAATGGCTGCTCATTCATCAAGTGATGAGTTACTGTTCAGAAAGTGGGATGAGCCTCCATCATACTTGCTGGTGAATTGAGCCCTAACCAATCAGATGACTGGTGGCTGAGTGCTCCAGTCCAGGTTGAGAAGGGGCGTGCTCCCAGGTCTCGGTAGCGATGGTGTTTATTGGCCCCTGTAGACAGAGGTGATTTATGGAGAGGTGAGGGGTGACGTCCCCGCAGTGTGCACTTATGAACAGGGAAAGTGTGAGCTGATACTCTGAAACCAGAGATTTAGGGCATAATTATTCTCACACCTCAACCCCCTCCCTCACTCTCCCCCCTCTCCTCCTCCCATTCACCCTGAGGCCTCTGTCAGTTGACCAGGGACCATGAAAAAACATGAATTAAGACTTCTTACCCCACCTGTGTGTAGGCTGGCCTGCAAGGACAGAGAGAGCCGGAGAGAGGATGGATGGAGTTGGGTTAAAGGAATAGTTCACCCAAATTACAAAATTATATATTGGTTTCCTTAGCCTGTAAGCAGTCTATGGACAAGGTTTAACAGCTTTGGTTTAGTTTGGTTAACTTTCGCTTGCACTGTTTCCAAATTATGTTTTAGCTTTTGTAACACAAATCCCATGCAATTAATAATACCTATATTAGCATTTTTGTGGGGTTTGCCTGTCTCCCTACATAACTCCAGCTCCTCAGCTAGGCAGGCAGACAGGGCACCAGGTCAGTACTAAGGTCTGTCTCTTGTGTGTCTGTGTGTTTGTTTTTAGCTGATGCACCAGTCTGTCCCTGGTGCTGTGTCTGACTCCCCTGTCTCTCCTCCCCATTTTCCTGTCCCTGGTAGGGGGTAGTGTGGACCAGATGGGCCGGTCAGAGCTCAGACTGTGTGGAAGCCAGTGTGAAACATCAATGTTTGGAGGCCCTGGCTGAAACCCTCAACACCAACCCAGAAACACTGCAGCTTGTCGTAGACAGACTCACCCAGCCTCCTAGATTTGACATGCACCAAGGTAAGACCACAGCTTTATTGCCATGGTAAACATATTTTAACATTGCCAAAGCAAGTGAAATGGATAAACAATAGTGAATTAAACAATAATGTCAAATTTTATGTTCCTTTTGATGGCATAGAAGGCCCTTCTTGCCTTGTCTCTCAGATCGTTCACAGCTTTGTGGAAGTTACCTGTGGTGCTGATGTTTAGGCCGAAGAATATATAGTTTTTTTGTGTGCTCTATATGGAATTTGTATTTCTGGTCCTGCAGCTGGACCTTTTTTGGAACACCATTATTTTTAGTCTTACTGAGATTTGCTGTCAGGGACCAGGTCTGACAGAATTTGTGCAGAAGATCTAGGTGCTGCTGTTGGCCCTCCTTGGTTGCACCAGATCATCTGTAAACAGTAGACATTTTACTTCAGATTCTAGTAGGGTGAGGCCAGGTGTTGCAGACTGTTCTAGTGCCCTCGCCAATTCGTTGATATATATATATATATATATATATATATGTTGAAGAGGGATGGGCTTAAGCTGCATCCCTGTCTCACCACACGGCTCTGTGGAAAGAAAGTTTTTTTGAACATTTTAACAACACACTTGTTTGTGTACATGGATTTTATAATGTCGAATGTTTTTCCCCCAACACCACTTTCCATCAATTTGTATAGCAGACCCTCATGCCAAATTGAGTCAAAAGCTTTTTTGAAGTCAACAAAGCATGAGAAGGCTTTGCCTTTGTTTTGGTTTGTTTGTTTGTTAATTAATGTGTGCAGGGTGAATATGTGGTCTGTCATACGGTAATTTGGTAAAAAGCCAATTTGACATTTGCTCAGTACATTTTTTTCACTGAGGAAATGTACAATTCTGCTGTTAATGATAATGCAGAGGATTTTTCCAAGGGTGCTGTTGACACATATCCCATGGTAGTTATTGGGGTCAAAATTGGGGTTGGGGTTATTAATCCTTGGTTTCAAATATTGGGGAAGATGCCAGAGCTGAGGCAGATGTTAGAGTATATGGATTCTTCATTACATTGAGCTGTTTTCTGACGTGTTGTTCCTTCTGTTTCCGTAGTGTATTTCTGTATTGTTTTAGTGATTCACCATAGCGAAGGCGTAGGCTCAGGTGTTCTGAGTCTCTATGTTTATGGTTGGATAGGTTTCTCAATTTATTTCTTAGGTCTTTGCATTCTTCATCAAACCATTTGTCATTGTTGTTCATTGTCTTCGGATTTCTGTTTGACATTTTTAGATTTGATTGTGAAGCTGAGAAGTCAAATATACTGTTTAGGTCTTTGCATTCTTCATCAACTGCAAAGTTTACACCTTCACTATTACTGTGAAAGGTGTTGTCCAGGAAGTTTTCTAAAAGGGATTGAATTTGTTGATGCCTAATTGTTTGTTTCAAGGTTTCCGCACTACTTTCCTTCCATCTGTAGCATTTCCTAGTATTATTCAGTTTATTTTGCTTTGATGCCTCATGATTGAGTATTTCTCTGTTCAAGTAGACTGACAGTGAACGCTCTGAAAGTTATGTTGTCATAGTTGTGTCTAGGGGGGCATATTTGGGAGGGAATACTGTCACCTCCAGGTAGGTGTTAGTCCCGCTGCGTGCTGAGAGTTGTGTCAGGTTCTTGTCCAGTTCTGGCATTTAGTTCCCCACAGACTAGTACTTGTCGCTGGGCCTGGAAATGTTTTTTTCTCAAATCAAATCAAATTTGTCACATGCGCCGAATACAACAGATGTAGACCTTACAGTGAAATGCTTACAAGCCCTTAACCCACAATGCAGTTCTAAGAAAAATACCTAATGAAAAATAAGAAATAAAAGTAACAAATAATTCAAGAGCAGCCGTAAAATAACAATAGCGATGCTATATACAGGGTGTACCGGTACAGAGTCAATGTGCAGGGGCACTGGTTAGTTGAGGTAATTGAGGTAATATATATATATATATATGTAGGTGGAGGTATTAAAGTGACTTATGCATAGATAATAACAGGGAGTAGGAGCAGCGTAAAAGAGGGGGGAGGGCAATGCAAATAGTCTGGGTAGCCATTTTATTAGATGTTCAGTAGTCTTATGGCTTGGGGGTAGAAGCTGTTTAGAAGCCTCTTGGACCTCTCCTTCTAGGATGCAGACGTTGTAATCTTGTCACGAGTCCTACCGACGGTGGCGCCCCCTCCTGCTCGGGTGGCGCTCGGCGGTCGTCGTCACCGGCCTATTAGCTGCCACCGATTCCTTTTTTGTTTTTCCCTTTTTTTATGTTTTCTCACCTGCCCTGAGTTAGTCATTAGGAGGGCTATTTAGTTCAGCTGGCCCGCTTCCTATTGTGCGGGATTGTCTTTCTGTGTGTCGACTATAGTTTGTTCGACTGTGCTTGGTTTGCTGTATTTTTCCCTGTTGTTGGGAGCCCTTTAATTTTGTACGTTGTGGTTGATTAAAATTACCACACCGTGTTCGCTGCTTCCTGCGCTTCTTTCCGCCACACCACAGACAAGCCGTTACAGAATCCCGCACCGCTAAGAGCATGGAATCAGCGGGAGCAGCGGGCACTCCACTACCCTCGATGGAGGAACGTGTCCTTCATAATACATCGGTCCTGCATCGCATCGGATCCGCCATGGACCAGGTGATGGAGAGGATGGACCGATGGGAGAGGAGTGGTATCCTCTCTCCACCTACACCCCCCCCGATACAACCATCTCCTCCTCCTACGACGTCTGGCTCTGGCGCGCTTCGCCTGGCACTCCCGAGGGAGTATGATGGGACGGCGGCTGGGTGCAAGGGGTTTCTTCTCCAGTTAGAGCTGTACCTGGCCACCGTCAGGCCTGCTCCTACAGGAGAGGAGAGCGTGAGTGCCCTCGTTTCCTGCCTGACGGGCCGAGCTCTGGAGTGGGCTAATGCGGTCTGGAACGCTCCGGACTCGGCGAGGGACCACTACCCAGAGTTCACCCGCCGCTTTCGGGCTGTTTTCGACCACCCCCCCGAAGGTAGAGCGGCGGGTGAACGGCTGTTCCACCTCAGGCAGGAGACGAGGAGCGCTCAAGACTTCGCGCTGGAGTTTAGGGCCTTGGCTGCTGGAGCGGGGTGGAATGACAGGGCCCTCATAGACCACTACAGGTGTAGTCTCCGGGCGGACGTCCGCAGGGAGCTGGCCTGTAGGGACACCAATCTGTCCCTGGACGAACTGATTGATATGTCCATACGGTTGGACAATTTGCTGGCTGCCCGCGGGCGTTCGGAGAGGGTCCTGCCCGTTCCACCCCCGGGCACCCCCGCCCCTACCCCTATGGAGGTGGGGGGGGCCGTGTCAAGGGGCACCGGAGGAGGTGGCTTCTCCTGCACCAGCTGTGGTCGGAGAGGACACACGGCCGACCGGTGCTGGAGGAGCCAGTCTGGGAGTCGAGAAGGCAGGCAGAACACTTCTCGGTCACCTCAGGTGAGTCAGCACCAGACTCGCCCAGAACCCCCTGTTGGTCATGTGTTTTTGCCTGTTTTATTTTCTAACTTTTTTCCCTCTTCCCAGCATAGGGCGCTAGTCGATTCGGGCGCAGCTGGGAACTTTATGGACCGTGGACTTGCCATTAAGCTGGGCATTCCACGGGTGCCGATAGATTCCCCCTTCCCCGTGCACTCCTTAGATAGCCGACCATTAGGGTCAGGGCTAGTCAGGGAGTCTACGGTGCCGCTGGACATGGTAACGCTGGGGAGTCATAAGGAAAGCATTAACTTTTTCCTTATTGATTCACCTGCGTTTCCGGTGGTGCTGGGGGTCCCCTGGCTGGCTGGTCACAATCCCCTCATTTCATGGAAACAGGGGGTTCTCCAGGGGTGGTCGGAGGAGTGTTCAGGGAGGTGTCTAGGAGTTTCCATAGGTGCCACGTCGGTGGAGAGTCCAGACCAGGTGTCCACCGTGCGCATTCCCCCTGAATACGCCGATTTGGCGATCGCTTTTTGTAAAAAGAGAGCGACTAAATTACCACCTCATCGACAAGGGGATTGTGCGATAGATCTCCAGGTTAACGCTACGCTTCCCAGGAGTCACGTGTACCCCTTGTCACAAGAGGAGACGGTGGCTATGGAAACATACGTCACGGAATCCTTGGGACAGGGGTACATTCGGCCCTCCATCTCACCCGCTTCCTCGAGTTTCTTTTTTGTGAAGAAAAAGGAGGGAGGTCTGCGTCCGTGCATTGATTATAGAGGTCTAAACGCGATCACGGTGGGGTTTAGTTACCCACTACCTCTTATCGCTACGGCGGTGGAATCATTTCACGGAGCACAGCTCTTCACAAAATTGGATCTCAGGAGCGAGTATAACCTGGTGCGTATCAAGAAGGGAGATGAGTGGAAAACCGCCTTTAGTACCACATCAGGCCATTATGAGTACCTCGTCATGCCGTATGGGTTGAAAAATGCTCCAGCCGTCTTTCAATCCTTTGTTGACGAGATTCTCAGGGACCTGCACGGGCAGGGCGTGATTGTTTATATCGATGACATTCTGATATATTCCGCCACCCGCTCCGCGCATGTGTCCCTGGTGCGCAAGGTGCTTGGTAGACTGCTGGAGCATGACCTATACGTTAAGGCTGAGAAGTGTGAGTTTTTCAAACGAGCCGTCTCCTTTCTGGGTTATCGCATTTCCACCACGGGGGTGGTGATGGAGTGTGACCGCGTTAAGGCCGTGCGTAATTGGCCGACTCCAACCACGGTGAAGGAAGTGCAGCGGTTCTTGGGCTTTGCCAACTACTACCGGAGGTTTATCCGGGGTTTTGGCCAGGTAGCGGCTCCCATTACCTCACTGCTGAAGGGGGGGCCGGCGCGTTTGAGGTGGTCGACGGAGGCGGACAGAGCCTTCAAGAAGTTGAAGACACTGTTCACCGACGCGCCCGTGTTGGCGCACCCGGACCCGTCTTTAGCGTTCGTAGTAGAGGTGGACGCATCCGAGGCTGGGGTGGGTGCCGTGCTATCACAGCGCTCGGGTGCGCCACCGAAACTTCGCCCCTGTGCTTTCTTCTCAGGGAAGCTCAGTTCGGCGGAGCGTAATTACGATGTGGGGGACAGGGAGTTGCTAGCGGTAGTCAAAGCCTTGAGGGTGTGGCGACACTGGCTTGAGGGGGCTAAGCACCCCTTTCTCATCTGGACCGACCACCGAAACCTGGAATACATCCGGGCAGCGAGGAGACTGAATCCACGTCAGGCAAGGTGGGCCATGTTCTTCGCCCGGTTTAGGTTTACCATCTCATATAGACCGGGTTCCCTAAATACTAAAGCCGACGCGCTGTCCCGTCTGTATGACACGGATGACCGACCCATCGATCCAACTCCCATCATTCCAGCGTCAAGGCTGGTGGCACCAGTGGTGTGGGAGGTGGACGCGGACATCGAGCGGGCACTGGTGTTGGAACCTGCGCCGACGCAGGTGCCCGAGGGGCGCATGTATGTGCCGCTCGATGTTCGCGATCGGTTGATTCGGTGGGCGCACACGCTACCTGCGGCGGGTCATCCTGGTGTAGAGAGGACAGTGCGGAGCCTAAGGGGGAAGTATTGGTGGCCCACCTTGGCTAAGGACGTGAGGTCATATGTCTCTTCCTGTTCGGTGTGTGCCCAGAGTAAGGCTCCTAGGCATTTACCGAGAGGGAAGTTACAGCCCCTCCCCGTTCCGCAACGACCATGGTCGCACCTGTCTATCGACTTCCTGACAGATCTTCCCTCCTCTCAGGGGAACACTGCGATCCTGGTGGTTGTGGATCGGTTTTCTAAGTCCTGCCTTCTCCTCCCTTTGCCCGGTCTCCCTACGGCCCTGCAGACTGCGGAGGCCCTATTTACCCACGTCTTCCGGCACTACGGGGTGCCGGAGGATATTGTCTCTGATCGGGGTTCCCAGTTCACATCCAGGGTCTGGAAGGCGTTTATGGAGCGGCTGGGGGTCTCGGTCAGTTTAACCTCCGGTTATCATCCCGAGAGCAATGGGCAGGCGGAGAGGGTGAACCAGGAGGTGGGCAGGTTCCTGAGGTCGTATTGCCGGGACCGGCCAGGGGAGTGGGCGAGGTATATTCCCTGGGCAGAGTTAGCCCAGAACTCACTTCGCCACTCCTCTACTAACATGTCACCCTTCCAGTGTGTGTTAGGGTACCAGCCGGTCCTGGCCCCATGGCACCAGAGCCAGACCGAGGCTCCTGCGGTGGAGGACTGGGTTCAGCACTCCAAGGAGACCTGGAGAGCAGTACAGGACTCACTGAAGGAGGCCAGTGCCAGGCAGAAGAGGAGTGCTGACCGCCACCGCAGTGAGGCGCCGGTGTTCGCACCGGGTGACAGGGTCTGGCTCTCGACCCGGAACCTGTCCCTCCGCGTGCCCTGCCGGAAGCTGGGGCCGCAGTGTGTGGGGCCCTTCAAAGTCCTGAGGAGGATAAACGAGGTGTGTTATCGGTTGCAACTCCCTTCCTATTACCGTATTAACCCCTCGTTTCATGTGTCTCTCCTCAGGCCGGTGGTAGCTGGTCCCCTACAAGAAGATGAGGTGCCGGAGGTCCCTCCACCCCCCCTGGACATCGGGGGGTCCCCGGCGTACAGCGTAAGGGCCATTCTGGACTCGAGACGCCGGGCGGGGGGCCTGAAGTACCTCGTGGACTGGGAGGGGTACGGTCCGGAGGAGAGGTGCTGGGTACCGACGGAGGACGTCTTGGACCCATCCATGTTGAAGGAGTTCCACCGCCTCCGTCCGGATCGCCCTGCGCCTCGTCCTCCGGGTCGGCCTCGAGGCCGGTGTCGGCGCGCTGCAGGAGCCGCGCGTCAGGGGGGGGGTACTGTCACGAGTCCTACCGACGGTGGCACCCCCTCCTGCTCGGGTGGCGCTCGGCGGTCGTCGTCACCGGCCTATTAGCTGCCACCGATTCCTTTTTTGTTTTTCCCTTTTTTTATGTTTTCTCACCTGCCCTGAGTTAGTCATTAGGAGGGCTATTTAGTTCAGCTGGCCCGCTTCCTATTGTGCGGGATTGTCTTTCTGTGTGTCGACTATAGTTTGTTCGACTGTGCTTGGTTTGCTGTATTTTTCCCTGTTGTTGGGAGCCCTTTAATTTTGTACGTTGTGGTTGATTAAAATTACCACACCGTGTTCGCTGCTTCCTGCGCTTCTTTCCGCCACACCACAGACAAGCCGTTACAAATCTTTAAAGTATGGGGATTCTATCGGGAGATATACGTAGCACACATGAGGACATTTTTCTCTGAGATCATTTCCTTATTAATTTCTAGCCAGATGTAAAATGTTGCTGTTTTGACTAATTTAATAGAGTGTGTTAGGTCTGCTCTATTCACAATTAGCATAGCCCCTGAGTCTGTTCCCTGTTTCACACATCGTAGTTTGGTGGATGGGACTACAAGCTCTGTGTAAGTTTGAGGGCAACGAGTGGGTCCGTTTCCTCTATACCATGTTTCTTGTAGGATGACAATGTCTGTATTTCCAATTTCTTTGATGAAGTCTGGGTTCCTGCTCTTTAGGCCAAAGGCAGATGACCTCAGACCTTGTATATTCCAGGATGAGATTGTAAAAGCTTTGAGTTCCATAGTGTCGAGTATTGTTTTCGTGTGGTTTAGTCCAGGGCCATTACAGTAGGTGTGACCAGAGCATGTTGAGCATCTGATACATACCTCTTAGGTCACAGGATGGGGGTTGGATGGGTATATTAGTGGGGGTTGGGCCTGTTGCTCTGCTCGCGGCCTGGGCATCACTCACTGATAAAAGGATTTATATGTCTGAGGTTTTGACTAAAGTATTCCACTCTGAAACCATATAACCGTGAAATGTATTAGAATTATAAGTATTATTAATGTGTTAAAAACTATAATCCAATACTGTGTGTGAGTAGACTGTTTAAGACTAAGACACTGTTACTATTTCAAAATGAACTGGGCATAGTTGATAAGACGACCTTGTGAAAGGAACAGGAAAATGGGCCTCCCTAAGTTAGGGAGGGGAACAACTGCCCGAAAACGGCTAGGCTTGCAAAAAATAAGGAGACAGGTGGTCTGTGTACTGGGGAAAAACACAGCCGTCTAAAGCGCGGTGGAGTTCTCTACTGATGTAAGTTTATTTGTGTATGTGTGTGGTAATATAAAAGGCTGTCTGCATTGTATGAATTTTAGAGCTCTCGTAAATAAACGTTCTGATCATTGTAGGCTGGGTCTCAGTCTGTTTCTTTCAACCGGAAACTTACACCTTCTGGTAAACAAACTGAGTAGTTTAATTGAAGTTCGGTTTATGAACATTGATAACTTAATTCACGTGACAATTTGGTCCTTCAGCCGGGATCCAAAACCTGTCCCTGTCTTCCGAAGGTAACACGCCGAAAACTGTGCACGGGCGGGTCATTGACTCGTAAATTAAAGACCTGTCCCCTGAAATTGGGGTTCCATAACAGGCCGGTAAATATCTAAGGTCGACAGGGATGGTGACGGAATCCAATCTACATTGCTTTTCCCAGCCTACAAGACAAAGGTCAGTAAATATTTATTTACGCGGATTGGGGGAATAATACCTGTATGATTGCATGTGGTGGAGAAGGAAGTTAGTGTAGTCTATGTGTTAAACGCCGAAATATCCATTCTCGGTAGGGCATACTAACCTGGTAACCTGTCTTTAGAATATTGTGTGGAGAACCCTGATATAGATAGTATTCTATGCAATTGGAAGAGAGGAATTGGGTGTAGAGCCATCTCAGGCAATGGGGGGGTGTCCGTAATTACCCCAGGTATCTGTGGCCACTACCAAAGTAAACTATCTCATGTTGAGGCCTAACCGTTAAACTGGTCAAGATACATTGGACGGGCGAATGCTCTGAGATCTAACGGATTACTGATCTAGAGTATATTAACAGGGAGGGTAGTCGAGATCTACAGGAGGCGCACATCTAGTTCTGATTATCCATTGAAGGAGGGAAACCTAATATAGCGGAGTGAGATACGTGATATTAATGAGTCAATAATTGCAAGGAACGACAGAAAAATAGGCTGTTGACTAGGGCTTTACGACCCCTGGAAAATAGCTTATAGTCGTAGACGTATGCGGCCTAATGACCGATTAAAAGTCACTTCTATATAGTTGGGGAAAAAAGTATTTGATCCCCTGCTGATTTTGAACATTTGCCCACTGACAGAGAAAGGATCAGTCTATAAATTTAATGGTAGGTTTATTTGAACAGTGAGAGACAGAATAACAACAAACAAAATCCAGAAAAACGCACATCAAAAATCGTATAAATTGATTTGCATTTTAATGATGGAAATAAGTATTTGACCCCCTCTCAATCAGAAAGATTTCTGGCTCCCAGGTGTCTTTTATACAGGTAACGAGCTGAGATTAGGAGCACACTCTTAAAGGGAGTGCTCCTAACCACAGCTTGTTACCTGTAAAAAAGACACCTGTCCACAGAAGCAATCAATCAATCAGATTCCAAACTCTCCACCATGGCCAAGACCAAAGAGCTCTCCAAGGATGTCAGGGACAAGATTGTAGACCTACACAAGGCTGGAATGGTCTACAAGATCATCGCCAAGCAGCTTGGTGAGAAGGTGACAACATTTGGTGCAATTATTCGCAAATGGAAGAAACATTAAAGAACTGTCAATATCCCTCGGCCTGGGGCTCCATGCAAGATCTCACCTTGTGGAGTTGCAATGATCATGAGAGGAATCAGCCCAGAACTACACGGGAGGATCTTGTCAATGATCTCAAGGCAGCTGGGACCACAGTCACCAAGAAAGCAATTGGTAACACACTACACCGTGAAGGACTGAAATCCTGCAGCGCCCGCAAGGTCCCCCTGCTGAAGAATACATATACATGCCCGTCTGAAGTTTGCCAATGAACATCTGAATGACTCAGAGGACAACTGGTGAAAGTGTTGTGGTCAGATGAGACCAAAATGGAGCTCTTTGACATCAACTCAACTCGCCGTGTTTGGAGGAAGAGGAATGCTGCCTATGACCCCAAGAACACCATCTCCACCGTCAAACATGGAGGTGGAAACATTATGCTTTGGGGGTGTTTTTCTGCTAAGGGGACAGGACAACTTCACTGCATCAAAGAGACGATGGACGGGGCCATGTACCATCAAATCTTGGGTGAGAACCTCCTTCCCTCAGCCAGGGCATTGAAAATGTGTCGTGGATGGGTATTCCAGCATGACAATCACCCAAAACACACGGCCAAGGCAACAAAGGAGTAGCTCAAGAAGAAGCACATTAAGGCCCTGGAGTGGCCTAGCCAGTCTCCAGACCTTAATCACATAAAAAAATCTGTGGAGAGAGCTGAAGGTTCGAGTTGCCAAACGTCAGTCTCGAAGCCTTAATGACTTGGAGAAGATCTGCAAAGAGGAGTGGGACAAAATCCCTCCTGAGATGTGTGCAAACCTGGTGGCCAATTACAAGTGTCGTCTGACCTCTGTGATTGCCAACACGGGTTTTGCCACCAAGTACTAAGTCATGTTTTGCAGAGGGGTCAAATACTTCCCTCATTAAAATGAAAATCATTTTATAACATTTTTGACATGTGTTTTTCTGGATTTTTTTGTTGTTATTCTGTCTCTCACTGTTCAAATAAACCTACTATTAAAATTATAGACAGATAATTTCTTTGTAAGTGGGCAAACATACAAAATCAGCAGGGGATCAAATACTTTTTCCCCCCACTGTAGATAAAGTTTCAAGAAAGAGATACACATAGCAACACATAGACAAATTAGAAATTTCCACAGGGGTAAGAGGATAATTGCGTGTGAGATAGATATATTGACCAGTCAAAAGCCATAAGTAGCAACGCAAAAATGGGCTGTTGACCAGGGCCTTAAAACCTCTGGGTAATAGGTTATTGTTGGATACATGTGAGACCCAATAATCTATCAAAAGTAATAAAAGTAATTGTTCTGAGATCCTAGAGGAAATTACCAGTAGGTAAGAGATACACATAGAAGTAATTGAATCAGTTTTAAAAAAGCACATAGAATAAGAAGATAATTATTTGCGTGTGAGATAGATATATTGATCAGTCAACAGTCACAAGAAACGACAGGAAAATAAGTATAACTTATGGTCGTATACGTGTGAGATATAAATAATGTGTCAGGATCCATACGGAAAATGATTCTTCAATTCTAGGACCTGTGTGGGCTAGGGGGCAGTATTTTCACGGTCGGATGAAAAACGTACCCAATTTAAACAGGTTACTACTCTGGCCCAGAAACTAGAATATGCATATTATTAGTAGATTTGGATAGAAAACACTCTGAAGTTTCTAAAACTGTTTGAATGGTGTCTGTGAGTATAACAGAACTCATATGGCAGGCAAAAACCTGAGAAAAAGTCAACCAGGAAGTGGAGGATCTGAGAATTGTAGTTCTTCTTTCTAGTCCCTTTCGAAACTACAGTGGTGTTACGTTGCACTTTCCAAGGCTTCCATTGGCTGTCTAAAGCCTTCAGAAAGTGGTTTGAGCCTTCTCCTGTCACTGGGCAGAGTATAGGAGCTCAGTTACTGAGTGGTTTGCCTGGCAATAAAGGGATTGGATATGCGCGGTCCCACGAGCACGCTGTTTTTTCTTTTTCTCCTTGAATGAATACGCTATTGTCCGGTTGGAATATTATCACAATTCTACATTAAAAATACCATAGAAATTGATTTTAAATAGCGTTTGACATGCTTCGAAGTACGGTAATGGAACATTTTGATTTTTTTGTGTCTCGAATTGCGCTCCCGCATTACCCTTTGGATAGTGACCTGAACCCACAAACAAAACGGAGGTATTTGGACATAACTATGGATTATTTCGAACAAAAACAACATTTCTTGTGGAAGTAGCAGTCCTGGGAGTGCATTCTGACGAAGATCAGCAAAGGTAAGAGCATATTTCTAATACTACTTCTGAGTTTAGGTTGCCCCGAACTTGGCGGGTGTCTGAATAGATGGCGAGCTATGTACTCAGAATATTGAAAAATGTGCTTTCTCCGTAAAGCTATTTTAAAATCTGACACAGCGGTTGCATAAAGGAGTTCTGTATCTATAATTCTTAAAATAATTGTTATGTATTTTGTCAACGTTTATGATGAGAATTTTTGTAAATTCACCAGAAGTTTTTTGTGGGAATACATTTTCTGAACATCCCCCGCCAATGTAAAATGCTGTTTTTGGATATAAATATGAACTTTATCGAACAAAACATACATGTATTGTGTAACATAATGTCCTAGGAGTGTCATCTGATGAAGATCATCAAAGGTTAGTGCTTCATTTAGCTGTGTTTTGGGTTTTTGTGACATATATGCTTGCTTGGAAAATGGCTGTGTGGTTATTTTGGTCTATGTACTCTCCTAACATAATCTAATGTTTTGCTTTCGCTGTAAAGCCTTTTTGAAATCGGACAATGTGGTTGGATTAAGGAGAAGTGTATCTTTAAAATGGTGTAAAATAGTCGTATGTTTGAGAAATTGAAATTATTGGATTTTTTAGGTTTTTGCATTTCGCGCCACTCTGTTCCATTGGATATTGGCTAGGCGTCTGTCCTCAACAGGTTTGAGCATATCCCAGTTTAGGTCACCTAACAGAACAAACTCTGAAGATAGATGGGGGGCAAATAATTAACATATTATGTCCAGGGCACAGCTGGGAGCTGAGGGGGGTCTATAACATGCGGCAAAGTGAGAGACTTATTTCTGGAGAGATTCATTTTTAAAATTAGAAACTCGAACTGTTTGGGCAGAGACCTGGAAATTATGACAGAACTTTGCAGGCTATCTCTGCAGTAGATTATACAGTATGGATGGGAAGGAGACAAAAGAGAGAGAGAATGTTATATGAGGGGAGAGACGCCAGAATCCCAGCCCAGGCCACTGGCACCCTGTCTGTCTGTCCTAACTGTATCAGTTAGCCTCAGTTCATAGGGCTTGTACACTGGCTGGTCAGTGCTGACAAGTCTGAAGTAGAGCAGTTGTCACCAACCTTTTCTAAGTCAACATCATCATGTAAGTCTATGCAACATTAACCTATTAAAAACACTTCTGTAGCAAGGAGGTATATGCAGTTCACTATAGGCCCAAGCATATTGGCTATGCTTGAATTTCCCTGACCATTTAATTATATTTCAACATGTTAGGTATATGATCACATGTTAGGTATATGATCATTTGTTGTTTTACTTGTGATGCACAGCTGAGTGAGCAGTATGATTTCCGTTTTTTTACTGGACTGATGGCCTGTACCTGATGGTCAGTCTGAGGGGAGGGAGGGAGCAGCGGTGAGGCTGCCTCTCACCCGACTCACCATCCCTCCTCTCTCCCTCCCTCTGCTGAGAAAAGGGGACGCAGTCTTCCAGCGAAACTCACTGCATTATTTCTGCCTCATGCACCAATTCATGTTGTTACTCCTGTGACTAGAGAAAGTGACATTTTCCTTGATATAAAAAAAATGACACAAGCGCAAGCTTATCAAAACACTTTTCTATACTCATTCATTGCAGCTGCAGTGCTGGTTGTAGCATGAGTGGAGGGAGAACATGCATTTTATTTTATTTTATTTTTTAAATTTTATTTTACCTTTATTTAACCAGGTAGGCAAGTTGAGAACAAGTTCTCATTTACAATTGCGACCTGGCCAAGATAAAGAAAAGCAGTTCGACACATACAACAACACAGAGTTACACATGGAGTAAAACAAACATACAGTCAATAATACAGTAGAAAAATAAGTCTATATACAATGTGAGCAAATGAGGTAAGATAAGGGAGGTAAAGGCAAAAAAGGGCAAGGTGGCAAAGTAAATACAATATAGCAAGTAAAACACTGGAATGGTAGATTTGTAGTGGAAGAAAGTGCAAATTAGAAATAGAAATAATGGGGTGCAAAGGAGCAAAATAAATAAATAAATACAGTATGGGAAGAGGTAGTTGTTTGGGCTAAATTATAGGTGGGCTATGTACAGGTGCAGTGATTTGTGAGCTGCTCTGACAGGTGGTGCTTAAAGCTAGTGAGGGACATAAGTGTTTCCAGTTTCAGAGATTTGTGTAGTTTGTTCCAGTCATTGGCAGCAGAGAACTGGAACGAGAGACGGCCAAAGGAGGAATTGGCTTTGGGGGTGACCAGAGAGATATACCTGCTGGAGTGCGCGCTACATGTGGGTGCTGCTATGGTGAAGCTGAGATAAGCGGGGACTTTACTTAGCAGGCCTTAGGGCTGCTGAATCAAGTGCACCTACCGCCAACGAATTTAAAAAAATGGAACGAAAGGTTTTATCATAGTTTTTTGTTTTATGAAAATGTTTGGTGATTGACTAGGAATGCCTTGGAGATCAACCAGTTGATAGTGATTGACCAGTTGGTGACCAACTGGAGTGATCTGAGGCCTCAAGTGCTGACTTAAATCCTGAACAGATCTTTCATTGTCTTGTTCTGGATCTAAACGGTCAAGTTCTGGACCTAAAGAGGTTGTGTTCTGGATCTAAAGGGTCATGTTCTGGATCTAAAGGGTCTTGTTCTGGATCTAAAGGGTCGTGTTCTGGATCTAAAGAAATTGTGTTCTGGATCTAAAGGGTCTTGTTCTGGATCTAAAGGGTCACGTTCTGGATCTAAAGAGGTTGTGTTCTGGATCTAAAGACGTCGTGTTCTGGATCTAAAGAGGTTGTGTTCTGGATCTAAAGGGTCTTGTTCTGGATCTAAAGAGGTCGTGTTCTGGATCTAAAGGGTCGTGTTCTGGATCTAAAGGGTCCTGTTCTGGATCTAAAGGACATGCTGGTAGCGGCACTGGTGGTGAGTTCAGATCAGAGTCATGGGATTCTGTCAATCCTATTTAAATGAGAGAGGGAAGTGTAGGGGATGTGTAAGGTAGGGAGCTTGGAGTCAGCGTCTGGAGGTCATGGGTTCAGCAGCAGGTTGAGGTGCTCAGGTTGTGCTGTGATGTGTCTTGGTGGATACTCAGCTGTGTCAACAGATAGCATGTGTTTTGAGTACTAGAGGAGCATAATTGTAGATTAGTGTTTCCTGGACTGTGAGCCTGTGTTTATGTTAATTCTCCAGAAAAAGAGAGAAATCTCCCTAAAAAATGTTTATACAAGTAAAGACTTCAAGTAATGTGGAAGTATATAGAATAAAATATTTGGTATCCTGCTTAGGAATATGATATCTGGTCTTCATTCTTTAGTGCATGGGAAGGAGAGAGACACAGCTGCATGTGAGCTCTCACATTTTTCAATTTTTTTTTACAGAAAGATAGATTTGGTAGTTAGATAAACTTGGATTTTCGGCAGGGACATATACAGGATTCTACCCTCCATAGCAAAACCTTCACTCCAGATCAAAACTCCAAACCTACAACCTCATTTTAGACAAAATTACCTGGGAGGATTACTACTACCAAGGATTCCTTTTTCCAAGCTATACAGAGGGTGCTCTTGGCAAACAAACAGCAGAAACCTGAGGACACCATCCAACCTGGAACTGAGACAAACCAGATTCAACTTCAATTATCACGGAGGTGTGAAGTGAGGAACCACTTCAGGATTCCTATTTCACTCAGCCATGCCTCCTTGCCTGTCCAACACTTCTTCATCTCCCACCCCTTCTAATAGAACTAGCCCCGATTCTCCTTCCTCTTTTCCCCTGTCCCGCTCCAAAGTTTCTCTCTGCAGGCAGTCACTGAGTCCAAGGTGCTAAAGGATCTCCTTAAACTTGACCCCAAAAAAACATCTGGGTCAGATGGTTTAGACCCTTCTTTAAGGTTGCTGTCCCTGTCTCTGACCTTTTTAACCGGTCTCTCCTCTCTGGGGAGGTTCCCATTGCTTGGAAGGCAGCCACAGTTTGTCCTTTATTTAAAGGGGGAGATCAAGCTGATCCTAACTGTTATAATCCTATTTCTATTTTGCCCTGTTTATCAAAAGTGTTATAAAAACTTCAATAATCAACTGACTGGTTCTTGATGCCTCTCTGATATGCAATCTGGTTTCCGCTCAGGTTATGGATGTGTCACTGCAACCTTAAAGGTCCTCAATGATGTCACCATTGCCCTTGATTCTAAGCAATGTTGTGCTGCTATTTTATTGACTTGGCCAAAGCTTTTGATATGGTAGACCATTCCATTCTTGTGGGCTGGCTAAGTACTAGTGGTGTCTCTAAGGGGTCTTTGGCCCAGTTTGCTAACTACCTCTCTCAAAGAGTGCAGTGTATAAATCAGAACATCTGCTGTCTCAGCCACTGCCTGTCAACAAGGGAGTACCCCAAGGCTTGATCCTAGGCCCCACGCTCTTCTCAATTTACATCAACAACATAACTCAGATAGTAGGAAGCTCTCTCATCCATATATATACAGATGGTACAGTCTTATACCCCGGATTTTGTGTTAAATGCTCTACAACAAAGCTTTCTTAGTGTCCAACAAGCTTTCTCTGCCTGAACCTTGTCCTGAACACTTCCAAAACAAAGGTAATGTGGTTTGGCAAGAAGAATGCCCCTGTTATTAACACCTCTGAGGGTTTACCGCTTGAGGTAGTCACCTCATAAAAGTTATTGGGAGTATGGCTAGACGGTACATTTTCCTTATCTCAGCACATATCAAAGCTGCAGACTTGGTTTCCTCTATCGTCATTGCTCCTCTTTCGTCCCAGCTGCCAAACTAACCCTAATTCAATTGCCCATCCTACCCATGCAAGATTATGGAGATGTAATTTATAGATCGACAGGTAAGGGTGCTCTTGAGCGGCTAGATGTACTTTACCATTCGGCCATCAGATTTGCAACCAATGCTCCTTATAGGACACATCACTGCACTCTGTACTGCTCTGTAAACAGGTCATCTCTGTATACCCGTCGCAAGACCCACTGGTTGATGCTTATTTATAAAACTACATTTTTGAATCTCCCACCATCTGAAATATCTACTGCAGCCCTCATCCTCCAAATGCAACACCCGTTCTGCCAGTCACATTCTGTTAAAGGTCCCCAAAGCACACACATCCCTGGGTCGCTCGTCTTTTCAGTTCGCTGCAGCTAGTGACTTGAACGAGCTGCAACAAACACTCAAATTGGACAGTTATATCTCAATCTCTTCATTCAAAGATTCAATCGTGGACACTCTTACTGACAGTTGTGGCTGCTTTGCGTGATGTACTGTTTTCTTTACCTTCTTGTCCTTTGTGCTGTTGTCATGTGTTGCTAGGGTGTTGTCATGTTGTGTTGCTACCATGCGGTGTTGTCATGTGTTGCTGCCATGCTATATTGCTGCCTTAGGTTTCTCTTTATGTAGTGTTGTCTCTCTTGTCGTGATGTGTGTTTTGTACTATATTTCTATTGAATTTATTTACATCTTTGACCCCCGTTTCCGCAGGAGGCCTTTTGCCTTTTGGTAGGCCGTCGTTGTAAATAAGAATTTGTTCTTAACTGACTTGCCTAGTTAAATAAATGTTTAATAAAATAAATAAAATTAATTCAACTGTTTACCCTCCCTCCTTCCCTCCTTCCACTCCTTCTCTCTACCTCCACCTCCCTTCTCCCCAGACTTAGAGCAGGCGCACTTCAATTGTGAAATTGTGTCTATGAGTGACCTGAGAGAGAGGGTGGTTCTGACTGTCCGAGTGGAAAATGCCACTCTGTTCGAGCATTTCTGTGTACTCCTATGACCTAAGACACTGACTGTTAACCCTTCTGTGACCTAATAAACTGACTGTTGACCCTTCTGTGCCCTCCTATGACCGGAGAGACTAACTGTTGACCATTCTGTGCGCTCCTTTAACCAAAATGATTGACTGTTGACCCTTCTGTGCACTCCTACGACTGAAGAAACTGACTGTTGACCCTTCTGTGCACTCCTACGACTGAAGAAACTGACTGTTGACCCTTCTGTGCATTCCTATCATCAAAGAGACTGACTGTTTACCCTTCTGTGTAGCCACTCCTGGAGCATCTCTATGACAGAAGGCTGACTGTTGACCATGTAGTATTCATTATACAGTATTCAGTTATTTATCACGTTATCTTTATTTACTCTTCACTATGTTGGACCATTTCTTTGTGTGACTCAGTTTGAATTAAAAACACATTAAACCTTTTTTTATGTATTATTACATGAAAATGATCAGCCAAAGTGATCAAAGTCAAGTCAAAGTAAATTGTTGTTCAAACCCACTATTGTGACAAATTGAAGTCATTCCCACTTGCTGGATGCCATTATTGTGTCATGTTACCCAGGCGATCCTGCCAGTGAGTTGATTGACAGTCTCTTAGGGCAGGGGCGGGGGTAGATGGAGGGTCTCTGCCAGACTGCAATAAGCCAGAGGGCCACAGAGAGATGAGCCCAGACACAATTACCCCAGGACAGAGCCACTGTGCCACACTAATCAGACATTTCAAAATTAATCCCATAGTCCCCTCTGCATTATCCAATCTGTTTGTGTTTATGTGGCACACATAGAGAAATACTGTAAATAAGGCCTGAGGTCTCCTGAGAAAACCTTGGAGAATACCAGATTACTGTTCCTCCCCCTGCACATTTACATAGTGCATCTAACACTGGCGTTGTGTTACGGAGATGCTTCATCAAGCCTAACCGACAGTGGCAGTGCTTTCTGGTGATCAAAGACTATACATGCAGATCGGCTCCATTGCCTTGTCTCTTTAGTTTCTACTTCAGTGTTATTGTTTAGCCCGTTAGTGGCTTTGTCATTTTTCATGTTGTCTCCCAATCAGGGTTATATATCATTTAACATTTGAGAGGTGTTTTTCATGTTCTCCCTCTGTGTGTGTGTGTGTGTTTGCCTGGTTAATCTGTGGCATGTGTGTGAGAGGAATAGGATCTGATAGTGTGTTAAATCCTTGCCCTCTCACAAGGGTTCCTAGGCACACACACAGCTGTCCATGGTCTCTCCCCACAGAGTCCTGTCCGGCCGTCTGGCCAGAGAGAGCCACGTCAATACAACCCTCTCTTCAGGACTACAGCTCCCTCTCCCCTCCAAACGTGACCACGCAGATACGAGAGAAAGCTATTGTCGGCTATGTCTATCATACAAACTGGTGGAGCCCCCCATACAAGTGGTTAGTGTTACTGTAGAAGCCAGGCTGCAGCCAGCCTCAACCATGGAGGATTCAAATGACTAACAGTGAGGAGGGGAGGGATCCTGTCTCCTCTCTGTCTCTTTGCTGTGTTTCTGACTGAGTTCTATGACCATTCATCCATCTCTCCCGTCTCTGTCCCATAGAGGTTGGCTCACTGCCACTGTGCTCTCTGTATCTTCATGACACTTGTGTGATTGAAGAGGTAGATGAGCTCTGAGAAGCCTGCAGTGGCCAATGGAAAGATCATCCATGGTGTGCCAAAGAAAAAGAGTTCTCCAAGTTGGCCATGAATTTGTTCATCATGTTGTGTCCTTGTGTGTGAGTGCGTGGCCATGTTCTGGTCACTTTATGATGTGATGACATAAGATGACACCCTGCACCTCCTACCATCACTGTTGGACTCCAGTCATCTCCCCAGTCTCTCCCTGTGACAACATAAGATGACACCCTGCACCTCCTTCCATCACTGTTGGACTCCAGTCATCTCCCCAGTCTCTCCCTGTGACGACATAAGATGACACCCTGCACCTCCTTCCATCATTGTTGGACTCCAGTCATCTTCCCAGTCTCTCCCTGTGATGACGTAGTGCTTCATTATCTAAATTCTGAAATTAGACAACATTAACATTTAACAAATCAGCCAGCTGTGTTAAGGCTTGGGCGGTTATTCATAGGATGTATGGACTTCGTGCCATGGAACATGTCTCCACGATATGTTATTTTCACAGAGTTTAGAGAATTACATTGTGGCCTTTTGGTAATAGTGTGGAGAAGGCAATCATAGACTGGTGAAGCACAGCATTGTTCGTCTGCTGCAAATCTGGTGTCCCTATTTTTTTCCTTAGTTTATATCCTAGTTCATTCCCTAATTCATTCCCTAGCTCATTCCCTAGTTCATTCCCTAGTTCATACCCTTAGTTCATACAGCTAACCCCCTGTATACCTACTGCTAAAATAGCTTCCTAGGGAGTTTTTCTTAGACACCGTGTTTCTACATCTGCATTGCTTGATGTTTGGTGTTTTAGGCTGAGTTTCTGTATAGCACTTTGTGACATCAGCTGATGTAAAAAGGGCTTTATAAATACATTTGATTGAGATACTGTTCTCCCTAATAAACTCAATGTCGATGCCTGGAGACAGGTGACAGGCTGGCTGTTTGCATTTAGTCTGCACCTCATCAGCAGAGCTTATAAAAGCCTGCATCCCCAAACAAGGGGAATATTAACAATGGCACATAAGTGTCTGATTAGCGGCCCTTCCTTTGGGCAGTCATTCCTCCTCTCCGGGTGTCTGATTAGCGGCCCTTCCTTTGGGCTGTCATTCCTCCTCTCCGGGTGTCTGATTAGCGGCCCTTCCTTTGGGCAGTCATTCCTCCTCTCCGGGTGTCTGATTAGCGGCCCTTCCTTTGGGCAGTCATTCCTCCTCTCCGGGTGTTTGATTAGCGGCCCTTCCTTGGGGCTGTCATTCCTCCTCTCCGGGTGTCTGATTAGCGGCCCTTCCTTTGGGCAGTCATTCCTCCTCTCCGGGTGTCTGATTAGCGGCCCTTCCTTTGGGCAGTCATTCCTCCTCTCCGGGTGTCTGATTAGCGGCCCTTCCTTTGGGCTGTCATTCCTCCTCTCCGGGTGTCTGATTAGCGGCCCTTCCTTTGGGCTGTCATTCCTCCTCTCCGGGT
Organism: Salmo trutta; assembly: GCF_901001165.1. Taxonomy (NCBI): domain Eukaryota; kingdom Metazoa; phylum Chordata; class Actinopteri; order Salmoniformes; family Salmonidae; genus Salmo; species Salmo trutta. Next base: position 10,793,390 of record NC_042974.1, read on the forward strand.
GTCTGATTAGCGGCCCTTCCTTTGGGCTGTCATTCCTCCTCTCCGGGTGTCTGATTAGCGGCCCTTCCTTTGGGCTGTCATTCCTCCTCTCCGGGTGTCTGATTAGCGGCCCTTCCTTTGGGCTGTCATTCCTCCTCTCCGGGTGTCTGATTAGCGGCCCTTCCTTTGGGCTGTCATTCCTCCTCTCCGGGTGTCTGATTAGCGGCCCTTCCTTTGGGCTGTCATTCCTCCTCTCCGGGTGTCTGATTAGCGGCCCTTCCTTGGGGCTGTCATTCCTCCTCTCCGGGTGTCTGATTAGCGGCCCTTCCTTTGGGCTGTCATTCCTCCTCTCCGGGTGTCTGATTAGCGGCCCTTCCTTTGGGCTGTCATTCCTCCTCTCCGGGTGTCTGATTAGCGGCCCTTCCTTTGGGCAGTCATTCCTCCTCTCCGGGTGTCTGATTAGCGGCCCTTCCTTTGGGCAGTCATTCTTCCTCTCCGGGTGTCTGATTAGCGGCCCTTCCTTTGGGCAGTCATTCCTCCTCTCCGGGTGTCTGATTAGCGGCCCTTCCTTTGGGCAGTCATTCCTCCTCTCTGGGCCCTCAGAGCAGAAATTCATTACCCTGTCATACTAGCGGCCATAACCGTAACTATGTTACCCAGACTGCACATCCCCTCCAGCATCGCTGCTCATCTCCAATAAGTGGATAATGTATTTAGACTGATTATGAGGGTGGTGGGGGGAGCAGCCCCTCCAGCAGTGAACCCTCCCTGGGTAAATATTTTCACAGCAGCCCAGGCCCCACAAAGACAGAAGGGAATGGGGGGAGAGAGACAGAGGGAAGGGAGAAGGGGAACATTGTTGCCTTTAAGGTATACGGCTCTTAGAATGCTTTGTGTACATGGGTTTAATTGTGTTTGAGAATTGCAGATTCCCAACTTGCATTCCCCTACCACCCACACGCACACAACACACACACAACTAGTACTGCATAGCAAGATCTGTTTTGGGACACGCCAGGCCCCTTCCTGTCCCCCAAGTCGTGGCAGCCGTTGGTGGCTGACGGTGATTGACAGCTGAGACAAAAGAACAGTGTTTGGTTAGGTTGGGCCCGCAAGGGCCTCAGTATAGGGGAGGCTTTTATCCAGGAGCCCCTCACAGGAGGCCAGCCAGCTGTCACACACTTATTCATATTCATATCTCCTGTTCATCCCACAGGGATCACCGTTAGAGCTGGGACCAACGCTGGCTAGAAGAAGGAAGGGGTTTAGGGGTAAATCAGCCTAATACAATGAGAAACATTCTTCTGAGGCGTGGTATGGCTAGCCGGTGTTGCAGGATCCCAGAACCCAGGTCACTGTTTGATGTTGAAGTACACCCATAGCAGTGGTTCCTCCTTTAAAAGTTGCGTCATACAGCGGCACACCCTGCCTGCTGCTGCAGCATTCTGTGGCACATCATTTAATTCTCAGCCATTTCTTCTGTTACTGCAAGTTATTGCTAGTTTGACCACCAGAGGGCATCTTTGAGAAGCATTTAATAGTATTCCGTATTGGCATTACCAGAGAATGTAAAACCTTTTTTGTAATAACATAGTATATTGGATTGATTTTAAGAAATTTGGCTTAATTAATTTAATTAATATTATGGTGTTTCCATTCAGTGAAAAATTGTCAGTTTGTAAATTCAGACCGTTTCGCTCTCGGAGTGCACACTGGACGTTTGGACCGAGTAGTAGGGTTGATTTGAGCGTTCTGGCCTTGCAACGGCAGTCATGCTTGCCGTCGTTTTGAATTTATCGCGAAAAAACAGGCCTTATTTTAGTGCATTTTTTCACCCTGCCAGCTCCTATTAGTTCTATTGAGCACTGTGGCACTAACTCGCCTTCCGAATGTTCTATTCCCAGCTTATTGTTCAATGTCACAATGCCTGCTTCGCTATTGTTGCTAATGAGACGTTGTTTTATAGTTAAAATGTAAACAACAAAATGTAAACAACAAAAATAATATTGGAACTCTGCGGTCTTCCCATTGTTTCCTATGGGGGAAATATAGGCATGTCTGTCTATTTCGCCAAATATCTCACAATGTGTACATTTCGATTTTTTGTAACCGGTGTGAAATGACTAGCTAGTTAGCGGGGTGCACGCTGATAGCGTTTCAATCGGTGACGTCACCCACTCTGAGACCTTGAAGTAGTTGCTCCCCTTGCTCTGCAAGGGCCGTGGCTTTTGTGGAGCGATGGGTAACAATGCTTCGAGGGTGGCTGTTGTCTGTGTGTGCAGAGGGTCCCTTGTTTGAGCCCATTTAGGGGCGAGGAGAGGAACGGAAGCAAAACTGTTACACAGGCACCATTTTAATCAGGAGAATCTCCTCTTTGTAATTATGATAGGCCGCTCAGCAAGGAAGAAGCCACTGCTCCAAAACCGCCATAAAAAGCCAGACTACAGTTTGCAACTGCACATGTGGACAAATATCGTACTTTTTGGAGAAATGTCCTCTGGTCTGATGAAACAAAAATAGTTTGGCCATAATTTTTGGCCATAATGACCATCGCTATGTTTGGAGGAAAAAAGGGGAGGCTTGCAAGCCGAAGAACACCATCCCAACCGTGAAGCATGGGGGTGGCAGCATCATGTTGTGGGGGTGCTTGCTGCAGGAGGGACTGGTGCACTTCACAAAAAAAGATGGCATCATGGGGTAGGAAAAGTATGTGGATATATTGAAGCAACATCTCAAGACATCAGTCAGGAAGTTACATCTTGGTCGCAAATGGGTCTCCAAATGGACAATGACCCCAAGCATACTTCCACAGTTGTGGCGAAATGGCTTAAGGACAACAAAGTCAAGGTATTGGAGTAGCCATCACAAAGCCCTGACCTCAATCCTATAGAACATTTGTGGGCAGAACTGAAAAAGTGTGTGCGAGCAAGGAGGCCTACAAACGTAACTCAGTTACATCAGCTCTGTCAGGAGGAATGGGCTAAAATGCACCCAATTTATTGTGGGAAGCTTGTGGAAGGCTACCCAGAACATTTTACCCAAGTTAAACAATTTAAAAGCAATGCTACCAAATACTAATTGAGTGTATGTAAACTTCTGACCCACTGGGAATTTGATGAAAGAAATAAAAGCTGAAATTAATCATTCTCTCTATTATTATTCTGACATTTCACATTCTTAAAATAAAGTGGTGATCCTAACTAACCTAAGACAGGGAATTTATACTAGGATTGAATGTCAGGAATTGTGAAAAACTTTAATGTATTTGGCTGAGGTTTATGTAAACTTTTGACTTCAACTGTATCTCCACCTCCCCATCTCTCTGATCTATCTCACTGCTCTATCTCTCTCTACTCTACATGTCTATCACTCTACTCTACATTTCTCCATGTCAACAGTTCTCCATTCTACATCCTTCCACTCTACATCTCTAAAACTATCTCTACTCTACATCTCTCTACTGTACATCTTACTCTACATCTATCTCTACACGCCATCTCTCTATGCTACATCTCCCTACATATATCTAGCCTACAGCACACTACATCACTCTACATCACTCTACTACATCTTTCTACTCTCTTTTCAACATCTCTCAACTCTACTACGTCTCTACTCCACAACATAATCCACTACATATTTCTACATCTCTCTACTCTACATCTCTCCACTCTACCTCTCTCCACTCTACATTTATCTCATCAATCTGCTCTCCATCGCTACATCTCTCGACTCTAATTCTCTCTCTACTCTACTACATCTCTCTACTTCACTGCATCTCCCACTACATATCTCTACTCTACATCTCTCTACTATACATCTCTCTACTCTATAACATTGTTCTACATCTCTCCACTCTACATCATCTCCATATATCCATCTCCCTGCTCTACATCTCTACTCTGTCTGTACATCTCCCTCCATCTCTCGACTCTACACTAAATATCTCCATTCTACGTTTTTCCACATCTCTCTACTCTACAACATCGTTGTACATTACTCCACCCTACATCTATCTCCACCTTTCCATCTCTCTGCTTTCCTTCTCTCAATCTCTACATCTTTCTACTCTACGTCTCTGCTTTATATCTCTCTACGCTATATCTCTCTACGCTACATTTCTCTATGCTACATCTCCCTACTCTACATCTCTCGACATCTCCCTAACCCTCCGTCTCGCTACATCTCTCTACTCTACATATCTCTACTACATCTCTCTACTCTACTACATCTCCCACTACATCTTTCTACATGTCTCTCCATCTCTCCATCTGTCTGCCCTCCATTTCTCTGCTCTCCATCTCTCTACTGTACATCACTTTAAATATCTCTATTCTACTTCTCTCCATTTCTCTGCTCTCCATCTCTCTCCACTTTACATCTCCCTACCCTAAATCTCTCTACATCTCTCCAACACATCTCTTCACTCTACTCTCTACTTCTCTACGTCTGTACTCTACATCTCTTTCCACTACATATTTCTACATCTCTACACATCTCTCTACTACATATTTCTACTCTATATCTCTCCACTACATTTTTCCAATCTACATCTCTCCACTCCACATATCTCTACATCTCTGTCTACATCTCTCTCCTCTCTACATCTCTCTCCGCTCTACATCTCTCCACATCTATCCCTCTCTCTATACCACATCTCTCTCTACTCTACATCTCTCTCTACTCTACATCTCTCTCTACTCTACATCTCTCTCTACTCTACATCTCTCTCTACTCTACATCTCTCTCTACCCTACATCTCTCTCTACTCTACCTCTCTCTATATCACATCTCTCTCTACTCTACATCTCTCTCTACTCTACATCTCTCTCTACTCTACATCTCTCTCTACTCTACATCTCTCTCTACTCTACAGTGGCTTGTGAAAGTGTTCCCTTTGCATTTTTCCTATTTTGTTGCCTTTCAACCTGGAATTAAAATAGATTTTTGGGGGGTTTGTATCATTTGATTTGCACAACATACCTGTATACAAACATATATATTGAACTATACTAATGACAAAATGTGTGAATGTTGGCTGAAAGGACTCTGTGATGCAAAATATTTTTTATTGGGAAACAAACAAGAAATATGATTTTAAAAAAACTGAAAACTTGAGCGTGCATAACTATTATCCCCCCCAAGTCAATACTTTGTAGAGCCACCTTTTGCAGCAATTACATCTGCAAGGCTCTTGGGGTATGTCTCTATAAGCTTGGCACGTGTAGCCACTGGGATTTTTGCCCATTCTTCAAGGCAAAACTGCTCCAGCTCCTTCAAGTTGGATGGGTTTCGCTGGTGTACAGCAATCTTTAAGTCATACGACAGATTATCAATATGAACTATTTTTTTCATATCACTTCACCAACTTGGACTATTGTGTGTATGTCCGTTACATGAAATCCAAATAAAAATCTATTTAAATTACAGGTTGTAATGCAATCAGAAAAATGCCAAGGGGGTGAATACTCTACATCTTTCTACTGTATATTTCTCTACATCTCTCCACTCTATGCATCTCTCCACTCTATGCATCTCTCCACTCTATGCATCTCTCCACTCTACGCATCTCTCCACTCTAACCATCTCTCCACTCTATGCATCTCTCCACATCTCTCCACGCTACGCATCTCTCCACTCTATGCATCTCTCCACATCTCTCCACGCTACGCATCTCTCCACATCTCTCCACGCTACGCATCTCTCCACTCTACGCATCTCTCCACTCTAACCGTCTCTCCACTCTAACCGTCTCTCCACTCTAACCGTCTCTCCACTCTAACCGTCTCTCCACTCTAACCATCTCTCCACTCTAACCATCTCTCCACTCTAACCATCTCTCCACTCTAACCATCTCTCCACTCTAACCATCTCTCCACTCTAACCCTCTCTCCACTCTAACCCTCTCTCCACTCTAACCATCTCTCCACTCTATGCATCTCTCCACTCTACGCATCTCTCCACTCTACACATCTCTCCATTCTATGAATCTCTCTACTCTACGCATCTCTCTTCTCTACATGTCTGTACATCTCTCCAGGGGCGAAAATCTGATATCAACTTTGGAGGGGACAATTACATGAAATTTTCTCAAGAGCAATTCCTGAGGGGGACACCAAAAGTAGTGCTGTAACACATAGCCTACATTGTAATATGGTAAATGTATATTGAGGAACCAAAGAAATAAGGTGTTTGCCGTACTCCTAACTACCGGTACCCAAAACTACACAACTAATCACAACAGCAATACCATTGCCTTTAACAAATCTTAGTTCAGTCACCAGTTTAAGTTGAGAGTGGGGGTATCCATGGCATTTTCCAATTATGTTCCTATTTTACAAGTCCAAAAAATTGAGAACCTTTCATAATGTTGCCAAACAAAGACTCAACAAACTTACCTGAGACTCCCTGTCTCTGCCAGTCTGTCCCTGCATATCTGTCCCCAACTCTGCTGTCTGTGTGCCATCTGTTGCCTGCTCTGCCTAATGACATCATTGTGAAACATTTCCATTAGAATTTCATTTCTTTCTTATGGACATTTTATCAACTAGTCTTTGAGATATTAGGCTACTAGGGTTCTTTGTGTTTTGGTGTACTGAAAAATACTCTGCTGTCCATCTTTTTTATTTTTCTGCCATTTTTCTACCTGTCTGGCTGGCTGGCTGGCTACACACACACAGGTTATTTACAGTAGGAGATAGGCTTCTATCATCTTATCTTCTATCATTCTATTTGGGCTTCAATCTAAAAGGTAGCTAGCAAATGTGAAACGGATTGCAGTGACAAGAGTTGACAGCTGTATGAGTTCACCATTTACACAACATATGCTGCAACCTTTTGTAATTTTAATAGTTTGTTTCATATTGGCTGGCTTCCAACAATAGCTGAATTTGCAAAGCTAGCGAGCACCAATTCCGTTTCAGTGGTGTTTGCTATAATCTTTGCTACCCGGGTTAAATAAAGGTGAAATAAAATAAATAAATAAAAGTTCCCTTGCGACAATTTAGATTTTGTAACGAGACCATTAGATATATTTAAGACAATGGTAGAAGAGAGTGTAGTTCTGTTCAGTTTGGACTTCAGTTTATTGCTAACCTTATCACAGGGACTTTGAAGCACTAACTTACATCATCTGCATGCTGATCTTGGAAGAAATTGACGATAGCAAAGATTCCATCTTTGACGACGCCACATAAATGGAATAGGTACTAGCTAGCGTAATAGTTAATATTTGCGCGCTAGCTCTGGAAATTCAGCTAGTGTGTGTGAACCCTGCCAACATAAAACAAAACATTGCTATTGCGCGATTGACTGGATTAACCTCACCTCAGTTACGTGCATCCTTTCAGACAGTAGACACGACCCCTCTATTACCTTGCCAACTAAGGAACTGGCAGTGGATCAAACCATTGTGAGGCAAAGGGTGGGGGGGTCGCAATCTTTTGAAACTTAAAAACGCGCTATTAAGTGTCTATAATCAGCACAATTGCTTTCATTGCATATTATTAATATTATTTAAATGACATAGTTATGTTTACAATGATATATTGAGGGGGACAAATCATATTTTTCCCCCCCGTCCCCCCTGGGATTTCCTCCCCTGCATCTCTCTACTCTACATCTCTCTACATTTCTGTACATCTGTCTACTCTACATCTCTCTACATGTCTGTACATCTCTCTACTCTACATCTCTCTACTCTACATGTCTGTACATCTCTCTACTCTACATGTCTGTACATCTGTCTACTCTACCTCTCTACATGTCTGTACATCTCTCTACTCTACATGTCTCTACTCTACATGTCTGTACATCTCTCTACTCTACATGTCTCTACTCTACCTGTCTGTACATCTCTCTACTCTACATCTCTCTACATGTCTGTACATCTCTCTACTCTACATGTCTGTACATCTCTCTACTCTACATGTCTCTACTCTACATGTCTGTACATCTCTCTACTCTACATGTCTCTACTCTACCTGTCTGTACATCTCTCTACTCTACATCTCTCTACATGTCTGTACATCTCTCTACTCTACATGTCTCTACTCTACATGTCTGTACATCTCTCTACTCTACATGTCTGTACATCTCTCTACTCTACATGTCTGTACATCTCTCTACTCTACATGTCTGTACATCTCTCTACTCTATATGTCTGTACATCTCTCTACTCTACATCTCTCTACAGTACTTGGCCCATCAACAGGGGAAGTAATCTGTATTAGACCTTTTCACTAGTCTAGCCCCTTAAATGTACACTAGGGGACACTGTGTTTATTCTACGAAGGGAACCTTTCTCTGTTTGGTAGCCCATATATTTGTTTATGAACAGAAACTTCTTGAAATTGTCATTTACTGTTTTGTCCAGGAACTGTTTAGTATACATTTCACAATTTGTCTGAACAAAGCCTGTTGAGTATCTACTCTTGCTTGCTGAACAATTCATTTTTCTCAGAGCTAAAATAAATAGTGCAATATTTCTCTACAATTTCACAGGAATCAAAAGCACACACACAAAAACAACTGGAAATAACCCCTGGGCAAGCAGCTAAACCAGCTAAATTTTCTCTCCTTGAAAAAGTTTGTCTCAGTGCATGCTGAAGGAATCCACAGGGCATTAGACATCTCAAATAAAAATCAACTGCTTCCTCATGAGTACAATTGCTATTTTCACTGTTGGCTTATAACAAAAAAAAGACTTGTAATTTGTTGCACACTATAGGTTCTATGAGCAAGTCCTATGAGTTATTTTCTGAATAACCAGAGCATATAACAAACACTCACTTATGAAAATTGGCACAAACGCTGGAGCGTATGTACAGTAATAGCTGTCAGAATCATAGTATGTATTTTATCAGTGAGCAGAGCCCATGTGCTACAATATGACCTATTATGACACACTACACACATGGCTGAAATCACATTGAGCATGAAGCGCTCCTTGTCTCTTTCCCTTCCTGCTCCAATGGAAGACCCAGCAGACCAATGTTAGTAGAACACTAGAACACAGGTCTCAGTCGGCCCCCAGGAGAGGACTTCCATGCCATTGTTAATGTAGTCTGGAGCCTGCCGTAGCCAGCTCTTAAAATAGGCCTCATCGTCACTGGAAAGAGCTCCACTGAGTCAGACTGGTGCTCTGTGGTCATTTCAACCCGTCATGGGCTTTAAGGTATGAAACATAAATGTTGTGTTTAGCCTACAGCAGGATTCAGAGAAATCAGCGTGAAACTCTGGCTCTTTCTGATGAGCCTTGAAACAAGCTCTCTGACTTTGAAGATCAGTGAAATACACTTTTACAGTTTTCTCATGTCCAGGGGGCAGAGTAAGAATGTTTTAGTGATCAGAGGTGAGGTGGTGTTGGCTTTGAAAATGTGTCCAAATGAATAGTAGCTACATTATAAAGTGAGAGTAATCAGAATAAATCAACTCTACAAGGTTGCTTAAAGTCAATGTCCTCACAAAACAACGTATGACTCCATTATGATACGTTCTCTGTGCCAAAACAAGACAAACAGTTATAAATAACATTTTCCCTTCCCTTCCCTCCACTAACTTTTTTCCGATAATAAGTTACTGTATATTCAGCTCCCTGTCAGTAGTGTCTCTCGTGCCCTGCCCTATAACCCAAGTCATTGGTAACACTGCCTCCACTCCTGATGACAACAGAAAAAACTAGGGCAATGGTGAACGGCTGGAGGATTGCTACAGTACATGAATGAGCAGGCTACTGAATCAGTGACCATAGCTTTCATTGATGCTCTCTATTTCTGGAACGACCTCCAGTCCTGAAACGATCCCAGCTGTGCACAATGATGTATCTATGGCTGGGCCAGATAGCATCTGTGTTAAGTCTAACCACTAATGGTCAATCTGGCTGCTGTGGCTAAACCCTAGCTGGGCTAATAGCATTGCTATATTAGCCACAGCATTAATGTCTAGCTAAAATTGTGGCTAAACAAACATGGTGCCGCCGCCACCATCACCAACACATTCACCACCGCTGCTGCCGCCACCATCACGAATACCTCCACCACCGCTGCTGCCACCGCCACATTTTTATTTTAGCAGACGCTCTTATCCAGAGCGACTTACAGTAGTGAATGCATACATTTCATACATTTTTTCTCCATACTGGTTCCCCGTGGGAATCGAACCCACAACCCTGGCGTTGCAAACACCATGCTCTACCAACTGAGCCACACCTCCACCACAATCACTTCCTCCATAGCCTCCACCACCATCGCCTCCACCACCATCACCTCCACCTCCTCCACCACCTCCACTGCCTCTATTATCACCATCACCACCATCACCTCCACCACCTCCACCACCATCTCCACCTCCAACACCACCATCACCGCCACTGCCTCCACCACTTCCACCACCATCACTTCCATTACCATCGCCTCCATCACCATCACCTCCACCACCATCACCTCCATCACCATCACATCCATCACCTCCATCACCATCATCTCCATCACCTCCATCACTTCCACCACCATCACTTCCAGAACGATGTTGTAGAGTAGAGAGAGACGTAGAGATATGTAGAAAGATGTAGTGGGAGATGTAGGTAGATGTAGAGAGATGTAGTAGATTAGAGAGAGATGGAGAGATGGAGATAAATGTGTAGTAGAGAGATTTAGAGTAGAGAGATATTGTGTTTGGGTGATGTAGAGAAGTAAAGTGATGTAGGGTAGATATATGTAGGGAGATGAAGCATAGGCATTTACATTACATTTTAGTCATTTAGCAGATGCTCTTATCCAGAGCGACTTACAGTAGAGAATGCATACATTTCATACATTTCCTGCATTTTTTTTTGTACTAAGATGTAGAGTAGAGAGATGTAGAGTAAGATGTAGAGTAGAGATGTAGAGCAGAGTGATGGAGAGTAGAGATGGAGAGTAGAGATATGGTAGAGAGATGAAGACACATATAATAGAGATGTGTACAGTAGAGATGTAGAGTAGAGAGAGATGTAGAGATATGTAGAATGATGTAGTAGAGTAGAGACATAGAGTAGAGTGATGTAGAAGAAATATGTAGTAGAGTAGAGAGATGTATAGTAGACAGCTGTAGAGTAGGGAGATGTAGAGTGGAGAGATGGAGAATAGAGAGGAGTAGAGTAGAGATGTAGAGCAGAGATGTAGAGCAGAGAGATGGATAGATGGAGATAGATGTAGAGTGGAGAGAAGTAGAACGATGTTGTAGAGTAGAGAGATGTAGAGAGGTGAAGCGATATGTAGAAAGATGTAATAGAGATGTAGTAGAGGAGAGAGATGAAGTAGAGTAAAGAGATGTAGTAGAGTAGAGAGAGATGTAGAGATAGATCTAGAGAAGAGTAAGATGGAGAATATAGAGATGGAGAGCAGAGAGATGGAGAGCAGAGAGATAAATGTAGAGTGGAGAGATGTAGAAAGATGTAGTGGTATATGTAGTAGAGTAGAGACATGTAGAAGTGATATGTAGTAGAGTAGAAATATGTAGTAGAGAGATGTAGGGTTAAGGAGATGTAGAGTGATTTTGGTAGATATATGTTTGGAGATGGATCGTAGAGTGATGTAGAGTGTGCAGATGTAGAGTGTGGAGATAGAGTAGAGATATAGAGAGATGTAGTGGAGTAGAGAGAGATGCAGAGTAGAGAGATGGAGAGATGGAGATTAATGTAGAGTGGAGAGATGTAGAGAGGTGTTGTGTTTGGGTGATGTAGAGAAGTAGAGTGATGTAGGGTAGATGTATGTAGGGAGATGTAGCATAGAGATATGTAGAGTGGAGAGATGTAGTGTAGAGGTATGTAGAGTAGAGAGATGTAGAGCAGAGAGATGGAGAGTAGAGATGGAGAGACATATAATAGAGATATGTAGAGTAGAGATATGTAAAGTAGAGAGATGTAGAGATATGTAGAAAGATGTTGTGGGAGATGTAGTATTGTAGAAAGATGCAGTGGGAGATGTAGTAAAGTAGAGACATGTAGTAGGGTGGAAAGATGGAGAGCAGAGAGATGAGAGTAGAGATGGAGAGTAGAGATATGGTAGAGAGATGAAGACACATATAATAGAGATGTGTACAGTTGAGAGATGTAAAGTAGAGAGATGTAGAAAAGAGAGAGATGTATAGATATGTAGAAAGATGTAGTGGGAGATGTAGTAGAGTAGAGACATGTAGTAGAGTCGAGTGATGTAGAAGAAATATGAAGTAGAGTAGAAAGATGTAGTAGAGAGATGTATAGTAGACAGCTGTAGAGTAGAGACATGTAAAGTGGAGAGATGTAGAGTTGGTTAAGATGTAGAGTGGAGAGATGGAGAATAGAGAGACGTAGAGTAGAGATGTAGAGTGGAGAGATGGATAGACGGAGATAGATGTAGAGTGGAGAGATGTAGAACGATGTTGTGGAGTAGAGAGATAAAGATGAAATGGGAGATGTAATAGAGAGCTGTATTAGAGTAGAGAGATGTAGTAGAGTAGAGAGAGATGTAGAGATAGATTTGGAGTCGAGTAAGATGAAGAATAGAGAGATGTAGAGATGGAGAGCAGAGAGATAGAGATAAATGTAGAGTGGAGAGATGCAGAAAGATGTAGTGGGATATGCAATAGAGTAGAGAGATGTAGAATAAATATGTAGTAGTGTAGAAAGATGTAGTAGAGAGGTGTAGAGAGATGTAGTGTTAGGGAGATATAGATTGATGTAGGGTAGATATGTAGGGAGATGTAGCATAGAGAGATGTAGCATAGAGAAATGTCAGGTGAAGAGATGTAGAGTGTGGCGATGTAGAGTGGAGAGATGTAGAGTGGAGAGATGTAGAGTGGAAATATAGAGCAGAGAGGTGGATAGATAGAGATAGATGTAGAGTGGAGAGATGTCAAATGATGTTGTATAGTAGAGAGATGTAGAGATGTAGAAAGATGTAGTGGGAGATGTAGTAGAGTAGATAGATGTAATAGAGTATAAAGAGATGTAGAGAGATGGAGAGATGGAGAGCAGAGAGATGGAGATAAATGTAGTGTGGAGAGATGTAGATTAGAGAGATGTAGTGATATGTAGTAGAGTAGAGAGAGATGTAGAATGATGTAGTGGGAGATGTAGTAGAGTAGAGACATAGAGTAGAGAAATGTAGAAGAAATATGTAGTAGAGTAGAAAGATGTATAGTAGACAGCTGTAGAGAGATGTAGAGTAGGGAGGCGTAGAGTAGACATGTGTAGAGACGACAGGTGTAATGATGTAGAGTAGAGAGATATTGAAATATGTAGTGGGGAGATATGCAGAGCAGAGAGATGTAGTAGAGATATGTATGGTAGGGGATTGTAGACTAGAGAGCTGTAGAGCAGAATGAGAGCTGTAGAGCTGAATGAGAGCTGTAGAGCAGAATGAGAGCTGAGCGGCCAGCAGTGTAATTACGCAGCAGTACAGCAGCACTCTAATCAAACATCCTCCCATATCCACCCAATCCTCACCGCCCTCTCTCAGCACCACCACTGCCAATCTGATGTTATTCCACGTCTGCACAGCACCACGTCCCAACCACACAGGCACCCGTACACGACCCCACCCCCTTCAGCCCCCTCTTACTGAATAACTACTGTCCTCCAAGTAGAGATAGATGAGCAGAGAGATGTAGTAGAGTAGAGAGATGTAGTAGAGTAGAGAGATGTAGTAGAGCAGGGAAATGTAGTAGAGCAGAGAGATGTAGTAGAGTAGAGAGATGTAGCAGAGTAGAGAGATGTAGCAGAGTAGAGAGATGTAGTAGAGCAGGGAAATGTAGTAGAGCAGAGAGATGTAGTAGAGTAGAGAGATGTAGCAGAGTAGAGAGATGTAGCAGAGTAGAGAGATGTAGCAGAGTAGAGAGATGTAGCAGAGTAGAGAGATGTAGCAGAGTAGAGAGATGTAGTAGAGTAGAGAGATGTAGCAGAGTAGAGAGATGTAGCAGAGTAGAGAGATGTAGCAGACTAGAGAGATGTAGCAGAGTAGAGAGATGTAGCAGAGTAGAGAGATGTAGCAGAGTAGAGAGATGTAGCAGAGTAGAGAGATGTAGAGAGATGTAGCAGACTAGAGAGATGTAGCAGAGTAGAGAGATGTAGCAGAGTAGAGAGATGTAGCAGAGTAGAGAGATGTAGCAGTCTAGAGAGATGTAGTAGAGTAGAGAGATGTAGCAGAGTAGAGAGATGTAGTAGAGATATGTAATATTTGTATTTGTATTAATTAGGGATCCCCATTATCTGCTGCCAAGGCAGCAATTACTCTTCCTGGGGTCCAAACATATTATAACACTTACATGACATATAAAACAAAACATAAAATAGTACATCACATACCATTATTACACCACTACATATCTACAATACAACATGTTCAATACCACAGTACAACAATATAACAATGTATGTGTATGTATGTGTCTGAACCTTTTGTGTGTCTCTTCACAGTCCCTGTTGTTCCATAAGGTTTATTTTTACTTGTTTTTTTATCTGATTCTACTGCTTGCATGAGTTACCTGACGTGGAATTGAGTTCCATGTAGTCATGGCTCTATGTAGTACTGTGTGCCTCCCATCGTCTGTTCTGGACTTGGGGATTGTGAAGAGACCTCTGGTGGCATGTCTTGTTTGGTATGCATTGGTGTCTGAGCTGTGTGCAAGTATTTTAAACAAACAGCTTAGTACATTCAGCTTGTCAACACCTCTTACAAAAACAAGTGGTGATGAAGTGAATCTCCCACTTTGAGCCATGAGAGATTGACATGCATGTCACTAATGTTAGCTCTCCTTGTACTGTTAAGGTCCAGACGTGCTGCTCTTTTCTGAGCCAACTGCAATTTTCCTAAATCCCAATTGTGGCACCTGACCACACGACTGAACACAAGTCCAGGTGCGTCAAAACTAGGGCCTGGAGGACCTGCCTTGTTAATAGTGCTGATAAAAAGGCAGAGCAGCGCTTTATTATGGACAGACTTCTCCCCATCTTAGCTACTGTAGTATCAGTATGTTTTGACCATGACAGTTTACAATCCAGGGTTACTTCAAGCAGTTTAGTCAACTCAACTTGCTCAATTTCCACATTATTCATCACAAGATGTAGTTGAGGTTTAGGGTTTAGTGAATGTTATGTCTCAAATGCAATGCTTTTAGTTTTGGAAATATTTAGGACTAACTTATTCCTTGCAGCCCATTCCGAAACTGACTGCAGCTCTTTGTTGAGTGTTGCAGTCATTTCAGTTGCTGTAGTAGCTGACGTGTATAGTGTTGAGTCATCCACATACATAGACACACTGGCCTTACTCAAAGCTAGCGGCATGTCATTAGTAAAGATTGAAAAAAAGTAAGGATCATAAACAACCTACCCCAGAGATTTCCTGATTCTACATGGATTATGTTTGAGAGTCTTCCATTAACACCCTCTGTGTTCTGTTAGACAAGTAACTCTTTATTCACATTATAGCAGGAGGTGTAAATCCGTAGAGGGATGTAGAGTAGAGGGATGTAGAGCAGAATGAGAGCTGTAGAGCAGAATGAGAGCTGTAGAGCAGAGTGAGAGCTGTAGAGCAGAATGAGAGCTGTAGAGCAGAGTGAGAGCTGTAGAGCAGAATGAGAGCTGTAGAGCAGAATGAGAGCTGTAGAGCAGAGTGAGAGCTGTAGAGCAGAGTGAGAGCTGTAGAGCAGAATGAGAGCTGTAGAGCAGAGTGAGATCTGTAGAGCAGAATGAGAGCTGTAGAGCAGAATGAGAGCTGTAGAGCAGAGTGAGAGCTGTAGAGCAGAGTGAGAGCTGTAGAGCAGAGTGAGAGCTGTAGAGCAGAGTGAGAGCTGTAGAGCAGAATGAGAGCTGTAGAGCAGAATGAGAGCTGTAGAGCAGAGTGAGAGCTGTAGAGCAGAATGAGAGCTGTAGAGCAGAATGAGAGCTGTAGAGCAGAGTGAGAGCTGTAGAGCAGAGTGAGAGCTGTAGAGCAGAGTGAGAGCTGTAGAGCAGAATGAGAGCTGTAGAGCAGAATGAGAGCTATAGAGCAGAATGAGAGCTGTAGAGCAGAATGAGAGCTGTAGAGCAGAGTGAGAGCTGTAGTGCAGAGTGAGAGCTGTAGAGCAGAATGAGAGCTGTAGAGCAGAGTGAGAGCTGTAGAGCAGAGTGAGAGCTGTAGAGCAGAATGAGAGCTGTAGAGCAGAATGAGAGCTGTAGAGCAGAATGAGAGCTGTAGAGCAGAATCAGAGCTGAGCGGCCAGCGGTGTAATTACGCAGCAGTACAGCGGCACTGTAATCAAAGATGCTCCCACATCCACCCGATCCTCACCGCCCTCTCTCAGCACCACCACTGCCAATCTGATGTTATTCCACGTCTGCACAGCACCACGTCCCAACCACACAGGCACCAGCACACCCCCTTTATCTCCTTTAGCCCCATCTTACCAAAGAACTACTGTCCTCCAAGGGCCCTCAATGGGGAGAAGGTCCAAGGACAGGGATGAAATGTAATACCTTAATAAATAAATAGGTGAGCGAATTAATTAAAACCAGGGAGATCTGGCAGAGTGCGGCTGTGTATGGGTAGGGAAATGTGATACAGGGGAGAGGAAGGGGAGGAGAGGGAGGGGGAGAATGGTGTTATCCGTTTGTGTCTCACTCTCCTATGGTCTGCTACTGCAATCAGATCTGGGTGCAGGCCGGAATACAACACAGCCTTTTGTCGGCTTTGGGTTCAGGAATCTGGAGTTTCCTGCGTTTCCCCCCGGTTGGTGGGTTTGTTGGTTGGTTGGTCTTATGCTGTATAGATCCAGCAGGTTGTGCTTCAGATCCCAGTTGAACTCTCATCCTGGCTGGAGATGAAATCAAACTGCAACACAAAAATGTGCCCCGGTTTGAGGTTTTATTGTGGTGGAACATAAAAAATTAAGCCTAATGAATATATATATAATGATTCAAAGTGGGTCGGAACATCTTAATAAATGAAGGCGCCTGTTAAAAATCTTTGGATGCAATGGAGACACAGCTTTGGATCAGGAATCTGACTCGTAAGAGGCCTGTCTGTGCTTCTGTCTCACCTGTCTGTGGAAATATGTCACTGTCATGTCCTGACCATGGTAAGCTGTTACTTTCTACGGTAGAGTGGTCAGGGTGTGACGGGGTGTTTTTCTATGTTTTGTATTTCTATGTTTAGGTTCTAGATTCCTGGTCTCTGGAGGAGTTGCGTGAGAGGATAGACTGGACTTGGGGGCAAGTATTGGAGAGATACAGAAGCCTGCTGGGGAAACACGAGAGGCAGCCCCCCCAAAAAATGGGGGTAGATTGGCGGAGTCAGGTTTGAGACCTGAGCCAACTCCCCGTGCTTATCGTAGTGAGCATGTGCCTGCTCCTCGCACTCTCCCTCCAGTGCGCCTCCACAGCCCAGTAGGTCCTGTGCCTGCTCCTCGCACTCTCCCTCCAGTGCGCCTCCACGGCCCAGTATACCCTGTGCCAGCTCTGCGCACCCGGTCTCCAGTGCGTCTCCCCAGTCCGGTGAGACCTGTTCCAGCTCCACGAAAGAAGCCTCCAGTGATGATCCATGGCACGAAGCCTCCAGTGATGATCCATGGCCCAGAGCCTGTAAGGATGATCCATGGCACGAAGCCTCCAGTGATAATCCATGGCCCGGAGCCTGTAGGGATAATCCATGGCAAGAAGCCTGTAGGGATGATCCATGGCCCGGAGCCCGTAGAGATTATCCATGGCAAGAAGCCTCCAGTGATAATCCATGGCACGAAGCCTCCAGCGATGATCCATGGCGCGGAACCTGTAGCGATGATCCATGGTGCGGAGCCTGCAGCGATGATCCATGGCGCGGAACCTACAGCGACACTCTCCAATCCAGAGCCTCCAGCGACGCACCCCAGTCCGGAGCCTCCACCGGCGGCCTGCAGCCTGGAACCTCCAGCGGCGGTCTGCAGTACAGAGCCTCCGGCGATGATCCACGGTCTGGTGGCACAGAAGCAGAGGGATCAGCGGGCGGAGGGGGGGTTACGCCCCGAACCAGAGCCGTCGCCTCTACTGGAGGATTTCGCTGGATGATAAGGTTCTGGGTACTGCACCAGAGCCGCCGTTGACACTTGTTACCCTCCCTACCCTCCCTTTTGTTTTTTGTTTTTGTTTTTTTGGTGGCATTCGGAGTCTGCACCTTTGGCGGGGCTACTGTCACATCCTGACCATGGTAAGCTGTTATTTTCTATGGTAGAGTGGTCAGGGTGTGACAGGGGGTGTTTTTCTATGTTTTGTATTTCTATGTTTAGGTTCTAGTTTTCTATTTCTATGTTGTTTTGGGGGGGGATGATCTCCAATTAGAGGCAACTGGTCCTTGTTGTCTCTGATTGGAGATCATACTAAGTATGTAGGGGCTTTTTCCACCTGTGTTTGTGGGTAGTTTTTTTCTGTTTAGTTTTCTGTACCTGACAGAACTGTGGGCTTGTTTTCATTTTGTTATTTTGTTCAAGTGTTTCATAGTGGAATAAAATCATGAGCACATAGTGGAATAAAATCATGAGTCACGCTTTGGGATGGTTCCAGGCACTGCATGCATAATTCTACTTCCAGCCGTTGTCACCCAGTCAATTGCTCAGTTCTTGATGTTACACACCCGGGAAATCGTAGCGGCTTGTAGTGGTCATGTGGCCAGTTAAGTTAAAAGCAGAGACAGTGGGCACCTCATTTTGTACCCAGGGCTAAAAAGATAATGAATTGTTTCAGCAAGCCTACTAAATGGAAACACCATTACAGCCCTGTGTAACATCAAATGAACTGTCTACTGTTTTCAGCAAGCCTACTGATTGGAAACACTCTTCCAGCCCTTTGTAACATCAAATGAACTGTCTACTATTTCAGCAAGCCTACTATATGGAAACAACCTTACTGCCATGTATAACATCAAATGAACTGTCTACTGTTTCAGCAAGCCTACTATATGGAAACAACCTTACTGCCATGTATAACATCAAATGAACTGTCTACTGTTTCAGCAAGCCTACTATATGGAAACAACCTTACTGCCATGTATAACATCAAATGAACTGTCTACTGTTTCAGCAAGCCTACTATATGGAAACAACCGTACTGCCATGTATAACATCAAATGAACTGTCTACTGTTTCAGCAAGCCTACTATATGGAAACAACCTTACTGCCATGTATAACATCAAATGAACTGTCTACTGTTTCAGCAAGCCTACTATATGGAAACACCATTACTGCCCTGTATAACATCAAATGCATGAATGTGCCTATGTACTGAAGTAGATTTTGTTACATGCCCTTTTATTCGTGTGCAGTTTGACCTTTACCAACCAACATGTATGGTGGTCCAAAGAAGGCCTAACTCAGCTAACAACAAATGTGACCTGTTTCAGGAAACTAGGCATGTCGCGGGTCACTACTTCACAGGAGAGCCGTTTAAGCGTAAAACATTTTTTTTATCAAAATGCGTTTTTTGGGGGGAAGAAATGCCTTCTCGAACAAGTGAACTTTCATGTGCCTTAAAATCCAACTTGTATGCCATCTGTAAATACGAATGCATTCTGATCTTCCTGTTACACCACCGTGTCAGGTATCAGTTAAATCAATGATGAAATAATAGCCAGATGAATTTACTGATATCAACAATGTACGTGCTTTCTGTACGGTTGTGTAATGTAGGTGGGGCATATTCACCTGTTTTAATTATACTCCTATTAACATATCGCTAAGAATGTGAGAGTATGGTGACTCCCCTAGTGGGTCTCAAGCCGAGGCCACCAGCACTAACACCCTACACACTGTCCCAATAAGGGATATCCCTACAGTATGTGCTTATTGGGCCAGTATAGTTAGGCCCTGTCCAGAAGAAACCCTAACCCCTCCTCCCTAGGCATTTGTGTAGATCTGACACAACTTGATAGGATTAAGAAATAGGGTTAATGCACTTTGAAGTTAATCTCAGCTCTGTTAAAAAATTGTTAAAAGTACAAGAAAAACTTGTATTGATCATAGTGATTCAGGAGTATAATTATACATGTTAATATGCCCCACCAATATTAGAAAACTATACAGAAATCCCTTTTAAACTGCTGAAATAAGAAAATGAAACAAATTGAGAGAATAGTCAAATGAATGGACAACTGACAGACTTGGTGGTGTAGCAGCAAGATCTGAATGCCATGAACCAAGAGGTTGTGAGTTTACATCCCAGTTGAGGACATGTTGAATAATAATTGCTGTATAAATGAACATGAACAAATATGTATGTGGAAAACACTATGTTAAAAGCATTAATTATTCCTAACATTTTACATTTTTGTAAGAGTCAGAGAGAAGAATTTTCTATTTATAAAATACAAAAAATTGGGGGGGGCGTGAGGTGAGGAGGAGGATTATTTAAGATACTGTTTGAAGAGGTAGGGTTTCTGATGTTTTTGGAAGATGGGCAGGTACTCTGCCTAGCTTCAGGGGGAAGCTGGTTCCACCATTGGGGTGCCAGAACAGAGAAGAACTTGGACTGGGCTGAGCGGGAGCTGCCCTCCCGTAGAGGTGGGGGGGCCAAGGGACCTGAGGTGGCAGAACGAAGTACTCGGGTTGGGGTGTAGGGTTGGGGTGTAGGATTTGAGCATAGCCTGAAGGTAAGTAGGGGCAGCTCCTCTTGCTGTTCCATAGGTAAGTGGATGGATGTGAGCTTCGACTGAAACAGGGTGACATGAGAGATCTTTGGAAGGTTGAAAACCAGGTGGGTTGCAACATTCTGGATAAGTTGCAGGGGTTTGATGGCACAAGCGGGGAGACCAGCCAACAGAGAGTTGCAGTAGTCCAGATAGGAGAGGACAAGTGCCTGGATTAGGACCTGCACCGCTTCCTGTGCGATGTAGGGTCGTACTCTGCGGATGTTGTAGAGCATGAACCTGCAGGAGAGGGTCATTGACAGTGTGTTGTCCAGGGTGACACTGGAGTTGTCAACCATGATGGCGAGGTCTTTGAGCAGGCAGGCCTTCCCTGGGTGGAAGAGCAGTCCTGTCTTGTCAAGGTTGAACTTGAGGTGGTGGGCCGACAACTCAGGCCATTTTGAAGTCAGAGGGGACGCAGCCAGTGGTCAGGAATGAGTTCATGATGGAAGTGAGGAATGGTAGAAGGTCTCCAGAGATGGTTTGGAGGAGGGGATGGGGTTGAGCAGATCGGTTCTCGGGTGGCCAGACCTCACTAGTCGAAGGATGTCATCTGGAGAGAGAGGGGAGAATGAGGACAAGGTGTTGTGTAGCTCTGTGTGAGTGAGACCAGTGGACTAAATAGGCTGGGTGAATGAGTAGCGGATGTCATCAACCTTTTTTTCAAAGTGGTTGATAAAGTCATCTGCAGGGAGGGTGGGGGAGGGTGTGAAGGATTAAGGAAGGAGGAGAAGGTGGAAAAGATTTTGAGCTTGACATTTTGAGTGATAGAAAGTGGCTTTAGCAGCGGCTACAAAGGAAGAGAAGGTAGAGAGGAGGGAGTGAAAGGATGATAGGTCCTCCGGAAGTTTTGTTTTCTTTCATTGTTGGTCAGCTGCCCGCAGCCCTGTTTTGTAAGCTCGCAATGAGTCACACAGCCACAGAGCAGGAGGGGAAGGCCAAGCCGGCCGGGAGGAAAGGGGGCATTGCAAGTTATAGGATGTGGAAAAGGAGGAGGGTAGGGTCGAAGAGGCAGAATCAGGAGAGAGGAGGGAAAAGGATTTAGCAGAAGGGAGAGATGATACGAGGAAAGAGTAGTGGGAGAGAGAGAGAAAAGATTGCAATGGAGCTGAGTGGTTAGGGTTGGAGAAAAGGGAAACAGAAATGGACACAAAGTAGTTACCAGAGACCTGGAGGAGGGTTGCAGTGAGATTAGTAGGCAGGCAGCCTCTATTAAAGATGAGGTCAAGCGTATTGCTTGCCTTGTGAGTTGGAGGGTATTGGGAAAGGGTGAGTAAAAAGAGGCAAGGAGGGGAAAGAGAGTTGGAAAGAAATTAATAGAAGGCAGACGTCGGAAGGTTGAAGTCGCCAAGTATTTATTTATTTTTTATTTATTTCACCTTTATTTAACCAGATAGGCAAGTTGAGAACAAGTTCTCATTTACAATTGCGACCTGGCCAAGATAAAGCAAAGCAGTTCGACAACATATAACAACACAGAGTTACACATGGAGTAAAACAAACATACAGTCAATAATACAGTAGAAAAACAAGTCTATATACAATGTGAGCAAATGAGGTGAGATAAAGGAGGTAAAGGCAAAAAAAGTCCATGGTGGCAAAGTAAATACAATATAGCAAGTAAAACACTGGAATGGTATATTTGTAGTAGAAGAAAGTGCAAAGTAGAAATAGAAAAAATGGGGTGCAAAGGAGCAAAATAAATAAATAAATACAGTAGGGGAAGAGGTAGTTGTTTCGGCTAAATTATAGATGGGCTATGTACAGGTGCAGTGATCTGAGAGCTGCTCTGACAGCTGGTGCTTAAAGCTAGTGAGGGAGATAAGTGTTTCCAGTTTCAGAGATTTTTGTAGTTCGTTCCAGTCATTGGCAGCAGAGAACTGGAAGGAGAGATGGCCAAAGGAGGAATTGGCTTTGGGAGTGACCACAGAGATATACCTGCTGGAGCGCGTGCTACAGGTGGGTGCTGCTATGGTGACCAGTGAGCGGAGATAAGGGGGGACTTTACCTAGCAGGGGTTACCTACCTAGTAGATGACCTGGAGTCAGTGGGTTTGGCGATGATTATGAAGCGCGGGCCAGCCAACGAGAGCATACAGGTCGCAGTGGTGGGTAGTATACGGGGCTTTGGTGACAAAACGGATGGCACTGTGACAGACTGCATCCAGATTGTTGAGTAGGGTATTGGAGGCTATTTTGTAAATGACATCGCCGAAGTCGAGGATCGGTAGGATGGTCAAGTATGAAGAGCCATCGTCAGGAAATGAGCTTATCAAGGTGTCAAGCTCATTGAGGAACTCTCCAAGGGCACCTGGTGGGCGATAGATGACAATAATTTTAAGCTTGAGTGGACAAGTTACAGTGACAGCATTGAATTCAAATGAGGAAATGGACAGGTGAGAGAGGGAGAAAAGAGAAAATCTCCACTTAGGAGAAATGAGTAGACCTGTGCCACCACTGCAACGACCAGACGCTCTCGGGCTATGAGAGAAAACAGTCAGATGAAGAAAGAGCAGATGGAGTAGCAATGTTCTCTTGGGTGATCCATATCATCAGGGCCAAAAAGTCAAGGGACTGAAGGGCAGTATAGGCTGAGATGAACTTGCCGTTCTTGACCACATTCCACATCGGTGGTGTGTGCAGGGTACACTAAATTATAAGGGTTGAAGCCACTTACAGCTGCCGGTGAGAAATCAAGGGAGACTGAAGAACTAACACTAATTGCTAATTGTCTAGTAGAGTTGAAACTACTGCCGCTCCAATACAGCCACTGATTACCAAAACAAGTCACAAGTTGCCCTGCCCACTTGATCCTGGTTGATGTGTCAACAACTATCTACAAATTATGAGCAGTCAGCAGTTCACACACCAAGTAGGCTACTGGGAAGACAACCAGCACTTAAAGTACATGGCTTTAGCTAGCAAAAAGACAGTACTAGACCACAACAGATAAAGACAAACAAAATATACTTAACAGTCCTGGAGATATCAGAAGTCATCTAGCTATACAATGAAGCCTTGCCAACAGACAAAAAGAGCTGTGAATGGATCTGTGGTTCACTAATTAGAGCCTTGATGGTCTTGGCAACAGTAACAAGGCATGATGTGTAATGAACATTTTTGGGGGAGAATGTTTCTTTGGGACCATCAGGCAACTGTCAACTGATAAACAAAAATGTTCTTACAGTGTTCCCATGAAACTTGTCTAGAACATTAATGTATTACATTCTAGAACATTGCAACCATGTTTGGTGGGTCGTTGATGGAATATTCTCCTAACCCTCAGAAAACTGGACACATGAATGTTCTTGCAATGTCCCATGAAGTGTGTCTAGAACATTAATATTGTATATTCTGAGAACATGGCAACCACTTTCTAGATACAGTGCCTTCAGAAAGTATTCACACCCCTTGAATATTTCCACATTTTGTTCTGTTAGAACACAAATTAAACATTTTATAAATTGAGATTTTCTGTCACTGGCCTATACACAATATCGCATAATGTCAAAGTGGAAATATGTTTTTTCATTCATTAAAAATGAAAATCGGAAATGTCTTGAGTAAGTATTCAACCCCTTTTCTAGGGCAACCTTAAATACATTTAGGAGTAAACATTTGCTTAACAAGTCACAAAATCAGTTGCATGGACTCACTTTGTGTGCAATAATATTGTTTAATTAACATGATTTGTTAACGACTACGTAATCTCTGTAACCAAAACATAAATACAATTAGCTGTAAGGTAAGGTTCCTCAGTCGAGCTGTTTTTCAAACACAAAGACCAGGGAGGTTTTCCAATGCCTCATAAAGAAGGACACCTATTGGTAGATGAAAAAAGCAGACATTGAGTATCCCTTTAATCATGGTGAAGTTATGAATTACACATTGGATGGTGTATCAAGACACCCACTCACTACAAAGATACATCCATCCTTCCTAACTCAGTTTCCAGAGAGAAAGGAAAGAGGTCAGGGATTTCACCATGAGGCCAATGGTGACTTTAAAACAGTTACAGAGTTTAATGGCTATGATAGGAGAAAACTGACTATGGATCAACAACATTGTAGTTACTCCACAATACTAACCTAAATGACAGAATGAAAATAAGGAAGCATGTACAGAATTGAAACATTCAAAAACATGCATCCTGTTTGCAATAATGCACTAAAGTAAAACTATTTTAAAAATGCTGAGAAATTAACTTAATGTTCTGAATACAAAGTGTTATTTGAGGAAAATACAACACAACACTAAGCACCATCCTTCATATTTTCAAGCATGGTGGTGACTGTATCATGTTATGGGTATGCTTGTCATCTGCAAGGCCTGTGGAGTTTTTTGGGGGGATAAACATAAACGGACTGGGGCTAAGCACAGGCAAATTCCTAAAGGAAAACCTGGTTAAAACAGACACTGGGAGACAAATTCACCTTTCAGCAGGACAATAACCGAAAACACAATGAGATGCTTACCAAGACGACATTGAATGTTCCTGAAAAGCCTAGTTACAGTTTTGACTTATATCGACTTGACAATCTATGGCAGTCATTGAAAATGGCTGTCAAGCAATGAACAACAACCAACTTGACAGTGCTTGAAGAATTTTTATATGAATAATGTGCAAATATTGTACAATCCAAGTGTGTAAAGCTCTTAGAAACATACCCAGAAAGACTCACAGCTGTAATCGCTGACAACTGTGATTGTAACATGTATTGACCCAGGGGTGTGAATACTTATGTAAATGATATATTTCTCTACTTAATTCAATACATTTGCAAAGGTTTCTAAACACATGTTTTCAATTTTGTCATTATGGGGTAAGTCAGTGGGGATACATGGGTGAGAAAAAAATCAATATTTTATTTTTTTATAAAAATGTTGAATTCAGGCTGTAACAGCAAAATGTGGAATTGGTCAAGTGGTGTGAATGCTTTCTGAAGGCACTGTACGTTTTACTTGACATTAAGGGAATGTTCTCCTAACACCAAAATATGTTATAAAGGTTCTCAGATGTTTTCTTAATCAAATCATATTGTAATTGTCACATGCGCCGAATACAACAGGTAGACCTTACAGTGAAATGCTTACTTACAAGCCCTTAACCAGCAATGCATTAAGAAGTTTTAAGAAAACATATATAGAATGTTCGCCTAATGGGAAAACTGGATACAAACACTATGGGTAACATTACAGAAAACGTTCTCTTTCCCTAGAATTGTTAGCTGGGTAGACATCAGAGGAACCCAATGACACTGCTTTTTGCCAGGTTTTGCCTATCCTAAGTTAATGCAACATTTTATCGATAACTTCCAATCAGGTTTTAGCCAAAGCCAGTAACTGAAGCTCACATTTTTACCAGCATTTTCCAATGCAAACAGGGGTTTGACTAAGGTGGAGCTGTTAATTGTTTTGTGATGGTTTTAGTGAAAGCCTAGGGCTGGCTGCTGGGTAGCTCTGTGGGGTCCTTCTCTCTATGATGGAGCAGACCCCTGGTTCTGTGTAATGGTAGAGGCTACAGACAGTCGGGTGGAGAAGGTAGGGAAGGGTATCATGTTGTCTTTGACTCACAGAGTTCTGAGAGTGAAGTCAGTGCCTGTATTAATAGGGTATTGGGCTGTCCAGGGACACATCAGACCCAGACTTAGAGCTTGGCACTTGTTGTGCAGAGGAGCTGTAGGAATTTGGTCAACTAGGCTGATATGTTTATTATGACTGTGGCCCTACAGGCTCTGTCTGTTTTTCCAGATTGTGTGGAAGCTAAGTTTATCAGAACTGTACTAAAATGCTTGAGTCCTCTAAAATATTCTATACTGCTAAAGAATTGGAATTTGGCCACTGCTCACTTCAGTGTGACATCAAATGATTGGATTTTAGAAAAACATATCTGAGGAAACGAAGGAAATAGTTTTTCTCGCACCGCTGGCATTTATGAAGGAGAGTGTGAGGGAGGGAGAAAGTTCTAACCATCATATCTCCTAAGCCCCTGTGCTGTGGTAGGTTTATGGAAAACTACTTGGAGAACTCCAGACAGCTAATGCTTGCCAGAATCTGTGCTGAGTCCAAAAGGAATTCATTTTAATATTAGAGAGAGTCGACCCTGATGTGTAATTTAGGCCAGAGCCCCGTATAAATCTATCCCAGAAGCCTCTACTTCCGCCCAGCCGGGGCCCTGAAACCTGGAAACAACCAGAGAGGAGCGTCTGAAATATCCATTGGCCAATTATCTCTCTCACCCTGCTTGAGGCTCGAAGCTCAATAAAACCCTCTCTGAGATGTGCTGAGGATTTTCTTGTCTTAATCGGGTGCCAGCTCCAACGTATCCCCACTGACTTACAGTTAAAAGGTGCAGCACATTATTTCATCCTCTCTATTTCATCATCACCTGTTCCAGATATGCTACATTACACAACAGTTGGAGTGTATATTAACCCTGAGGCTCAGAAACAGGTCTGCATTATCCATTATTGTAACTCGCCACACTGTTGCCAATGACTGTGTCTGTTCTCATGTTTACGCACCATTAGCCTAGCCTAGCTTAAACAACCTCTGTCTTCCAGTCAAACGTCATAGTCTGGTTTGAGAGTGCAGTCTGGAATGAGAGTGACACACAGAACAAAGTGAATCCCATGAGATTCAGTAAATACCTGATATAATATCTCTATCTGCTATGACTAGATTACATCTGATGTTTAGCATGACCACCGAGCTGCCTCTGTTGATTAGGTAAATCACACAGCTAAAAAGTGGTAGCTGTCACACACCTGTGGAGTTAAAAATCAAATCAAATCAAATTTTATTGGTCACATAAACAGGGTTAGCAGATGTTAATGTGAGTGTAGCGAAATGCTTGTTCTTCTAGTTCCGACCGTGCAGTAATATATAACAAGTAATCTAACAATTTCACAACAATTACTTTTTACGCACAAGTGTAAAGGAATGAATAAGAATATGTACGTATAAAGGTTGTGACCCTGACACGTTTCTAAGTGTATGAGCTAAGCTCAGACTGTTCCACCTGCTTTGCTGTAGAGGTGATCCC
Source organism: Salmo trutta (assembly GCF_901001165.1). NCBI lineage: Eukaryota > Metazoa > Chordata > Actinopteri > Salmoniformes > Salmonidae > Salmo > Salmo trutta. Next base: position 10,821,059 of record NC_042974.1, read on the forward strand.
GCGGCCTGTTGTCATGCTACCTCTGGCCAGAGAAGCTAGAGGAACTGTGGCTGTGCAGCCTGGAATGAGGAAATGTAATTATTTACCACAGAATTACAGCTGCCTGCCAGGGGAAAAAAGCTGCAGCAACAAATTATGACAGAGTGAGTAAGAGTAAGCTCAGACTTGGCCTAGGCGAATCATGATGGATTGTGTGCGCTAAGTTGAATAGTATATTCATAATAAACTCAGCAAAAAAAGGAAAGGCCCTTTTTCAGGACCCTGTCTTTCAAAGATAATTCAAAAAAATACAAATAACTTCACAGATCTTCATTGTAAGGGGTTTAAACACTGTTTCCCATGCTTGTTCATTGAACCATAAACAATTAATGAACATGCACCTGTGGAATGGTCGTTAAGACACTAACAACTTACAGACGGTAGGCAATTAATAACCTCTCTAGGGGGTGTGGGACGCTACCGTCCCACCTGTCCAAAATCCTGTGAAATTGCAGAGCGCCAAATTAAAAAACAGAAATACTCATGAAAAAATTCATAAAACATACAAGTGTTATACATGGGTTTAAAGATGAACTTCTTGTTAATCCAACCACGGTGTCAGATTTTAAAAGGCTTTATGGCGAAAGCACACCATGCGATTATCTGAGAACAGCGCCCAGCAGGCAAATCTTTACAAACAGTTACCAGCCAAGTAGAGGAGTTACACAAGTCAGAAATAAAATAAATAAAATGAATCACTTACCTTTGATGAACTTCATATGGTTGCACTCACAAGACTCCCATTTACTCAATAAATGTTTGTTTTGTTCGATAAAGTCCCTCTTTATATCCAAAAACCTCAGTTTTGTTCGCGCGTTTTGTTCAGTAATCCACAGGCTCAAAGCAGTCACAACAGACAGATGTAAAATCATGTCAAACGATGTTTATAATCAATCCTCAGGTTGTTTTTAGTCAAAATAATCAATAACATTTCAACTGGACAATAGCTTCGTCAATATAAAAGGAAAACAAGAAAGGCGTGCTCTCGGTCGTGTGCATGAAAAACCTCTGGGACACTGCAGTGTCCACTCATTCAGACTGGTCTTACTCCCTCATTTTTCAGAATACAAGCCTGAAACAATTTCTAAAGACTGTTGACATCTAGTGGAAGCCATAGGAAGTGCAATTTGAGTCCTAAGTCACTGGATACTGTAATGCCATTCAATAGAAACTACAAAAATAAAAAAAATCCCACTTCCTGGATGGATTTTTCTCAGGTTTTCACCAGCCATATCAGTTCTGTTATACTCACAGACATTATCTTAAGAGTTTTGGACACCTTAGAGTGTTTTCTATCCATATCTACAAATTATATGCATATCCTAGCTTCTGGGCCTGAGTAGCAGGCAGTTTACTTTGGGCACGCTTTTCATCCGGAGGTCACAGTTATGAAAACTTAAGACACTAAAGAGGCCTTCTACTGATTCCGATTCTGAAAAACACCAAAAGAAAGATGCCTAAGGTCCCCGCTCATCTGCGTGAACGTGCCTTAGGCATGCTGCAAGGAGGCATGATGTTGTACCAGTCAGCTCCAGTCTTCACCAGATGTTGTCCCAGTTAGCTCCAGTCCTTACCAGATGTTGTCCCAGTTAGCTCCAGTCCTTACCAGATGTTGTACCAGTCAGCTCCAGTCCTTACCAGATGTTGTCCCAGTTAGCTCCAGTCCTTACCAGATGTTGTCCCAGTCAGCTCCAGTCCTTACCAGATGTTGTCCCAGTCAGCTCCAGTCTTCACCAGATGTTGTCCCAGTCAGCTCCAGTCTTCACCAGATGTTGTCCCAGTCAGCTCCAGTCTTCACCAGATGTTGTCCCAGTTAGCTCCAGTCCTTACCAGATGTTGTCCCAGTTAGCTCCAGTCTTCACCAGATGTTGTCCCAGTTAGCTCCAGTCCTTACCAGATGTTGCCCCAGTCAGCTCCAGTCTTCACCAGATGTTGTCCCAGTTAGCTCCAGTCCTTACCAGATGTTGTCCCAGTCAGCTCCAGTCTTCACCAGATGTTGTCCCAGTTAGCTCCAGTCCTTACCAGATGTTGTCCCAGTCAGCTCCAGTCTTCACTAGATGTTGTTCCAGTCAGCTCCAGTCTTCACTAGATGTTGTTCCAGTCAGCTCCAGTCTTCACCAGATGTTGTCCCAGTTAGCTCCAGTCTTCACCAGATGTTGTCCCAGTTAGCTCCAGTCTTCACCAGATGTTGTCCCAGTCAGCTCCAGTCTTCACCAGATGTTGTCTCAGTTAGCTCCAGTCCTTACCAGATGTTGCCCCAGTCAGCTCCAGTCTTCACCAGAACCCAGGCTGCGTCATGCACTTGAGGGGCGTGGCTTACTAGTGCTTGACACATTGTTTTCTTTAGCAGCCAGCTTATTTTTTCTGATTATTATTATTCATTTTTTTGTATTGCCATCTACAAAGGGTGAATATTCTATGTATATTGGCCACTTGAACTTGCAGCATGCCTTTAAGGTGGCTGTGAGTGCCAGTGTTGCCCTCAGGTGGGAGGTTAGTGTTACAGGAGTGTTTCCTTTCCCAGGCACAGTTCAGGGGACAGAGGGTGTAAATCTCACTGCCCCAGGGGGTAGCTGCAACCCTGCCTGCCATTGTTCCACAGAGTGGGGGGAGAGGGGCAGTACAGCAGGTGGATGAGCAAGCCTGGAGGGAGGAGGAGAGGGGGAGGGGAAAGGAAAGGGGGGGTGAATCTGAGATGCCTACACCTCACCTGAAGGCGGGGTGGTTACCCCGAGAGATAAGCTGTCACTCACAGGTACTGCAGGGCTGCTGTTCCCAGGCCCTCTCAGGTAAGGAGAGAAAAAGGGAGAGAGAGAGGGGAGAGATAGCGTCCTCACATAAGCTGATATCTGATACTGTACATTCTTCCATCCTGCTCCTCACCTTATTTCACATCAACTTCACCAAAATATTAATACCACTTACTAGTACACAAGCAAGAACCTTCAGAAACACACAGTCAAAAATTGACAGTAAAGTTGCACTCCATAAAATGCGTTAGTAGCATTATGTATTAGAGAACAATGCATAGATGGTAAAGCCCGACATTGAGTCTTCATTGTAACCATTCATATTACTAAAGACTGAAGAGAGAGGATTGTCCAGACTATTACTATGATTTTAAAAACTTGGGCGGGATATGCTTTCCATTGCGCTGGTAGTATGATTTCTATTATATGATTATGTGTGTGTGTGTTTGTACAGATGAGTGGGGGTTTCCCAAAAGAACATTGGCAGTGTCATTTTTCCCGCTCATGTCTGTGGCTGACCCATTGGGACTTGCTACTGGAGCTCAGAGCCAGATCTGGTTACACAGATCTGTGTGTGCTGGCACGGGGGCGATGCATTTATACAATTGTGTTTTTGTCTCCGCATCCCAATAACAACTGGCCATGACCACAACACGTCTGTCCCTTCAGTAAGATACTCATAAATTTACACTGATACTTGACACTTTCAACCAGAATCCTTGCCCTCTCCATATCAAGACAGCGTGGTCTGGAATTATTGGATCCCTTGATAAAGATTGTCAAAAAAGACTATAAAAGAGATGCTGCAAATACTGAGCTATATTGTAAGCTACATTTCTTTTTAAGTATATTATTTTATACTAATAGAATTTCTCAGAGAAAAAAGCTCATTGTCGTTATCCGTACAAGGGGAGGTACTGGAGTGTTGAAACAAGAGAACCAACAATTCATGAGAGATTTTTTTTGTACTTGTTAAGCAAAATCTCCTTCTCTGAGCAATTGTATTAGTATAAAATAATATACTTTTTTTCCCTTTCAGTATTTGTATTATTTATGTATTATTTATCGTTTTTTGCTCTTCTTTATCAAGGGATCCAATAATTCCGGACCCCATTGTACCTCCACTTGGCATGAAGCACGACTGTAAAGTCAAGTCCTACGGAGATGTGAGTGGACAATCTCTCTCCCCAGCTGCTTGAAGCCCTCACTGGGTGTATGTGTTTTAGAGCAGCACCTCCCCTTGTACTATTATCCTGGTCACGTTACCACGTTCCCTTCTCGCATCTCCTCGTCGTTACACCACTGTAACTCGATACGGACACGCAGAGTGTTTATTTAACATGTTTATTTTCACAAGCAGATCTCTTCATTCTCCACTCTTCCCTCTCCTCACCCCTCCATTGTCGTGAGAAGGGAGGAAGAGAAAGAGCAGACATCCCTGATCATGCAGACCAGCCAGGGGGAAGTTGGATTAGCCTGCTGGGGTGTGGGGACCATTTCAGGAGAACTAATACTGTTTTCCCCCACTATACAGTAGCCATGATGAATGTTAGTCCTATGAATGACACATCTAAAATATAATAACTCAGTTTACTGCATGCATTTTATGGTGTAACTAGTTGGTTGTGATCCATTGAGAATAGGTATTGGTGGCGTGATGAGGTTGATTGATGAAAGCTCATACAGAGCCCTGGTGCTCATGAAGAATAAAGTGTTTAGGAAATGTGTGTGTGTGTGTGTGTGTGTGTGTGTGTGTGTGTGTGTGTGTGTGTGTGTGTGTGCGCAGTAGTGGTAACTAAGTAAGTACTACTTAAGTAGTATTTTGGGGTAGCTATACTTTACTATTTATATATTTGATACTTTTACTTCACTATATTCCTAAAGAAAATATGTACTTTTTACGCCATACATTTTGCCTGACACCCAAAAGTGCTAGTTATGTTTTGAATATTCAGGCAGGACAGCAATATGGTCCAATCCACACACCTATCAATTTAACGCCTTGTCATCCCTACTGCTTCTGATCTGGCAGACTCACTAAAAACAAATCATGTAAATGATATCTGAGTGTTGGAGTGTACCCCTGGCTGTCTGAAAAGAAATGGTGTTGTCTGGTTTGTTTAAAATAATGAATTTGATGTATAGCATTTAATTTAACTTTTAAGTTTTACTCAACTATGACAATTTAATACTTTTCCCCACCACTGTACTTAAGTACTCTTAAAACCAGATGCTTTTAGACTTTACTCAAGTAGTATTTTACTGAGTGACTTTTACTTTTACTTGAGTCGTTTTCTCTTAAGGTCCATAACTTTAAATTTACTCAAGAATGACAATTAAGTACTTTTTCCACCACTGCGTGTGTGTGTACGCGTGCATGTGTGTGTGTTACCAGATGATAGATGTGTTCAGTGTTTAATAAATTAAGTGCTGAGTTAATCTTCTAATGGACTACATGCTGAGGCCACAGCCTGGTTCCAGTCTGCCTGGCCAGGGCCACCTCCCCTCCACTACCCGGCCCTGGCCTGGCATGGGCCACCTCTCCTCCACTACCCGGCCCTGGCCTGGCATGGGCCACCTCCCCTCCACTACCCGGCCCTGGCCTGGCATGGGCCACCTCCCCTCCACTACCCGGCCCTGGCCTGGCATGGGCCACCTCCCCTCCAGTACCCAGCCCTGGCCTGGCATGGGCCACCTCCCCTCCAGTACCCAGCCCTGGCCTGGCATGGGCCTTCTCCCCTCCACTACCCGGCCCTGGCCTGGCATGGGCCACCTCCCCTCCAGTACCCGGCCCTGGCCTGGCATGGGCCACCTCCCCTCCAGTACCCGGCCCTGGCCTGGCATGGGCCACCTCCCCTCCAGTACCCGGCCCTGGCCTGGCATGGGCCACCTCCCCTCCACTACCCGGCCCTGGCCTGGCATGGGCCACCTCCCCTCCAGTACCCGGCCCTGGCCTGGCATGGGCCACCTCCCCTCCAGTACCCGGCCCTGGCCTGGCATGGGCCACCTCCCCTCCACTACCCGGCCCTGGCCTGGCATGGGCCACCTCCCTTCCAGTACCCGGCCCTGGCCTGGCATGGGCCACCTCCACTACCCGGCCCTGGCCTGGCATGGGCCACCTCCCCTCCAGTACCCGGCCCTGGCCTGGCATGGGCCACCTCCCCTCCAGTACCCGGCCCTGGCCTGGCATGGGCCACCTCCCCTCCACTACCCGGCCCTGGCCTGGCATGGGCCACCTCCCCTCCACTACCCAGCCCTGGCCTGGCATGGGCCACCTCCCCTCCAGTACCCGGCCCTGGCCTGGCATGGGCCACCTCCCCTCCAGTACCCAGCCCTGGCCTGGCATGGGCCACCTCCCCTCCAGTACCCGGCCCTGGCCTGGCATGGGCAACCTCCCCTCCAGTACCCGGCCCTGGCATGGGCAACCTCCCCTCCAGTACCCGGCCCTGGCCTGGCATGGGCCACCTCCCCTCCACTACCCGGCCCTGGCCTGGCATGGGCCACCTCCCCTCCAGTACCCAGCCCTGGCCTGGCATGGGCCACCTCCCCTCCACTACCCGGCCCTGGCCTGGCATGGGCCACCTCCCCTCCAGTACCCAGCCCTGGCCTGGCATGGGCCACCTCCCCTCCACTACCCGGCCCTGGCCTGGCATGGGCAACCTCCCCTCCACTACACAGCCCTGGCCTGGCATGGGCCACCTCCCCTCCACTACCCTGCCCTGGCCTGACATTCCTCTTCTCCAAGAGAGGGAGGCATTAGCGGCCCTCTCACTTCAACCCGCTCCCCAAGCTCGCAGTAAGCCCCTCTAATTTAGCACCTTCCTGCCCCAGGCCCAGGCCTGACTGGCACCTGAGGGATAGGGCCCTTGACTGGCCAGGTCTGGGCACCATAGCCCAGACCCAGAACCCCAGACTAGTTTGGCTTTCAGCATTAGGAAGACTTCCAGGGTCTGAAGGGACATATTGAAACCCCACCAGGGGAACAGGACTGCAATGAGGGACAGAGAGGAGGTGGCAGTGGATAAGCCTTATTATCCATCACATGGTGCTGTTACGATAGGTCTTGACTCTTTCAATGTGAGCTCCATTTAACTGGCATAATGTGCCATGGGTTCCTTTCTAAAAGAGATGTCTAATGTTAGCTGTGTTGTTAGGATGTGGTTGCAGCATAGCTAGCCAGCAGAAGAAGATGAAACCTGTAAACCGCATGCAGGCCATCACACATTGACCACTCTATGTGGCTGTAGGCTGGGATTCAATCTGATTCCGCATTCTAGCATGCTTGACATTTAAAGGTCATTTCCATTTGTGCCGACATATCAAGTGTTTACCGTGAATTCGATCTCTGCGAACACGGGAACATCGCTTTTAAAAGCTGGATTGTCAACAGAGTGCAATTGGGTTGAATCCAAGCTTGTTTAGATTCCTGGCTCTTTCACCCAAAAATGAATTGTCCTCTTAGCAAGGTGCTTAAAGGGGAATTTCTAATCTTAGGGATTTCTAAGTCAATGAGATGTGTTTTACACAAAATTGGCCACGAATATGGTAGGACTGGGCTACACTATGGTAGGACTGGGCTACACTATGGTAGGACTGGGCTGAAAGAAACACCATATGATGGCTTCCAGTGTGTTGATTGACATCTGAAAATAAATGTAGTCCTGCTTTGTGGCATTTCACTAAGCCTCTACGTTATACTGATCACACTATGTTTCTGTGAGAGTAGATATGGTTGTCCTTGTCCAATAGCTCTATCAAATGTCTTTCAGAGACAAAGTATATAACGTCAAGGAAAAACAAGTATTTGTTCAGCCAATAGGTCCTGTTGGGTGTGTTTGTTGGCAGACCTCTCTCTCTTTCAATCTCTTTTTCAACTCTATCAGGCACTGCTGTAGCACATATAAAAGCATCCTGGCTGTCAGACAATATTGGAGAGGCTTCCTGTTGAAGTATGTTCAGGCATGACTAGTCTGGCAGACTTTCTCTTCAGCTAGGATGAACTCTCGTTGACACTCCGGTGAGTGTGTCTATGTCTCGGATAGCAGCATTCTCATGACTATGGCTACACACCTAAGACAGAACGGGACACCTGTGTTATTGCTGGGTTACACACTCATCCTGAGAATGACAGGACACCTGTGTTATTGCTGGGTTACACACTCATCCTGAGAATGACAGGACACCTGTGTTACTGCTGGGTTACACACTCATCCTGAGAATGACAGGACACCTGTGTTACTGCTGGGTTACACACTCATCCTGAGAATGACAGGACACCTGTGTTACTGCTGGGTTACACACTCATCCTGAGAATGACAGGACACTTGTGTAATTGCTGGGTTACACACTCATCCTGAGAATGACAGGACACCTGTGTTACTGCTGGGTTACACACTCATCCTGAGAATGACAGGACACTTGTGTAATTGCTGGGTTACACACTCATCCTGAGAATGACAGGACACCTGTGTTATTGCTGGGTTACACACTCATCCTGAGAATGACAGGACACCTGTGTTATTGCTGGGTTACACACTCATCCTGAGAATGACAGGACACCTGTGTTACTGCTGGGTTACACACTCATCCTGAGAATGACAGGACACTTATGTAATTGCTGGGTTACACACTCATCCTGAGAATGACAGGACACCTGTGTTATTGCTGGGTTACACACTCATCCTGAGAATGACAGGACACCTGTGTTACTGCTGGGTTACACACTCATCCTGAGAATGACAGGACACCTGTGTTACTGCTGGGTTACACACAAAGGACAAGAATAAATACTGAGAATGACAAGAAACCGCAGAGACAACAGGAAGAGTGAAAGGTACAGCGGGAGCCAAAAGAAGCACATTGTAATGCAACAGACAAAACCTGTCAATTAGTCATAGCATTTACTGAACATGATATGAATTAATAATGCCTGTTAGTTGTAGCCTTTACTAAATGTGATATGATTAAATAATTCCGGTCAGTCGTAGCCTTTACTGAATGTGATATGATTAAATAATTCCGGTCAGTTGTAGCCTTTACTAAATGTGATATGATTAAATAATTCCGGTCAGTCGTAGCCTTTACTGAATGTGATATGAATAAATTATACTAGTTAGTCGTAGCCTTTACTGAACGTGATAGGCTGCCGGCCCAACCCTCGCAAGGCTGCCCAGACAACATCCCTAGCCGTGTCCTCAGAGCATGCGCAGAACTTCTGGCTGGTGTGTTTACAGACATATTCAATCTCTCCTTATCCCAATCTGCTGTCCCCACATGCTTAAAGATGTCCAACTTTGTTCCTGTACCCAAGAAAGCAAAGGTAACTGAACTAAATGACTATCGCCCGTAGTACTAACTTCTGTCATCATGAAGTGCTTTGAGTGGGTAATTAAGGATCATATCACCTCTACCTTACCTGACACCCTAGACCCACTTCAATTTGCTTACCACCCAATAGATACACAGATGATGCAATCGCTATTGCTCTGCACGCTTCTCGATCCCACATAGACAAGTAGAATACCTATGTAAGAATGTGATTCATTGACTATAGCTCAGCCGTCAACGCCAATTTACATTTTTTACTAACGACATGCCACTGAATTTGAGTAAAGTTAGAGTTTCTGTCTATGTGGATGACTCAACACTATACACGTCAGCTACTACAGCAACTGAAATGTTTGCAACACTCATCAAAGAGCTGCAGTTAGTTTCAGAGTGGGTGGCAAGGAATAGGTTAACACTACATATTTCTAAAACTAAAAGCTTGTGTTTCGAACAAAACACTCACTAAACCCTAAACCTCAACTAAATCTTGTAATAAATAATGTGGAAATTTAGCAAGTTGAGATGACTAAACTGCTTGGAGTAACACTAGATTGTAAACTGTCATGGTCAAAAAATATTAATGCAGGAGTAGCTAAGATGGGGAGAAGTCTGTCTATAACAAAGCAATGTTCTGCCTTCTTAACAACACTATGAACAAGGCAGGTCCTACAGGCCCTAGTTTTGTCGCACCTGGACTACTGTTCAGTAGTGTGGTCAGGTGCCAGCACGGCTGGCCCTTGGATGTACACAGAAAGCTAATATTAATAATATGCATGTCAATCTCACATGGCTTAAAGTGGAGGAGAGATTGACTTCATCACTGCTTGTATTTATCAGAGGTATTGACATGTTGAATGCACCGAGCTGTCTGCCTAAACTACCGGCACACAGCTCAGACACCCATGCATACCCCACAAGACATGCCAAAAGAGGTATCTTCACAGTCCCCAAGTCCAGAACAGACTATGGGAGGCACACAGTACTACATAGAGCCATCACTACATGGAACACTATTCCACATCATGTAACTGACGCAAGCAATAAAATTAAATGTAAAAAACAGATAAAAGAAACCTTATGGAACAGCGGGGACTGTGAAGCAACACAAACATTGGCACAGACACATGCATACACACACACACACGATAAGATACGCACTCTACATAAATATGGATTTAGTACTGTAGATATGCGGTAGTGGTGGAGGAGGGGCCTGAGGACACACAGTGTATGGTGAAATCTGTGAATGTATTGTAATGTTTTAAAATTGTATAAACTGCCTTAATTTGGCTGGAGCCCAGGAAGAGTAGCTGCTGCTTTGGCAGCAGCTAATGGGGATCCATAATAAATACAAATACAAATAGTACCCTCCAATCTCATCATCAAGCTCGGGGCCCTGGGTCTGAACCTTGCCCTGTGCTACGGGGTCCTGGACTTCCTGACGCCCACCCCCAGGTGGTGAAGGTAGGAAACAACACGTCCACTTCACTGATCCTCAACACTGGGGCCCCACAAGGGTGCGTCCTCAGCTCCCTCCTGTACTCCCTGTTCACCCATGACTGCGTGGCCACACACACCTCCAACTCAATCATCAACTTTGCAGACGACTGTAACGGCTGTCGTAGAGAGGGGACCAAAGCGCAGCGTGTTGATTGCTCATGATGAATATTTATTTAAACTCAGAACACTAAAGAAAAAATAACAAAGAGAAAACGAAAGCGCACAGTTCTGTCAGGTACAGAAAACTAAACAGAAGACAACTACCCACAAACACAGGTGGAAAAAAAACCCTACTTAAGTATGATCTCCAATTAGAGACAACGAGGACCAGCTGCCTCTAGTTGGAAATCATCCCCCCAAAAAAACATAGAAATAGAAAAACTAGAACCTAAACATAGATATACAAAACATAGAAAAACACAAAACACCCCCTGTCATGCCCTGACCTACTCTACCATAGAAAATAACATCTTATTATGGTCAGGACGTGACAACGACACAACCATAGTAGGCCTGATTAACAACAATGACGAGACAGCCTACAGGGAGGAGGTGTGGGCCCTGGCAGAGTGGTGCCATAAATTTTAACCTCTCCCTTAAGGTCATCAAAATGAAGGAGCTGATTGTGGATTTCGGGGTTATTAAACAGAGGGACTTTAGTGGAGAAGGTGGAAAGCTTCGAGTTCCTCTGTGTACACATCACTGACAATCTGAAATGGTCCACCGACACAGACAGTGTGGAAAAGAAGGCACAACAGCACCTCTTCAACCTTTTTACATTTTTTATTTATTTTACTAGGCAAGTCAGTTAAGAACAATTTCTTATTTACAATGACGTCCTACACCGACCAAACCCAGACAACACTGGCCAATTGTGTGCTGCCCTATGGGACTCCCAATCACAGCCAGATGTGATACAGCCTGTATTCAAACCAGGGACTGTAGTGACACCTCTTGCACTGAGATGCAGTGCCTTAGACCCCTGCGCCACTCGGGAGCCCTCAGGAGGCTGAAGAAATGTGGCTTTGCCCCTAAGACCCTCACAAACTTTTACAGATGCACAATTGTGAGCATCCTGTTGGGCTATATTGCCGTCTGGTACGGCAACTGCACCGCCCGCAACCACAGGGCGGTCCTGAGGGTGGTGTGGTCTGCCCAAATTCATCACCGGGGGCAAACTACCTGCCCTCCCAGACATCTTCAGCACCCAATGTCACAGGGAGACCAAAAAGATCATCAAGGACATCAACCACCTGAGCCACGGCCTGTTCACCATGCTATCATCTATAAGGCGAGGTCAGTACAAGTCCATCAAAGCTGGGACAAAGAGACTGAAAAACAGCTTCTATCTCAAGGCCATCAGACTGTTAAAAAAGCCATCACTAGCCTGCTACCACCCGGTCACTCAACCCTGCACCTTAGAGGCTGCTGACCTATATACATACACATGGAATCACTGATCACTTTAATAATGTTTACATGCTGCTTTACTCATTTCATATGTATATACTGTATTCTATTCTACTGTATTTTAGTCAATGCCACTCCACATTGCTAGTCCTAATATTTATATATTTCTTAATTCTGTTATTTTACTTTTGGATTTGTGTGTATACAGTGAGGGAAAAAAGTATTTGATCCCCTGCTGATTTTGTATGTTTGCCCACTGACAAAGACATGATCAGTCTATAATTTTAATGGTAGGTTTATTTGAACAGTGAGAGACAGAATAACAACAAAAAAATCCAGAATGTCATAAATTGATTTGCATTTTAATGAGGGAAATAAGTATTTGACCCCTCTGCAAAACATGACTTAGTACTTGCTGGCAATACCCTTGTTGGCAATCACAGAGGTCAGATGTTTCTTGTAGTTGGCCACCAGGTTTGCACACATCTCAAGAGGGATTTTGTCCCACTCCTCTTTGCAGATTTTCTCCAAGTCATTAAGGTTTCGAGGCTGACGTTTGGCAACTCGAACCTTCAGCTCCCTCCACATATTTTCTATGGGATTAAGGTCCGGAGACTGGCTAGGCTACTCCAGGACCTTAATGTGCTTCTTCTTGAGCCACTCCTTTGTTGCCTTGGCCATGTGTTTTGGGTCATTCTCATGCTGTAATACCCATCCACGACCCATTTTCAATGCCCTGGCCGAGGGAAGGAGGTTCTCACCCAAGATTTGACGGTACATGGCCCCGTCCATGGTCCCTTTGATGCGGTGAAGTTGTCCTGTCCCCTTAGCAGAAAAACACCCCCAAAGCATAATGTTTCCACCTCCATGTTTGATGGTGGGGATGGTGTGCTTGAGGTCATAGGCAGCATTCCTCCTCCTCCAAACAGTTGAGTTGATGCCAAAGAGCTCCATTTTGGTCTCATCTGACCACAACACTTTCACCCAGTTGTCCTCTGAATCATTCAGATGTTCATTGGCAAACTTCAGATGGGCATATATATTTGCTTTCTTGAGCAGGGGGACCTTGCAGGCGCTGCAGGATTTCAGTCCTTCACGGTGTAGTGTGTTACCAATTGTTTTCTTGGTGACTATGGTCCCAGCTGCCTTGAGATCATTGACAAGATCCTCCTGTGTAGTTCTGGGCTGATTCCTCACCGTTCTCATGATCATTGCAACTCCACGAGGTGAGATCTTGCATGGAGCCCCAGGCCGAGGGAGATTGACAGTTCTTTTGTGTTTCTTCCATTTGCGAATAATCACACCAAATGTTGTCACCTTCTCATCAAGCTACTTGGTGATGGTCTTGTAGCCCATTCCAGCATTGTGTAGGTCTACAATCTTGACCCTGACATCCTTGGAGAGCACTTTGGTCTTGGCCATGGTGGAGAGTTTGGAATCTGATAGATTGATTGCTTCTGTGGACAGGTGTCTTTTATACAGGTAACAAGCTGAGATTAGGAGCACTCCCTTTAAGACTGTGCTCCTAATCTCAGCTCGTTACCTGTATAAAAGACACCTGGGAGCCAGAAATCTTTCTGATTGAGAGGGGGTCAAATACTTATTTCCCTCATTAAAATGCAAATCAATTTATAACATTTTTAACATGCATTTTTCTGGATTTTTTTGTTGTCTCTCATTGTTCAAATTAACCTACCATTAAAATTATAGACCGATAATTTCTTTGTCAGTGGGCAAACGTACAAAATCAGCAGATGATCAAATACTTTTTTCCCTCACTGTAGTTGTGAATTGTTAGATATTACTGCACTGTTGGAGCTAGGTAACACAAGGATTTCGCTACACCTGCAATAACTTCTTCTACATATGTGTATGTGACCAATAACATTTTATTTTATTTTATATGAATAAATAATACTGGTTAGTTGTAGCCTTTACTGAACGTGATATGAATAAATAATACCGGTTAGTCAAATCAAATCAAAGTTTATTTGTCCCGTGCGCTGAATACAACAGGTGTAGACCTTACAGTGAAATGCCTACTTACAGGCTCTAACCAATAGTGCAAAAAAGGTATTAGGGGAACAATAGGTAAGTAAAGAAATAATAATAACAGTAAAAAGACAGTGAAAAATAACAGTAGCGAGGCTATATACAGAAGTGAGGCTACATACAGACACCGGTTAGTCAGGCTGATTGAGGTAGTATGTACATGTAGATATGGTTAAAGTGACTATGCATATATGATAAACAGAGAGTAGCAGTAGCGTAAAAGAGGGGTTGGCAGGTGGTGGGTGGTGGGTGGGACACAATGCAGATAGCCCGGTTAGCCAATGTGCGGGAGCACTGGTTGGTCGTCCCAATTGAGGTAGTGTGTACATGAATGTATATTTAAAGTGACTATGCATATATGATAAACAGAGAGTAGCAGCAGCGTAAAAAGAGGGGTTGGGGGGGGGGGGGGGGGGGGGGGGGCACACAATGCAAATAGTCCGGGTAGCCATTTGATTACCTATTCAGGAGTCTTATGGCTTGGGCATAAAAACTGTTGAGAAGCCTTTTTGTCCTAGACATAGCCTTACTGAACCTGATATGAGTAAATAATGCCTGATGGTCATAGCCTTTACTGAATGTGAAATGAATAAATAATACCCGTTAGTCGTAGCCTTTACTGAATGTGATATGAATAAATAATACCGGTTAGTCGTAGCCTTTACCCCGACCTACATGTACAAATTACCTTGACTAACCTGTACCCCCACACATTGACTCGGTACCGGTATCCGCTTTATTTAACCTCGTTATTTTAATGTAATCGTATTGTGTTCGTTTTTTTATTTTTTTTCTTCAGTTTATTTAGCAAATGTTTTCTTAGCTCTATTTCTTGAAATGCATTGTTGATAAGGATGTGTGTGTGTGTGTGTGTGTGTGTGTGTGTGTGCGTGTGTGTGCGTGTGTGTGTGTGTGTATTCATCCAGTGTGTACCCATCACAGGTTACCTCCTCCAGCAGCAGTCAGTCAGTTTGTCAGGTGGCTGATGGATAGAGGGACATGATGTCTACCTGCTGTACACTAATAGATTGGTGTGTGTGTGCGTGTGTGTGTGTGTCTGCTTGCATGTGTGTCTATGTGTGTATACCAGCATGCAGGTAAACTGCTGTTAATAACCTGACTGTACATGCTGTTCTCATCCAGTTTTTTTTAATCCCCTGACACTAACCAACAAGAAGAAACAAGAGGTCTCTCATATTACAGCAGCATCTGTCCTTAGAACTTTCATTTGGCATGAAAAGCACTTGAGGTTGTGAAAGCAGGTCGGCTTAGAGTGGTGAAGTGCTTTTAGGCTGCTGGATTAGGAGTGTTGACGGAGAAGAACAGTTGGGCGCGTGGGGAAATTGGGGGGGGTCAGCCCTAATGACTATTTGTGCAGGTGAGAGTGGCGTGCGCTGGGTCAGAGCCAAGACGTGGAATCCTGTTCTGCACGGCCCTGACAACTTCATTCAGCAAAGCTGTGAAGAGTGCATGCTCATTCGGGTCCGGCCCACAGACAGACAGACAGAAAAGGAAACCAACAGGTTTAAGATAACAGGGCAGGAATGTGAGAAATGCTCTCTAATAGTAAGGCCCTCTGTCTCTCCAGGGCAGGTCACGGGGTGGGGGTGGGGGGTGGGGGTTGGGGGGGGGTGGAGTGGCAGGTTGTCAACTGGCTGTTTCTGGGAAGCTCAGTGTTGACAGAATCAGGATGAGATACAAGGGTTTGGAGGGAGGGAGGGAGGGAGGGAGGGAGGGAGGGAGGGAGGGAGGGTGTGATCAAGCTGCATGAGAGAGAGGGGGAGTGTGATCAAGCTGCATGAGAGAGAGGAGGGAGAGAGGGAAGGAGAGTGTGATCAAGCTGCATTAGAGAGAGGAGGGAGAGAGAGAGAGCGAGGGATAGAGAACAGGAGAGTATGATCATGCTGCATGAGAGAGAGGGAGAGTGTGATCAAGCTGCATGAGAGAGAGGAGGGAGAGAGGGAGGGAGAGTGTGATCAAGCTGCATGAGAGAGAGGAGGGAGAGAGGGAGGGAGAGTGTGATCAAGCTGCAAGAGAGAAAGGAGGGAGAGAGGGAGGGATATGAAGTGATGGTTTTTATTTAGGTTGTTTTGCACTGTACAACATCTCTCTTAATTGTCATTCTGAAGAGAGAGACATACACCCACTGAACAGATGTGTAATAGCAGACAAGCATGTCTTTGATCAACTGAGAATTCACTTCATGTAGACAAACTGAAGAGAAGCAATTATTTATTAGCATATTTGATGAGGGTGTATACTTGGATGAAATGGCAGTCCACAGGGTAGTACACTGTAAGAGCTCAGTAGGCATAGACCACAGATATCCTACTGTATAGAGGCCTTGCACTTGTGTCACAAATCACCAAGCAACCACACCAGGCACCGTGTTGGAAGTCCTCCAATCGTTCACATGGCTGGCTGTGTTTTGATACCACCAGAAACTTCTGGGAAGAATGCCATTATTTTGTTTTTCTAAGGACCCAGAAAATGGAGGCAGTTGGAGAAACTATTTATTTTACCTTTTATTGAACTGGCAAGTCAGTTAAGAACAAATGATTACTTACAATGACGGCCTACCCTGGCCAAACCCGGACGAAGCTTGGCCAATTGTGCACCGCTCTATGAGACTCCCAATCACAGTCAGATGTGATACAGCCTTGGTTAGAACCAGGGACTGTAGTGACGCCTCTTGCACAGAGAATCAGTGCCTTAGACCGCTACGCCACTCGGGAGTCCATTTAGGTAAGTAAATATACAGCATTTTGAAAGTGATCAAAAACAATGTATTATTAGCAGGCTAACTCAAATGAGCTGCTAACGTATTGTTCGCAAGTTAGCTAACTTAACATACTGGTGAAATAAATATCTTCAGCATGCTAACTTCATATTAGATAGTTAGCTAGTTACAGTGCCTTGCAAAAGTATTCACCCCCTTGGCGTTTTTCCAATTTTGATGCATTACAACCTGTAATTTAAATGGATATTTATTTCGATTTTTTGTAATGGACATACACAAAATAGTCCAAATTGGTTTAGTGAAATGAAAAAAATGACTTGTTTGAAAAAAATTCAAAAATATGCTGAACACTTGGAGCAGAGCACAAGCAAATCTATCATCAACCTATTGGCCTGAATGACACCCAGAGCTGCTAAGCTAGAGGGGCCTACTGCGAGACCTTTCACTTATTTATTTAATTTTAATTTTTTTTAAAACTTCACGACCTGCAAAACCAGAGAGAAGACACCAGACAACATCCTACAGTATGCTATGAGTTTGCCCTCATAAATAATCTATAATTAAGTAGCCAAATTGGAGGGTATTTTGATGGGTCATTTTTATAAACAATGTAGCTGTAATTTGTGTTATACAACTTCTCATATGTTGAATGTTGACATTTCTCATTAAATCTGACTGTCTGTTTTACTGTAAATCATGTTAAGATAAATGGAGATTAATTTTACCTGGCTAGACTGGACTAGACTAGCCTCGACTAAACCAGATTACACTGGACTAAGTAGAATCAATTTTTCCTGTGAGGGAACTTTAGTAAAATGATTCTATTCAGTCCACTCCAGTCTAGTCAGTTACATTGGCACTAGGTCAGCACAATAAACCTAGGCACCGATATGACAATACTGGAGCTCTGGCACCATCATTCTGGAGAATCAAAATGTGTGTCACGTCATGACCCTAGTAAGATGTAATTTTCTATAGTAGAGTAGGTCAGGGCGTGACAGTGGGTGTTTTGTGTTTTCTATGTTTTCTATTTCTATGTTTAGTTCAAGGTTTTCTATTTCTATGTTTTTTTGGGGGGGTTGATCTCCAATTGGAGGCAGCTGGTCCTTGTTGCCTCTGATTGGAGATTATATTTAAGTAGGGGTTTTTCTTCCTGGGTTTTTGTGGGTAGTTGCATTCTGTTTAGTCTTTGTACCTGACAGAACTGTAAATTGATTGTTTCCTTTTGTTATTAGTGTTTTGAGTTAATAAATTCATCATGAGCACTCAACACGCTGCGTTTTGGTCCCCTCTATACGACGCTCGTTACAATGTGGTTATCATGACAACATACCCAACAATTCAGATTGTTGCGCAAATTAATTAAATTTCTCAGTAACTTCTGCTGAACACTTGGAACAGAGCAGAGTGCAAACCTCTGTGACATATAGGCCTGAAAGACACCAAGGAGTATTATTCACACCCATGAGTATTGCTTTCCCAGTACCTAACCCAGCTAAACATATACTGAGAGAGAGTCAGCCCCAGAGCAGCGCTCCTGGAGCAGTCTAGGGGTTCAGTGCTCCAAGGCACAATGAGAGGTGTCACCGGAGATATTCCTGCCAGCAGCCCTCTGATTAAGCAGATCACATTTTGCTAGATATTCTTCTCCCAGACCTGGGATTCCCCAGATCAGCTCATCACATCACTCCCACCCCCCATATACCTTCAAAGTTACCACTAACCCCTACAGTTGAACCTTCCTTCATACTCTAATTCACATTTACTTTCCCAGTCCGCTCCTCGGATGGAGCAAGAGGGCTGGAGGAGGGAAATGGAGAGAGAGAGCTTTTAGAGAGTATGGAGATGAAGGAAGACACTGTGAAGGTTCTCTATAAACTGCTGTAGAAGATCCAGAAGGAGGGCGGAGCTGTTGAAGAGAGTGTAGTACACAAATGAGGCTCTGAATAACAGGGGAGAGGAGGAAGAGAGGATGGAGACGGAGGTCGCCAGGCAGAGAGGGAGGAGGTAGAGAGGAAGGAGACAGTGGTGGCCAAGCAGCGATATGTGGTGAAGGAGAAGCAGAGGGTGATGAAGGAGAAGTACATGCATAGACAGAAAGGGAAACTAGAGAATAAGAGTAAGAAACTGGAAATATTGGAAAGGAAGAAAGAGATGTTGGAGAAGAAGAATAAGATAGTGGAAAGGTTTAAACTGGATGTGGATGAGAGACTGAAGAATATGACAATAGGAGAGATGATTAAAAAGAAAGATGGAGAGAAAGAAAATCATGTCGAAGAAAAGGCAAAGATGGAGAGGAAGAAAATGAAAGAAGAGTTGAAGGGATAGGAGGAGAAGATTAGAGGGAAAGATAGGGAGAATGTAACGGCGTTGGTAGTCGTGGTTTAGGAATGAGGCGCAGGAAGCAACGAGCACAGGGAGTGTTGTTTTTTAAAAAACACTTTGAGAAACAAAAAACAAAGTTCCCAAACACAGGGGAATAAATAAGGTGTGACAATGCCAAGCCGAACATGAACCAGACAGTCGGAAACAACAATTAATCCCGCACGAAAAGGAGCGGGCCAGCTAACCTAAATAGCCCCTCTAATGGCTAATTGACCACAGGTGTCTAAAATAAAAAAAGGGAAAAGCAAAGGGAATCGGTGGCAGCTAATAGGCCGGTGACGACGACCGCCGAGCGCCACCCGAGCAGGAGGGGGCGCCACCGTCGGTGGGAATCGTGACAGAGAAGGAGACAGAGAGGGAGGAGTTTGAAAAGGGGAAGAAAGAGGCGGCGGAGCGTGTGAAGATGGATATGGAGGCAGAGAGAATGAAACTTATGAAGATGGGGACAGAGGTAGAGGATGAAGCTTATGAAGGTGGGGACAGAGGTAGAGGATGAAACTTATGAAGGTGGGGACAGAGGTAGAGGATGAAGCTTATGAAGGTGGGGACAGAGGTAGAGGACGAAACTTATGAAGGTGGGGACAGAGGTAGAGGATGAAGCTTATGAAGGTGGGGACAGAGGTAGAGGACGAAACTTATGAAGGTGGGGACTGTCACGGCTGTCTGAAGAATGGGACCAAGGCGCCGCGTGTGTATTGTTCCACATTTTATTTTAACTGTGAAACTATGCAAGACATACAAATAAACTCATAAACAAAACAACAAACTGTGATGAAGAGGTGCAACATACACTTACTCAAAATACAATCTCCCACAAACCCAGGTGGGAAAAACAACTACTTAAGTATGCTCTCCAATTAGAGACAATGATGACCAGCTACCTCTAATTGGAGATCATCCCAAAAAACAACATAGAAATACAGAAAAAAGAACATGACAACATAGAAAATCTAAACTGGACACAACCCCATCACGCCCTGACCTACTCTACCATAGAATATTAAAGCTTCTATGGTCAGGACGTGACAGGGACAGAGGTAAAGGATGAAACTTATGAAGGAGGGGACAGAGGTAAATAGTTGGAATGGTGACTGACCACAGAGAATAAGAGACATGGGTTAAGAACAGACGTCAAATACTAAAGTTGCACATGATTTAGACATGGCATAAGAGCAGACGTCAAATACTGAACCTGAACATTATTTCGTTTTTCTATTACAATAGAGATGTTGGAATAGTCACTAATTGCAAACTAAGATGAATCAAGCACAACTGAACTACTTTCATTTGATATGTGTTTTACCCAAGTGGTCTTGTGAAATAATTTGGTCTGTCAGAGTTAATCAGTTAACTAGATGTAACTTTTATCTTTCCACCACATTTTTATTTACTTTGTCTTTTTCTATGGGGGGAGTCATGGGTTTAACATACAAATTCATATAGTTTCATATTCAGTTTGTATTCCCCTGTGGGCTGCCACTTAAACAGAAAACAACAAAAAGGTACATCAATACAAAGTTTGGATCATTATATTATAGAGTTAAAAAATAATAGATGTAGTATGTAAAGGAAAAGAAGCAAAAATAAGTGATCCTCCATCCTCAAACCCCCACCCCATGGGGCGGTTGGGTAGCCTAGTGGTTAGAGTGTTGGACTAGTAACTGAAAGGTTGCAAGTTTGAATCCCTGAGCTGACAAGGTACAAATCTGTCATTCTGCCCCTGAACAAGGTAGTTAACCCACTGTTCCTAGGCTGTCATTGAAAATAAGAATTTGTTCTTAACTGACTTGCCTAGTTAAATAAAGATAAAATAAAAAATTCCCCCAACCTCCCACCCATTCCCCCCAACATGTCTGGCCTGGCTGCGTGGTAGCGTTAGGTGTAGCCTCTTGCAACTGCATCCGACGTGTCTCCATTGTCTGTTGTCATGGGGGACACAAAACATAGAATTACAGCATGTAATGGCCAACAATTGGAGTCACACTAACACATTGGAAACAAGCCCTTTCCTTTAGTAGTGCTATAGAGAGAGCGTTGTGATGTAGGTCTTTGTCCCACAGCAGGCAGAGAGGAGCAGCAGCAACGAGGTGGACGTCCATCAGTCAATAGGTCCCAAGTCCGAATGGTGTATTGAAGTTAAGTTCCAGTTCCTTTTAACTCTAGTTCTGGGGCTAGAATACCACGCAACCAAGAACATATTTCCATGCGATTCAATGTGATTTGGATGTAAGGAATTGCAATAAGTGAAAGGGAATTGTTGTAAACAACACAGCACATGTCATTACATCATAATGATACCAGATAATAAGATTTCATAATGATACCAGATAATAACATATCATAATGATACCAGATAGTAAGGCATGCTGATAAGACTGTGTGTGTGTGTGTGTGTGTGTGTGTGTGTGTGTGTGTGTGTGTGTGTGTGTGTGTGTGTGTGTGTGCAAATGCATGTACTCATTGGTATAGGTGTTTATCTGCTCAGGTGAGTCTCTGGGGTAGTAGGAGGTAGCAGGTTAAGCAGGTGGCTGAACTGAGCTGAACGAAAGGTCAGGGGTCAGAAGAATGAAGAAGATTTACACGAAATGGGTCAGGGTTATGGAAAGTAGGATTTTGAATGGGAATACATTTTTGGTCCCTAAAAAAATCCTCACAAGTATAGTAAGAGACATATAGACTTGGTGCTAGTGAAGCATAAAGTGCTTAGGAAAAGTGTAGGGCTTAGGGCTCCAATACTCATTGTGTTTAGGAAAAGTGTGGGGCGTAGGACTCCAATACTCATTGTGTTTAGGAAAAGTGTGGGGCGTAGGACTCCAATACTCATTGTGTTTAGGAAAAGTGTGGGGCGTAGGACTCCAATACTCATTGTGTTTAGGAAAAGTGTGGGGCGTAGGACTCCAATACTCATTGTGTTTAGGAAATGTGGTGTCAGGAAAACAACCTCTCACTCAACATCAACAAAACAAAGGAGATGATCGTAGACTTCAGGAAACAGCAGAGGGAGCACCCCCCTATCCACATCGAAGGGACAGTATTTTGGTATTTGGTATTTTATTAGGATCCCCATTAGCTGTTGCAAAAGCAGCAACTACTCTTCCTGAGGTCCACACAAAACATGAAATATAATACAGAATGACATAATGCAGAACATCAATAGAAAAGAACAGCTCAAGGACAGAACTACATTTTTTTTAAAGGCACACGTAGCCAACATATCAATGCATACACACAAACTATCTAGTTCAAATAGGGGAGAGGCGTTGTGCCTCGAGATGTTGGTTTTTCTGTTTTTTTGAAACCAGGTTTGCTGTTTATTTGAGCAATATGTGATGGAAGAAAGTTCCATGTAATAACGGCTCTATATAATACTGTATGCTTTCTTGAATTTGTTCTGGCTTTGGGAACTGTGAAAAGACCCCTGGTGGGATGTCTGGTGGGATAAGTGTGTGTGTCAGAGCTGTGTGTAAGTTGATTACGCAAACGATTTGGGATTTTCAACACGTTCGTATTTGTTATGAAAAGAAGAAGGGATGAATTCAGTCTCTCCTCAACTTTGATCCAAAAGAGACTAGCATGCATAGTATTTACATCAGCCCTCTGATTCCAATTAAGAGCAAAACATGCCGGTCTGTTCCCTGCCAGCTGCAGCTTAACTAGGTCTTTCCTTGCAGCACTGGACCACACGACTGGACAATAATCAAGATAAGACACAACTAGAGCCTGCGGAACTTGCTTTTTGGAGTGTGGTGTCAAAAAAGCAGAGCATCTCTTTATTACAGCTAGACCTCTCCCCATCTTTACAACCATTGAATCTATATGTTTTGACCATGACAGTTTGCAATCTAAAGTAACGCCAACACATGCTTTGTTAAATGCCAGTGGCAACTCATTGGTAAAAATAGAAAAGAGTAGAGGGGCTAGAGAGCTGCTCTGCGGTACACCATACGTTACATGTTTGACATTACAGAAACTTCCATTAACCTCTCTGGGAAATGTGGGATGCTAGCGTCCCACCCGCGGGACACACTATTCAACAGCCAGTGAAATAGCAGGGCGGCAAATTCAAAACAATAAAAACCTCATAATTCAAATTTCTCAAACATACAACTATTTTACACCATTTTAAAGATGAACTTCTCGTTAATCCAACCACATTGTCCGATTTCAAAAAGGCTTTATGCCGAAAGCATAGCATTAGATTATGTTAGGACAGTGCCGAGACAAGAAAAACCACACAGCCATTTTCCAAGCAAGGAGAGGCGTCACAAAAACCAGAAATACAGCTAAAATGAATCACTAACCTTTGATGATCTTCATCAGATGGCACTCATATGACTTCATGTTACACAATACATGTATGTTTTGCTTGATAAAGTTAATATTTATATTAAAAAAAAAACATTTTACATTGGCATGTAATGTTCATAAACGATAAAATATTAAACTGTTATTCAAAGAATTATAGATACACTTCTCCTTAATGCAACCGCTGTGTCATATTTCAAAAAAATTTACAGTGAAAGCACACTTTGCAATAATCTGAGTAGAGCGCTCAGAGACGAAACCAAACCCACCATTTTGTGGAGTCAACAAAACTCAGAAATAACATTATAAATATTCACTTACCTTTGATGATCTTCGTCGGAATGCACTCCCAGGAATCCTAGTTTCCCAATAAATGTTCATTTGTTTCGATAAAGTCCATATATATATGTCCAAATACCTCCTTTTTGTTTGCGCGTTCGGTAGAGTACTCCAAATGCACTGTGCTTGCGCAGTTAAGTTTAGACAAAAAGTCAAAAAAGTTATATTACAGACGATGTATAGAATGTCAAACGATGTATAGAATCAATCTTTAGGATGTTTTAATCATACATCTTCCATAATATTCCAACCGGACGATTCCTTTGTCTTCAAAAAAGAAAAGGAACACAGCTAACTCACGGGAGCGTGCGCCACTGAGCTCATGTCATTTTCTCACTCATCTACTTCCAGGAGCTCTTATTCTCTCCCTATTCACAGTAGAAGCATGAAACAACATTTTAAAGACTGTTGACATCTAGTGGAAGCCTTAGGAAGTGCAAAATGAACCCTAAGTCATTGTATACTGGATAGAGAATCCCTTGAAAAACTTCAAACCTCAGATTTCCACACTTCCTGGTTGGATTTTTCTCAGGTTTTTGCCTGCCATATGAGTTCTGTTATACCCACAGACATCATTCAAACAGTTTTAGAAACTTAAGAGTGTTTTCTATTCAAATATACTAATGATATGCATATCCTACCTTCTGGGCCCGAGTAGCAGGCAGTTTAATTTGAGCACGTCATTCATCTGAATTTCCAAATACTGCCCCCTGCCACTAAAAAGTAAAAGAAAACCCTTTGAGTTCTATTAGATAGATAGCTCTGAATGCACGATACGGCAGAAGCTGAAAAGCCATAGCACATACGTTTTTTTCAACAACACGTTATGGTCAATAATATCAAAGGCTGCACTGAAATCTAACAGTAAAGTTCCCACAATCTTCTTATTATCAATTTCATCATCAGTCATTTGTGTCAGTGCAGTACATGTTGAGTGCCCTTCTCTATAAGCATGCTGAAAGTCTGTTGTTAATTTGTTTACAGAGAAATAGCATTGCATTTTGAGAACACAATTTTTTTACAACAGTTTGCTAAGTGCTGGCAGAAAGCTTACAGGTCTGCTGTTAGAACCAGAAAGGCCACTTTACTGATCTTGGATAGCATAATAACTTGGCTTCCCTCCAGGCCTGAGGACAAAGACTTTCCTCTAGGCTCAGTTTAAATATGACAGATAGGAGTGGCTATAGAGTCAGCTACAATCCTCAGTAGCTTTCCATCTAAGTTGTCAATGCCAGGAGGTTTGTTATTACTGATCAATAACAATAATTTTTCCACCTCTCCCACACTAACTTTACAAAATTGAAACTGGCACTGCTTTAGTTTCATTCTTATTTTTTTATGCATGAATACAATTGCTCACTGTTCGTTGTGGGTATTTCCTGCCGAAGTTTGCACTACTTTGCCATTAAAATAATCATTAAAATAATTGCCAACATCAAATGGTTTTGTGATGAATAAGCCATCTGATTTGATGAAAGAAGGAGTTGAATTTGTCTTTCTGCCCATCATTTCAATTAAAGTACTCCAAAGATTTTTTTCCCATCATTCTTTTTTTCATTGGTCTTGGCTTCATAATAAAGTTCATTTTTCTTTTTGTTGAGTTTAGTCACATAATTTCTCAATTTGCAGTAAATTATCCAGTCAGATGTGCAGCCAGACTTATTAGCCACTCCTTTTGCCCCATCTCTTTCAACCGTACAATTTTTCAATTCCTCATCAATCCATGGAGCCTTAACAGTTCTAACAGTCAGTTTCTTAACAGTTACATGTTTATCAATAATTGGAAGAAGCAATTTTATGAATTCATCAAGTGCAGCGTCTGGATGCTCCTCATTAATCACATAAGACCAACAAATATTTTTAACATCATCCACATAAGAGTCACAGCAGTCTTTTGTATGATCTCTTATACACTATTTAAGGCCCAGCTGTTGGAACTTGGGCTTCCCTGGATATAGTCACTATATTGTGATCACTGCATCCAATGGGTATGAATACAGCTTTAGAACAAAGTTCTACAGCATTAGTAAAAATGTGATCAATACATGTGGATATTCCTGTTCCTGTAGTGTTTGTAAACTCCCTGGTAGGTTGATTAATAACCTGAACCAGGTTACAGGCACTGGTTACAGTAAGAAGCTTCCTCTTGAGCGGACAGCTTGATGAAAACCAGAATATTTTCAGGTCCCCACATACACTATCAAGCATTTAACATATATTATTTAGATACTGAATGTTAGCACTTGGTGGCCTATAGCAACACCCCAAAAGAAAAGGTTTTAGATGTGCCAAGTGAACCTGCAACCACAACACTTGACACACTTGACATAAGATCTTCTCTAAGCGTTACAGAGATATTGCTGTGCATATATACAGCAACACACAACTACCCCATAAGCATTTCTGTCTCTTCTATAAATGCTATTTCGTTGTATTGCTACTGATGTATAATCAAATGAATTATCTAAGTGAGTCTCAGAAATGGCTAATATATGAATGTTATTTGATGTTAGCAAGTTATTGATTTCATGAACCTTATTTCTAAGGCCACATGGCAGTGGAGAAGGTGGAAAGTTTTAAGTTCCTCGGCGTACACATCACAGACAAACTGAAATGGTCCACCCACACAGACAGTGTATTGAAGAAGGCGCAACAGCGCCTCTTCAACCTCAGGAGGCTGAAGAAATTTGGCTTGTTACCTAAAACCCTGACAAACTTTTACAGATGCACAATTAACCTCTCTAGGGTATGTGGGACGAAATCGTCCAACCTACTCAACAGCCAGTGGAATCCCGTGGCGCGTTATTCAAATACCTTAGAAATGCTATTACTTCAATTTCTCAAACATATGACTATTTTACACAATTTTAAAGACAAGACTCTCGTTAATCTAACCACAATGTCCGATTTCAAAAAGGCTTTACATCGAAAGCAAAACATTAGATAATGTCAGCAGAGTACCCAGCCGGAAATAATCAGACACTCATTTTTCAAGCTAGCATATAATGTCACATAAACCCAAACCACAGCTAAATGCAGCACTATCCTTTGATGATCTTCGTCAGATGACACTCCTAGGACATTATGTTATACAATACATGCATGTTTTGTTCAATCAAGTTCATATTCATATAAAAAAAACAGCTTTTTACATTAGCATGTGACGTTCAGAACTAGCATATCCACCGCAAACTTCCGGTGAATTTACTAAATTACTCACGATAAACATTCACAAAAAAACATAACAATTATTTTAAGAATTATAGATACAGAACTCCTTTATGCAATCGCTATGTCCGATTTTAAAATAGCTTTTCGGCAAAAGCACATTTTGCAATATTCTGAGTAGGTAGCTCGCCATCACGGGCTAGCTATTTTGAACCCCACCAAGTTTGGCCCTCACCAAACTCAGATTTACTATAATAAAAATTGGATTACCTTTGCTGTTCTTCGTCAGAATGCACTCCCAGGACTTCTACTTCAATAACAAATGTTGGTTTGGTTCAAAATAATCCATAGTTATGTTCAAATATCCTCTGTTTTGTTTGTGCGTTCAAGACACTATCCGAAGGGTGACGAAGGGTGACGCACCCGACGCGTTTCGTGACAAAAAAATTCTAAATATTCCATTACCGTACTTCGAAGCATGTCAACCGCTGTTTAAAATCAATTTTTATGCGATTTTTCTCGTAAAAAAGCGATAATATTCCGACTGGGAAACCCTGTTTTCGTTCAAAGGCAAAAAAATGAAAACATGGTGTTGCCTCGTGCACGCGCCTCCAGTCTCATTGTTCTCTGATCGACCACTATCCAAATGCGCTACTGTTTTTCAGCCAGGGGCTCCAAAGGCATCATTCAGCATTTTGCCGCCTTCTGAGAGCCTATGGGAGCCGTAGGAAGTATCACGTTACAGCAGAGATCCTCAGTTTTCAATAAAGAGAGTGTAGAAGCCCAAGAAATGGTCAGAGAGGGCACTTCCTGTAAGGAATCTTCTCAGGTTTTTGCCTGCCATATGAGTTCTGTTATACTCACAGACACCATTCAAACAGTTTTAGAAACTTTAGGGTGTTTTCTATCCAAAGCCAATAATTATATGCATATTCTAGTTTCTGGGCAGTAGTAATAACCAGATTAAATCGGGTACGTTTTTTATCCGGCCGTGCAAATACTGCCCCCTACCCTAGAGAGGTTAAGAGCATCCTGTCGGGTTGTATCACCGCCTGGTACGGCCACTGCTCCCCCCTCAACCGCAAGGCTCTCCAGAGGGTAGTGAGGTATGCACAATGCATCACAGGGGGCAAACTGCCTGCCCTCCAGGACACCTACAGCACCCGATGTCACAGGAAGTCCAAAAAAGATCATCAAGGACATCAATCACCCGAGCCACTGCCTGTTCACCTCGCTACCATCCAGAAGGCGAGGTCAGTACAGGTGCATCA
This sequence comes from Salmo trutta, assembly GCF_901001165.1. Lineage (NCBI taxonomy): Eukaryota > Metazoa > Chordata > Actinopteri > Salmoniformes > Salmonidae > Salmo > Salmo trutta. The sequence goes on from NC_042974.1 coordinate 10,849,345, forward strand.
AAGCTGGGACGGAGAGACTCAAAAACAGCTTCTATCTCAAGGCCATCAGACTGCTAAACAGCAATCACTAACTCAGAGATGGCCTATGTACAGATGCAGTAATCTGTGAGCTGCTCTGACAGCTGGTGCTTAAAGCTAGTGAGGGAGATAAGTGTTTCCAGTATGTATGTATGTATGTATGTATGTATGTATGTATGTATGTATGTATGTATGTATGTATGTATGTATGTATGTATGTATGTATGTATGTATGTATGTATGTGTGTGTGTGTGTGTGTGTGTGTGTGTGTGTGTGTGTGTGTGTGTGTGTGTGTGTGTGTGTGTGTGTGTGACAGAGAGAGACTGGGGGCTGGGTGGAGCTAGTAAACTAGGGAGTAAGAGGGACGGGGGGCGAGGGTGGAAGTTGATGTTCCTGGTCCTTGGGGCACAGCAAGAAAAGCAGATCAGTATTAGTAACAGGATACAGATCAGTATTATTAACAGAATACAGATAAGTATTAGTAACAGGATACAGATCAGTATTAGTAACATGATAAAGATCAGTATTAGTATTAGTAACAGGATACAGATCAGTATTATTAACAGAATACAGATCAGTATTATTAACAGGATACAGATCAGTATTAGTAACAGGATACAGATCAGTATTATTAACAGGATACAGATCAGTATTATTAACAGGATACAGATCAGTATTAGTAACAGGATACAGATCATTATTATTAACAGGATACAGATCAGTATTAGTAACAGGATACAGATCAGTATTAGTAACAGGATACAGATCAGTATTAGTAACAGGATACAGATCAGTATTAGTAACAGGATACAGATCAGTATTAGTAACAGGATACAGATCAGTATTAGTAACAGGATACAGATCAGTATTAGTAACAGGATACAGATCAGTATTATTAACAGGATACAGATCAGTATTATTAACAGGATACAGATCAGTATTAGTAACAGGATACAGATCAGTATTAGTAACAGGATACAGATCAGTATTAGTAACAGGATACAGATCAGTATTAGTAACAGGATACAGATCAGAATTATTAACAGGATACAGATCAGTATTATTAACAGGATACAGATCAGAATTATTAACAGAATACAGATCAGTATTATTAACAGGATACAGATCAGTATTAGTAAAAGGATACAGATCAGTATTAGTAACAGGATACAGATCAGTATTAGTAACAGGATACGCCTGCAGCGCAAACTGGAACCTTGTACAGCCTTATCTAGGGGAGAAGTGTCTCTCTGTATCACTTTCCCATACATACCTGATCCGTCTAATTTAAAATATATATATTTCACCTTTATTTAACCAGGTAGGCTAGTTGAGAACAAGTTCTCATTTACAACTGCGACCTGGCCAAGGTTTGACACATACAACAACACAGAGTTACACATGGAATAAACAAACATATAGTCAATAATACAGTAGAAAAAAAGTATATATACTGTGTGTGCAAATGAGGTAAGATAAGGGAGGTAAGGCAGTAAATGGGCCATAGTGGCGAGGTAATTACGATATAGCAATTAAACACTGGAGTGATAGATGTGCAGAAGATGAATGTGCAAGTAGAGATACTGGGGTGCAAAGGAGCAAAATAAATAAGTAAATACAGTATGGGGAGGAGTAATAAGATCATGTTAGTGTCTGAAAGATCTCAGCTTACCAAAGAATCCCCAAGAAACAGCCAGGAGGCAGAGAGACAGGCCTCACAATGGCACCGGTGACAATGACAGTGATGGTGATCATTATAAGATTATTAATAGCATTTAGCACCAATTGTAATCATTTCTGTCATGAATCACTCAGGGCATTGTTGTGAGAATGATTGAGGTACTCTTACCACACTGTTGTGCCAAGTATGTGCATGCATGTGAACGTGCATCAGCGGTGGAAAGAGTACTGAAATATCCTACTCAAGTAGAAGTTAAATTAATGGTGTAAAAAAAAAGACTCAACCTTGATAAGTAGCTAATTTCGCTACGGTTACCTGAACGTTGTTACACAAGATCTTCTCCATGCTTTACATTGAAGAAGTGAGAGAGGAAATGAATGTACAGCAGGAACTAAGTTCATTTATTTTATGAGTGGCAACAAGACACATCTGTATGTAAAAAGTAAAAAAAAATAAAGGATTTGTCAAAAATATACTATTAACATTTGAAAACAAATTAAACTTTTTAAAATGTAGTAGTAGTAGTAGTAGTAGTAGTAGTAGTAGTAGTAGTAGTAGTAGTAGTAGTAGTAGTAGTAGCAGCAGCAGCAGCAGTAGTAGTACTAGTAGTAATAGAGGTAGTAGTAGCAGCAATAGAGGTAGTAGTAGCAGCAGTAGTAGTAGTAGTAGCAGCAGCATTAGTAGTAGTAGTAGTAATAGTAGCAGTAGTAGAGGTAGTAGTAGCAGCAGCAGCAGTAGCAGTAGTAGTAGTAGTAGCTGTAGAGGTAGTAGTAGCAGCAGCAATAGTAGTAGTAGATGTAGTAGTAGTAGTAGTTGTAGTAGTAATAGCAGTAGTTGCATGTGTATTATGTATATATTGAGTTACAGCAGGTTACACTCTGTGGGGACCTGTGGTCCCTGGACAGTAGTCTGATGGCTGAGATTGGAGTGGACATAATGAGAACAGGACACACACACACACACACACACACACACACGATCAGGATAAGTACAGGACGTGCAGTAATTCTTCAGACACTAGTCTCAAAATCACAGGGATGGAATGGACTCCAACCGAAAGACAGACAGACAGTCTCACAATCAGGAGGACAGGAAGGGACTCCAGCCGACAGATGGACAGGTTGGAAGACATATATAAGGCCCTGATTTGCACGCCATGGCATCTCTCTTTCTCTCTCTTTCTCTCTCTCTCTCTTTCCCTCTATCCGATCTCTCTCTCTATCTCCACCCCCTGGCTAGCTTTCTCCCTCCACCCTGTCTTATTTCTCCCCCCCCCCTCTCTCTCTCTAACCTGTATATCCTTTTCCCCTCTATCCCCTCTCTCTATCTCCACCCCCTCTCTCGCTCTCTAACTCCACCCTATATTTCTTTCTCTCTCTCTCTCACACACTAAACTGCTCCCCCCTTTCCCCCTGTGTTCCAGAGTTTTAGGTTGTAGTGTTTTTTTCTATCTTCCTGAAAAGGTAAGATGATCCATCTCCTTTTTTTCCTGGAGAACAATGCCGGAAGGTCAGTGCTGCTAGCACAGACTGCAGAGTGTTCAGAGAGTTCATGACTCGAACGCTCCACTGTAGATCACACTGCTGCTAAACTCTGATGATCATCTCTCCTGATTCCTATGAGAATTCAAGAGATGAAAACACATGGACCGGGAAGTAGGTCTCCTCTATTACACGGTCATGGTCAATTCAGAGACGTTGAAACCAATCAAGGTGTGACCTGTCTCTGCTCACGAAAGACCACCTTGACATCAAGCCCACTCTACTCACAGGCCAAAGTAGATTAGAGACAAGGTTATATTTTGGAGACAATCTTTCTAAACCATCACAGAGTAAACTCTATCCGGAGACTCTATCTATCTAGAGAGGGTGACATTTTGTTAAGTCATTTTCAGTCCTGATCTTTGAAATATATATATCCAATGTCCAGAGATTACTGCAGAGGTGTCCAATACTTTTGAAAGCCTGTCCTGCCGAACAGTATAACGACAGTACTGCACAGTACACAGTCAGATACCGCAGTACAGTCACGTTTTTCTATTCAGTCATAGTCCTTTCTTGCACAGGAATTCATCTCAGTTACTGTATCCCATTAGCCTACTTTAACAACTCAGTGTAGTCATCAGACATATTATTTTATAGTGAGCTCAATTACAAATCCCCATCATAGCTCATAGTTCTCATATGGTTTCCTTTAAGTGTGGTTAGTAGTGGATGAGGAATATCCCCTGGGACGGACTCCAGTCTACAGGTACAGCACCCCAGACACCACCCTGGGATGGTCTCCAGTCTACAGGTATTGCACCCCAGACACCAACCTGGTATGGTCTCCAGTCTACAGGTCTGCATCACACACCACCCTGGGACGGACTCCAGTCTACAGGTACAGCACCCCAGACACCACCCTGGGACGGACTCCAGTCTACAGGTACAGCACCCCAGACACCACCCTGGGACGGACTCCAGTCTACAGGTACAGCACCCCAGACACCACCCTGGGATGGTCTCCAGTCTACAGGTATTGCACCCCAGACACCAACCTGGTATGGTCTCCAGTCTACAGGTCTGCATCACACACCACCCTGGGACGGACTCCAGTCTACAGGTACAGCACCCCAGACACCACCCTGGGACGGACTTCAGTCTACAGGTACAGCACCCCAGACACCACCCTGGGACGGACTCCAGTCTACAGGTACAGCACCCCAGACACCAACCTGGTATGGTCTCCAGTCTACAGGTCTGCATCACACACCACCCTGGGACGGACTCCAGTCTACAGGTACAGCACCCCAGACACCACCCTGGGACGGACTTCAGTCTACAGGTACAGCACCCCAGACACCACCCTGGGACGGACTCCAGTCTACAGGTACAGCACCCCAGACACCACCCTGGGATGGTCTCCAGTCTACAGGTATTGCACCCCAGACACCAACCTGGTATGGTCTCCAGTCTACAGGTCTGCATCACAGACACCACCCTGGGACATCTCCAGTCTCCAGGTACTGCAACACAGACACAGTGGGACGGTATCCAGTCTACAGGTACTGAACCACAGACACACGTGGACTGTCTCCAGTCTACAGGTACTGCACCACAGACACCACCCTGGGATAGTCTCAGGTCTACAGGTACTGTACCACAGACACACAGGGACGGTCCAGTCTGTCATGACTGACACAATCTTTTGTGAAATGTATTTTCTTTTCTTTTCCTGTCCTTTCCTTTCTTTCTCTCCATTCACCCCCACCTCACTAACCTAGCCATCACAACCTCCTCTTCTTCCTCACTGCAATTAAAGATGGGTGTTGGGTTGCAAACAGTCATGTTCAACGAAGCCTGAGACTTTTATTTTGAAGCCCAGATATAAACAATGTGCAGATTGTGTTCCAGAGAAAACAATTGGACTAAATGCAGAAAATCCATCAGCCGTCAATAAGCATTGAGCTGCAGCGGAACAGAGCTCCTTTCTCACATTGTCTTGCATTTTCATAGTTGACCTTTTTTAGCTGGAGGCAGTGAATTATTAGAAGTGCTGTCTGTGCATGTCAAGTATATCGCCGAAGGAGCACTAATGTTTTTTGTTGATAGAAACTAACTTTCATTTGCCATATTAAGGTAATACTTGGGCTCGTGCAGCAAACAACTTTCAATATAAAGAAATAGCAAACTGACGAATACCAGTTTAGTCAGCTTTTCACACTCTCTCGTCCTGTTTTAAATGTAGCGCTAACCATTATTGGTACAAAGCACTAATTTTGTATGGAGTCTGAGTGGGGATGAATGGCTGTGGTTAATGTGCGTGATTGAATTTTGGAGGCAGCTGCAGCAGGGCCCGCCTGCCACTCTCCCCCTGGGGAGTCTGAGTCTGTGGCCACGATGCCCACCCAGGATGGGGCCAGGAAAACCAGGCCTCCTCCATCTGCTCCTGGGCTGGGACTCTGGGCCCTGGCTCCTAGGTCTGGGTCTGTAGTCTGGGGCGGGATCCTGTGGCTTGCTGGCCGGCAGTGTGGGAGAGCCATGGCATGGCCCTGGAGATTGTCTGCAGCCTGCAGGGTGTGGTGTCTTCTTACATCCACCGGGCTCGGCTTCCAGGGCTGAGGGAAGGGAGAGGTGGAGACGTTTGATCCATGTAATTTAAGAGGTGAAATAGATCCCAGGTCTGTAAGGTCTTTCCACTGGATCTCTATACCATATACAGTACCAGTCAAAAGTTTGGGGACATCTACTCATTCAAGGGTTTTTCTTTATTTTCACTATTTTCTACATTGTAGAATAACAGTGAAGACATCAAAACTATGAAATAACACATATGGAATCATGTAGTAACCAAAAAAGTGTTAAACAAATCAAAATATATTTTATCTTTTAGAATCTTCAAAGAACTTTGAAAGTTTCTTCAAGTGCAGTTGCAAAAACCATCAAGCGCTATTATGAAACTGGCTCTCATGAGGCCCACCACAGGAAAGGAAGACGCAGAGTTACCTCTGCTGCAGAGGATAAGTTCATTTGAGTTACCAGCCTCAGAAATTGCAGCCCAAATAAATACTTCAAAGAGTTCAAGTAACAGACAGAGGAGACTGCATGAATCAGGCCTTCATGGTCGAATTGCTATAAAGAAACCACTACTAAAGGACACTAATAATAAGAAGAGACTTGCTTGGGCAAAGAAACAAGAGCAAAGAACATTAGACCAGTGGAAATCTGTACTTTAGTCTGAGTCCAAATTTGAGATGTTTGGTTCCAACCTCTGTGTCTTTGTGAGATGCAGAATAGGTGAACGGATGATCTCCGCATGTGTGGTTCCCATTGTGAAACATGGAGGAGGAGGTGTGATGGTGTGGTGGTGCTTTGCTGGTGACAATGTCATTGATTTATTTAGAATGCAAGGCACACTTAACGAGCATGGTGTAACGGCCGTCTGAAAGAGTAGACCAAGGCGCAGCGTGGTTAGTGCTCATCATGAAATGTAAAAACCAAAGTGCAACAGCTAAACAGTTCTGTCAGGTAACAAATGACTAAACAGAAAATAACCACCCACAAAACCCAAAGGAAAACAGGCTGCCTAAGTATGGCTCCCAATCAGCAACAACGATATACAGCTGTCCCTGATTGAGAGCCATACCCGGCCGAAACAAAGAAATACCAAACATAGAAAAAAGGACATAGAATGCCCACCCCAACTCACGCCCTGACCAACCAAAATAGAGACATTAAAGGATCTCTAAGGTCAGGGTGTGACAGTACACCCCCCCAAAGGTACGGACTCCGGCCGCAAAACCTAAACCTATAGGGGAGGGTCCGGGTGGGCATCTACCCGTGGTGGCGGCTCAGGAGCAGGACGCAGACCCCGCTCCACCGCTGGCTCACCCCACTTTAATGGCTCCCCTAGAGCGTGGTCTCTTGCCGCCGACCACGGACTGGGGACCCTCGCAGCGGGCCCCGGACTGGAGGGCAACTCTGGCTGCGCCCGGCTGGCGGGCGACTCTGGCTGCGCCCGGCTGGTGGGCGACTCTCGCTCAGGGCTAAGGAGAGTCTCTGGAGACTCAGGGCTGAGGAGTGTCTCGGCAGGCTCCGGACTGTGGGCCGTCTCTGCAGGCTCCGGACTGTGGGCCATCTCTAGACGGGGCACTGTTGCCGGAAGCTCTGGACGGGGCACTGTCGCCGGAAGCTCTGGACGGGGAACTGTCGCCGGAAGCTCTGGACGGGGAACTGTCGCCGGAAGCTCTGGACGGGGAACTGTCGACAGAAGCTCTGGACGGGGAACTGTCGTGGGAAGCTCTGGACGGGGAACTGTCGCCGGAAGCTCTGGACGGGGAACTGTCGCCGGAAGCTCTGGACGGGGAACTGACGTCGAAAGCTCTAGACGGGGAACTGTCGTCGGAAGCTCTAGACGGGGAACTGTCGTCGGAAGCTCTAGACGGGGAACTGTCGTCGGAAGCTCTAGACGGGGAATTGTCGTCGGAAGCTCTGGACGGGGACTGCGCACTGAAGGCCTGATGCTTGGGGCTGGCTTTGGAGGCACCAGACTATTTACACGCACACAGGGCTAGCCCGAGGAGCAGGAGCAGGACGTACTGGATTGGGCTGACGCACTGGAGGCCTGGTGCGTGGTGATGGCACTGGAGGTACCAGACTGGAGACCCGCACCTCAAGGCTAGTGCGAGGAACAGGAACAGGGCGTACTGGACTGTGGGGTCGCACTGAAGATCTGGTGCGTAGGCTTGTTACCCATCTTCCAGGCTGAATACCCAACCTAGCCCGGCGCAGGCGGAGCGCAGGCACAGGACGGACTGATTCATCCCATCGCTCAGGAGACATAGTACGCTGCGCCGAAGCAGGATAACCTGGACCGAGACAATGCACCAGAGACCAGACGCGCTGAGCTGGAACACTCCGCCCCGGCTCAATGCCCACTCTCGCCAGGCAGATGTTAGGAGCTGGGATGTAGTGCACTGGGCTCTCAACGCATACTGGGGACACTGTGCGCTCTACCGCATAACACGGTGCCTGACCAGTACTACGATGCCTCCTGTAAGCATGGGAAGTTGGCTCAGTATTCCATCCTGACTCAGGCCAACTTCTCGTGTGCCCCCCCAAAAAGTTTTGGGGGGGCTGCCTCTCGGGCTCCCGTAGCTCCCGTAACTTGTCCTCCCAGAATCTTCGCTCCTTCTGCCAAGTCCATCCGTCAACCCGATGCTCCAATCCACGCTGCTTGGTGTTCTTATGGTGGGTGGTTCTGTAATGGCCGTCTGAAAGAGTAGACCAAGGCACAGCGTGGTTAGTGCTCATCATGAAATGTATTTGAATGAACACTGAATCAAAAAACCAGTAGAAGAAAGAAGAAAGTGCCTTAGAAGAAGAAGAAAGTGCCTTAGAAGGCCACAAACGCCTCCTTTGGTTGGGCTAGTAACAGCTAAACAGTTCTGTCAGGTAACAAATGACGAAACAGAAAATAACCACCCACAAAACCCAAAGGAAAACAGGCTGCCTAAGTATGGCTCCCAATCAGCAACAACGATATACAGCTGTCCCTGATTGAGAGCCATACCCGGCCGAAACAAAGAAATACCAAACATAGAAAAAAGGACATAGAATGCCCACCCCAACTCACGCCCTGACCAACCAAAATGGAGACATAAAAGGATCTCTAAGGTCAAGGCGTGACACATGGCTACCACAGCATTTTGCGGTGATACGCCATCCCATTTGGTTTGTGCTTAGTGGGATTATCATTTTGTTTTTCAACAGGACAATAACTCAACAAACCTCCATGCTGTGTGAGGGCTATTTGACCAAGAAGAAGAGTGATGGAGTGCTGCACCAGATGACCTGGCCTCCACAATTACCCAACCTCAACCCAATTGAGATGGTTTGGACAGCAGAGGTGTAATTTTTTTTAATTTTACCGTTATTTAACTAAGCAAGTCAGTTAAGATCGTATTCTTATTTTCAATGATGGCCTAGGAACAGTGGGTTAACTGCCTTGTTCAGGGGAAGAATGACAGATATTTACCTTGTCAGTTCAGGGATTTGATCTTGCAATCTTCCAGTTACAAGTCCAACACTCTAACCACTAGGCTACCTGCTGCCCCAGAGTGAAGGAAAAGCAGCCAACAAGTGCTCAGCATATTTGCTAACTCCTTCAAGACTGTTGGAAAAGCATTCCAGGTGGAGCTGGTTGAGAAAATGCCAAAACTGTGGAAAGCTGTCATCAAGGGAAAGGGTGGCTACTTTGAACCATCAAAAATATATATATACTGCTCAAAAAAATAAAGGGAACACTTAAACAACACATCCTAGATCTGAATGAAATAAATAATCTTATCAAATACTTTTTCTTTACATAGTTGAATGTGTTGCCAACAAAATCACACAAAAATAATCAATGGAAATCCAATTTATCAACCCATGGAGGTCTGGATTTGGAGTCACACTCAAAATTAAAGTGGAAAACCACACTACAGGCTGATCTAACTTTGATGTAATGTCCTTAAAACAAGTCAAAATGAGGCTCAGTAGTGTGTGTGGCCTCCACGTGCCTGTATGACCTCCCTACAACGCCTGGGCATGCTCCTGATGAGGTGGCGGATGGTCTCCTGAGGGATCTCCTCCCAGACCTGGACTAAAGCATCCGCCAACTCCTGGACAGTCTGTGGTGCAACGTGGCGTTGGTGGATGGAGCGAGACATGATCTCCCATTTGTGCTCAATTGGATTCAGGTCTGGTGAACGGGCGGGCTAGTCCATAGCATCAATGCCTTCCTCTTGCAGGAACTGCTGACACACTCCAGCCACATGTGGTCTAGCATTGTTGTGCATTAGGAGGAACCCAGGGCCAACCGCACCAGCATATGGTCTCACAAGGGGTCTGAGGATCTCATCTCGGTACCTAATGGCAGTCAGGCTACCTCTGGCGAGCACATGGAGGGCTGTGCGGCCCCCCAAAGAAATGCCACCCCACACCATGACTGACCCACCGCCAAACCGATCATGCTGGAGGATGTTGCAGGAAGCAGAACGTTCTCGACAGCGTCTCCAGACTCTGTCACGTCTGTCACGTGCTCAGTGTGAACCTGCTTTCATCTGTGAAGAGCACAGGGCGCCAGTGGCGAATTTGCCAATCTTGGTGTTCTCTGGCAAATGCCAAACGTCCTGCACGGTGTTGGGCTGTAAGCACAACCCCCACCTGTGGACGTCGGGCCCTCATACCACCCTCATGGAGTCTGTTTCTGACCGTTTGAGCAGACACATGCACATTTGTGGCCTGCTGGAGGTCATTTTGCAGGGCTCTGGCAGTGCTTCTCCTGCTCCTCCTTGCACAAAGGCAGAGGTAGCGGTCCTGCTGCTGGGTTGTTGCCCTCCTACGGCCTCCTCCACTTCTCCTGATGTACTGGCCTGTCTCCTGGTAGCGCCTCCATGCTCTGGACACTACGCTGACAGACACAGCAAACCTTCTTGCCACAGCTCGCATTGATGTGCCATCCTGGATGAGCTGCACTACCTGAGCCACTTGTGTGGGTTGTAGACTCCGTCTCATGCTACCACTAGAGTGAAAGCAGCACAACATTCAAAAGTGACCAAAACATCAGCCAGGAAGCATAGGAAATGAGAAGAGTCTGAGGTCACCACCTGCAGAACCACTCCTTTATTGGGGGTGTCTTGCTAATTGCCTATAATTTCCACCTGTTGTCTATTCCATTTGCACAACAGCATGTGCAATGTATTGTCAATCAGTGTTGCTTCCTAAGTGGACAGTTTGATTTCACAGAAGTGTGATTGACTTGGAGTTACATTGTGTTGTTTAAGTTTTCCCTTTATTTTTTTGAGCAGTGTATATTTGTATTTTTTTGGTTACTACATGATTCCATATGTGTTTTTTAATAGTTTTAATGTCTTCACTATTATTATACAATGTAGAAAATGGTACAACTAACAAAAAACCCTTGAATGAGTAGGTGTGTCCAAATATTTGACTGGTACTGTATATAAATGTCACTTCCTGATCTGTTTCACCTGTCTTTGTGCTTGTCTCCACCCCCCTCCAGGTGTCACCCATCTTCCCCATTATCCCCTGGGTACTTATACCTGTGTTCTCTGTTTGACTGTTGTCTGTTGCCAGTTCATCTTGTTTGTCAAGTCAACCAGCGGTTTCCCCAGTCTCTCTTTTTCTGACCATTCTGGTTTTTACCCTTGCCTGTCTGGACTGGACTGAATCCGCCTGCCTGACCACTCTGCCTGTCCATGAGCCTGCCAGCTGCCCTGTACCTTTGCCCCTACTCTGGATTACCTACCTCTGCCTGACCTGACCCTGAGCCTGCCTGCTGTCCTGTACCTTTGCCCCACCACTCTGGATTATCGACCCCTGCCTGCCTTGACCTGTGGTTTTCCTGCCCCTGTTGCTGTAATAAACATTGTTACTTCAACATAGTCTGTATTTGGTTCTTACCTGAAATGTTATAGTACAAACTGGCCATGACTGACCCAGCAGACTTGGACCATCTCCTCCCAAGGAGCTACCATTGGTAGGCATGAGGAGTCGCTTTGTAATCTGATGGAAAGGTTCCAGGCTGTGGGTGAATGTCATGACCTAGCTTTGGACACATTGCGGGAGCAATTCCGTGTGTTGCCTACTAGGCAGCCTACCATGACGGTAACCTCCCAGCCCCTCAGTAACCCAGCTGGTAGCAGCTCCGCCACCCCGGTTTCTCGGGAACCCCGCTGATCTCCCCCGGAGTGCTACGATGGAGATTCCAGAACCTGCCGGGCCTTTCTCTCCCAGTGCTCCCTCATTTTCAAGCTGCAGCCTTCTTCGTTCCCTTCGGACCACTTGAGGAAAGCGTACATCATTACGCTGATGTCCGGGAGGGCACTGGACTGGGCCACGGTGGTGTGGAAGCAACAATCCGCCGTCTGCCTCAGTCTGGAGGAATTCGTGGCAGAGGTGAGACAGGTGTTCAAGGCTCCGGTGTCCTGGAAAGAGACTGCTCGGAGGTTACTCCAGCTTTGGCAGGACTCCCTCAGTGTGGCCGACTATGCGGTGGATTTCCGCACGCTAGCAGCGGAGGGTGCCTGGAACCCGGAAGCGCTGTTCGATACGTTCCTGCATGGAGTATTGGAGGAAGTAAGAACGAGCTTGCAGCCAGGGAACTACCAATGGATCTCGACTCACTCATCGCCTTGACCATCCGGATCGATGGACGGCTACAGGAAAGTAGGAGAGAGAAGTGGTCTGATTGCAGTCCCAATCGCTCACTCAACGATCCCACCTTGCATCTGATGGACTCCCGGAAGTCCCCGGTGTCTACGTCCCAGAGAGGATTCAAGCTTACCAGAGTTCCTCCAAGAGCCTCCGAAGACTGCCAATGTACCTCTTCCCAAGCTGATTCAGCTTGGTAGGGCTAGACTGTCTCCAGCCGAACTCGTACGCAGACTTACCACCCATTGGCAGTTACAATTGTGCTGATAAATGATGGGGAATAGTAGCCTGCTCTCATCCTGCAGCTTGCCGGCCAATGCATGCTTGTCCCAACACACGTTTTGACAACTAAATGGGAACATGCCTGCCCTCCCATTTGATTGATGCAAAATACATTTGATTGACAACTAAGCGTGTGTTGGTAAATTGCCATCAGTGTGTCAAAGTGAGCTCTTGGTGTTCATAAAATCAGAACGTTGTCAGATTGTTCATAAATGCACATAAATAGACACGCAAGCCTATTAGCCACGTTATGACTAATTTGTGGTCATTGTCCTGGCTAGTTTGATTGTACTGACATTCCCATCCTTAGCCACCTTCATCCGCCTTATTTTAAAATGCATTTTAAAAATATATAATTTTCAGCAATTTACACACAATACCCCATAATGACAAAGCGAAAATATGTGTTTTGAAACAAATAATAAAAATATAACAAAACAGAATAGCTTATTTACATAAGTATTCAGACCCTTTGCTATTGAGCTCATGCGAAATTGAGCTCAGGTGCATCCTGTTTTTATTGATCATCCTTGAGATGTTTCTACAACTTGATTGGAGTCCACCTGTGGTAAATTCAATTGATTGGAGATGATTTGGAAAGATACACATCCATCTATATTAGGTCCCACAGTTGACAGTGCATGTCAGAGCACAAACCAAGCCATGAGGTTGAAGGAATTGTCTGTAGAGAACACAAGATTCTACAAAGATCCAGCAAAAAAAGTATAACCACCCAATGTTTATCTCCCTGGACAAAAATTTGCTAGCAACAGCAAGCTCGCTAAATGTCCATGAATATTTTGTGTGTGTTTCGACCTGTTCGCAAATTAATATAGTTGGTATTGAGATTTTGATATTTCAACTTGTGTGTCCTGATTGTGTCAGATGTCTCTAAATACAATCCCCTGGTCCCAGGTATCATCTGCAAATATTTCAAGTGTTCTGGTCTTTTGTTATACTGTTATAAATGATTCATGACTGACATCTGTCTTTTAACCCAGTGCTGTCTTCAGTCCCACCACTAAGTGCTACTACATGTAGCCTAGTGTTTTTGATGAAAGAAATGAACTGCTGAATCACCATGTCATGGGTTAGGCTGTTATTCGCTGAGGGAACAGCAGCACACCCTGTCCAGCCATCTATGCCCATCAGGCTGGGGGTCGCTATGCTTTGCCCATGTGATATGTGACCACCTGGTATGACTGCCTGGTATTAGACTTGCATCACCTGACCTGGCAAACGCTCCATAGACATTATATGACATTTTTGCAGCTCCGGGAACAGCAGGGGCTTCCCTTTCACTGGCGTCAGGGAATGTGATCACTGTGCATTATCATCCTGTAGTTAGCGTACATTTGGATGTATTAGTGCGATTTGGTTTCAACGTGAAACTCAACACCCAGTCACCCTAACACAAATTTTACAGATGGCTTCTCAACAACAAGCACTGTATAAAAATATCCCTCGGCCATCTACGTTCTGAAATCCTATTGGTACAAATTGGGCCCATGTGCGTAAGCTTGACCAATAGGAGGGCCCGTGGAGCATTAGGATCGTGTTGCCAGTGTGGCTGCTGGGCGACTTAGAGAGGCGTTGGTATTTATAAGTGTCACAGAGAGAAGGTCAGAGTACTGAGTGAACACTTCAGCCCCCTGTATCACAAAAAAAGCCTGCTTGTTAAACATGTGGGCAGAGCACATGCACATTAACACATACAGTGCATTCGGAAAGTATTCAGACCTCTTCTCTTTTTCCACATTTTGTTACGTTACAGCTTATTTCTAAAATTGAATAAATAATTATTTTCCCTCATCAATCTACACACAATACCCCACAATGACAAAGTGAAAACAGGTTTTTAGAAATGTTTTCAAATGTATTAAAACATCTTAGTGCGGAAATCCCATTAACGGGATCAAATTCGACAACATCTGGTGAAATCGGAGCGTGCCAAATTCAAAATACAAAATCGTAATATTAAACATTCATAAAAATACAAGTGTCTTACATCGTTTATAAGCTTACCTTCTTGTTAATCCAGCCGCTTTGTCATATTTCAAAAAGGCTTTACGGCGAAAGCATACCTTCCGATTATCTGAGGACAGCGCCCCGCGTACAAAAGCATTTTCCAAACAAGCAGAGGCATCACGAAAGTCAGAAATAGCGATAAATAAAATCACACCTTTGAAGATCTTCCTCTGTTTGCAATCCCAAGGGTCCCAGCTACACATCAAATGGTCCTTTTGGTAGATAAAGTCCTTCTTTATATCTCAAAAAAGTCAGTTTAGTTGGCCCGCTTGATTCAGTAATCCACCTGTTTCCCTCGTTCAAAATGCAAACAAAGGAATTCCAAAAATTACCAATAAACTTCATCCAAACAAGTCAAACAACATTTCTAATCAATCCTCAGGTACCCTAATATGTAAATAAATGATCAAATGTAAGATGGAGAATAGTATGTTCATTACCGGAGATAAATAATGAAGTGTGCGCCCTCATTCACGCGCGCCACAATATTACAGTCAAAATGGGAGCCACCTAGAAAAACGACAAATTCTAGCTAATTTTTCAAAAAAAGGCCTGAAAGTCTTTCTAAAAACTGTTGACATCTAGTGGAAGTCCTAGGAACTGCAATCTGGGAGGTATTCCTTTGATTTTCCCAATAACAAGGATTTGAATGGGCAGACACCTAAAAAAAAAGATTCCGGGTGGATTCTCCTCGTGTTTTTGACTGCCATATCAGTTTGGTTATACTCACAGACATTATTGTAACAGTTGTAGAAACTTCAGAGTGTTTTCTATCCAGTACTACCAATTATATGCATATCTTAGCTTCTGGGCCTGAGTAACAGGCAGTTTACTTTGGGCACGTCAGTCATCCGAATTTCCAAGTATTGCCCCCGGCCCTCAATAAGTTTTAAAATATAAAAGCTGAAATACATTATTTAAATAAGTATTCAGAACCTTTGCTATGAGACTCAATGTTGAGCTCAGGAGCATCCTGTTTCCATTGATCATCCTTGAGACGTTTCTACAACTTCATTGGAGTCCACCTGTGGTAAATTCAAATGCTTGGGCATGATTTGGAAAGGCACACACCTCTCTATATAAGGTGCCACAGTTGACAGTGCATGTCAGAGCAAAAACCAAACCATGAGGTTGAAAGAAATGTCTGTAGGGTTCTGAGACAGGATTGTGTTGGGGCAGAAATCTGGGGAAGGATATCAAAAAATGTATGTGTCATTGAAGGTCCCCAAGAAGACAGTAGCCTCCATCATTCTTAAATGGAAAAAGTTTGGAACCACCAAGACTCTTCCTAGAGCTGGTTGCCCAGCCAAACTGATCAATCGAGGAAGAACGGCCTTGATCAGGGAGGCGACCAAGAACCCGATGGCCACTCTGACAAAACTCCAGAGTTCCTCTGTGGAGATGGGAGAAATTGTCAGAAAGATAACCATCTCTACATCACTCCACCAACCCGGCCTTTATGGTAGAGTGGTCAGATGGAAGCCACTCCTCAGTAAAAAGCACATGACAGCCCGCTTGGAGTTTGCCAACAGGCACCTAAAGGCCTCTCAGACCATGAGAAACAAGATTCTCTGGTCTGATGAAACCAAGATTGAACTCTTTGGCCTGAATGCCAAGCATCACTGGAGGAACCGTGGCAACATCCCTACAGTGAAGCATGATTGTGGTGGCATCATGCTGTGGGGATGTTTTTCAGCGGCAGGGACTGGGACACTAGTCAGGATCAAGGGAAAGATGAACAAAGTACAGAGAGATCCTTGATTAAAACCTGCTCCAGAGTGCTCAGGACCTCAGACTGGGGCGAAAGTTCACCTTCAATCAGGACAACCACCCTAAGCACACAGCCAAGACAATGCAGGAGTGGCCTCGGGGCAAGTCTCTGAATGTCCCTGAGCGGCCCAGTCAGAGCCCGGACTTGATCCCGATAAAACATCTCTGGAGAGACCTGAAAATAGCTGTGCAATGACGCTCCCCATCCAACCTGACAGAGCTTGATAGGATCGCAGAGAAGAATGGGAGAAACTCCCCAATTATATGTGTGCCAAGCTTGTAGCGTCATATCCAAGAAGACTCGAGGCTGTAATTGCTGCCAAAGGTGCTTCAACAAAGTACAGAGTAAGGGGTCTGAATTCTTATGTAAATGTGATATTTCAGTTTTTTTAATTTAATAAATTTGCACAAAAAACAGCTGTTTTTTGCTTTGTCGTTATGGGGTATTGTGTGTAGATTAATTAGGGGAAAAAACTATTTAATCAATTTTAGAATAAGGCTGTAACTTAAGAAAATGTGGAAAACGTCAAGGGGTCTGAATACTTTCTGAATGCACTGTACACAACCATGCGTCGAGAACACACATATGCATGCACTGGACCACACACACACACGTAGGCATGCACACACATGCACGCGCACACACACACACACACACACACGCGCACACACACACACACACACACACACACACACACAGGCCTGCTGTAATGTTCACATGGTCAGGGTTCTGTCCGTCTCAATGAAATCTCTTGGGAAGAAATCAAGACTAGTTTATGTCAATTCAAATGGACTGGAACTCAAATCAAATGTGCTCGTTCAGTCCGAGGCGATAAAGTGCATACTTGCTCAGTGCTGTAATATGGTCAATTTCCCCATGAAACTCTTGTCCCAATA
Organism: Salmo trutta; assembly: GCF_901001165.1. NCBI lineage: Eukaryota > Metazoa > Chordata > Actinopteri > Salmoniformes > Salmonidae > Salmo > Salmo trutta. Next base: position 10,866,722 of record NC_042974.1, read on the forward strand.
AAGAGCTACTCAGAACACAATGGAGGTGCCACATGTCGGACTGGACCCGAACCAGCGATGACACTGTCCTCTTCCAAGTAGGGAGAGAAATTGAAAACACAGCCAGAGTTACTGTCAGCAGACATATTAAAAGAGGGAGAGACATTCTCATGGCCAGACACCACTGGTCCTCTCTGCACTTCTCCTTTGTGTCTGATTAAATGAAAGCTTGAGGTCAGTTCTGCTGCTATTCAGCTGTGAATAGGATGAAAGGTCTGTATCTGTATGTCTGTTTAAATGAAAGCTCAGAGTCAGTTCTGCTGTTATTCAGCTGTGAATAGGATGGAAGGTCTGTATCACTATACAGTGCATTTGGAAAGTATTCAGACCACTTCACTTTTTCCACATTTTATTATATTACAGCCTTATTCTAATATGTATTAAATAAATCATTTTCCTCGTCAATCTACACACAATAGCCCATAATCACAAAGTCAAAACAGGTTTTTAGAAATGTTATCAAATGTATTAAAAATAAAAACTGTGAAAAATGTCAAGGGGTCTGAATACTTTCCAAATGCACTGTAATAGATGAAGGACTTGTTTATTTACCCTCGACAGCTTCACACTGCGTCTCCATCGAATCAATTACCCATAACACCACAGGCTAAACAAATATAAACAAATATCAATTCATGTGGAATAGGGAAAGAAAACAAACTGGACCTAAAACACAATAACACAAACACAAATCCTGAAAGTTGGTGTCATGGATATATTTGTTACGAAAATTTGATCTGACATTTCAGGCTTCTAAACCTCGGAGGTCCTGAACCACAGTAATATGTCAGCAATCATGAATTGGTCAAGTCTATCTCCAAGGGATTCACATTTACTGACACTTACCTATTTTTTATAACAAAACCATTCACTCAAGTTCTTAAGCCTTTCCGATTGGACCGTTTCAGACCTCATCCTCCTTCCTCATGCTCCCCTTCCCCTTCCTCCACGCCTCAGAGGGCTCTCAAATTTGGCGAGTTAAACGTGTGAACCTGAATTAAGCAAGAGGAGTTGGCTTGGCCAACGGCTGCCTGTGTGGTGGGACACCAGTGACGGTGATGTCAGTTGAAGGGGCCACCCTCATTGCAGACTGGTGCATATCACTGACACCTCTCATAACTCAGCACCCTACAGGGCAGTACCAGGCAGCTTCCTGTCTCTCCAGCTGGTCCCCTGCCCCTCCCACTAGAATCAGTACAGTACAGTAGAGTACAAAGGGCTGGGATTGATTGGCTGGCAGGGATGGGTAGTCTGGTATAGAGTCGGGCTGGTAGGGGTGGGTAGACTGGTAGAAGGGCTGACTGGTAGGGGTGGGTAGACTAGTAGAGGGGCTGGCTGGTAGGGGTGGGTAGACTGATGTTGTCTGGCTGGTAGGGGTTGGTAGCCTGGTGCTTTCTGGCTGGAAGGGGTGGGTAGACTGGTAGGGGTGGATAGACTGGTGTGGGCTGGTTGGTAGGGGTGGATAGAATGGTAGAGGGGCTGGCTGGTAGGGGTGGGTAGACTGGTGGAGGGGCTGGCTGTTAGGGGTGGGTAGAATGGTAGAGGAGCTGACTGGTAAGGGTGGGTAGACTGGTAGAGGGGCTGACTGGTAGGGGTAGGTAGACTGGTGGAGGGGCTGGCTGAAACGATTCGGTAGACTGGTGTTGGCTGACAGTTAAGGGTGGGTAGACTGATGTGGGCTGGCTGTTGGGGGTGGGTAGACTGGTAGGGGTGGATAGGCTGGTGAGGCTGGTTGGTATGGGTGGGTAGACTTGCATGTGCTGGCTGGTAGGGGTGGGTAGACCAGTGTGGGCTGGCTGTTAGGGGTGGGTAGAATGGTGTTGTTTGGCTGGTAGGGTTGGGAAGGCTGTTAGAGGGGCTGACTGGTAGGGGTGGGTAGACTGGTAGAGGGGCTGACTGGTAGGGGTGGGTAGACTGGTGTTGTCTGGCTGGTAGGGGTGGTTAGACTGGTAGAGGGGCTGACTGGTAATGTGGGTAGACTGGTGTTGGCTGGTAGGGGTGGTTAGACTAGTGTGGGCTGGTTGGTAGGGGTGGGTTGACTGGGATGGGCTTGCTGGTAGGGGTGGGTAGACTTGTGTGGGCTGGCTGGTAGGGGTGGGTGGGTAGACTGGTGTGGGCTGGCTGTTGGGGGTGGGTAGACTGGTAGGGGTGGATAGACTGGTGTGGGCTGGTTGGTAGGAGTGGGTAGACTGGTGTGGGCTGGTTGGTAGAGGTGGGTAGACTGGTAAGGGTAGATAGACTGGTATGGGCTTGCTGGTAGGGGTGGATAGACTGGTGTGGGCTTGCTGGTAGGGGTGGGTAGACTGGTATGTGATGGCTGGTAGGGGTGGATAGACAGGTGTGGGCTGGTTGGTAGAGGTGGGTAGACTGGTAAGGGTAGATAGACTGGTATGGGCTTGCTGGTAGGGGTGGATAGACTGGTGTGGGCTTGCTGGTAGGGGTGGGCAGACTGGTATGCGATGGCTGGTAGGGGTGGGTAGACTGGTGTGTGGTGGCTGGTGAGGTTGGGTAGACTGGTAGAGGGGCTGGCTGGTAGGGGGTGGGTAGACTGGTGTGTGATGGCTGGTAAGGCTGGGTAGACTGGTAAAGGGGCTGGCTGGTAGGGGGTGGGTGGGTAGAGTTGTAGAGGGGCTGAGCGGTCACTTGCACAACCAGAGCCTAGTGAGTAGAGAATTGTCATGGTGCCAGTGATTGACACAGAGGCCCAGTGTTCTAGTGATGCAACGGTTGTGTGGTGAGAGGGAAGACAGTTAAGTAGTTGAGTGGAGCACAAAGCGTGTTGAAGTGTCCTCTTTCCAGATTTTAAATGGGTTTATATTCTGGTCTCTGGGTGACTTATGCCCCACTCCAGCTTTGAAGATCAGAGGGATTAAATGGTTGTTGGAGAGAGAGAGAGAGAGAGAGAGAGAGAGAGAGAAAAAGAGAGAGAGAAAAAGAGAGAGAGAAAAAGAGAGAGAGAAAAAGAGAGAGAGAGAGAGAGAGAGAGAGAGAGAGAGAGAGAGAGAGAAAGAGAGAGAGAGAGAGAGAGAGGAGGTGGACACAGACTCCCTCCCTGAAACCCAAAGGCTTTGCAGACATTAATATACCTCGGAGCATGACTATATACAAACTCTCAAACGACCCCAAGGCACAGGTCACAGGTCAAGTTAGTATTTCCCCTCCGTGCCTTTAAAAATCTGCAGATGACAATTACAGCTCATTTGATTAACAGAGAGGGCGGTGCAGATATCGGGACTATTTTACGGAGGGGAAGCAGATCCAGTTTCACTAGCTGTCATTTATACGGTCAGAGGAAGGCAGGCGGAGTCCCTTTACTGCTGCAGCCTTTCTACATCCCAGACTTCAAACAAACCTCTCTGGCTCGACAGACCTGTTTAATAAGAGAGAGAGCGAGAGAGACAAAATCCACAAAAGTGGAGACAAATTTGACCCCAATAACTACTCTGGGATATGTGTCAACAGCAACCTTGGGAAAATCCTTTGCATTATCATTAATAGCAGACTTGTACATTTCCTCAGTGAAAACAATGTACTGAGCAAATGTCAAATTGGCTTTTTACCAAATGATCATACGACAGAGAACGTATTTATCCTGCATAGCCTAATTGACAAACAAACAAACCAATACAAAGGCAAAGTCTTCTCATGCTTTGTTGATTTCAAAAAAGCCTTTGACTCAATTTGGCATGAGGGTCTGTTATACAAATTGATGGAAAGTGGTTGGGGGAAAAACATACAACATTATAAAACCCATGTACACAAACAACAAGTGTGCGGTTAAAATTGGCAAAAAACACACATTTCTTCCCAAAGGGCTGCGGGGTGAGACAGGGATGCAGCTTAAGCCCCACCCTCTTCAAAATATACATATCAACGAATTGGCGAGGGCACTAGAACAGTCTGCAGCACCCGGCCTCAGCCTACTAGAATCTGAAGTCAAATGTCTACTTTTGCTGATGATCTGGTGCTTCTGTCACCAACCAAGGAGGGCCTACAGCAGCTAGATCTTCTACACAGATTCTGCCAGACCTGGGCCCTGACAGTAAATCTCAGTAAGACCAAAATAATAGTGTTCCAAAAAAGTTGCCAGGACCACAAATGCGAATTATATCCAGACACCGTTGCCCTAGAGCACACAAAAAACGATACATACCTTGCCCTAAACATCAGTGCCACAGGTAACTTCCACAAAGATGTGAACAATCTGAGAGACAAGGCAAGAAGCGCATTCTATGCCATCAAAAATAACATAAAATTAGACATGCCAATTAGGATCTGGCTAAAAATACTTGAATCAGTTGTAGAACCCATTGCACTTTATGGTTGTGAGTTCTGGGGTCCGCTCACCAACCAAGAATTCACAAAATGGGACAAACACCAAATTGAGACTCTGCATGTAGAGTTCTGCAAAAATATCCTCTGTGTACAATGTCAAACACCAAATAATGCATGAAGAGCAGAATTAGGCCGATACCCGCTAAATATCAAAATCCAGAAAAGAGCTGTTAAATTCTACAGCTACCTAAAAGGAAGTGAATCCCAAACCTTCCATAACAAAGCCATCACCTACAGAGAGACGTACATGGAGAAGAGTCCCCTAAGCAAGCCGGTCCTGGGGCTCTGTTCACAAACACAAACAGACCCCACAGAGCCCCAGGACAGCAACACAATTAGACCCAACCAAATTATGAGAAAACAAAAATATAATTACTTGACACATTAGAAAGAATTAACAAAAAAACGGAGCAAACTAGAATGCTATTTGGCCCTAAACAGAGAGTACACAGTGGCAGAATTCCTGACCACTGTGACTGACCCAAATTTAAGGAAAGCTTTCACTATGTACAGACTCAGTTGAGCATAGCCTTACTATTGAGTAAGGTTGCCGTAGGCAGACCTGGCTCTCAAGAGAAGACATGCTCTGTGCACACTGCCCACAAAATGAGGTGGAAACTGAGCTGCACTTCCTAACCTGTATGACCATATTGGAGACATATATTTCTCTCAGATTACGCAGATCCACAAAGTATTTGAAAACAAACCCGATTTTGATATAATCCCATATCTACTGGGTGAAATACCACAGTGTTCCATCACAGCAGCAAGATTTGTGACCCGTTGCCACAAGAAAAGGGCAATCAGTGAAGAACAAACATCATTGTAAATACAACCCATATTTATGTTTATTTATTTTCCCTTTTGCACATTAACCATTTGCACATCGTTACAACACTATATACATACATAATATAACATTTGTAATGTCATTATTCTTTTGGAACTTCTGTAAGCGTAATGTTTATTGTATATTTTTATTATTTATTTCACTTTTGTATTTTATCTACTTCACTTGCTTCGGCCATGTTAACATATGTGTCCCATGCCAATTGAAGTTAATTGAGAGAGGACATGGTGATTTTTTCAGTAATTTTGCAATGAGTTTACAGTGTCCTTGGCAAATAGAGGGAGTGGTGCTCCATCTGAGTCCATGATAGCTCAATCCAACAGAGCACGTACAACCTCCTCTCTATCCAGTCAATATCAGCTAACTACATCCTCCCTCTCCAATCTCAAATCAGCTAACTACTTCTCTCTCTAGTCCAAATCGAGCTACTTACTTCCTCTCTCTCCAATCCACATCAGCTACCAACTTCCCCTCTCTCCAGTCCAAATCATCTTCTCTCTCCAGTCCAAATCAGTTACATACAACCCCCCTCTCCAGTCAAAATCTGCTACCTTGCAACCTATTCTCTCTCTCCAGTCCAAATCAGCAACCTACTTCCTCTCTCTCCAGTTCAAATCAGCAACCCACTTCCACTCATTCAAGTCCAAATCATATACTTACAATGTCCTCTTTCTCCAGTCCAAATCAGCTACCGACTTCCTCTCTCCACAGTCAAAATTAGCTACTTACAACCTCCTCTCGATCCAGTCCAAAATCAGCTACCTACAACCTGCTCTTTCTCAAGTCCAAATAATTTACCTGTTAACTCTTTCTCCAGTCCAAATTAACTACCTACTTCTTCTCTCTCCTGTCCAAATCATCTACCTACTTCCTCTCTCTCCAGTCAAAATCAGCTACTTACAGTATACTATCTCTCCAGTCCAAAATCAGCTACCTACAACCTTTCTCTCTCCAAACAAAATCAGCTACCTACAACCTCCTCATTCTTAAGTCCAAATAAAGTAACAACTTCCTCTCGCTCCAGTATAAATCAACTCCCTACTTCCCCTCTATCCAGTCTCAAATCAGCTACTTACAACCTCTTCTCTCTACAGTCCAAATCAGCTACCTACTTCCTCTCTCTCCAGTGGAAATCAGCTACCTACTTCCTCTTTCTCCAGTCCAAATCAGCAATCTACTTCCACTCTCTCCAGTCCAAATCCGCTACCTACTTCTTTTCTCTCCAGTCCAAATCACCTTCCTAATTGCTACTCTCTCTCCACACAAAATTAGCTACTTACAATCTACTCTCTCTCCAGTCCAATATCAGCAGGCTACAACTTCATATTTCTTAAGTCCAAATCAATTACCTACATCCTCTTTCTCCAGTCCAAATCAACTACCTACTTCCCCTCTATCCAGTCTCAAATCAGCTACTTACAACCTCTTTTCTTTACAGTCCAAATCAGCTACCTACTTCCTATTTCTCTAGTCCAAATCAGCTACCTACTTCCTCTTTCTCTAGTCCAAATCAGCTACCGACTTCCTCTTTCTCTAGTCCAAATCAGCTACCTACTTCCTCTTTCTCCAGTCCAAATCATCTTCCTACTGACTCTCTCTCCACTCAAAATCAGCTACTTACAATATACTCTCTCTCCAGTCCAATATCAGCAGGCTACAACTTCATATTTCTTAAGTCCAAATCAATTACCTACATCCTCTTTCTCCAGTCCAAATCAACTACCTACTTCCCCTCTATCCAGTCTCAAATCAGCTACTTACAACCTCTTTTCTTTACAGTCCAAATCAGCTACCTACTTCCTATTTCTCTAGTCCAAATCAGCTACCTACTTCCTCTTTCTCTAGTCCAAATCAGCTACCGACTTCCTCTTTCTCTAGTCCAAATCAGCTACCTACTTCCTCTTTCTCCAGTCCAAATCATCTTCCTACTGACTCTCTCTCCACTCAAAATCAGCTACTTACAATATACTCTCTCTCCAGTCCAATATCAGCAGGCTACAACTTCATATTTCTTAAGTCCAAATCAATTACCTACATCCTCTTTCTCCAGTCCAAATCAACTACCTACTTCCCCTCTATCCAGTCTCAAATCAGCTACTTACAACCTCTTTTCTTTACAGTCCAAATCAGCTACCTACTTCCTATTTCTCTAGTCCAAATCAGCTACCTACTTCCTCTTTCTCTAGTCCAAATCAGCTACCGACTTCCTCTTTCTCTAGTCCAAATCAGCTACCTACTTCCTCTTTCTCCAGTCCAAATCATCTTCCTACTGACTCTCTCTCCACTCAAAATCAGCTACTTACAATCTACTCTCTCTCCAGTCCTAAATCAGCTACCTACAACCTCCAATATCTTAAGTCCAAATCAATTACCTATTTCCTCTTCTCCAGTCCAAATCAATTCCCTACTTGCTCTCTCTCCAGTCCAAATCAGCTACCTACTTCTTCTCTCTCCAGTCCAAATCAGCTACCTACATTCTCTCTCTCCAGTCCAAATCATGTTCTCTCTCCAGTCAATATAAGCTACCTGCAATCTCTCTCTCCAGTCCAAATCAGCTACCTACAATCTCCCCGCTCTCCAGTCCAACTCAGCTACCTAATTCCAATCTCTCCATTCCATAGCAGCTACCAACTTCCTCTCTCTCCAGTCCAAATCAGCTACCTACAACCTGCTCTTTCTCAAGTCCAAATCAATGACCTACTAACTCTTTCTCCAGTCCAAATTAACTACCTACTTCTTCTCTCTCCTGTCCAAATTAACTACCTACTTCCTCTCTCTCCAGTCATAATCAGCTACTTCCAATCTACTCTCTCTCCAGTCCAAAATCAGATACCTACAACCTTTCTCTCTCTCCAATCCAAATCAGCTACCTACAACCTCCACCCATGTCCAGTCAAAATCAGCTACATACTTCCTATTTCTCAAGTCCAAATAAGGTACCTACATCCCCTCTCTCCAGTCTCAAATCAGCTACTAACTAACGCTTCTCTCTCCAGTCCAAATCCGCTACCTACTTCCTCTTTCCCCAGTCCAAATCAACTACCTACTTCCCCTCTATCCAGTCTCAAATCAGCCACTTACAACCTCTTCTTTCTCCAGGCCAAATCAGCTGCCTACTTCCACTCTCTCCAGTCCAAATCACCTTCCTACTTACTCTCTCTCCAGTCCTAAATCAGCTACCTACAACCTCCTATTTCTTAAGTCCAAATCAATTACCAACTTCCTCTTTCTCCAGTCCAAATCAATTACCTAGTGTCTCTCTCTCCAGTCCAAATCAGCTACCTACTTCCTCTCTCTCCAGTCCAAATCAGCTACCTACTTCCTCTCTCTCCAGCCCAAATCATCTTCTCTCTCCAGTCAAAATAAACTACCTGCAATCTCTCTCTCCAGTCCAAATCAGCTACCTACAAACTTTCTCTCTCAGTCCAAATTAGCTACCTACAACCTCCCCTCTCTCCAGTCCAAATCAGCTACCTAATTCCAATCTCTCCATTCCATATCAGCTACCGACTTCCTCTCTCTCCAGTCCAAATCAGCTACTGTACATACTTCCTCTCTCTCCAGTCCAAATAAGCTACCTACTTCCTCTCTCTCCATTCTAAATCAGCTACGTTCTTCCTCTCTCACCAGTCCAAATCAGCTATCAAATTCCTCTCTCTCCAGTCCACATTATCTACCTATTTCAACTCTCTCCAAATCATCTTCTCACTCCAGTTCAAATAAGCTACCTGCTTCCTATCTCTCCAGTAAAAATCAGCTACTTACAATCTAGTCTCTCTCCAGTCCAAAATTAGCAACCTACAACCTATCTCTCTCCAATCCAAATCAGCTACCTACATCCTCCTCTCTCTCCAGTCCAAATCAGCTACCTACATCCTCCTCTCTCTCCAGTCCAAATCAGATACATACTTCCTCTTTCTCAAGTCCAAATAAGGTACCTACTTCCACTCTCTCCATTTCAAATCAGCTACCTAATTCCTCTCTCTCAAGTCAAAATCAGCTACCTACAACCTCCTCTTTTTTAAGTCCAAAACAGGTAACTATTTCCTCTCTCTCCGGTCCAAATCAACAACCAACAACCTACCCATTTTAAGAACAAATCAATGACCTACTTCCTCTTTCTCCAGTCCAAATAAGCTGCCTACTTCCTCTCTCTCCAGTCCAAATCAGCAACCAACTTCCTCTCTCTCCTGTCCAAATCCGCTACCTACTTCCTCTTTCTCCAGTCCAAATCATCTTCTCTCTCCAGTCCAAATCAGCTACATACAACCTCTCTCTCCAGTCCAAATAAGCTACCGACGGCATTTCTCTCTCCAGTCCACATCAGCTACCTACAACCTCATCTCTTTCCAGTCCGAATCAGCTACCTACTTCCTCTCTTACCATTCCATATCAGCTACTTACTTCCTTTCTCTCCTGTCCAAATCAGCTGCTTACAGCCTCCTCTCTCTCCAGTAAAAATCAGATACCTACTTCCTCTCTCTCAAGTCTCAAATCAGCTACTTACAACCTCCTTTCTCTACAGTCCAAATCAGCTACCTACCTCCTCTCTCTCTCTATTCCAAATCAACTACCTATAATCTCCTCTTTCTCAAATCCAAATCAATTACCTACTTCCTCTTTCTCCAGTCCAAATCGTCTACCTACTTCCTCTCTCTCCAGTCCAAATAACCTACCTACTTCCTCTTTCTCCAGTCCAAATAACCTACCTACTTCCTCTCTCCAGTCCAAATAACCTACCTACTTCCTCTTTCTCCAGTCCAAATAAGCTGCCTACTTCCTCTCTCTCCAGTCCAAATCAGAAACCTACTTCCTCTCTTCTGTCCAAATCATCTTCCTTCTTGTACTCTCTCCAGTCAAAATCAGCTACTTACAATCTTCTCTCTCTCCAGTCCCTAATCATCTACCTACAACCTCCAATTTATTAAGTCCAAATCAATGACCTACTTCCTTTTTCTCCAGTCAAAATCAATAACCTACTTCCTCTCTCTCAAGTCCAAATAAGGTACCTACTTCCACTCTCTCCATTTCAAATAAGCTACCTAATTCCTCTCTCTCAAGTCAAAATCAACTACCTACTTCCGCTCTCTCCTGTCCAAATCAGCTACCTATTTCCTCTCTCTCCAGTCCAAATCAGCTACCTACTACAAGTCTCTCTCAGTCCAAATCAGCTACCTTATTCCTCTCTCTCTTGTCCATATCAGGAACCAACTTCCGCTCTCTCCTGTCCAAATCAGCTACCTACAACCTCCTCTTTCTCAAGCTCAGCTACCTAATTCCTCTTTCTCCAGTCCAAATCAACTACCTACTTATTCACTCTTCAGTCAAAATATGCAAACTACTTCCTCTCTCTCCATTCCAAATCAGCTACCGACTTCCTCTATCTCCCGTCCACATCAGCTTCCTACTTCCACTTTCCACAGTACCAATCATCTTGTCTCTCCAGTCCAAATCAGCTACCTACTTCCTCTCTTTCCATTCCATATCAGCTACCTACTTCCTATCTCTCTAATCCAAATCAGCTACCTACAACCTCCTCTTTCTCTAGTCCAAATCAATGACCTACTTCCTCTCAATGACCTACCTGCCTCCTCTCTCTCCAGTCCAAATCAGCTAACTACGTCCTCTCTCTCAAGTCTCAATTCAGCTACTTACAACATCCTTTCTCTCCAGTCCAAATCAGCTGCCTACATCCTCTCTCTCTCTCTAGTCCAAATCAGCTACCTATAATCTCCTCTTTCTCAAATCCAAATCAATTACCTACTTCCTCTTTTTCCAGTCCAAATCATCTACATACTTTCTCTCTCTCCAGTCCAAATAAGCTACCTATTTCCTCTCTCTACAGTCCTAATCAGCTACCTACTTCCTCTCTCTCAGGTCAAAATCAGCTACCTACATCCACTCCCTCCAGTCCAAATCAGCAACATACATCCTCTCTCTCCATTTCAAATCTGCTTCCTACTTCTTGTCTCTCCAGTCATAATCAGCTACCTATAAACTCTCTCGCCAGTCCAAATCAGCTACCTACAAACTTTCTTCCCAGTTCAAATAAGCTACCTACATATTCTCTCTCCGGTACAAATCAGCTACCTATAACCTCTTTCTCCAGTCTAAATGAGCTACATACATCTCTCTCCAGTCCAAATCAGCTACCTTCATCTTCTCCCGCCTGTCCAAATCAGCTTTCTACTTCCTCTCTCTACAGTATACATGAGCTACCTCCTTCCTCTCTCTACAGTCCAAATCAGCAACCTACAACCTTCTCTTTCCATTCCAAACCAGCTATCTACTTCCTCTCTGCAGGTCAATTCAGTTACCTACATATTCTCTCTCCGGTCCAAATCAGATACATGCTTCCTCTCTCTCTATTCCATACAAGCTAACTACTTCCTATCTCTCCAGTCCATATCATCTACCTACACCTTTCTCTGTCTCCAGTCCAAATCAGCTACCTGCTTCCTCTCTCTCCTGTCCAAATCATCAGCTTCTTTCTTCATCTCTCTCCAGTCCAAATCAGCTACCGACAACCTCCTCATTCTCAAGTCCAAATCAGATACCTACTTCCTCGTTCTCCGGTCCCAATCAGCTACTTACATCCTCTCTCTTCAGTCAAAAATCATCTACTTACAACCTCCTTTCTCTCCAGTCCAAATCAGCTACCTACTTCCTCTCTCTCAAATCCAAATCAATTACCTACTTCCTTTTTCTCCAGTCCAAATCAGCTACCTACTTCCAATCTCTCACCAGTCAAATTCAGCTAACTACTTCCTTTCAATCTGAACTGGTGCCCATTCATTAAAGAGAGCTGTCAATTTGTGTTTCCCTCCTAGTCCTCTGTTCCATGACCAATATCTGGCTGCACATGACAAAGGCTGTCTGTTGTCGTAACTCCAGGTCACGATTCGGTTGGGCCCAGTTGTTTTACATGCATGCTATGTAAACCCACTGGTTTATTGAGACAGCCTGCCTCTCTTCCTCCTCCCACCCCCTCTTCATCAATGGATGGTTACGAACGAGTAACAAGCAGGTATAAATAGCCTTCTTCATTAAATGAGTGGTTATTTTAATTGAGCTTAAATCAAGAATGACTTATGTGGGGCAGCTGATTCTAATGGAGAGAAAGCTCCTTGCCTCAAGTAAAAGCAACATTATTTTCAGCCGCTAGGCTTGTGTCGTTTTTGGGTCCTTGGTGTTATCAACCTCTCCAGAAAACATCAGCACCCTACCCCGATGCATTCCGAGGTGCTGGGGATTTATTTTTCTTTCAATTAAATAAACGGTTTGGTAATTACATTTCTTCACCGGCTTTGAGCATAATGGCCATCCCTGACAAGCGCTAATGTAGGGGGAGAGAGGGAGAGGAGTTTGAGACGAAACACGCCGTCTTCACCTTGGTACTCCCCCACACCCCAAACCACAAGTGAGGCGTTGTTTGAAAGCATTTTGTGGTCTCTGGCAGTGGCGGCTGATGGAAATTTGCTGCGTTGGAGCCATGAAAAGTTGCAGCTGTCTCACTTGAGCCTGGCTACAACTGGGAGTCTCAGACCTTGGTTTCAAACTTAGGCAGAACCGGGCTTATTTTTTCCCACTCTCTCTACCTACCTCTCTCTCTCTCCCTCCCTCCCTCCCTCCCTCCCTCCCTCCCTCCCTCCCTCCCTCTCTCTCTCTCTCCCTCCCTCCCTCCCTCTCTCCCTCCCTCCCTCTCTCCCTCCCTCTCTCCCTCCCTCCCTCTCTCCCTCCCTCCCTCCCTCCCTCCCTCCCTCCCTCCCTCTCTCCCTCCCTCCCTCCCTCTTTCTATCCCTTTGTTTCTTTCTCTATCCTTCCTTCCCTCCCTCTCTCTATTTCTCTTTCTCTCTCCTTCCCTCCCTCTCCCTATCCTGATCCCACCCTCCCTCTTCCTCTCTTTCACCCTCCCTTCTCCCTCTTTCTTTCTCATTCTCTCTCTCTTGCTCACCCACTTTCTCTGCCTTTGAAAGTTGAGAGTGGCTGTTGCGTCTGCTAAATGACTCAAATGTAAAAATTACTTTTCCCCAGGTCTTCATCTCCATGTGTTGTGATATTTTTTTAACCTTTATTTAACTAGGCAAATTCTTATTTTCAATGACGGCCTAGGAACAGTGAGTTAACTGCCTTGTTCAGGGGCAGAACGACAGATTTTTACCTTGTCAGCCTGGGGATTTGATGTTTCAACCTTGCGGTTAGCAGTCCAATGCTCTAACCACTAGGCTACCTGCCACCACCAACGAGATGTGTTTGGTTAGGAGATGTGTTAGGTTAGGAGATGAGTTTGTTTTGGAGATTTGTTAGGTTAGTATATTGTTTCACTCCCTGATTTGGTGGAAATCAAATAAATCAAGTTGCTTTTACAGGACCTCCTGAACTGCCAAACACATACATATTTCTACCCAGAATTCACTCTGTCCGCACTCCGCAGAGGCACAGGAGAGGATACAAGTGGAGATGTGCAAGTGAAGTAATTTGTCAAGTCCACTGGAGGGCTTTGACTAATAATCCTCTCCAAGCCTGCAGGACTACTGCAACATACATCTCTGACAGCAGGTTGATTATCAACAAGACAGTCATTTAGCACGTTCTCAACATCTGCTTTCTGTCCTTCCTGAAAGTGTCAAGGCCTCATTTCTACACCTAGGCCCAGTCCTACACTCCCATAGTGAGATATGCATTGGAAATTATTCTGACCTTTTGACTTTTTCCACATTTTGTTACGTTACAGCCTTATTCTAAAATGGATTAATAAAAATAAAAAACTCAGCAATCTACACACAATACCCCATAATGACAAAATCAAAACAGGTTTTAAATTTTTTTGCAAATGTTTTATATATTAAAAATAAATACCTCATTTACATAAGTTTTCAGACCCTTTCCTATGAGACTCGAAATGGAGCTCAGGAGCATCCTGTTTCCACTGATCATCCTTGAGATGTTTCTACAACTTGATTGGAGTCCACTTGTTGTAAATTCAACTGATTGGACATGATTTGGAAAGGCACACACCTGTCTATATAAGGTCCCACAGTTGACAGTGCATGTCAGAGAAAAAACCAAGCCATGAGGTTGAAGGAATTGTCTGTAGAGCTCCAAGACAGCATTGTGTTGAGGCACAGATCTGGGGATGGATATCAAAACATTTATGAAAAATTGTCCCAAAGAACACAGTGGCCTCCATCATTCTTAAATGGAAGGAGTTTGGAACCACCAAGACTCGGCCAAACTGAGCAGTCGGGGGAGAAGGGCCTTGGTCAGGGAGGTGATGGTCACTCTGATGGTCACTCTGACAGAGCTCTAGAGTTCCTCTGTGGAGATGGGAGAAATTTCCAGAAAGACAACCATCTCTGCAGCACTCCACCCACCCGGCCTTTATCGTAGAGTGGTCAGATGGAAGCCACTCCTCAGTAAAAGACATATGACAGTCCGCTTTGAGTTTGCCAAAAGGCACGTAACGACTCTCAGACCATGAGAAAAACAAGATTCTCTGGTCTGATGAAACCAAGATTGAACTTTTTGGCCTGAAAGCCAAGCAACAATGTGGAAAAGTCAAGTGGTCTGAATACTTTCCAAAATCACTGTCCATGAGTCAGTCATGTTGCTTCCCTCTCTTCAGCCTCATCTACCCCTGGTCTGTTTTACTCTTCCTCAGCTTGCTCAAATTCATGTTATTGTTGCTGAACATATCTCAATGAATGATATTGCTGCTGAACATATCTCAATGAACGTTATGGTTGCTGAACATATCTCAATGAACGTTATGGTTGCTGAACATATCTCAATGAATGTTATTGTTGCTGAACATATCTCAATGAACGTTATTGTTGCTGAACATATCTCAATGAACGTTATGGTTGCTGAACATATCTCAATGAACGTTATGGTTGCTGAACATATCTCAATGAACGTTATGGTTGCTGAACATATCTCAATGAATGTTATTGTTGCTGAACATATCTCAATGAATGTTATTGTTGCTGAACATATCTCAATGAATGTTATTGTTGCTGAACATATCTCAATGAATGTTATTGTTGCTGAACATATCTCAATGAATGTTATTGTTGCTGAACATATCTCAATTAATAGTATGGTTGCTGAACATAACTCAATTAATAGTATGGTTGCTGAACATATCTCAATGAACGTTATGGTTGCTGAACATATCTCAATGAATGTTATTGTTGCTGAACATATCTCAATGAATGTTATTGTTGCTGAACATATCTCAATGAATAGTATGGTTGCTGAACATATCTCAATGAATAGTATGGTTGCTGAACATATCTCAATGAATAGTATGGTTGCTGAACATATCTCAATGAACGTTATGGTTGCTGAACATATCTCAATTAATAGTATGGTTGCTGAACATATCTCAATGAACGTTATGGTTGCTGAACATATCTCAATGAATGTTATTGTTGCTGAACATATCTTAATGAATGTTATTGTTGCTGAACATATCTCAATGAATGTTATTGTTGCTGAACATATCTCAATGAATAGTATGGTTGCTGAACATATCTCAATGAATAGTATGGTTGCTGAACATATCTCAATTAATAGTATGGTTGCTGAACATATCTCAATTAATAGTATGGTTGCTGAACATATCTCAATGAACGTTATGGTTGCTGAACATATCTCAATGAATGTTATTGTTGCTGAACATATCTCAATGAACGTTATGGTTGCTGAACATATCTCAATGAACGTTATGGTTGCTGAACATATCTCAATGAATGTTATTGTTGCTGAACATATCTCAATGAATGTTATTGTTGCTGAACATATCTCAATGAATGTTATTGTTGCTGAACATATCTCAATGAATGTTATTGTTGCTGAACATATCTCAATGAATGTTATTGTTGCTGAACATATCTCAATGAATGTTATTGTTGCTGAACATATCTCAATTAATAGTATGGTTGCTGAACATATCTCAATGAATGTTATTGTTGCTGAACATATCTCAATGAATGTTATTGTTGCTGAACATATCTCAATGAATGTTATTGTTGCTGAACATATCTCAATGAATGTTATTGTTGCTGAACATATCTCAATGAACGTTATGGTTGCTGAACATATCTCAATGAATGTTATTGTTGCTGAACATATCTCAATGAATGTTATTGTTGCTGAACATATCTCAATGAATGTTATTGTTGCTGAACATATCTCAATGAATGTTATTGTTGCTGAACATATCTCAATTAATAGTATGGTTGCTGAACATATCTCAATGAATGTTATTGTTGCTGAACATATCTCAATGAATGTTATTGTTGCTGAACATATCTCAATGAATGTTATTGTTGCTGAACATATCTCAATGAATGTTATTGTTGCTGAACATATCTCAATTAATAGTATGGTTGCTGAACATATCTCAATTAATAGTATGGTTGCTGAACATATCTCAATGATTGTTATGGTTGCTGAACATATCTCAATGAATGTTATTGTTGCTGAACATATCTCAATGAATGTTATTGTTGCTGAACATATCTCAATGAATGTTATTGTTGCTGAACATATCTCAATGAATGTTATTGTTGCTGAACATATCTCAATGAACGTTATGGTTGCTGAACATATCTCAATGAATGTTATTGTTGCTGAACATATCTCAATGAATGTTATGGTTGCTGAACATATCTCAATGAATGTTATTGTTGCTGAACATATCTCAATGAATGTTATTGTTGCTGAACATATCTCAATGAATGTTATGGTTGCTGAACATATCTCAATGAACGTTATGGTTGCTGAACATATCTCAATGAACGTTATGGTTGCTGAACATATCTCAATTAATAGTATGGTTGCTGAACATATCTCAATGAACGTTATGGTTGCTGAACATATCTCAATGAATGTTATTGTTGCTGAACATATCTCAATGAATGTTATTGTTGCTGAACATATCTCAATGAATGTTATTGTTGCTGAACATATCTCAATGAATGTTATTGTTGCTGAACATATCTCAATGAATGTTATTGTTGCTGAACATATCTCAATGAACGTTATGGTTGCTGAACATATCTCAATGAACGTTATGGTTGCTGAACATATCTCAATTAATAGTATGGTTGCTGAACATATCTCAATGAACGTTATGGTTGCTGAACATATCTCAATGAATGTTATTGTTGCTGAACATATCTCAATGAATGTTATTGTTGCTGAACATATCTCAATGAATGTTATTGTTGCTGAACATATCTCAATGAATGTTATTGTTGCTGAACATATCTCAATGAATGTTATTGCTGCTGAACATATCTCAATGAATGTTATTGTTGCTGAACATATCTCAATGAATAGTATGGTTGCTGAACATATCTCAATTAATAGTATGGTTGCTGAACATATCTCAATGAATGTTATTGTTGCTGAACATATCTCAATGAATGTTATTGTTGCTGAACATATCTCAATGAATAGTATGGTTGCTGAACATATCTCAATGAATGTTATTGTTGCTGAACATATCTCAATGAATGTTATTGCTGCTGAACATATCTCAATGAATGTTATTGTTGCTGAACATATCTCAATGAATGTTATTGTTGCTGAACATATCTCAATGAATAGTATGGTTGCTGAACATATCTCAATGAATGTTATTGTTGCTGAACATATCTCAATGAATAGTATGGTTGCAGATCATATCTCAATGAACGTTATGGTTGCTGAACATATCTCAATGAATGTTATTGTTGCTGAACATATCTCAATGAATGTTATTGTTGCTGAACATATCTCAATGAATAGTATGGTTGCTGAACATATCTCAATGAACGTTATGGTTGCTGAACATATCTCAATGAACGTTATTGATTGTTTTCATTTTTTTACAAATGAAATGTTTCATATACTATATGAAATGATACATTGATTACATATTGTGATTAAATGAAGAATGAATTAATACATTGGTTTATTTCATTGAGTGAGTGTGGCATTCTTAGTTATACTTTTATGTATGGGTAAAATAAAATGACAATAATTGGGCAACATAAAGTCTTCAAGAGGTGAAGTCAGATTAAAATCAGGAAATTCAAAAAGGCCTAAAGATATGTAACACTACCCAGATCCCGTCTTTTCTTTCTAATTTGACTTGAAATGCTGCAAGGAAACTCCACGACCAAACGTAAGTGAATAATTCAGTAAAACACCTTCAGCCTCTTTCAAACAAATTCACAAAATCAAAGTGGTACTTACAAATAATTATGCTGGTGTTTTTAAGTCCGAATAAGTAGGAAAACAACAGTGAAAGTTATCCCCCCATTTGCCGAGCGCTCTGATAGGAGGGGAAGTATCTGTTTACCTAGTGATTAGGACAATTTTACTGTGGTGGAGCAGTAAATTCAAACCATTCAGCCAGTTTGGCCCAGACAACATCAGGCACTCACTCCTGGTGAACACTATAGACCCTTGTCTAGTTTGTTTTCCTTTCATGGTTCCTTCAAACTTAAATAAACCTTCACATGTAATTACACATAATTCTGTATGTTTTTGTGTCCATTTCCTTCAAACAAATAAAGATAGACTCTATGAAGTGAGCGTGTTAGGGATACATGCATACAGAAGGCTCACATAGAAAGGCCTGAAAGGGTGTCTTATTTATGCAAAGTTAAGAAAGTAAAAGAAACATTATCCAGTCTGTTCTTAAATTACGTGAAGAATGTCATGTCGGAGAGAGGTTCACAGTTCTGTGTTGCCACGTCATGAAAACATCAGAGTAAATATTACGTGTGAAAAGTTCCTCATATTCAAAAAGTAGTATTGTGGTTATGTCTGACTGTCTCACTCTCCTCTCAGACGAGGATTATTAAATGATGAACCGAGACTCCAAAACAGAGGAGTGGTGTTAGATGTATCTAACGTGATGCATTTATCTCTGCATTTATCTATGCATGTATCTCTGCATTTATCTCTGCAAAAGTACATTTGCCACTCAGACAATGCCTTGAAATTTCAGTGACGCTTTGGCACTATGCCATGAAGGCCCTGAAACACGCTACATAAGGAAACGTGTGTGTGTGTGTGTGTGTGTGTGTGTGTGTGTGTGTGTGTGTGTGTGTGTGTGTGTGTGTGTGTGTGTGTGTGTGTGTGTGTGTGTGTGTGTGTGTGTGTGTGTGTGTGTGTGTCTGTGTGTGTGTACCTTGAGATCTGGACAGTGTCCCCGTGGAGAGAGAGGGATGTAAGCAATTTCCAATTCTCAAAACACTACTTTACCGTAGTTAAACATATTACATGCCGATCGCCAGCACCCTTGTCCTTTCTCCTCCAATCTGTGAAATATGGACTATTTTACAACCTGCCTGCAATTAACCAATCATCATCATCATAGTCTTCATTGTCATAGACAAACAAAACACACATGGGTGATTCACATCCAACCATAGTTTACACCATGTTGGTTTCGTTTATTTTCATTATGTTTTTCTTAAAGAGAGAAGCTCACCAAATATGCAGGCAATCATACTGTATGTGATGTAATTGCGAAAGGTCTATTTTGACATTATATGGATATGAATTGAATGGGAAAATTAAGATACAACTGACATTATTGGTTAAAAAACATGTGTTCCTTTACTGAAAAAGGTACCACGTTACCTATAGACCTGGGCCTATCAAAGTTAGTTAGTCGAGAGTGACCCTAGACTGTGTTGCATGTCAAATATACCAACAACACATACAACTGATTACCTCTTTGTAGGGATCAGTAAAGGTACCCCCTGTACATAGCCTCATTATTGTTTTGTACAGTTATTGTGTTACTTTTTTTCTCTTTTATTTAGTAAATGTTTTTCTTGAATCAATTTCTTGAACTGCATTGCTGGTTAAGGGCTTGTAAGTAAGCATTTCACAGTAAGGTCTAAACCTGTTGTATTCGGCGCATGTGGAAAGGGAAGTTAGACAGTGGTAATCAGTAACAACAGTATTTGTGCCTCAAAGCCTCTCTCTCTGTCCAAACAATAGAAAAAAAGACCAGAACAAGACTGAACAGATAGAGAGGAGTTAGAACACAGGTAACAGACACAGAGAAGATAGAACACAAGAAACAGGGACAGATGAGATAGAACACAGGTAACAGACATAGAGAAGCTAGGACACAGGTAAAAGACACAGAGAAGATCGAACACGGGTAACAGACACAGAGGAGCTAGAACACAGGTAACAGACACAGAGATGCTAGAACAATGGTAAAATACACAGAAGAGAAAGAACATAGGTAACAGACACAGAGGAGATAGAACACAGGTAACAGACAGAGGAGATAGAACACAGGTAAAAGACACAGAGAAGATAGAACACAAGTAACAGACACAGAGGAGCTAGAACACAGGTAAAATACACAGAGGAGCTAGAACACAGGTAAAATACACAGAGGAGCTAGAACACAGGTAACAGACAAATAGAGCTACAACACAGGTAACAGCCAAAGCAGAGCTAGAACACAGGTAATAGACAAAGAGGAGCTAGAACACAGGTAAAACACAGAAGAGAAAGAACACAGGTAACAGACACAGAGGAGATAGAACACAGGTAACAGACAGAGGAGATAGAACACAGGTAAAAGACACAGAGAAGATAGAACACAAGTAACAGACACAGAGGAGCTAGAACACAGGTAAAATACACAGAGGAGCTAGAACACAGGTAAAATACACAGAGGAGCTAGAACACAGGTAACAGACAAATAGAGCTACAACACAGGTAACAGCCAAAGCAGAGCTAGAACACAGGTAAGAGACACAGAGGAGATAGAACATGGGTAAAATACACAGAGGAGAAAGAACACAGTTAACAGACACAGAGGAGATAGAACATGGGTAAAATACACAGAGGAGAAAGAACACAGTTAACAGACACAGAGGAGATAGAACATGGGTAAAATACACAGAGGAGAAAGAACACAGTTAACAGACACAGAGGAGATAGAACATGGGTAAAATACACAGAGGAGAAAGAACACAGTTAACAGACACAGAGGAGATAGAACATGGGTAAAATACACAGAGGAGAAAGAACACAGTTAACAGACACAGAGGAGATAGAACATGGGTAAAATACACAGAGGAGAAAGAACACAGTTAACAGACACAGAGGAGATAGAACATGGGTGACAGACAAAAGGAGCCAGATCACAGGTGAAATACACAGAGGAGAAAAAAGACAGGTAACAGACTCAGAGGAGCTGGAACACAGGTAACAGACAAAGAGGAACTAGAACACAGGTAACAAACACAAAGGAGAAAGAACACAGGTAAAATACACAGAAGAGCTAGAGCACAAGTAACAGACACAGAGGAGATAGACCACAGGTAACAGACAAAGAGGAGCTAGAACACAGGTAAAATACACAGAGGAGAAAGAACACAGGTAACAGACACAGAGGAGATTGCACACAGGTAAAAGACACAGAGGAGATTGCACACAGGTAACAGACACAGAGGAGATAGAACACAGGTAAAAGACACAGAGGAGATTGCACACAGGTAACAGACACAGAGGAGCTAGAACACAGGTTACAGACACAGAGGAGATAGAACACAGGTAACAGACAAAGAGGATCTAGATCACAGGTAACTGACAGAGTGTAGCTAGGACACAGGTAACAGACAAAGCAGTGAAATAACTCCAGGTCTTTAATCCATTGACAACTAATCCCAACAGGGTCTCATGCCATTTTTTAAAGCAGAAACCTGCTTCTCAATCATCTATTCCAGACATTGGATAAACTGACCTTAACTGAATTAAACTGAACAAGAAACTGAAATCAATTCCCTTGGACAAACAAAACAACCAACATAATCTGCAGGTGTCTCTACTTCATGAGAAAAATGTGGTTGGTCTTTCCTCTGTTGGGATTTTATGCGGTTTGGATTTTTGGTCCTTGGGTTGGTTGAGTAACAAATGCATTCTTTCTGAGAAGACAATCCGGTTTTAGGTATCTATTAAAATTACTCTTACAACAGCTTAGTGTCTCTTGCTGGGATGTATGTCTTTCACTCAGAAGAGATATACATTTTGAGACACCAGAACTGCTCTGACAGAAACAGAGCTTTTCTTGAGCTTCCTTATTTCTATTGTCTGCAAGAAGTGGACTTTTCATTCAGTGGAGCGCGTCACATAATAAAATATGATTCGAAAACATCTCATCTCTGATTTTGCCTGACATTGATGAATGACAGACTCAGGTTCTGCAGTCTAGTATCAGTAGATTGCGTTCTTTCGATTTCGATGACAAAAACATTTCCTTTGTGTCTGTTTGTGGGACAGTGCACAAACTCTCAATCACAAAACTTGATTTAAGGATCCATAAAATTGGAAACTAGTCATGGTCTGCACTGAGAAATAGTAATCTTTTCTAGAGATAATGACAGTGTCAATTTAGGCTTGATTCATTATTTGAAGAATCGTACCGATGTGGCAGTTAGTCTTCTTTTGAAAGTTATCCCTCAGTTAATTTTGCTTTGTGACATTCAAAAGTCCTGTCCCAAGGCTAAAGAGATTGTCCTTGCATGCCTATCGCATCACAAACATCACCTCAGAGCATTTCAGTTGCTTGAGACATCTGGAGTGGCTAGATTCAGGACTCAATGCCATAACCATTATTCTAGACTTAACATCTCAGGGACAGGGTAAATTGAGATTCTTAGACCTAACATTAAACATGATCTCTCAGATTACAGATAATAATTTATTTGGCCTTGACAGCTTGGATACCCTCATGTTGTGAGAAAACCCCCTTGTACATATCGACGTGTCTGCATTCATCCACCTCATTTCACTGAAGAACATAGATTTAAGGGACTTTCTCCCTCCTCCCTCTGAGGTGGAGAACAGTGTGAATGTGACACATATATTTGGTGCCTTCCCTCAAGGCCTGACTCATTTGAACATTTCCTCCATTGGGTACCCCCTTACCATCATCATTGGCAGAAACAGCACCCTAAAACCCGGCCTCACTCTTTAGCTATGTGCTCAACTGCTGAAGGCCATTCTTCCAGTCTGTCGTCAGCCTCATGGCAGTAGTGGATCAACTTCTATGTTGGCATTACTTCGCCGCAAGGTACCTTCCCTCCCTGGAATACTTATCTGACCTGAACATGCTTGTGTAGCTGAGGTTTCTGAACCTGATGGGAGAGGCTGGCCACCATGTTTCACAACCTGACCAGGCTGGAGAGCCTGAATTCAATTCTCTCTGGAGGAAGAGCTGAGCAGAGACCTCCACTCCCTCAGGCAGTTGATGGTGGAATCTCTAGAAGAGTTCAATGTGATAGAGAGCTTCCCAGAGACCCTGACCAGCCTGAGGTCCCTTGTATTCTATGATCCTCGAATACATTGCAACTGTGATAACTCCTGGCTGGTCCCCTGGGCCCAAGGACAGAGACATGTCCAGGTCATCAGCTGTGATAAGAACTGGCTGGTCCCCTGGACCCAAGGACCCTGCACCCAATAACATCCTATGGCGTTCTGCATTAGCATCGAATAGCCCCCGTGATATGCAACCTTTCAGGGAAGTTAGGAACCAATATACACAGGCAGTTAGGACAGCTAAGGCTAGCTTTTTCAAACAGAAATTTGCATCCTGTAGTACAAACTAAAATATGTTCTGGGACTCTGTGAAGTCCATGGAGAATAAGAGCACCTCCTCCCAGCTGCCCACTGCACTGAGGCTAGGAAACACTGTCACTACCGATAAATCCACAATAATTGAGAATTTCAATAAGCATTTTTCTACGGCTGGCCATGCTTTCCACCTGGCTACCCCTACCCTGGTCAACAGCCCTGCATCCCCCACAGCATCTTGCCCAAGCCTCCCCCATTTCTCCTTCACCCAAATCCAGATAGCTGATGTTCTGAAAGAGCTGCAAAATCTGGACCCCTACAAATCAGCCGGGCTAGACAATCTGGACCCTCTCTTCCTAAAATGATCTGCCGAAATTGTTGCAACCCCTATTACTAGCCTGTTCAACCTCTTTTTCGTATCGTCTGAGATTCCCATAGATTGGAAAGCTGCTGCGGTCATCCCCCTTTTCAAAGTGGGAGACACTCTAGACCCAAACTGCTACAGACTATCTATTCTACCCTGCCTTTCTAAGGTCTTTGAAAGCCAAGTTAACAAACAGATTACCAACCACATCGAATCTCACCGTACCTTCTCCGCTATGCAATCTGGTTTCAGAGCTGGTCATGGGTGCACCTCAGCCACGATATCATAACCGCCATCGATAAGATACATTATTGTGCAGACGTATTCATCGACCTGGCTAAGACTTTCGACTCTGTCAATCACAACATTCTTATTGGCAGACTCAACAGCCTTGGTTTCTCAAATGATTGCCTCACTTGGTTCACCAACTACTTCTCCGATAGAGTTCAGTATGTCAAATTGCAGGGCCTGTTGTCCGGACCTCTGGCAGTCTCTATGGGGGTGCCACAGGGTTCAATTCTCGGGCCGACTCTCTTCTCAGTATACATCAATGATGTCGCTCTCGCTGCTGGTGATTCTTTGATCCACCTCTACGCAGACAACATCATTCTGTATACCTCTGGCCCTTCTTTGGACACTGTGTTAACTAACCTCCAGATGAGCTTCAATGCCATACAACTCTCCTTGCGTGGCCTCCAACTGCTCTTAAATGCAAGTAAAACTAAATGCATGTTCTTCAACCGTTCACTGCCCACACCTACCCGACCGTCCAGCATCACGACTCTGGACATTTCTGACTTAGAATATGTGGACAACTACAAATACCTAGGTGTCTGGTTAGACTGTAAACTCTCCTTCCAGACTCACATTAAACATCTCTAATCCAAAATTAAATCTAGAATCGGCTTCCTATTTCGCAACAAATAATCCTTCACTCATGCTGCCAAACATACCCTCGTAAAACTGACCATCTTACCGATCCTCGACTTCGGCGATGTCATTTACAAAATAGCCTCCAACACTCTACTCAACAAATTGGATGCAGTCTACCACAGTGCCATCCGTTTTGTCACCAAAGCCCCATATACTACCCACCACTGCGACCTGTACGCTCTCGTTGGCTGGCCCTCGCTTCATACTCGTCGCCAAACCCACTGGCTCCAGGTCATCTACTAGTCTCTGCTAGGTAAAGCCCTGCCTTATCTCAGCTCACTGGTCACAATAGCAGCACCCACCCATAGCACGCGCTCCAGCATGTATCTCACTGGTCACCCCCAAAGCCAATTCTTCCTTTGGCCACCTCTCCTTCCAGTTCTCTGCTGCCAATGACTGGAACGAACTGCAAAAATCTCTGAAGCTGGAGACTATTACCTCCCTCACTAGCTGTAAACATCAGCTGTCAGAGCAGCTCTCAGATCACTACACCTGTACATAGCTCATCTGTAAAGATCTCATCCAACTACCTCATCCCCATACTGTATTTATTTATTTATCTTGCTCCTTTGCACCCCAGTATCTCTTCTTGCACATTCATCTTCTGCCCAACCTACCATTCCAGTGTTTAATTGCTATATTGTAATTACTTCGCCACCATGGCCTATTTATTGCCTTACCTCTCTTATCCTGCCTCATTTGCACATGATGTATATAGATTTTTCTACTGTATTATTGATTGTATGTTTGTTTGTTTATTCCATGTGTAACTCTGTGTTGTTGTATGTGTCAAACTGCTTTGCTTTATCTTGGCCAGCTCACAGTTGCAAATGAGAACTTGTTCTCAACTAGCCTACCTGGTTAAATAAAGGTGAAATAAAAATAAATAAAAATAAAATAGAGACATGCCCAGGTCATCATGTATCACCTTGGGGAGGCAGAGCTATCATACAATAATGAAAATGCTATCCAGAAATTGAATAGGTACTCAAAGGCCAACTGTTCCCTAGATGTGGGCTTTGTCCTGTTCATCTGCAACTCCATGGGCCTTCTCCTCTTCATGCTGGTGGGGCTGCTCCATTAGCTGGCCGGGGACTACCTGCTGGCCCTCGGACACATCGCCCGCAGCTGTCTGGAGGAGGCCATGTGGATGCCTTTGTGTCGTTCAGCAGGAGAGACAAACGCTGGGTGGTGGAGAAGCTGCTGCCAGGCATGGAGCAGAGGAGGCCCCCATTCCTGTATCTCAGTTTGCACAGCAGGGACGTCCTGCTGGGGAAGGACATCATGACAACATCACAGACAGCCTCTACGGCAGCGCTACTCCCTGCGTTGTCACTACCTGTGCAGTAACTGGTGCTCTTTAAAGCTACGCCTGG
This sequence comes from Salmo trutta, assembly GCF_901001165.1. Lineage (NCBI taxonomy): Eukaryota > Metazoa > Chordata > Actinopteri > Salmoniformes > Salmonidae > Salmo > Salmo trutta. The sequence continues at coordinate 10,893,228 of NC_042974.1, forward strand.
CCACCCTCCGTCTGCTTGTGGAGCACAGGAACATCCTCATCCTGGTCGTCCTGGAGGACATCCCCCTCGGCAACTGTCAGTCCAGCACCGTCTGGCAAGACTGGTCAAGACCAGGACCTATCTGGACTGGCCCCAGGACTCACTTGCAGCCTCACTTCTGGGACTGCGTGTCGACCAAACTGGCTGCTCCAGGGCCTGTGTGAACAACCTGGTCTCAAATCCAGGTTGTCAGAGTTACTCAAGGCCGTCTTGGACCACTGAGCTAAAACCTTGATATCTTTAAGCTCTTAGGCAAGATTACTCATCACCTGAAAGCAATTAATTAACTCATAACATAGCATTAAATATCACCTGAAAGTAATGAATTAATTCATAACGAATTCTTGACATTTTAGTAGGTATAAAGAAGAAAACAAACTAATGAAACAAACCATTTTCTTAGGATAATTGTTCATTTTAGTAATGAGGTGTCATGTCCTGACCATAGTAAGTTGTTATTTTCTATGGTAGAGTAGGTCAGGGCTTGACAGGGGGGTTTTCAAGTTTAGTTTTTCTATGATGTTATGTTCTAGTTTTGTATTTCTATGTTGGGTAGTTCTAGTTTTGTATTTCTATGTTGGGCTGTGTTTGGGATGATCTCCAATTAGAGGCAGCTGGTCATCGTTGTTTCTAATTGGAGGTCATATTTAAGTTGGTGTTTGTCCCACCTGGGTTTGTGTGAGATTCATTTTGAGTAGTGTATGTTTCACCTCTGCATCACGGTTTGCTGTTTTTTGTCATTCAGTTTATTTATGTATTGCATAGTTTCACAGTATAAATAAAATGTGGAATGACACACACGCTGCAATTTGGTCCGCTCATTCCTACGACAACCGTGACAGAATCTCCCACCACCAAAGGACCAAGCAGTGTGATCAGCAGGACAAATGGACTTGGGAGGAGATATTGGATGGGAAAGGACCCTGGTGGCAGGCTGGGGAGTATCGCCGTCCTAAAGAGGAAATCGAGGCAGCAAGAGCGGAGCGGCGATACTACGAGGCACTATACCAACCATGAGGCAAGTGCAAGAGGCAGCCCCCCAGCACACAGGGAGATTGGCAGAGTCAGGTTGGAGACCTGAGCCAACTCCCCGTGCTTACCGTGGGGAGCGAGTGAAGAAGCAAGCACCGTGTTATGCGATGAGGCGCACTGTGTCGCCAGTGCGCATTCACAGTCTGGTGCGATCTGTGCCCCGCATTTTGCCGAGCTAGGTTGAGCATTCAGCCAGGAAGGGTGGTGCCAGCTCAGCGCTCCTGGTCTCCAGTTCGCCTTCTCGGTCCAGGATATCCTGCGCCGGCGCTGCGCACTGTGTCGCCAGTGTGTATTCACAGCCCAGTTCGTCCTGTGCCAGCTCCCCACGTTTGCAGGGTGAAAGTAAGTATTCCGGCCAGGACGGGTTGTGCAAGCTATACGCTCAAGACCTCCAGTGCGCCTCCACGGCCCAGTATATCCTGTCCCTGCCCCACATACCCCTCCTCCAGTGTGTCTATCCAGCCTGGTACGCCCTGTGCCTGCTCCTCGCACTTTCCCTGAGGTGCGTGTTACCAGTCTGGCGCCACCTGTGTCAGCCCCACGCATCAGGCCTTCCGGGCGCCTGCCCAGTCCGGGGAGTCCTGTTCCTGCTCCCCGCACTCGCCCTGAAGTGCATGTTACTAGTCTGGCGCCACCTGTGCCAGCCCCACGCATCAGGCCTACAGTGCGCATTCACAGTCCAGAGCTTCTGGCGACAGTTCCAAGTCCAGAGCTTCTGGCGACAGTTCCAAGTCCAGAGCTTCCGGCGACAGTTCCCAGTCCAGAGCTTCCGGCGACGTTCTATATTCCGGAACCTCCTGAGACGGCCCGCAGTCCGGAACCTCCTGAGACGCCCCGAACCGGAGCCGCCTCCTCTGCTGGAGGATCCGCTGGATAATAAGATTCTGTGTACTGCACCAGAGCCGCCATAGATACTTGTCACCCTCCCACCCTCCCTTTTATTTGTTTTCTTTTGTTGTTTAGTTGCATTCTGAGTCTGCACCTTCGGGGGGGGGGGGGTACTGTCACGTCCTGACCATAGTAAGTTGTTATTTTCTATGGTAGAGTAGGTCAGGGTGTGACGGGTTTTTTCTAGTTTCGTTTTTCTATGTTGTTTTGTTCTAGTTTTCTATTTCTATGTTGGGCTGTGTTTTGGATGATCTCCAATTAGAGGCAGGTGGTCATCATTGTCTCTAATTGGAGGTCATATTTAAGTTGGTGTTTGTCCCACCTGGGTTTGTGGGAGATTCATTTTGAGTAGTGTATGTTTCACCTCTGCGTCACGGTTTGTTGTTTTTTGTCATTCAGTTTATTTATGTATTGCATAGTTTCACAGTATAAATAAAATATGGAACGACACACACGCTGCACTTTGGTCCGCTCCTTCCTACAACAACCGTAACATGAGGACTATTTTTCTCAGGCTAATTGTTCAAATTAGTAACGAGTTAAAATCACTTGTAAATGTTTACATTAACCAAAAAAAATGTAGGCTGCTTGTTCAAGTTAGTAAAGGAATAAAATGTACACAAGATTATTGACTCAAGTTAAAACAACCTATTTGGAATATCTAATAAGTGTATATGTATCAGGAGTCACCAACCCAAAATATGAATTGATTTGTTTGGTTAGTTACAGTTTAGCATTGGCATCAATGAGTGCAAAATAATGAGAGTGGTAGAATACTGACAGCATGGTAAAATCCTGGTGCCACAAGGTGGGAGAGAAGGCCAGCCAGGCGTGTGGCAGAGGAGCACAGCTTGACCCTGGAGATGCTTCTTTACAGTAACACATGGGAATGTGTGTACTGCTGGCCAGTGCTGGCAGAAGCCCCTACAGCCCAGCCAGCTGCCAACTGACACTGGGATAGAATGGATACAGAGAGAGGAAGGCTTAGTGTGTATTTTATGATGACTAGAGTAAGCACTGAGCAGGAGGCCTGGTTACGCAAAGCAGAGAGGTAGGCAGAGTGGGTAATTACTTTAAAGAGGGCCTGAGGGCTTCATTACAATATCACAACAAACAATGATGCTGCTCCTCTGAAGTAACCATAAGAGGCAGGGCACGCACCAGTCAAACCTAATGACCAACACTAAACAGTCAGGGACATTGACTGCTATACATACATATTTACACCATCAGAAAGAGTTGCATCGTTGTTCAGTATTACTGGTGACACATATAAACCAATAGAGTAAAACGGTTTACTCACAACCACATTAAAGATCAGTATACTTGGCCTGGTAATTCCTCTCTCTTTCAATACAAGTAATTATGATAATAATAATGGTAATAATGACAATAGTAATAACAATTAAAATAATAATAATATTTATAATAATAATATTTGAAAAGTCATTATACTGTAATTATAATTATTTCAAATAATTGTATTGCCATAATATATCTTGCAGAAACCGTTGTGTAATTGTTGCTGTTACATTCAGATGTTTAAGCTTGGGGAGAAATTCACTTGAAATTTGTAACTAATTTAAACTGTTAATTTTATTGTTGTAATAATATACCTAGGTCGATATGTTTAGGTCAACATATGCATGCATCTTTCTTCCTTTGTCTTGAAATAATATCGCAATTATTTCGCATTTCAAATGTTAGTCTAAACATTTAGCAAAATTAAACAGATTTTTAATTTGTTAATCCATTATTCCCGAATTTATTACTGACGTTTTTTTTTTATAAATAATTTTTTAAAGTAATTATTCTGAGTGAAAATAACCTAATTTAAAATGAATGCGGATATTGTGCACTAGATTGCCTTACCTAAGCTGCTATGGTTATTCAATGTCTTTTGAAATCGAATGCAGCCAGTGTTCGCCAATATAACAAAAACACTGAGATTTCATGACACGGTGATCTGAAATCTGTCCGTTAGCAGTGCTTAAAAGGATTACGGTTAAAAAGCAAATGAAGCCATAGTGCAAGTTGGACAGGTTACTATGGCAAGCTCTTCATCGGGCAAAAAGCCGGAGTGGAATTGCACCACTGTGGCCTCAGCTCCGCTCAATAGTCACCGCAAAGGCGATGTCCCAGACACCAACGGCCCATAGTACACACATATCTGGATTCGAACACTTCATTCACAAAGTCGTTTATCTGTGACAGCCAGAGATTGGCTATGAGTGACATGGGAAACTCAGGTTGACCCATACCAGAACGACTGTATACCGACAGTATACCGACTGCAATGGCCTAATTAGTGTGTTTCTGTTGTAGATATTTTTTGTTGTAGACAGACAGACAGACAGACAGACAGACAGACAGACAGACAGACAGACAGACAGACAGACAGACAGACAGACAGACAGACAGACAGACAGACAGACAGACAGACAGACAGACAGACAGACAGACAGACAGAAAACTGGCATTCATCTGTCTGTATAATGGCATCAAATGGATTCATAAAAAGCTGAGGAGATGACTCTCCACAATAATGCCACATTTAGATGAGTTCACTAACAGTTTTTAAAACACACCCTAGTGATTTAACCTATCAACATAAATAGTCTGTTTCTCCTCTGTATCATCTGTAGGGAATTAAGTGTATTAGGTTTCAAGGCTGCCTGGACAAATCCCCCCATTGCTCTCTCTCCCTATCTCAATTCAATTTCAATTTAAGGTCTTTCTCTTTCTCTCTATGTCTCATCAAGCGGCACATGTTGTTAGAGTCAGTGGACCCTCGTTAGGTTTAATCCAGCAAAAACAAGGCCACACCGGTTTAAGTAGTCTGAGGCGGCTAGATGAGGGGAACAGGGCCGGGCCGGGGGGGTTGCTCGTAGGGGGGCCGAGGGGGCTGCAGCACAGAACAGGACCTTAATTCAATTTGAGAAAGTTTATTTTGACAGAAGCAAAGAGTTACCAGGAGTGGCAGGAGAGCACATCACACATGTAAGGGGTCCAGATTAGGAACACCCCATCACTCTGTAAGGGATCCAGATTAGGAACACCCCAACAAACTGTAAGGGATTGACATTAGGAACACACCATCACACTGTAACTGGTCCAGATCAGGAACACCCTACCACACTGTAAGGGGTCCAGATTAGGAACACCCCATAATATATGTAAGGGGTCCATATTAGGAACACCCCATTATACCGTAATGGGGTCCAGATTAGGAACACTCCTCTCCTCAGGAAAGCACAATCCCCCAGCTCAGTTAGTGGATTAGTAAAGATTTTTTCAGAACAACCTGCCATCAATCAGTCTTTCAATCAGTCATTCAACAGAACATGATAATGATCAATGAATTGTGTTGTCAAACATTGGATTAAGTGTTTCCAGATATGCGGTAGAAAATACAGTATTGTCTTGTTTATTGGACAGCATTGTAGTACAGTTGGAGTTTTGCCCTTGGGGTAATTCTAATTGACAAGAAGGGGGGCCTATGTCTGCTGCAATACATGATACATGAGCAAATCCATTATACATGAGCAAATCCATGATTCATGAGGTATCATATTTAAGTACCTTAATATATAATACTATACAGCATTCTGAGAATGTGGACAATTAATCCAATATCAGCTCATAACATTTATTGAAGATACATAATATAATCAAGTTATTTCAACAATTTCAGAATGACAGACAAACAGCCGCCAAAAGGAAACAGCAGTGCAATCCCTTACAGCACATTTTTTTATTCATGATAAAAATATCAATATCAATAACCCCAGAGATGAAGTTAGTGTGTTTAATTACAGATAAAGGCCTATGGTGAGTCTGAGCGAGTAGTGAGGTTCTCCACAGAGACCCAAGGCAATATGTTTTATATTTGCATACAGCTGGCGGAGAGTGAGTGAGTAATAAGCATATTGAGCATAATAAACAACCCCTAGGACTGTGTACTGTATTCATCTACCCTCAGGGTTACTGTGTACCTTAGGGGAGAAGATTACACACAACCCCAACATCACATGGAGGTAAAGTCACAGAGGTCTCAGAGGTATGGTTGTGTAGATACTGGCCTATCGCTTTCAGATTAATCACCATTTGATCCGCTGGTGTCCTGCCATTGATCAAGCCCCACCCGACCGCTCAGCTGAAGGACTGGGAGAAACCTGATCATCAGAGAGTGACGGAATTAAAGAATGAGAGGAAGGAGAAGAGATGGGTAAAGTCACTCACCACTGCACCCTCTCGCCATTCCCTCTCCATGTGTGCTCATCTTTAAACCCCATAATGTGCAGACAGAGCTAGAATATGTCTGTTTCATGATAATCTCTATAAAGCCTTTTGTATATGGGTATCTCCCTTCTTCCTGTTACCTGACTCCCCTGGCTGATACTTCTTCCTGTCACCTGACTCCCTTGGCTGAAACTTTTCCAAAATCAGTATTTTTCACCTCTCCAGTCCTTTCCTGTCTACAGCATGTTTCTCATCCTCTCGAGCTGGCTGTTGCTACATTTCTCTTTGATTCTGTATTAAATGGAGGATGTCAGGTCTTCCACTGAAACAGATGGTTGCAGAGTGTCAGTTATATATCCTGGAGACTCTTTTTAGACTTACACCTCAGCGCCATAACATGCCCCCCCCCTCCTCCCCCTCCACCATACACAGCCGGGGTCTGAGTGACAGTCGCTCCAATGCCCTAGCCTGGCGGGAAGGTACAACCTGACCCATCTGGTTCTGATCGCCCCCAAACACGGATAGGCAACACGCTCGCTAGGTCTTGTCCTTGTCAAAAAACCTGCTGCATCGGTGCCTTTTCTGTCCAGATACACTGTGGTCGGTCAATTTCTGTGAAATGTAAAGACAAATCAAAACAGTCTTCTCATACAGTGTGTACAGGAGGTAATATGACACATATGATCTCTGTCTGGACTATCATGAGGTAATTTTACTTTTAAAAAATCACTCGTTATTTGTCAATTATTTCAGTCACGCGATAGAAGCGAACATCACACTCATGAAACAACTAGATAATATTTCTAAGATGTTTTAAGTTATTGCCCGCATAGCCACAGACTTCAAATCTATCACCTCCCAAGTAAAACGATCAGTTACCATCCCACTAAGCCATCTAGTCAAGGTAACGAACTGACAACAATTCTGTTGAGGGTTTCGCTTACCACATACAGTACAGTACAGTTATTTCATTTTCATATTCAACTGTCTCTGTAAACTTCAGCTTCTCTAAGGAAGGGAAATGATTCCCTGTAATATAACCTAAATAGCCTAGAACTTTTTTATATTGCGGAACAGATTTGCCCTCAAAGCATGATTTACTGTTACTAACTCTAAATGTAATCAGATACGACCTCATACTTCTATTCCTGCTTTGGGCAAACGGTAAAGATCAAGGTCAAAGGGTTAGTTGATCCACACAATTCTATGTTTATTTCATTCAGGTACAAAAATGTATGTAATGTTTACTTGGGTTAAAATCCGTGTATGTTATACAGAGACACACGATACCCTGACAATCAAGACTGATCATCAACAGGGTATAAAAATATATTCTTTCCAATTCTTCACCTCACCGTTTTCGATTTTGTAGTAAATGTACATTATCAAATGAAATCAAACTTTATTTGTCACATGTGCCAAATACAACAAGTGTAGACCTTACCGTGAAATGCTTACTTACAAGCCCTTAACCAACAGTGCAGTTCAAGAAGAGTAGTTTACCCCATTATGTAGTCTACCCTATTAAAAACCAAAAAAGATCACTTCCGAGACATGAGTAACACAGTGGAGGAAGAGAGACAGAACTCAGGAAGAAGCTGGATTAGTGCAGAGAACAATAAATACCTGGCTGAAGTTGGAGATGGGGGTGGGGTTAGCCATTGTTTACAGTGAGTATCCTGCTGGATGGGTGATGTTAAGAGTAGGCCTCCCTTCTTAGGCCCCTGTGTCCTCTCTCTGCTGCCAGCTGTCAAGGAAACAGAGAAGAAACAACAGAGGAAGTCAAGTTGGTGTCATCAGAGACGGAAGAGAAAGCGAGACATCCTACTCTTTTTTTCTGATTCATACAAAGTCAATGAACTAAGCAGACCAGATCCAGCTGCAATCGCATTGGTGCCTATGGGAGAGCTACCCCCTTAATGCACACTGGAGCTGTGACCATTTCTTCCAATGGTAAACGGCCTGAGTAAGACATCTTAATTCATCCACAATCTTTGGTGTCGTGTTACATTAAAATAAAGAGTTTGCCCCGTCTGCCCCTCTTTGTACATTTTTTACATGATATTGGTGATTTAGGTTTTTCAATGTTACAAAACACCGTTCAGTAATCATCATACCAAATGGTATGGGTTTATAGTAACCTATGCCTATCGATAAACCGATGGCATAATCATCATTGGGGTTTGTTGCCAATAAATCTACATGCAGGCAGGGCCAGTTCCAGGCAAAAGGGACTTAAGCAGTCGCTTAGGGCCCCCTGCCGCTAGGAACTCAGTCGGGATCTCAATTTACTGTTACCTTTCTAACTGAGTTAGAATAATAGAATACACAAGGTACCATTTCGAAATTTGATTGTGCAACAGTTTTTCTGTTGTTATGTTAGTCAGTGACAGTCACTCAATTAGCCATGTCAGCTAACATTTTTTAGATTGGTGATTTAGTCCAGCCAGCTAACTAAACATGTAGTAATCATGGCCGAATACCGAGCACACAGGGCACATGCCCAGTGGCCCTGACCTCCAAGGGTCCCCCATTGATTTTATTAGTCACTCTCACTCAGATATCATATTTTGGAATGGCACGTTGCATTGAACAACAAAGGAGCTGATTAGCTGTCACTCACATTCAAAAATAGCTGCTGTGGCTTCTGCTACCTAGTATGAAGATGAAAAGGACAGTTTTCCGGAAAAACTAGCAGTAGTTCAATCTTCTTGGTGTAACAGTTGGGATAATAGGACAGTTCGGAGTGGAAAGCATTTCTCATCCCTGGATTGAGGTCTGTTTTCCGAGCCATATCTCGTTGCCAGCTCCGCAGTGTCTTAATATACAGAGGAATGCTGCCTGACCCTAGTGCAGCTGTAAGCAAGAGGCTCGGATCTGCTGGCTAAGACAATACTGCAGCACATTATTCCAGAAGCCGTTGCTAAATCGTTTTTCACAGTTTTCGTCCATCTGATGCCCTTTTTAGCCGACTACCACATTAGATTAAAGTATGCATATGGAGACAATGAAATAATGTCGTTGTCTTTCCTCTCTCCATACGGGGGATTTCTTTGTGACAAGTTGACATTTATGAAGTGAATTCCCTTATTTTTGTCTTTCAGTATTTCATTACTCACTATCTCATCTCTGTCTCCTTTTGAGTTGAGGAATAGGCTACAGACAGAAAGCTTTTTGCAGGGATTATAGGTCTTGAAAAACAACTTAACATAGACAGAGCAGTAGTTGAGAAGCCAGAGTTGGCATCTTCTGCCCGTGAAGACACTGAATCTAGCTGAGATGAGGATGAGCAGTGCTTCACTAAAGCTCTCTGTTCCTAAAATAAACAGCTGCTCTGCTGATAAGTGTGTGTGTGTGTGTGTGTGTGTGTGTGTGTGTGTGTGTGTGTGTGTGTGTGTGTGTGTGTGTGTGTGTGTGTGTGTGTGTGTGTGTGTGTGTGTGTGTGGACTTGTTTAACTATTCTTGTGGGGACCAGAAGTTGTGTGTCCCCACAATGTTAGCTGTACAAGACTGTGTGTGTGTGTGTGTGTGCGCACATGGGTGTGTGCGTGTGTGTTTGTGCATGTTGAAGGTACAGAGTTGTTTGTCTCCTATATTATTTGGCATTTTCTGAACTGTGATTTAACATCAGCATCATCGACAGAGAGTTGCCTGAGTTTCAGTTTCCTAAACAACTACTGATTTAGAACCATGGAGTTACCGCAAGGCAGCACATACAACAGGAGCCCTGGCTTCGCTATTACAACACCATTTACACTTAAACATTTAAGCATCATCAAATCAACAAAGCTATATAGTTAGCTAGCTAGTTAACGTGAGCCTACTAGGCTACATCTAGGCTACTTTGCTGTTGTTATGGGATTGATTTGCACTTTTCGCACCAAAGTACGTTTGTCTCTAGGAGACAGAATGCGTCTCCTTCCTGAGTGGTATGACGGCTGCGTGGTCCCATGGTGTTATACTCGCGTACTATTGTTTGTACAGATGAATGTGGTACCTTCAGGCGTGCGGAAATTGCTCCTAAGGATGAACCAGACTTGTGTCTACAATTTTTTTTCTGAGGTCTTGGCTGATTTCTGTTGATTTTACCATGATGTCAAGTAAAGAGGCACTGAGTTTGAAGGTAGGCCTTGAAATACATCCACAGGTACACCTCCAATTGACTCAAATGATGTCAATTAGCCTATCAGAAGCTTCTAAAGCCATAACATAATTTTCTAGTGTATGTAACTTCTGACAAACTGGAATTGTGATACAGTGAATTATAAGTTAAATAAACAATTGTTGGGAAATGTACTTGTGTCATGCACAAAGTAGATGTCTTAACCGACTTGCCAAAACCATAGTTTGTTAACAAGAAATTTGTGAAGTGGTTGTAAAACGAGTTTTAATGACTCCAACCTAAGTGTTTGTGAACCTCTGACTTCAACTGTATTATATTTAAAATGTATAATGTTATTATTTTAAACATAGCAGTTATAATGTTATATTTTGAAATAACAGTTATAACGTTATTATATTATGTATACCAGCTATAATAGTTATATATTATATTATATATACCTTATAATAGTATCATATCATATACACCAGTTATAAAGTTATCATATTATATATACGAGTTATATTGTTATTATATTATATATACCAGTTAATGTTATTTTGTTATATATACCAGTTATAAATGTTATTATATTACATATATACCAGTTATAAGGCTATTATACTGTATATGCCAGTTAAAATGTTATTATATATTCCCATTATGATATTATTATATTGTACATACTAGTTACAATATTATTATATATACACCATTTACAATGGTATTATATTATATATAACAGTTTTAATATAATTATATTATACAATCCAGTTATAATGTTATTATATTATGTATACCAGTTGTAATGTTATTATTTTAAACATACCAGTCAAAAAGATATTATGTAATATGTACCAGTTATAATATCATTATGTTATACATACCAATTACAATATAATTATATTATATATACCAGTTGTAATGTTATTATATTATGATAAAATGTGTGGGGGTGCTCTGCTGCAGGAGGGACTGGTGCACTTCACAAAATAGATGGTATCACGAGGATGGAAAATTATGTGGATAAATTGAAGCAACATCTCAAGACATCAGTCGGAAAGTTAAAGCTTGACTGCAAATGTGTCTTCCAAATGGACAATGACCCCAAGCATACTTCCAAAGTTGTGACAAAATGTCGTAAGGACAACAAAGTCAAGGTATTGGAGTTGCCATCACAAAGCCCTGACCTCAATCCTATAGAACATTTGTGGGCAGAACTGAAAAAGCATGTGCGAGCAAGGAGGCCTACAAACCTGACTGAGTTACACCAGCTCTGTCAGGAGGAATAGGCAAAAATTCACCCAACTTAATGTGGGAAGCTTGTGGAAGGCTACCCGAAACGTATGACCCAAGTTAAACAATTTAAATGCAATGCTACCAAATACTAATTGAGTGTATGTAAATGTCTGATCCACTGGGAATGTGATGAAAGAAATAAAAGCTGAAATAAATCATTCTCTCTACTATTATTCTGACGTTTCACATTCTTAAAATAATGTGGTGATCCTAACTAACCTAAGACATGGAATTTTTACTAGGATTAAATGTCAGGAATGGTGAAAAACTGAGTTTAAATGTATTTGGCTAAGGTGTATGTAAACTTCCAACTTCAACTGTATATATGCCTTGTTAGGGAGATTAAGTATCATACATAAGGTGTTATATAGTCAAAAACATGTGTTATTGCTGACAATAACACAACTGTATATCGTGGTGCTTGCAATGCTAAGGGTAGTGGGTTAGAATCCTTCTGGGGCCACTCATACGTAAAATGTATGAACATATGACTGACTGTCAGTCACTTTGGATAAAAGCGTCTGCTAAATGGCATATATTATTATATATTAACACCCCACTGAATATCAAACTTATCGCTCCATGTGCCCCACTGTTGTTTTATGACTCGACTTATAATTTAATACATAACATTAAAAGTCCACAAAGTTCAACATCTTTAATATCAAATGTATGGAAGTCCAGAGAGGATATATGAATAAAAAAATTATTCCTTCGTTATGTCAAGATCACAACTTATTTATCTTTATGATCACAACATAACAGAAGTTGTTTTGTCAAGATCACAAGATAAACACTATAAATAAAGTCCTACTTTGGAGGTGTCATTTTACCAATAAATCCTAGTGGTCAAACAGGGAAACGGTTCCAATCATTTTTCCACAATTCATTGTTCCCATAGGGGATTTTAGAAACACGTAACATAAGGACTGCGTTTCGTGTAGGCTTACCCTGGCGTAATGTTTTGATAACCATGTAAATCTCTCTAGGACAAGGTGAATTTTATCAATATATTCAGCTCTATTTACTCTCAGATTTGAAAATGCTAATTGCATCAAAGTAGACATCATGCAAAACTACCAATCCCTGCAAGCTCTTGTACATCATTTCTAGCTAACACCTTTGCTAACAGGTATTGGGCTAGTTTAAAACTTGCACTAGACTGTTCACAGAATAAAGACATTTTGCCAATTTATTCATTACTACATTTAGCAAATATTAGATAGTTAATCCAGAGATTCTTACCTTTGCCTCGATTCTTGTCCAGATCATAACGGCATGTGTAGTTCTTTATGAAAGCCACATTAGCAGCTAATTAACATTTCATTTTGGGAGGGGGGGGGGATACAAGCGAATATGTTGATAAAAGTCACTTTGTCCTAGAAAGATTTACACTGTTATCAAAACATCATGCCAGTGTAAGCCTACACAAAACACAGCCCTTATCTGAAGTTTTTCTAAAATCCTCTATAGGAAAAATGAATGGTGGAAAAACGATTGGAACCATTTCCCTGTTTGACCACTAAGTTTTATGGGTATATTAACTCATACCGTGGTACTCTATAGGAGTGGAAGTATTGATGATAGATTGACAGTATGGCTGAGGCAGCAGAGCACTCGGTGGATCAGTGCATATGTTTTTATTGATTGCTACACTAAGAGATGACACATTTCATGCTAATCTCAGTTACCCAGAAGTAAAATTATCTTGCGAAAGTTTATAATTTCCTGTTTTACTTCTCGGGGGAATGCAGTTAACAATTGTGCAAACGGAAACTCTAGCTCAGCCAAACTCCTCCCTTCCGCTAATTTCACCCGTGTCTATATTGGCAAAAAAAGGCATTTTCATTTCCATACATTTTTACGATATAGCTCATTTAGAATTTTTGGCTGTGGAATCTAGTGTAAACCGTTTATAATCCGCACACAGTCTTGAAAATCACTGCACCAGTTTAGGCACTGCCTTTGCCCAATTCTGATTTGTCCAAATAATCAATGACAAAACCCACAAACCAGGAACTGCTACTACTCGTAATCACACAATCAAAGAACCTTACAGTATGGCTAAAACTTCTTCTCCAATAGAAATCCCCGATCACACTTGTAGCCGATATCATGGTTACGTTGGCTAGCTAAGAGTATGCTTGGACTTCCTGAGCTAACGCTCACAGCGAGTCAAAATAGGTTCCCACGTGTCGGACATACGCAATACCAACACAAGCTCTCCTCAGGGATGTGTTTTGTCCCCACTCCTGTACATCTTGTACACTAATAGTTGTACTAGTTCCCATCCTGACAGACACCTCGTTAAGTTCGCTGATGACACTGCCTTGATCAGCCGGTTGCATGATGACGAGGAACATCATGGCCCGGTCCTAGATGACTTTGTAGAGTGGTGTGAGGAATCACACTTGGTCCTCAATACCAACAAGACCAAAGAGATGCATAGACTTCAGGAATATTACAACACCTACCTCTGCAACATCTATCAGAGGTCAGAATATAGAGATTGTAGAGGAATACAAATACCTGGGTGTCCTCTTGGACAATAAACTTCAGTGGAGTAAATGTACAGACCTGATCTACAAAAAGAGCCAACAGAGACTGTACTTTCTCAAAAAGCTGGGATCTTTTAATGTAGACTGTACTATACTGACTCTGTTTTACAAATCTTTCATTGAGAGCATTTTAACTTTTTGTATTGTTTGTTGGTTTGGCAATGCCACTGTCAGCCAGAGAAATATGCTGAGAAGGATTATCACCACAGCAAGCAAGGTACTTGGAGTCAAACAGACAGGCCTTGATGAGATCTTTAAGGTCAAGGCCCTCCACAATGCTCACAAAATCATTTTAAACCCAAGCCAACCCCTGTACCAGGACTTTGAACTTCTCCCCTCTGGGCGCAGGTATAGGGCAACCCTCAGCAGGAAAAACACAACTAGACAATCATTTGTGCCAGGTGTGATATCCATCCTAAATAGCTCGGGCTAATGTTCCTATCGACTCAGTAAGGCCAGCAGGCTAGCCTTTTAAAAATATATATTTTTCATTGGTATGTAACTGTTATGAAAGTTGTATTGTCAATTTGTTTTGTATTTAAACGCCACTTTAAACAAGTACATGACACTGCAACAAAATTTCCCCATAGGGACAATATAGTCAGTAAGTAAGCAAGTTATGTGTAGAAACACTCATTTTGTCTAACAGCCGTCTCGCGCTGAACTGCACATAAGCAGGCCGTTAAATCAAAGTTATGTGTCAGTTTGTCACTTTCTAAAGGTTGGAGTAATAACATGTTCAACTGCTTAAGGCATTGGCTCGAATCTAGATTTTGAGAATATTAACATCTAAGGAAGAATGTTTCACTTTTCCCATTGACTACTCAAACCCCAAACCCGGTCTGTTTGGACTGTAGCTAGCTAGCTTGTCATCTGAGCCGGTTGTTAGCTTGCAGAACTGATATGTGTATAATTGGAAGGGACACTTAATTTTTTATGGATAACATTTACATTTGTGTGAGCTCTATTCCTGGGCGGCAGGTAGTGGTTAGAGCATTGGGCCAGTAACCAAAAGGTTGCTAGATCGAATCCCTGAGCTGACAAGGTAAAACTCTGTTGTTCTGCCCCAGAACAAGGCAGTTAACCCACTGTTCCTAGGCCGTCATTGTAAATAAGAATTTGTTCTTAACTGACTTGCCTAGTTAAATAAAGGTAAAATAAAAAAATACATTCCTGACAGGTTGATCAGGTTCAGTAGTAGCCTGAGAGGCTATTAAGTCAGGATTCTGCCTTGTAGGCTGTTTACATTTAACATTTTAGTCATTTAGCAGATGCTTTTATCCAGAGCTACTTACAGGAGCAATTAGGTTTACATGCCTTGCTCAAGAGCACTTCAACAGATGTTTCACCTTTATAGGTAAAGCTCCTGGCAGGCAGATTAGAAGTCAGTGCATTATGCATATGATCAAGAGTGGGTGCACACTATTCCTGGCAGGCTGATCAGATTCATTAGTAGCCTCAGAGGCTGATAAGTCAGGATGTTACTTTATATGCTGTCTGCAAGGAGTTTACAGCATCCTGATTTATTAGCCTCTGAGGCTGAAATAGAATCTGAGCAGCCTGTCAGAAATGGAGCTCACCCCAATGTAAATTTAAATATTATCCACCAAACATGAAGTGTCCCTTCTAATTATACACATATCAGTTAAGCAAGATAACAACCAGCATAGATGACAAGATAGCTTGCAAGCTAGCTAGGTAAGCTAGCTAATAAGACTACCTAGCTAACTAGCTAGCTCATTAAACTAGGAAGGTTAGCTGCTTTGTTCCTTGCATGCGAATGGATGAGGTCTTTGATTATCTTAGGGCTTAAATCCCCCATAAGCATATTGCCATCAATGCAGCCACAGGGCTCCTTGATAATGTGGTTATCATGCATCTGAACAAATGAATGGATGATACTTGGTACTTTTGATTATCTCGACAAAACAACTTTTGTTATGTAGTGATCATGAGATATATAAGTTGTGAACTCAACATAGAAAATTATTTTTATTTATTTATTCATATGTCCTCTCTGGACTTCAGTAATAACGTATACAATCTGCTTTATAAAACCATTACCCACAATCCTATTAATTTACAGAAAGTTAAGGAGGGCAATCATTTTCCTTTCAACTGTGGTCGAGGAAACACCTTCACAGAAATTCACTAATTTTTCCAGAAGATCTCTTTAAAGCTGAATTTCACCCTGGCTCTGCCATGGCATATAGTCATTACTATATTAACAACATTACGTTTTTATCATAAACATCACAATTATCCAAACCACAAGCTAGAATGCGCACATTTTCATTTCACTGGTAGAATCGGGAAGTTTCAACTCCTTGTGTATTAGTGTACTCATAGTGAACCACAAAGTCCAGCATTCAAAGCGAATACTGATACCGCCCACTAGGCAGAGTGGGTGTGCCAATAAACTTGAGTAATGAAGTTGTTTACTTCAAACAACCAACACACAGTAATCTCTGAATTTCCCTAGGCAAGATTTTTAGAAAGCGTTTGTTTTTCATCATGCCCGTATGGTGCCTGGCTGTGCTAATTACAAACAATCACAAAAATGAGTTATCTTTCACCATTCTACCTACCAGACATTCACCCCGATTCTGCCAGTGGTTGCGGCTATCAAGAATGATGCGGTGACCAAAGATTATCAGAAAGATTTTCAAACTGAACTGATGGGGTATCCATTTCAACGAGAGCTGATGAGAATAAGAATAAGAATGAACGTAATGTTAGCTAGATTGCTAGCCTAGCTGGTTAATTTAGCTAGCTAGCTTATGTCAAAGTTCTGTATTGAACTCTGAAAGACATCAGTTATATGATATAGCTATCTTTTGGTACTGTATATACAGTGCATTCGGAAAGTGTTCAGACCACCTGAATTTTTTCATTTTATGTTATGTTACAGCCTTATTCAAAAATGTATTCATTTGAAAAAAATCGAATTAATCTACACACAATACCCCATAATGATAAAGCGAAGACAGGTCTCTGAAATGTATAAACAATTTAAAACAGAAATACCTTATTTACATAAGTATTCAGACCATTTTCTATGAGATTCGAAATTGAGCTCAGGTGCATCCTGTTTCCATTGATCATCCTTGAGATGTCTCTACAACTTGATTGGAGTCCATCTGTGGTAAATTCAATTGATTGGACATGATTTGGAAAGACACACATCCTGTCTATATAAGGTCCAACAGTTGACAGTGCATGTCAGAGCAAAAAACAAGCCATGAGATTTTGGCCGCGAAGGTTTACCTTCCAACAGGACAACGACCCTAAGCACACAGCCAACACAACACAGGAGTGGCTTCGGGACAAGTCTCTGCATGTCCTTGAGTGGCCCAGCCAGAGACTTGAACCCGATCAAACATCTTTGGAGAGATCTGAAAATAGTTGTGCAGCAACGCTCCCCATCCAATGTGACAGAGCTTAAGAGGATCTGCAGAGAATAATGGGAGAAAATCCCAAAATACAGGTGTGCCAAGCTTGTAGCTTCATACCCAAGAAGACTTGAGGCTGTAATTGCTTCCAAAGATGCTTCAAGAAGTATTGTGTAAAGGTTCTGACCGCTTATATAAATGTGATTTTTCTGTTATTTATATTGAATAAATTTGCAAAAAATTCTAAAGACCTGTTTTTCTTTTGTCGTTATGGGGTATTGTGTGTAGATTGATGAGGAAAAAAACAATTTAATCCATTTTAGAATAAACCTGCAGTGTAATAAAATGTGGAACAAGTCAAGGGGTCTGAATACTTTCCAAATGCGCAGTAGCTAGCTTTGTTAGCAAACAGAAAAATGTTTTGATTTCCCCCCCATTGTAACAAAGTAGTATGTTCACCAGCAATACACAATATGAGTTTCAGTAGATAAACTGAAGTTAGCTAGCTAGCTAGGTGGCTTGCAGGAAAAATAACTTAGCTAGGCACTGTTTTTGTCATCTGTCCTCTCTTTCTTGTCATGAGCTGTTGCTGAACTTCTAAAGTTAGCTAAATCCAACTCTTTGTTTCGAATCCTCTTCTCTATATTCCGGTGGAAACATGTATGGTTGAATGTTACCATGTAGCTAATAGGTGCTCTATCGTCTAATTTGTGTTGATGAGAGTAGTCACTTGAAGCCATTTCTTCTGGTCAGTTCTTTCAGTTTTGCCTTAAGGATTGTTGTTAGTGTCCACCTCCTTTAAAAAAAATCCCGCTTTGGGGGAGGGACGGATGCCAGAGCATAAAGCACCGCCCAAAACAAGTTGTAGTCTGGAAAAAAATGTGTCTGCTTGTATATTTAGCAATGAATCCGCTGATAGGAACATTGCTGAAATATGGGCAATGGCTCTATCAAACAAGGGCAATCATATCTACACCCACAAAAACGTACAGTATAGTGTGATCAGTATAACATCTCACTGTCCTGGAAATGCCTCAGACATCATGAAAACAAGCCCAGATTCCCCCAGGGTGAAATTCCCCTTTAGCTGTAACAGAAATGCATGATGCATCACTCAGACCCATCCCTCTCCACTAATGCAGAGCTAATGCAGGGAACAGGGGCTTGTTTTTATTACCGCGTGTCCGAGTGTTTGGACTATCTCTCGATTTACAAAAGCCACGTTGACAGGCCTCCTCATTGAGCCAAGCCCCACAGATGTTCAAACACCAGCTAATGTAACCGGCAGGACCTCATACGAGTCCCATACGAGGCTCATCGTGACAGAAGAGTAGGAAATGGAGGACAGAGTAAAGTCACTCAAATGGAATGGCTGATTAGTTCACACCAGACTGGAAATGGGGAGTTTAATGTAACCCTGCGGTCTGGTAGATATAAACAGACGCGGCCATCTTCAGCCCTGGGTAATCCTAAGAGGCTCATTTGTGTATCTCACACCGCAGAAACAGTTTTGATTAATCGTGTGATCTTTGACCCCAATGACTGATGACAGAGAAAAAAAATGCAGACAGCCATTACATCCTGTTTGCGTGTGGGGTGGTCCGCTGTTAATCTTCACATTATCTGATACACTCTATGCAATATCTCTGGGGGTTACAGTAAACCCCAACACACACCCAAGACAAGAGGAAAGAGATTTGATCAAATATTATTATTTGATCAAAGATACAATTAGTCTTTCGTCAGTCAAACTACATACAGTACATAGATAATAGAGCATGCATGTATTATTTTTCTATTAAGATCAATTAGAACCTGTGTTCCCTTTGTAAAGTATAAATAACATTCTATTTTGGAATTATACATCACATTTTTCATTGCATTTCACACTAATTTGCAGTAACAATACACAGAGTACATGTATAACGGTATATTTAAATTGACTAAAAACACAAGCCAAATATCCCATTTGAGAATCATCTGCAGTGCAGTCATGAAATGCCTACTGCTGTTCGACTACATGATTAGCACCCTCAAATTGCATGAGTTTTAAACTGTTCATATTGACCTCAGTTTGATTAGGCTAAAATGTATGGACAATATTGCAAAGACCTTGAAAGTAAATAAAACATTTTTAAAGAGTTAACTTTTTGAATGTAAAACTTTTGAGTTTTTGTAGATATATCATAATCAGTGGAATAGGGCATTTACATCTCTGTAGTTATTGAAATTGTAACATTTGCTTTGAAACTTGTTCTCATATGTAGCTGTTTATTTGATCAGTTCAGAACATTCAAGACCTTGAAAGGAATCGCTCAGTGCAAACAAATCCTCCTCCTGTTCCCAGTGTGTAACAAAACATTTCCGCGGTCATTGTGGTATTGAATGAAGTTTCAATGCCGTTTATTTTTAATCTAGGCCCATAGCTAATGTGCAGTAATCTAGGCTTTTAATGGAGGGGAACAACCATACAATCCCCACCTTTTGGACCAGAGCAAAAAGGCTTTGAGAAAATCAATGGGATATTTCACTCAAATTTCAGAGAGTTCAGTGAGAGACTTATACATCGTATGAGGCAGCACACTTTTAACTCTGAACTCGATCATATATAACAGTAATGATAAAAGACAAGACTATAGGAGAACAAAATCCAGGAAATAAGAAATAGGCTATTTAGTTTGGTGTCAGTATAGTCATGTGTGCTATGGCTCTGTTGTCTGACCCATTACCTTTACTTTCATATCACGATTCTACTATCTTGCACACATCACAAACAGGTTATAGCATGGGCAGTTTCTATGCTGCAATATTTACCATAATGTTCATTAGATATACAGTACATGCTGAATAGTTATAATGTATATAATACTAATATCATGTAAGTATTGAGAACATAACAATTCAAATGAAAGCATGACATTACTTTTATCCTCCAAATATACTATTTATTCTATCATTGGAAAGTTGAGCAAATGGTGACCCATTTGGGACACTGTAACTCTGCATGTGCCTTAAACCGCTTAAGGATCCGCCCCTTTTTTTCAATTTTCGCCAAAAATTACATACCCTAATCTAACTGCCTGTAGCTCAGGCCCTGAGGCAAGGATATGCATATTCTTGATACCATTTGAAAGGAAACACTTTAAAGTTTGTGGAAATTTGAAAGAAATGTAGGAGAATATAACACAATATATCTGGTAAAAGATAATACAAAGAAAAACCAACTGTTCTTTTGTATTCTTTCGACCATCATCTTTGAAATGCAAGAGAAAGGCCATAATGTATTATTCCAGCCCAGGTCTAATTTATATGTTGGCCACTAGATGGCAGCAGTGTATGTGCAAAGTTTTAGTCTGATCCAATGAACCATTGCATTTCTGTTCAAAATGTTGCATCAAGACTGCCCAAATGTGCCTAATTTGTTTATTAATAATAACTGTTGATGTTACAAATGGTGCACTCTCCTCAAACAATAGCATGGTATTCTTTCACTCTAATAGCTATTGTAAATTGGACAGTGCAGTTAGATTAACAAGAATTTAAGCTTTCTGCCAATATCAGATATGTCTATTTCCTGGGAAATGTTCATGTTAATTACAACCTCATGCTAATCGCATTAGCCTACAATAGCTCAACCGTCCCATGGACGGGACACTGATCCCGAAATAAGTTAAAGCATCTCTGTCGCTCTGTGGCCAGTAGGACAGAGTCACACAAACAATGGCCATGTCTCCTATATAAAGCCTGTTTGTCAAACTTGCTCTGGAAAGCTGAGCCTCTCCTGCAGGCTCAATTAGCTATGATTGCCTCGCCTGGTTCACCAACTACTTCTCTGATAGAGTTCAGTGTGTCAAATCGGAGGGCCAGTTGTCCGGACCTCTGGTAGTCTCTATGGGGGTGCCACAGGGTTAAATTCTCGGGCCGACTCTCTTCTCTGTATACGTCACTGATGCCGCTCTTGCTGCTGGTGATTCTTTGATCCACCTCTACCCAGACAACACCATTCTGTATACCTCTGGCCCTTCTGTGTTAACTAACCTCCAGATGAGCGTCAATGCCATACAACTCTCCTTGCGTGGCCTCCAACTGCTCTTAAATGCAAGTAAAACTAAATGCATGCTCTTCAACCGATTGCTGCCCGCACCTGCCCGCCCATCCAGCATCACTACACTGGACGTTTCTGACTTAGAATATGTGGACAACTACAAATACCTAGGTGTCTATTTAGACTGTAAACTCTCCTTCCAGACTCACATTAAGCATCTCCAATCCAAAATTAAATCT
Organism: Salmo trutta; assembly: GCF_901001165.1. Lineage (NCBI taxonomy): Eukaryota > Metazoa > Chordata > Actinopteri > Salmoniformes > Salmonidae > Salmo > Salmo trutta. The sequence continues at coordinate 10,915,064 of NC_042974.1, forward strand.
AGAATCGGCTTCCTATTTTGCAACAAAACATCCTTCACTCATGCTGCCAAACATACCCTCGTAAAACTCACCATCCTTCTGATCCTCGACTTCAGCGATGTCATTTACAAAATGACCTCCAACACTCTACTCAACAAATTGGATGCAGTCTATCAAAGTACCATCCGTTTTGTCACCAAAGCCCCGTATACTACCCACCACTGCGACCTGTACGCTCTCGTTGGCTGGCCCTCGCTTCATATTCGTCGCCAAACCCACTGGCTCCAGGTCATCTACAAGTCTATGCTAGGTAAAGCCCCGCCTTATCTCAGCTCACTCGTCACCATAACAGCACCCACCCGTAGCACGCGCTCCAGCAGGTATATCTCACTGGTCACCCCCAAAGCCAATTCTTCCTTTGACCGCCTCTCCTTCCAGTTCTCTGCTGCCAATGACTGGAACGAACTGCAAAAATCACTAAAGCTGGAGACTTTTACCTCCCTCACTAGCTTTAAGCACCAGCTGTCTGAGTAGGTCACAGATCACTGCACATAGCTATCTGTAAATAGCTCATCCAACTACCTCATCCCCATACTGTATTTATTGATTTATTTTGCTCCTTTGCACCCCAGTATCTCTACTTGCACATTCATCTTCTACACATTCTACCATTTCAGTGTTTATTTGCTATATTGTAATTACTTCGCCACCATGGCCTATTTATTGCCTTACCTCCCTTGTCCTACCTCATTTTCACATGCTGTATATAGACTTTCTACTGTATTATTGATTGTATGTTTGTTTATTCCATGTGTAACTCTGTGTTGTTGTATGTGTCGAACTGCTTATCTTGGCCAGGTCGCAGTTGCAAATGCGAACTTGTTCTCAACTAGCCTGCCTGGTTAAATAAAGGTGAAATAAAAAATAAAATAAAAACTTGGTTTTAGCTTTTTGATTTGTTTGACAGTGGAAAAATATAACAGCATGGAAAAATGAAAATATTACCCATAATACTATTTTCCTCTCTGAAAAGTTGTGACATGAGCAAATGTTTGGTGCATGATAAGATGAAATAAAATCAAGAATACGGAATGACACTCATTATATATATTGCAGGTTTAGTTTCTTTAGGGCTTGTTTTGGCTGATTTTGCTTTCATTCTCCGCTGTTGCGTGGCATTGACTCCATTTCTTCTTTCATTCCTCTTTATGACGTTGGTTTCCACCCCAGTGACCGTTTGTTGAGGGATTGTCCACTGATTTGTTTTAGAACATAACATTTCAAAATGATGGTTCAGTTGAGCAAAACCAAAAACAGACGGCTCATCCAGAAATGCAGATATCACAGTAACCTTTGCTCTAGGACACACACACTCACGTGCATGCTTGTACACGAGGAGACCATTTTTTAAATTGAAACATACAAAACCCATTATAAATGCAATATATTATATTACTCTACATAAAATATACTTACAGTGGGCACCCTTGATAAAGATGAGCAATAATAACTGCATAAAATAAATCATTCAAATACTGAGCTATATTGTATGCTTTTTGGTAGATACAGTGCATTCGGAAAGTATTCAGACCCCATTGACTGTTTCCACATTTTGTTTTATTACAGCCTTATTGTTGTAACGATTGTCGTCGGGAGACGAGGAAGCGGACCAAAACGCAGCTGGGAGCGAATACATGTTTATTTAACACACTAGAATTAAACATGTACACAAAATCAAGGAAAAACTGCCAATACGTTACGTGCTCAAATAACGAGACAACAACCCACAAACATCGTGGGGGAAAAGGAACTTAAATGTGATTCCCAATCAGACTTCACAAGCGACAGCTGTCTGATTGGGAAATCACCCCCGAGCCCAACATAGAAATAAAACACAAAGAAAGGCTATAACCAAAACATAGAAAATAAAGCTTAGAAATGCCACACCCTGACCAAAATAGCAGAGTTCACCTGGTCAGGGCGTGACAGTACCCCCCCTCCAACGGTGCGTACTCCCGGCGCACCAACCTAAAGTCTATTAGGGGGGGGGACCCGGGTGGGCGCCTCACCCTCGGTGGAGGCTCTGGCCCCGGGCGTGTTTCTCCCCCTGCCTCCACCCTAGCCCTACCCCTCTGGCCCGGACTGGACCACTGTGGAGCGGCATGCTCAGGCTCCGGAGCGGAGCCGTCGACCGGAACAGGATTGGGCACCGGTGGACCAGACACGGGCCGTGCCGGACTGTGGACACGCACCGTGGGCTTGGTGCGGGGAACAGGAACGGGCCGGACAGGACTGTGGACACACACCGTGGGCTTGGTGCGGGGAACAGGGACGGGCCGGACAGGACTGTGGACACGCACCGTGGGCTTGGTGCGGGGAACAGGGACGGGCCGGACAGGACTGTGGACACGCACCGTGGGCTTGGTGCGGGGAACAGGGATGGGCCGGACAGGACTGGGGACACGCACCACTAACCTGGTGCGGGGAGCAGGGACGGGCCGGACAGGACTGGGGACACGCACCACTAACCTGGTGCGGGGAGCAGGGACGGGCCGGGCCGGACTGGGGACACGCACCACTAACCTGGTGCGGGGAGCAGGGACGGGCCGGGCCGGACTGGGGACACGCACCACTAACCTGGTGCGGGGAGCAGGGACGGGCCGGACAGGACTGGGGACACGCACCACTAACCTGGTGCGGGGAGCAGGGACGGGCCGGACAGGACTGGGGACACGCACCACTAACCTGGTGCGGGGAGCAGGGACGGGCCGGACAGGACTGGGGACACGCACCACTGACTTGGTGCGGGGAGCAGGGACGGGCCGGACAGGACTGGGGACACGCACCACTAACCTGGTGCGGGGAGCAGGGACGGGCCGGACAGGACTGGGGACACGCACCACTGACTTGGTGCGGGGAGCAGGGACGGGCCGGACAGGACTGGGGACACGCACCACTAACCTGGTGCGGGGAGCAGGGACGGGCCGGACAGGACTGGGGACACGCACCACTAACCTGGTGCGGGGAGCAGGGACGGGCCGGACAGGACTGGGGACACGCACCACTGACCTGGTGCGGGGAGTAGGGACGGGCCAGACAGGACTGTGAACACGTACTGGTGACCTGAAGCGTGGAGCCGGTTTAGCCACTCGTCCTGGCTGGATGCCCATCCTAGCACGGCATGTGCTGGGCATGTCCACCGGACGCACCGGGCTGTGCGGACGCACTGGCGACACAGCGCGCAACTCCGCTTCCCATGGCTTGGTGCGGGGAGCAGGGACGGGCCGGACAGGACTGGGTACACGCACCGTGGGCTTGGTGCGGGGAACAGGAACGGGCCAGACAGGACTGTGAACACGCACTGGTGACCTGAAGCGTGGAGCCGGTTTAGCCACTCGTCCTAGCTGGATGCCCATCCTAGCACGGCATGTGCTGGGCATGTCCACCGGACGCACCGGGCTGTGCGGGCGCACTGGCGACACAGCGCGCAACTCAGCATACCATGGCTCCTCCTCCAGATCTTCCCTCTGCAGGTCCTCAATCAAACGCCTCATCTCCTTCTCTTCCTCCGCCGTCATCCCCCACGAGAGCAGTGGTCTGGGCTCTTCCTCTGCCCTTCCGGACCACCCCATTAGCCCCCCCCAAAAAATTTCTTGGGGCTGTTTTCCGGGCCTCCTCGACCGCCGCCTGCGACTCCGTCTACCGGCTGGCTTTTCCTCCTCGACCTGGGAGTCCGTCCGCCAGGGTCCTTTCCCCGACATGATCTCCTCCCAGGTCCAGAACTCCTTTCCCTCGCGAGCCCATCTCTCGCGCTCCTTTTCCTCCCGCTGCTTGGTCCTGGTTCGGTGGGTTGTTCTGTAACGATTGTCGTCGGGAGACGAGGAAGCGGACCAAAACGCAGCTGGGAGCGAATACATGTTTATTTAACACACTAGAATTAAACATGTACACAAAATCAAGGAAAAACTGCCAATACGTTACGTGCTCAAATAACGAGACAACAACCCACAAACATCGTGGGGGAAAAGGAACTTAAATGTGATTCCCAATCAGACTTCACAAGCGACAGCTGTCTGATTGGGAAATCACCCCCGAGCCCAACATAGAAACAAAACACAAAGAAAGGCTATAACCAAAACATAGAAAATAAAGCTTAGAAATGCCACACCCTGACCAAAATAGCAGAGTTCACCTGGTCAGGGCGTGACAATTGTAAAATGTATTAAATAGTTTTTTTCCACATCAATCGTCACACAATACCCCATATTGACAAAGTAAGAACAGGTTTTAGATTTTTTTTTACAAATGTATAAAATAAATTAAAATTAAAATAAAAAATTGCGTAAGTTTTCAGAAACTCAACTTTGTTGAAGTATGCTACAAGCTTGGCACATCTGTATTTCGGGAGTTATTCCCATTCTTCTCTGTAGATCCTCTCAAGCTCTGTTATGTTGGATGGGGAGCGTCGCCGCACAACTATTTTCAGGTCTCTCCAGAGATGGTAGATTCCAGGCTCTGCCTGTGCCACTCTAGAACAATCAGAGACTTGTCCCGAAGCCAATCCTGCATTGTCTTGGCTGTGTGCTTACGGTCATTGTCCTGTTGAAAGGTGAACCTTTGCCCCATCCTGAGATCCTGAACGCTCTGGAGCATGTTTTCATCAAGGATCTCTCTGTACTTTGCTCCGTTCATCTTTCCCCCGATCCTGACTAGAATCTCAGTCCCTGCCGCTGAAAAACATCCCCACAGCATGATGCTGCCACCAACATGCTTCACCGTAGGGATGGTGCCAGGTTTCTTTCAGACGTGACGCTTGGCTTTCAGGTCAAAGAGTTGAATCTTAGTTTCATCATACCAGAGAATTTTGTTTCTCATGGTCTGAAAGTCTTTAGGGGCCTTTTGGCAAACTCCAAGTGGGCTGTCATGTGCCTTCCAGGCACATAAAGGTCTGATTGTGGAGTGCTGCAGAGATGGTTATCCTTCTGGAAGATTCTCCCATCTCCACAGAGTCACTCTGGAGCTCTGTCAGAGTGACTTTGGTCACCTCCCTCACCAAGGCCCCTCTCCCCCGATTGCTCAGTTTGGTTGGGCGGCCAGCTCTAGGAAGAGTCTTGGTGGTTCCAAACTTATTCCATTAAAGAATGATGGAAGCCTGCGCCTCCCGGGTTCTTCAGCGGCCTACGGCACTGCATCGCAGTGCTAGAGGCGCCACTACAGACCCGGTTTTGATCCTGGGCTGTATCGCAACCGGTCGTGATCGGAAGTCCCATAGGGTGGCGCACAATTGGCCCAGAGTCGACCAGGTTTTGCCGGGGTGGGGCTCATCACGCTCTAGCGACTCCTTGTTGGGGGGCCAAGCGCCTGCAAGCTGACCTCGGTTGTCAGTTGAACGGTGTTTCCTCCAACACATTGGTCCAGCTGGCTTCCCGGGTTAAGCAGGTGGGTGTTAAGAAGCGTGGTTTGGCAGGTCATGTTTCGTAAGGACGCATGACTCGACTTTTGCCTCCCGAGCCCATTGGGGAGTGGCAACGATTACAAAAGATCGAAATTGGGCAGAAAAAGGGAGTCAAATAAAAAAACGAATTCCTTCAATGTCATGATTTGGTTTTTGCTCTGACACGCACTGTCAACTGTGGGACCTTATATAGACTAGTGTGCCTTTTCAAATCACGTCCAATCAAGTTGCAGAAACATCTCAAGGATGATCAATGGAAACAGGATGCACGAGAGCACAATTTCGAGTCTCTTAGCAAAGGGTCTGAATATTATGTAAATATTTTTATTTAATCAATTTTGGAGTAAGGCTGTAACGTAATTTAAAATGTGGAAAAAGTCAAAGGGTCTGAATACTCTCCAAATGCACTGTACATCAATATATTTTATATTTGTAGAATATTATTTATTGCAGAATCAATTTAGCCACATACTTAACCAAGAACACTAATTCACCACTCTAGCTGGCCTGTAGCGAGACAAACGCCTGCAGCACGCCCACCTAAATTCCTTGAGGCAGCGCAGTGCTACTGTACCCCTAACAAGCCACAGATATTAAGTGTTGGCATCCTGCTTATGCCCAAAGTTTACATTGAACACTGCGGCAAAAACAGACACAGATGCTATGTTGAGTTTGCGAGAGAGCGAGAGAGCGAGAGTGCAAGAGAGGTTGCGTAGGATCGATGGGCCTGCTCACCATTGGGACCGAGCTAACAGCATCTAGCTCTCAGATGTCCATAGCTGATGCATTAGTCTGCTGATACGCACCGGTTTTGGGTTCAAACACACATTTTCTTAATACAACATGATCCCATTTCCCCCTCTCATCAATCATGTAACCCGATTACGCCAGCCCTCTCTTCCTCTGCGTTTCATTTGGTCTGTCAGACCTCTCTCTTTCTCCCGCGCCGGAGACTACACTCTGGAGGACAGCCTGCCTCTAAAGTCGTTGCGGTCGAATGTTTGCAGCTGTATGATACCTTTTTTTAGTAGTTTCGAGGAAATGTTGTGCAGGCAGTTGTGTTACTGTATGACTCCTTTCAGCCTACGCTCAGCAACATGAACGGTAGACGCGAGCAGGAGAGAGACTGTATTTCAAAAGATTGATGGAGGGTGGAACTGAATATTCAACAACTAAAATAGGCTACACAAGTACTATGAGAATGCAGTGCTTTGGGTTCTGCTTGGGAGCTAATTTGTTGAGGGTTGTGTGCGGAGATAAAGCTTGGGTGACCACCAGGACCACAGATGGACAGACAGGCTAGTGACACTGTCTACCACTGTGACATGGTGTTGACGGGCTGTGCATGATGTGTGCAGTGGCTGTCTTGTGGTTAGTACCAACGGTATACGGCGATATCGCTTGGAGCCCCTCCAAGCCTATCTCCCATGAGGTATCTCTCTGTAAACATTCCCCTTTCTGTGTTAACCTCTAATACATTTCTCCACGTTGCACTCTATGGCTAATTAGCTTAGTACTCAACATTCAAGCCCACCCCAGCCCACTCTGCCCCACCCCACCCTGCCTCTACCTGCCCCACCCCACCCTGCCCATCTCTGCCCCGCTCCGCCCCTCTCCACCCCACCCTGCCTATACCTGCCCCTCTCCGCCCCGCTCAACCCCTCTCTGCCCCACCCCTCTCTGCCCAACAGGACTCTGTTCTTTTTCTACTCTATACATGTTTCCTCAGTTCCAATATAACTCAATATTTCTACTGCTGCTGCAGTGGTGGTGTTTCACTGGTCATTTGTCTTCATTTCGCCTGTTGGTTAGTTTGTTTATGAAAGTAAACACAGTGACCTGGGAACATGGAAAAGACCTGGTCTTCTTGTCAAATTAGAGCTCAGTGCAACGCAGGCTAGGTCACAAACAGTACGCTAGTGACTCATCTGAGAGTAGAACACTTGGAACGGGTCCAACTGAGCTGACCTTCAGATACTTACTGGTTGACTGTAGACACAGTGTGTTCTGTGAGTCCAGTGTAGGCCTAATTGGGTCAGTGAGTCAGGGGACAGAACTGTCCTCAGTGTGGTGTAGCTAAATGATTCAGTGAGTCAGTGAGTCAGGGGACAGGACTGGCCTCATTGTGGTTTAGCTAAGTGAGTCAGTGAGTCAGGGGACAGGACTGGCCTCAGTGTGGTTTAGCTATGTGAGTCAGTGAGTCAGGGGACAGGACTGGCCTCAGTGTGGTTTAGCTAAGTGAGTCAGGAGACAGGACTGGCCTCAGCGTGGTTTAGCTAAGTGAGTCAGGAGACAGGACTGGCCTCAGTGTGGTGTCGCTAAGTGAGTCAGTGAGTCAGGAGACAGGACTGGCCTCAGTGTGGTGTAGCTAAGTGAGTCAGTGAGTCAGGAGACAGGACTGGCCTCAGTGTGGTGTCGCTAAGTGAGTCAGTGAGTCAGGAGACAGGACTGGCCTCAGTGTGGTGTCGCTAAGTGAGTGAGGGGACAGGACTGGCCTCAGTGTGGTTTAGCTAAGTGAGTCAGTGAGTCATGGGACAGGACTGGCCTCAGTGTGGTTTAGCTAAGTGAGTCAGTGAGTCATGGGACAGTATTGGACTCAGTGTGGTATAGCTAAGGTACCCATGACAACAGTATGTGGGGTATGTCACACGCTTGCCGGTTTGTTCGGCATGGCCTTGCCCAGGTTCTTGTGTCAGAACATAGGAAGTAGAGAAACAAGAGTCTGGAAGGTTTAGGACCCATGGGCCAAAGTTACCAGGAACCAGAGACTGGAGGGTGTAGGACCCAGGGGCCAGAGTTACCAGGAACCAGAGAGTGTAGGACCCAGGGGCCAGAGTTACCAGGAACCAGAGAGTGTAGGACCCAGGGGCCAGAGTTACCAGGAACCAGAGTCTGGAGGGTGCAGGACTCAGGGTCCAGAGTTACCAGGAACCAGAGACTGGAGGGTGTAGGATCGAGGGGCCAGAGTAGAACAGGTCAGACTGGGTTTATATGCCTGTCAGCTTGTCACTGATATCCCTGTGGCATCTGTCACTCACCACACAAACATGCAGCCACACGCACACACACCTTCAAGATCAGTTGTCCATTTCACCCTTATCTCTTTTGATGATTCCCTGATGTAATGTGGTCTTTAAATCATTCCAGTCATTGTATATTAATTATTTGCTCCTCTAACATGGTCTCTAAACCCTCTCTCCACCAGGGATACTACACAGTGCTGATTGTGTGTTAACAGGTTGGATGAATTCAGAGTGCTCTTTTACACACTTTGGAGCAGCACCAAAGGATACCATTTCCCATGAGAACAGGAGAAAACTGTAGGATTGAGGTTTTTTTTTTGTTGGTTTTTTTCAGTGTGCTAAAGAATCCTGGCTAACAAAAGCAGAGTTGTGAAAGTATTATGGTTTACATGATGTTGTGTGGAGGAAGTGTGGGTTTACATGATGCTATATGGAGGAAGTATTATGGGTTTACATTATGTTGTGTGGAGGAAGTATTATGGGTTTACATTATGTTGTGTGGAAGAATTGTTGTGGGTTTACATAATGTTGTCTGGAGGCAGTATTATGGGTTTACATTATGTTGTGTGGAGGAAGTGTTGTGGGTTTACATTATGTTGTGTGGAGGAAGTGTTGTGGGTTTACATTATGTTGTCTGGAGGCAGTATTATGGGTTTACATTATGTTGTGTGGAGGAAGTGTTGTGGGTTTACAGTATGTTGTGTGGAGGAAGTGTTGTGGGTTTACATTATGTTGTGTGGAGGAAGTGTTGTGGGTTTACATTATGTTGTGTGGAGGAAGTGTTGTGGGTTTACATTATGTTGTGTGGAGGAAGTGTTGTGGGTTTACATTATGGTGTGTGGAGGAAGTGTTGTGGGTTTACATTATGTTGTGTGGAGGAAGTGTTGTGGGTTTACATTATGTTGTGTGGAGGAAGTGTTGTGGGTTTACATTATGGTGTGTGGAGGAAGTGTTGTGGGTTTACATTATGTTGTGTGGAGGAAGTGTTGTGGGTTTACATTATGGTGTGTGGAGGAAGTGTTGTGGGCTTACATTATGTTGTGTGGAGGAAGTGTTGTGGGTTTACATTATGTTGTGTGGAGGAAGTTTTCTGGGTTGACATGATGTGTGTGGAGCAAATATACAATTACCTAAAAGGGGATATCATGAGCAACGAACGAATGGTATTTCCATGCAACAACACACACACACAGGATGGTATTTTAATACACAGCCTGGACAGTATGGCATTTTCAGTGAGCTGTCTGTGTGGATTCTTGTCAAAGCCAAGCGGTTGATTCATCCTTCAACTGCCACAATGGGCCTGATACAAGATACTTCCCAACACACACACACACACACTCACAAACACATTTTTTGCATATATACATGCATGACTTAGGTGTGCAATCGTCCCAAAATGTGCAGAATATGAGCCAACACAGGAAAGGGTCCTTTAGAGCTCTCTCCATGTGGGCAGCCTGACTAGCTGCTGCCCATTGGCACCCACAGAAGACTATGCCGGCTGCAAGTATTGAATTTAACTGTAGAGTTGATGTCTTTGCAGGCCACCATTCACAGTCCTGAATAGGGCCTCTATTGACTCTGGGGTTGTAGTTTCCTTACCCCTGCCGATAGAGACAGGCCTCACTCCAATACCCCAGACAATCAGATCAATGTGGGTTGTAAGTAGCAACCCCACCCTTCCTCTTAACAGACACGGGGCACATGAGCACAAGAGACACCAACTTGTTAACATAGATTTCCATATCAGTGGCTCTCTGGACCAATGGACAAAAGGGCTGACTGACCAGCTATGACCAGGATGCCAATCAGGGAACTCCACACTGGATGGGCCAGGCCCCCAATCAGGGGAACTCCACACTGGATGGGCCAGGCCCCCAATCAGGGGAACTCCACACTGGACGGGCCAGGCCCCCAATCAGGGGAACTCCACACTGGATGGGCAAAGCCCCCAATTAGGGAATTCCACACTGGACGGGCCAGGCCCCCAATCAGGGAATTCCACACTGGACGGGCCAGGCCCCCAATCAGGGAATTCCACACTGGACGGGCCAGGCCCCCAATCAGGGAATTCCACACTGGACGGCAGATCGGAGTGCACTCAAACAGAGGAGTAACAGTGGCTGTAATAGCTGTAGCTTCTGTATGCATCAATTGCAGTAGCTATGGCAGTGGACTTCTGTATCTGTTTTGACTGTATCAACTACAGTAGCTATGGAAGTTGACTTTTATTGGAGATTGTGATAGATTTACATATTCTCTGCATTATTTATTTGCTTCTCTGTGAGATACACTTTCCAGTTGTCCACCCATTGCCAATAACATGCAGTGTGACTGTAAAAACTGTAGCCCTGTGGGGTGTTCTTTCTGTTTGTCTGCATGCCCGACCACTCACTTTCCTATGAAGGCTTCAGAGAATCAGTAGCCTATGCACCTCTTTGTACCATCCTTCCTTAACCTCACCAGAAATGCTACTTCTCCCTGAACACACCAGCCCTACCTTAATTTCACTAGAAATGTTCCCTCCAAATCCTGCTGGCTGCTGGACTACCTCCTTACCCCAACTAGTTAGTGGTCTGGGGTGAATGATTCCCAATAAATACACTCTCTCCTTGACAAATCTCCATGAAGCACCCTCTCTCCACTACACTCACCCAACCAGCTATATCCTGGCAAACACACACACACACACACACACACACACACACACACACACACCAACACACTTTGTGTCGAGCAGCGAATTCCTGAGGGTTATCGAGTTTCCCGTTGCCATGGGGACAGAGCAGGGAGGCAGCTCCATTAATCATTTAGAGCGCTGCTCAGAGTGGAGGTCAGCCTGATTGCGCCGGATAGGGTATCATCCCAGCGCCCCACCAGGGACCTCCTTGATTTGAATTAAAAAAGATTAAGCTGCCCCACCCCCCTCCTCCACCGACGCTCAGGCATCATCAGCCGCCCCAGACCGTATCATGTGACCATACTCGACGGAGCCACTCTGATTAAGAGATTGGAGCAATGCGTTTATTTTTCAGGGACCCGCTCAAACATTAGACTCGCACAGGTGTCTACGGAAGAGAGTGAGAGAGACAGAGAGAGAGAGAGTGAGATAAAGAGGATAGGAGATCGGGATTCTCTCCTTTCCCTCTCTTTCTTTCTGCTTTCTTTCCTTCCTTCCTTCTCTCTTTTTTTCCATTCCTTCTCTTTCTCTCTCTACTTTTCTCTCTCGTTCTCCTTTTCTCTCTCTTTCTCCTTGTCTCTCTCTTTCTCCTGTCTTTCTCTCTTTCTTTCCTTTTCATTGGTAACTTGTTGCTGTGATTTGTGAAACTGGAAACAGTAACTCAGTTTTATCTGTCCTCTGACATTCCTCACTCTTTCAAGCCCATGAAACGGTGCATTTGTTATAAAAACCTTTAGAACTTAATAGGAATACGGTCTTTTACGAGCATGTAGGACAACCAGGTCGGCACGAGGTGAATAGCTGAAGACCCAGCAGAGACACAGATGGACAGCACGTAGAAAAACTGTCTGACAGCGGCTGGCTAGCGGACTGGGCCAGGGGTGGGATAGTCTGGGGGGTAGGGACAGGATAGTCTGGGGAATGGGATAGTCTGGGTCTTGAGGATGGGATAGTCTGGGTTTTGGGGACGGGATAGTCTGGGGAATGGGATAGTATGGGTTTTGAGGACGGGATAGTCTGGGGAATAGGATAGTCTGGGTTTTGGGGACGGGATAGTCTAGGCAGTGGGATAGTCTGGGTTTTGGGGACGGGATAGTCTGGCGGGGGGGGGGGGGGGGGGGGCGTTGGGCAATACTGTAGCTTCCCTGTGCAGTAAAATTACTAAATGTATTAGCCCATGAGAACAGAAGTGGACCTCCCTCCACCAACCTCCCCACCCATAATGATGGCCGTCCAGGCCCCGAGATTTACGGTGCCTCGGAAACCGAGATGCAGAAGACCACAGATCATCATTACTCTGAAATAGAGGTAGGCCGACCACTTCATAGATCACAGTGACTATGAAATAGAGGTATGCTGCACCACTGCACCGGCTCCCAAAGGTGCCTGAAAAATTTACGGTCTCCTCCAGAACTTCAAAAGATCTCCATAACAGGTCCAGACAAATTTATTGTTCCATGGAAGACGGGGGGAAAGGACCAGAGCAAAAATGTAAAAACCTCCTATGTCTCAGACAATTAAAATTCTGATGGCTGCTGCCCCTGCCACAGCGTTGACGCAGCAAGCTGCGAATTCCTTTGCTCTAAGCATTGTCTCTCAGTAATAGTGCTTAAACTACCACTGATGGGTATTGCATCCAGGCTTTGTTGTCTCTGGGGTTTCAGTGTGTGTGTGTGTGTGTGTGTGTGTGTGTGTGTGTCTCATGTCCCAGCGTTCTGTAGTACACCAACTACAGAGCAGGACGTCTATTAAATAAGCGCTCCGCTGAGATTATATCAGCTTTCCTTGTTAAAATTAATGATCTCGACACCTTGCTCCACAAGGCTTTTGGCCGATACACAGCCTTTTTAATATCCACTTTATATGTGTTCACTATTGCTGGCCACAGCGTTCCTCACTAACCATTGGCCAGTGGGGTAGGCCAGACAGGCCATAGCTGGACTTGCCCTACACCATAGACTGCCAGATGCAGTAGTATAATGTGTGTTTGTGTGTGCGTGTGTGTGTTCGTGCATGTGCGTTCACGTCTGTGTTCCCGCATGTGTGTCTACGTTTGCTTGTGTGCGTTCGCTTGTGTGTGTTCTTCTGAGTGTGTGTGTGTGTGTGTGTTGCTCTAACTGTATCAGTAATCAAATCCTGCTGTTTGGCTTTTAAGATAAAGGCAGGTTCCCTCCTAGCTGAAGGTACACCAACGTCCCACATCTCCTGTTGGTACAGGTCAGAAACACACTTCTCAGACAGGAAGCTGACACTAACAGTAGGTTCCCTCCTGGTTGAAGGTACACCAACGTCCCACATCTCCTGTTGGTGCAGCATCAGACACACTTCTCAGACAGGAAGTTGACACTAACAGCAGGTGGCCTCCCCCTACAGTGGCTTGCGAAAGTATTTAACCCCCTTGTCATTTTTGTTGCCTTTACAACCTGGAATTAAAATATATATTTTTTTTTGGGGGGGGGGTTGTATCATTTGATTTACACAACATGCCTACCACTTTGAAGATGCAAAATATGTTCTATTGTGAAATAAACAAGAAATAACTGAAAACTTGAGTGTGCATAACTATTCACCCCCCCAATGTCAATACTTTGTAGAGCCACCTTTTGCAGCAATTACAGCTGCAAGTCTTGGGGTATGTCTCTATAAGCTTGGTACATCAGCCATTGGGATTTTTGCCCATTCTTCAAGGCAAAACTGTTCCAGCTCCTTCAATTTGGATGGGTTCTGCTGGTGTACAGAAATCTTTAAGTCATACCACAGATTCTCAATTGGATTGAGGTCTGGGCTTTGACTAGGCCATTCCAAGACATTTAAATGTTTCCCCTTAAACCACTTGAGTGTTGCTTTAGCAGTATGCTTAGGGTCATTGTCCTGCTGGAAGGTGAACCTCAGTCCCAGTCTCAAATCTCTGGAAGACTGAAACAGGTTTCCCTCAAGAATTTCCCTGTATTTAGTGCCAATCCATCAGTCCTTCAATTCTGACCAGTTTCCCAGTCCCTGCTGATAAAAAGCCTCCCCACAGCATGATGCTGCCACCACCGTGCTTCACTGTGGGGATGATGATCTTGGGGTGATGTTCTCGGGGCGATGAGAGGTGTTGGGTTTGCACCAGACATAGAGTTTTCCTTGATGGCCAAAAGCTCAATTTTAGTCTCATCTGACCAGAATACCTTCTTCCATATGTTTGGGGAGTATCCCACATGACCTTTGGGAAACACCAAACGTGTTTGCTTATTTTTTTCTTCAAAAAATCGTTTTTTTATGGGCACTTTTCTGGCCATAAAGCCCAGCTCTGTGGAGTGTACAGCTTAAAGTGGTCCTATGGACAGATACTCCAATCTCCGCTGTGGAGCTTTGCAGCTACTTCAGGGTTATCTTTGGTCTCTTTGTTGCCTCTCTGATTAATGCCCTCCTTGCCTGGTTCCATGAGTTTTGGTGGGCGGCCCTCTCTTGGCAGGTTTGTTGTGGTGCCATATTCTTTCCATTTTTTAATAATGGATTTAATGTTGCTCTGTGGGATGTTCAAAGTTTCAGATATTTTTTTATAACCCAACCCTGATCTGTACTTCTACACAACTTTGTCCCTGACCTGTTTTGGAGAGCTCCTTGGTCTTCATGGTGCAGCTTGCTTGGTGGTGCCCCTTGCTTAGTGGTGTTGCAGACTCTGGGGTCTTTCAGAACAGATGTATATATACACTGAGATCAAGTGACATATCATGTGACACTTAAATAAAGTCCACCTGTGTGCAATCTAACTAATTATGTGACTTCTGAAGGTAATTGATTGCACCAGATCTTATTTACAGGCTTCATAGTGAAGGGGTGAATACATATGCACGCACCACTTTTCAGTTTGGGGAAAAAAAAATATTCTTTGAAAGAAGTTATTTTTTAATTTCACTTCACCAATTTGGACTATTTTGTGTATGTCCATTGCATGAAATCCAAATAAAAATCAATTTAAATTACAGATTGTAATACCACAAAATAGGAAAAACTCCAAGGGGGATGAATACTTTTGCAAGGCACTGTACTTGTTAGTTTTATTTCTTATTCTTCCTCATATTTTTTTTTTAACTGCATTGTTAGTTAGCTGCTTGTAAGTAAGCATTTCACTGTAAGGTCTACACCTGTTGTATTCGGCGCACGTGACTAATACAATTTCATTTGAAATGTTCTCTGTGACCTATGGCGCTCATCACTTTCAATCACTGTGAAAGGGGGGATTTATTATAGACCATCTAACTGATAAGATATCCCCTACAGCAGGGCAGGGAGTTCACCTAAACAGTGATGGGGGGGCACCGCTAACTGATAAGATATCCCCAACAGACAGACAGCAGGTCAGAAGAGACAGACAGACAGCAGTTCAGAAGAGACAGACAGACAGACAGACAGCAGGGAAGACAGACAGACAGCAGGGGAGTAAAGACCTCTAACTGATAAGATATCCCCAACAGACAAGACAGACAAGACAGACAAGACAGACAAGACAGACAAGACAGACAGCAGGGCAGACATACATACATACAGACAGACAGACAGACAGACAGACAGACAGACAGACAGACAGACAGACAGACAGACAGACAGACAGACAGACAGACAGACAGACAGACAGAGATAGACAGCAGGGCAGGGCAGACAACAAACACTCCAACACTGAACAAGTAGAGAGGGTTGAATATACATTCAGACTGGTGTACACATAGCAGATCTAGACAGACAGACAGACAGACAGACAGACAGACAGACAGACAGACAGACAGACAGACAGACAGACAGACAGACAGACAGACAGACAGACAGACAGACAGACAGACAGACAGACAGACAGACAGACAGACAGACAGACAGACAGACAGACAGACAGACAGACAGACAGACAGACAGAGATAGACAGCAGGGCAGGGCAGGGCAGACAACAAACACTCCAACACTGAACAAGTAGAGAGGGTTGAATATACAGTCAGACTGGTGTACACATAGCAGATCTAGACAATCCAGTAGAACTGTACCTGAGACCAGCTCCTAAAGGTTTTTAAAACCTGTACCCAGCTATCAATTTGGTGAAATGTATTGACCCATCAAGTACATAAAACCATTGCCTTCAGCCAGGGCCCTGTCTTGTTCTGCAACGCGACAACTAGGATATAATGATGCAATTACAACCATGTACTGGTGAAGGTTAGACAGTTAGCCTCAGACAGAGTCTCCAACCAGACCACCACATAGGAATGGCCAGCCCATAGGCTTCATTAAACATGCCTGCCTGACAACTCTCTCTTACCGCTGTTCTACCTCTGTTCTACCTCTGTTCTACCTCTGTACTACCTCTGTTCTACCTCTGTTCTACCTCTGTTCTACCTCTGTTCTACCTCTGTTCTACCTCTGTTCTACCTCTGTTCTAGTGTTCAGGTCTGACCTGCTGTAGCCCAGCTACTACCACAACTGTCAAGCTGGTCGGTAGGGAGCAGACATCCCACATGCATGACCAATTAACCCAAATTACCTCATTTGTGTGTGTGTGTGTGTGCGCGTCTGTCTGTCTGTCTGTGTGTGTGTGTCTGTGTGCGCATGTGCATGTGCGTGTGCATGTGTGTGTAGGCTATGTACCTGCATGGGGCCTGTGGTCCAAAGCTACAGGGTCATTCCTTTGCAATTTAGCTTTAATTAAGCACACCGACCAAATCACTGAGGAACAATGAGCCATCTGTCTTTTAAAGGAGCTGCAGTCAGAACCTGAAGCCAGCCGGGAGTCTGTTCGCTCTATCAGTCCAGCCTTTTACTTCCATAGACCGCTGCTGGATAGATTCTGGCCCAATGTCGTTGTTGTTGCACTTGTTCATCTACTGAACAGAGACATGATTCAACAGGCTGTCATCTGAGAACGAGAGAGACAGAGAGAGCGAGAGAGAGAGAGAGAGAGAGAGAGAGAGAGAGAGAGCGAGAGCGAGAGCGAGCGGGATACAAAGGGAGAGAGACAGAGGGAGAAAGAGAAGAAGTGTATGGAAGTTTGATGAGTCCGAGGCTGCTGCATGTCAGCCCAAGTCCCCGGGGACAGAGAGGAGCTGAGGGACGGGTTAGTGGCAGAAAGCTACATCCCTTTCACTATTTATTACGAACGACTATAACATTTCAGTTCTCTGGTAAAGCGCTTGTGAGCAGGTAGAGAGAAAAAAAGAATCATCAACAACTGATAAAACAACAGAAGGCATAAACTTGGGAGGTTGTAAAGTAGCATGGGGTGGCTCAGGCGGGGGGGGGGGTCATGGCAGACTGATTATAGAATGGTTTTACAGAAAAGCAATCTGTCCAATTAATAATCTTGCACTAGTCTGGTCCATTCACCAGAGGATGCACTAGCCTGGTCCATTCACCAGAGGATGCACTAGTCTGGTCCATTCACCAGAGGATGCACTAGCCTGGTCCATTCACCAGAGGATGCACTAGTCTGGTCCATTCACCAGAGGATGCACTAGCATGGTCCATTCACCAGATTATGTACTAGCCTGGTCCATTCACCAGAGGATGCACTAGCATGGTCCATTCACCAGATTATGTACTAGCCTGGTCCATTCACCAGAGGATGCACTAGCATGGTCCATTCACCAGATGATGCACTAGCATGGTCCATTCACCAGAGGATGCACTAGTCTGGTCTATTGACCAGATGATGCACTAGTCTGGTCTGTTCACCAGATGAATTCACACAATACTTTAGAATTTTCCTTCCTTTTGTCTTACTCAAACCAAGGTGGATATTGATGGAGGATTTTTAGTTTCCTTTTATTACAGGAAAGTTTTGTTTTACCTATCAATCACAAGGATTGTCGCAATACCTCAAAGCGCTTCCCTTGTGGAGTGTTGGGGAGAAGGTCCTTTGGGCCCTGGTTCAAGACCAGACAGGCGACACCTTGACTCGCTCTGTCTGTGTGTGTGTTTGAGTCCCTACACTGTTCTGAGCATACTGTATTTGTTTGGAATTTATTCAATCTAGTCTATGTGTAGCTAGACATATAACCCCAGAATACAGATTATTTTCTGTTAGTATTTAGGAAGAAACTGAAATGAAAAGAGCCAGAGACAATAGAAAATAGAAAATACAGACTTACAGTGGTGTGCACTCTAACGCGGGATGAACTTAGAGAAGCCCTGAATTTATAAAATTAACTTGAATGGCCAATAAAAAAAACAGTCTTCACCGGCAGGTCGACCGGAGGTCAGGCCCCTCTCCCCAATCGAGAGGGCCTGATCTGACTCACTGTTTTTGTCCATAACACAAACAGTGAAGTTCATACCTCAACAATGTCAGCTTCCCTCCACACTGCTGTCACTCAGAGCAGGCTGGCCTCACAGCAGAAAAAAGAGGAGAATAAGAGTATCCCGTGTCATTTCCTGTTTCAACATTCCTTGTCTTTCTGACCTTGTTTGCTGATCTTCCCGGAGATTCTCAGTTTCCCCACTCACTGAGCTTCCGGAGCTTCTCCGTTTCCCCTCTCACTGTCTGTCTGTCTCTCCCTCTCTTCCTGTGCCTCTGTAAGATGGCGCCGGAGAAGAAGGCAGACGTTTTATGTGCCCCCACATAATGTTGCTGCTTCCGTCTCTTATGACCGAAAATAACTTCTGGACATCAGGACTGCGATTACTCACCACGGACTGGCAAAATCATTTTTTTCCTTTAACGAGTCTGATGAGGCCGACGCGAACGATATACTGCTTTCTCGGTAACAGGCCCAGATCCCTGAGATTTGTGTGAAGAGGTTTAGAAAATGGGGCCGGAGGGCGGGCTGCCTTCTGAGAATTCATAGGCGATCGAACAATCCCCCACTTCCTTCCATTTTGCTAGCAAACGTGCAATCTTTGGACAATAAAATAGATGATCTACGCGGAAGATTAAACTACCAACGGGACATTCAAAACTGTAATATCTTATGCTTCAAGGAGACGTTGCTGAACGACGACATTATCAACAAACAGCTGGCTGGTTATATGCTGCACCAGCAAGATAGAACAGCAGCGTCTGGTAAGACAAGGGGCGGCGGACTATGTATTTTTGTAAATATCAGCTGGTGCACGATATCTAAGGAGGTCTCGAGCTATTGCTCACCTGAGGTAGAGTATCTCATGATAAATTGTAGACCACACTACCTACCTAGAGAGTTTCTGTATTTTTCGTAGCTGTTTACATACCACCACAGTCAAAGGCTGGCACTAAGACAGTATTGAATGAGCTGTATTCTGCCATAATCAAACAAGAAAACATTCACCCAGAGGCGGCGCTGATAGTAGGCGGGACTTTAATGCAGGGAAACTTAAATCCGTTTTACCAAATTTCTATCTGCATGTTAAATGTGCAACCAGAGGGAAAAAACTTGACCACCTTTACTCCACACACAGAGATGCATACAAAGCTCTCCCTCACGTTCCATTTGGCAAATCTGACAATAATTCTGTCCTTCTGATTCCTGCTTACAAGCAAAAATGAAAGCAGGAAGCACCAGTGACAAGATCAATAAAAA
Organism: Salmo trutta; assembly: GCF_901001165.1. Classification (NCBI taxonomy): domain Eukaryota; kingdom Metazoa; phylum Chordata; class Actinopteri; order Salmoniformes; family Salmonidae; genus Salmo; species Salmo trutta. Next base: position 10,934,726 of record NC_042974.1, read on the forward strand.
AAAGTGGTCAGATGAAGCAGATGCTAAGCTACAGGACTGTTTTGCTAGCACAGATTGGAATATGTTCCGGGATTCCTCCGATGGCATTGAGGAGTTCACCACATCAGTTACTGGCTTTATCAATAAGTGCATAGAAGATGTCATCCCCACAGTGACTGTACGTACATACCCCAACCAGAAGCCATGGTTTACAGGCAACATCTACACTGAGCTAAAGTCTAAAGCTGCCGCTTTCAAGGAGCAGGACTCTGACCCGGAAGCTTATAATAAATCCCGATATGCCTTCCGACGAACCATCAGACAGGCAATGCGTCGATACAGGACTAAGATAGAATCATACTACACTGGCTCTGATGCTCGTAGGATTTGGCAGGGCTTGCAAACCATTACAGACTACAAAGGGAAGCACAGCCGAGAGCTGCCCAGTGACACTAGCCTACCAGATGAGCTAAACTACTTCTATGCTCACAGAGGCAAATAACACTGAAACATGCATGAGAGCACCAACTGTTCTGGAAGACTGTGTAATCACGGTCTCAGCCGATGTGAGTAAAACCTTTCAACAAGTCAACATTCACAAGGCCGCAGGGCTAGATGGATTACCAGGACGTGTACTGCGAGCATGGGCTGACCAACTGACAAGTGTCTTCACTGCCATTTTCAACCTCTCCCTGTCCGAGTCTGTAATACCAACATGTTTTAAATCAAAACAATTTATATAGCCCTTCTTACATCAGCTGATATCTCAAAGTGCTGTACAGAAACCTAGCCTAAAACCCCAAACAGCAAGCAATGCAGGTGTAGAAGCACGGTGGCTAGGAAAAAGTCTCTAGAAAGGCCAAAACCTAGGAAGAAACCTAGAGAGGAACCAGGCTATGAGGGGTGGCCAGTCCTCTTCTGGCTGTGCCGGGTGGAGATTAAAACAGAACATGGCCAAGATGTTCAAATGTTCATAAATGACCAGCATGGTCAAATAATAATAATCACAGTAGTTGTCGAGGGTGCAACAGGTCAGCACCTCAGGAGTAAATGTCAGTTGGCTTTCTTAGTCGATCATTGAGAGTATCTCTACCACTCCTGCTGTCTCTAGAGAGTTGAAAACAGAAGGTCCGGGACAGGTAGCACGTCCGGTGAACAGGTCAGGGTTCCATAGCCGCAGGCAGAACAGTTGAAACTGGAACAGCAGCATGGCCAGGTGGACTGGGGACAGCAAGGAGTCATCATGCCAGGTAGTCCTGAGGCATGTTCCTAGGGCTCAGGTCCTCAGAGAGAAAGAAAGAGAAAGGGAGAATTAGAGAGAGCATACTTAATTTCACACAGGACACTGGATAAGACAGGAGAAATACTCCAGATATAACAGACTGACCCTAGCCCCCCCGACATATAAACTACTGCAGCATAAATACTGGAGGCTGAGACAGGAGGGGTCAGGAGACACTGTGGCCCCATCCGATGATACCCCCAGACAGGGCCAAACAGGCAGGCTATAACCCCACCCATTTTCCAAAGCACAGCCCCCACACCACTAGAGGGATATCTTCAACCACCAACTTACCATCCTGAGACAAGGCCGAGTATAGCCCTCAAAGATCTCCGCCACGGCACAACACAAGGGGGGGGCGCCAACATAGACAGGAAGACCATGTCAGTGACTCAACCCACTCAAGTGACGCAGACCACCATAGTGACTGTGCCCAAGAACACTAAGGTAACCTGCCTAAACGACAACCGACCCGTAGCACTCACATCTGCAGCCATGAAGTGCTTCGAAAGATTGGTCATGGCTCACAACAACATTATCCCAGAAACCCTAGACCCACTCCAATTTGCATAACACCACAACAGATCCACAGATGATGCAATCTCTATTGCACTCCACACTGGCCTTTCCCACCTGGACAAAAGGAACACATATGTGAGAATGCTATTCATTGACTACAGCTCAGCGTTCAAAACCATAGAGTCCTCAAAGCTCATCAATAAGCTAACTTCTCTGGGCTAGGTGGGACGGAAGCGTCCCACCAGGCTAACATTGGTAAAATAGCAGAGCGCAAAAATTCTAAATATACCATTCGTAATATTAAACGTTCTTGTAAATACATGTATCTTACATCATTTAAAAGCTTAACATCTTTTTAATCCAGCCGCTGTGTCAGATTTCAAAAAGGCTTTACGGCGAAAGCATACATTTTAATAATCTGAGGACAGCGTCCCGCACACACAAGCATTACTAGCATTTTCCAACCAAGCATTAGCGTCACTAAAGTCAGAAACAGCAATACAATAATCAATTACCTTTGAAGATCTTCTTCTTTTGGCGATACAAAAGGCCCAATCTTCACAATAAATGGTTGTTTTGTTCGATAAAATCCATTTTTATAGCATAACACGAAACATTTTGTAAACATCGAGAGTCATGAATTCCGTCTCCTTCAACTTTCGACGAAACATTTGATGTAATTACTCACACTATACTTACGTTTCTCCAGTCATGGTTGGTTTCATTGCAATCCTCTGTTTGTTAGTAACACAACCATACTTGATGGTTCTTTTTGCGGGACGTATGGAACGAAAGGAACTGATTTGAACACACCAAACAATGACCTCATTGCGCGCCAATGATGTGACCAGTGCTTCGTTGATTGACTGCATTTCCGGCCAATGACCACTGATTGTCTTGAAATCTAGCTTGGTAAATAGCCAATGAGCTGAGGTAAACGGCAATATCTAATGGTTATATCCCGGAAGACCAGCTCTTGAAAGAAAGTTGAGCGAAACACAGCCATTCGCCATTGAAATTTCTACCTGAAGGAGCCACATTGTTTGCGCATAGCAGTATTGAGTCGAGATCATTTTCCGCTATTTTATCGATAGAATTATGGCAAGTAAATCTGTAAAATCAAAGGCAAAGTCCAGGTATACAGATCTACACGATATTCTTGATGAAATTGATAGAGAAAGTGACACAGAGTTACTGAGATGAGTCAGATGAGTCAGATTGTGAGACAAGTTTGGACTCTCAATTTGAAGAAATGTTTTTGCATGGAGAGGATGCAATTTTGGATTGGTAAGTACCTCTCATGCCGTTGATAGAAATTAATAATATCAAATATTATTCATTTGAGTTGTTTGAGATATTTTTTTTATTTTTTATTATTTATTTTATATATTTTATTTTGCATATATATATATATATATATAAAATCAGTAATGAAATGTGTGAAGTACACATGGCTAAACATTATGAGTGTGTGTCTGTGTATATTAGATATTTTTTACATGTATTTTATCTAAACATGGAATGGAACAGCACCTCACCATAGTGATTGAGGTTCCCTACTCTATATATAATCTGTGTGTCTGTGTCTTTATTTCACAGTCCCTCTGATTCTGATTGGGAGCCCCCGCTGCCAAGGTGCCCATCCCCCACAGGAGCTGGTTCATCTAGCCGGAACCCTGCTGTCTCCAGCTCCACACCTACCCCCGCCCGACTAGGTGTGAAGTCTGTGACAAAGAAGCGGAGGTGGGGAAAAGATAACCTGCAATCAGAGAGGAGGAGGGTCGTTGGCACTCTGTGCTGGAGGAGGATGTAGCCCCACCACCTCCAATATTCAGACCGAAAAGGCCACCAGGACCTCAGCTGGACATGACCTCCAACTACAGCCCCATGCAACTTTTTCAGCTGTTTTTTACCTCATCAGTTATTGATTCCCTTGTCTTGAACACTAATAAGTATGATGCTAAGAAGCATGCAGGCAAGAAAGAGGCATGGAAGCCCATTTCCATGTCAGATATTTTTTGTTACCTGTCAATGGTCATTTACATGGGTCTTGTGAAGCTGAAAACACTGAAACATTACTGGAAAACTGCTCCCCTCTATCAACTGCCTTTCCCCTCCACTGTCATGTCATGCAAAAGGTTTCTGACAATCTCACGTGCGCTTCATATCAGTGACCCAGAAGTTGATGAGGACAACGAGAAGAAGCGAGGCACCGCAAGGTATGCTAGGCTCTGTAAAATAAAACCTCTCTACCACAGTGTGGTTGTGGCCTGCAAGACCTATTTTCAGCCTGCCCAGAACCTTTCCATCGATAAGAGGATAGTAGCCTCAAAGGCCAGAATCAGCCTAAAACAATACATGCGTAACAAACCAACAAAATGGGGTTACAAACTGTTTGTTTTGGCTGATTCGTTTTTTGGTTTATGGGGGGAAGAGCAGTTTTGTGACCAGTAAGGGACTCAGTTATGATTCCATCATGGAGTTATTCGATTTTCAACTGCTGGGGAAGGGCTACAAACTTTTTGTGGACAACTTTTACACAAGCCCTACCCTGTTCACAGACCTGAGGAGGCTGGATGTGTGGGCTTGTGACACCATTCGGACCAACAGAGTGGGCTTTCCGAAAACCAAGGTGAATGACATGCCTAAGCAGGCTGAACGGGGTAGCATGAGATGGATTCGCCAAGATCGCCTGCTCTTTGTGAAGTGGATGGATACCAGAGAGGTGGTCATGTGCTCCAGTATCCACGAGTCCTTCAGTGGAGATCACGTCGTCAGGCGTGTGAAGGGTGCTACTGGGGCATGGACCACAAAAAATGTCCCCATTCCTGCAGCTATCAAGGACTAAAACAAGAGCATGGGAGGTGTGGACCTGTCAGATGCGCTGATAGGCTACTATAATGTTCTCCAGAAGACCATGAAATGGTACAATACTTTTTTCTATCATTTCATTGACATTGCTGTGGTGAATTCCTTCATCATCCAGAAGGAAATGGCTAAGAGCTGCGGAAAGACCCCCATCTCACAGCTAGCTTTCAGAGAGCTGCTCATCCAGGAGCTTGCAGCCTACAGCAAGTCCACTGCAGTACCTTCAGTCCCCTCTACCTCTGCTCCTTCAACCAATGGTGTTCACCTGCCCAAATTCATCTCTGCAGGCATGAATGTGCCTCAGGGCAAAAAGGGCACAGTGGGGAGGCGACGTTGTGCCCTTTGTCACAGGAAACCCCCATCACCTGCACAACCTGCTCAGTAACACTATGCTTTACAGCAGAAAGAGACTGCTATGGGCCATGGCACCAGCAGCACAATATTGTGTAGAGGACTGAGGGTCTATACAATATTGTACATTATACATTGAATGTGTGTAAATAGTTACCCTTGTTATTTTAAATATTTTCAAAATGTCATATTTTATATATTTTTTTACTTTTTTGGGGGGGGGGGTGTTAGAATATAATTTTTGTATATTGTATATAGTTATTTACATCAAAATGTATCACTGTACCAATTTGGCCACTTGGGTACATTTTGGTACATTTGTGTGGGACACCTGGGTGACTTCATGCTCAATGTCATGTAGCTCTCTCATTCCTGAAGATATGTGTCTAAAACTTTTCTCAAATACTAGTGCCCTCTTATGTTCGTAATTATCCCCAGCATCCTATCTAAATGTTTGGCTGTTCTTGTTCAGTTGAAAGTTGATGCAACAAAAAAAAAGAAAACGTATGCTTATTTCATTGTATTTTCTTCTACCAGATCTACTGTGTTATATTCTCCTACATTCAATTCACATTTCCACAAACTTCAGAGTGTTTCCTTTCAAATGATACCAAGAAAATGCATATCCTTGCTTCTGTGCCTGAGCTACAGACAGTTAGATTTGGGTATGTCTTCAGGCGGAAATTGAGAGAAGGGAGGGGTGTCCCAAAAAAGGCTAAGGACCTTGGGACTAAACACCTCCCTCTGCAACTGGATCCTGAACTTCCTGACGGGCCGCCCCCAGGTGATAAGGGTAGGTAACAGCACCTCCGCCATGCTGATCCTCAACACAGGGGCCTCTCATGGGTGCGTGCTCAGTCCCCCCTGTACTCCCTGTTCACTCATGACCGCACGGCCAGGCACGACTCCAACACCATCATTAAGTTTGCCGATGACACAACAGAGGTAGGCCTGATCACCGACAACAACGAGACAGCCTATAGGGAGGAGGTCAGAGACCTGGCCGTGTGGTGCCAGGACAACAACCTCTCCCTAAACGTGATCAAGACAAAGGAGATGATTGTAGACTACAGGAAAAAGAGGCCCCCATTCTCATCGACCGGGCTGCAGTGGAGCAGGTTGAGAGCTTCAAGTTCCTTGGTGTACACATCACCAACAAACTAACATGTTCCAAGCACACCAAGACAATCGTGAAGAGGGCATGACAAAATCTATTCACCCTCAGGAGACTGAAAAGATTTGGCATGGGTCCTCAGATCCTCAAAACGTTCTACAGCTGCACCATCGAGAGCATCCTGACTGGTTCCATCACTGGCTGGTGTGGCAACTGCTCGGCCTCCAATCGCAAGACACTACAGAGGATAGTGCGAATGGCCCAGTACATCACTGGGGCCAAGCTTCCGGCCATCCAGGACCTCTATACCAGGTGGTGTCAGAGGAAGGCCCTAAAAATGGTCAAAGACTCCAGCCACCTTAGTCACAGACTGTTCTCTCTGCTACCGGTGGTACTGGAGCACCAAGTCTAGGTCCAAGAGGCTTCTAAACAGCTTCTACCCCCAAGCCATAAGACTCCTGAACACCTAATCAAATGGCTCCCCAGACTATTTGCATTGACCCCCCGCCCTTCTTTTACACCGCTGCTACTCTCTGTTGATATCATCTATGCATAGTCACTTTAATAACTCTACCTACATGTACATATTACCTCAACTACCCGGTGCCCCCACACATTGACTCTGTACCGGTACGCCACTGTATATAGTCTCGCTTATGTTATTTTACTGCTGCTCTTTAATTAATTGTTACTTTTATTTTTCTCCATTTTTTAAAAAAAAACTGCATTTCACTGTAAGGTCTACACCTGTTGTATTTGGCGCATGTGACTAATAAAATGTTATTTGATTTGATTTAATCTGTGCCCACATGTTCAGTGTGGCTGCTGGCATGGTTTAGTCTTGGAGATGGCAGGGGTGCTCACACTCTCTGGGCCAAGTGCCAGCCTGTCCTCTACACTCATGTTTGACCACAGAGCCACAAAGGAGAGTTTTCTATTCTTCTTGGATCACTGTTTCAAAAGCTTTTTCTTGCTCTGTCTGTTGAAATATTAACCCTTTTTTCCAACTAGAAGTGCTAGTCCTGGCAAGAAACGGCTTCTCCGAACACAGAATATTTCATTTGAGGGAAAAAATAGATTGATTGTGAAAACAAACCGGATGGGGCCTTTCATAAGTGCTGTTTGGAGTGTGGCAACAAAAGGGAAAGGTGAGACACAGGTAAAATCCTTGGCTCATTAAATTAGCATTGACTCTGGCTTGAATGTCTTTCCATAAAAGCCTTCGCCAACGTCTTCTAATCCCGCACTGGGCTGGTCAAAGGTATTAAATTACCTACAAGATTACATATGAAAAAAGTATTCAAATATGCTGAGATGCACAAGATAAGCTTTCAAACTTGCCTATCTGTTAATCCACAGAGCGAGCATTTTTGCACGGGCATTACCGCTCATCGACAGTTTTCACTTGGTGGAGCCTGTATAACTAAGTGCCACATTTATCCCCTCCCACTAACTAAGGAAATAGCTTGGAAGAAACCTACTACAGGAAATTCACTGAAGATGTACACAGTAGCTTTACTAGCTATTATACAAAAAATATTGGCTCATTCAAATTTAACTACAAGCACCACAACTAATACTTTGAACAATAATCATGCTTATGATAGATATTAGTTTATCACTTTAATAAATATGATAAAAAATACAATCATATGAAAGTGCATTCTATAAATGTGTCACGCCCTGACCTTAGAGATCTTATTTATTCTCTGTTTGGTTAGGTCAGGGTGTGACTCGGGTGGGAATATCTATGTTTTATATGTCTTTCTTTTTTGCCGGGTGTGGTTCCCAATCAGAGGCAGCTGTCTATCGTTGTCTCTGATTGGGAATCATAGTTAGGCAGCCTGTTTTCCACCTGAGTTTTGTGGGAGGTTATTTTCTGTTTAGCGTATGTGCCTGACGGAACTGTACATTTTAGTTTTTCCCCTTTTGTTATTTTGTTTGAGTGTTTCTTGAAAATAAATAATCATGAGCACTTACCACGCTGCGCTTTGGTCCACTTCTTCACCTTCAGATGACCGTTACAAAATGTTTGAATACTTGGGTGGTTTTTCATAGAGCTGAACAGACTAACAGACTGTATATTTATCTAAATGTATGTTTTATTTATCCAGTCACCGTATTTATCTGAATAAACAAGGGAAACAGGCCTGCTGTCAACTAGTATAAAAACAGTCTGGGAAATACAACAAACATTTTCCTTTCATCCTTTAACAGTATAGTCTAAATTGGGTTTACAGTATCTGTTAGCATTTATGAGCCCTTCAAACCTGGTTTGGGCATGGAAACGACACCCTGGATCTTGCAATTAACCTTTCCACTCCAGGTAAACACTAAGTCCTAAAAAAGAAAGGGTCCGTAATGAGATTTTACCAAAACATTAAACTGTCATGTCGCACTAGCTTTTCCACTCCATCAGGGAATATAAAGTTTAAGAGCCTTTTGCTATCAGTGACCCAGAGAGAAAAGGCACTGGCTGGAGAAGTGGCCCTCTAATTACCAATGTGTGAGTGTGCAGTGAGACGCAGAGACGCTGCAACAATGACACCTTGGGATGTAAAGTTACAGCTGAACAGGGACCATAATTTATATCCTCACTATCCGTGCCTATAAAAGAGAGATCAGACAGAACTTTAAAGTCGATGTTCAGAATTCAGTGTGTTTTTATGTGAAGGTATGAGTTCTAGGTGAGGTCTGGTTTTTATGTGAGGGTGTGTGTTCCAGGTGAGGTCTGGTTTTTATGTGAAGGTGTGTGTTCCAGGTGAGGTCTGGTTTTTATGTGAAAGTGTGTGATCCAGGTGAGGTCTGGTTTTTATGTGAAGGTGTGTGTTCTAGGTGAGTTCTGGTTTTTATGTGAAGGTGTGTGTTCCAGGTGAGGTCTGGTTTTTATGTGAAGGTGTGTGTTCCAGGTGAGGTCTGTTTTTTATGTGAAGGTGTGTTCTAGGTGAGGTCTGGTTTTTATGTGAAAGGGTGTGTTCCAGGTGAGGTCGGGTTTTTATGTGAGGGTGTGTGTTCCAGGTGAGGTCTGGTTTTTATGTGAAAGTGTGTGTTCCAGGTGAGGTCTGGTTTTTATGTGAAGGTGTGTGTTCTAGGTGAGGTCTGGTTTTTATGTGAAGGTGTGTGTTCAAGGTGAGTTCTGGTTTTTATGTGAAGGTGTGTGTTCCAGGTAAGGTCTGGTTTTTATGTGAAGGTGTGTGTTCTAGGTGAGGTCTGGTTTTTATGTGAAGGTGTGTGTTCTAGGTGAGGTCTGGTTTTTATGTGAAGGTGTGTGTTCTAGGTGAGGTCTGGTTTTTATGTGAAGGTGTGTGTTCTAGGTGAGGTCTGGTTTTTATGTGAGGGTGTGTGTTCTAGGTGAGGTCTGTTTTTTATTTGAGGGTGTGTGTTCTAGGTGAGGTCTAGTTTTTATGTGAAGGTGTATGTTCTAGATGAGGTCTGGTTCCAGACCTTACTGACCTTCTCAAGACGTCCTCAAATAAGCACTCATTAACTCAACCACTTGAATTTATTTATGCTGGCTAATTTCTGCTCAGTTTTTGCAGGGCCATGGAGTGAGAGGCTCAATAACTCAACCTCCACTGGAATTTATTCATGCTGGCTAAATTCTGCCCAGTTTTTGCACAGCCAAGGAGGGAGAGGCTCATTATTTCAAACTCCATTGGAATGTATTTATGCTGACTCATTTCTGCACAGCTTTTGCAGGGCCAAGGAGGGAGAGGCTCAATAACTCAACCTCCACTGGAATTTATTTATGCTGGCTAATTTCTGCCCAGTTTTTGCAGGGCCGAGGAGGGAGAGATTCATGCTGGTTTTATTGGCCATTAGAAAGCTTGGGTTAAGGCATGGCAGTTTGTTTGGCTAAGTGGGGCAATTTTGGTCTTTAAGTATCTCACGTCACTTCCCATCCAACAGGGCAAATGTTACATGCTCAGCGGCCCCCAACCCACCCCATAGAGCTTGGTGAGAATTGCAATCAAACTTTTTCTCCAAATGATCTCAGAAACATTTATTCATTACATCGATTTGTTCATTAAATATTTGCAGGGGTGCAACTTTCACTGGAGACGGGGGGAACATAACACCCTGTCACGTCCTGACCATAGAAAGCTTTTATTTTCTATGGTAGAGTAGGTCAGGGCGTGACTGGGGGATTAGTCTAGTTTATTATTTCTATGTGGGGTTCTAGGTTTGTTTTTCTATGTTGGTGATTGTGTATGATTCCCAATTAGAGGCAGCTGGTAACCGTTGTCTCTAATTGGGGATCATACTTAAGTAGCTTGTTTTCCACTTGTGGGTTATGGGATATTGTTTATGTGTAGTTGCATTGTCATCACGTTTCGTTTATTCTTTTTGTATTTTGCTTAGTTTCACCTTCTAATAAAAGATGTGGAATGCTACTCATGCTCCGCCTTGGGCCGATCATTCCAACGAACGTGACACACCCTAACATTCTGAAATTGCATTTTGGTCCCCCCCAGTTTTATCATTGCACTGTGATACAAAAAACACCATCGGTGTGCTTTAGGACCATGCTGCCACCTCAGAGCGGTCAGTTAGGCTGTTTGGCGGTTTCAGCAGTGGATGAAAAAGTACCAAATTGTCATACTTGAGTAAAAGTAAAGATTCCTTAATAGAAAATTACTCAATTAAAAGTGAAAGTCACCCAGTAAAATACACTGCTCCATAAAATAAAGGGAACACTAAAGTAACACATCCTAGATCTGAATGAAAGAAATAATCTTATTAAATACTTTTTTGTTTACATAGTTGAATGTGCTGACAACAAAATCACACAAAAATAATCAATGGATATCCAATTTATCAACCCATGGAGGTCTGGATTTGGAGTCACACTCAAAATTAAAGTGGAAAACCACACTACAGGCTGATCCAACTTTGATGTAATGTCCTTAAAACAAGTCAAAATGAGACTCAGTAGTGTGTGTGGCCTCCACGTGCCTGTATGACCTCCCTACAATGCCTGGGCATGCTCCTGATGAGGTGGCGGATGGTCTCCTGAGGGATCTCCTCCCAGACCAGGACTAAAGCATCCGCCAACTACTGGACAGTCTGTGGTGCAACGTGGCGTTGGTGGATGGAGCGAGACATGATGTCCCAGATGTGCTCAATTGGATTCAGGTCTGGGGAACGGGCGGGCCAGTCCATAGCATCAATGCCTTCCTCTTGCAGGAACTGCTGACACACTCCAGCCACATAAGGTCTAGCATTGTCTTGCATTAGGAGGAACCCAGGGCCAACCGCACCAGCATATGGTCTCACAAGGGGTCTGAGGATCTCATCTCGGTACCTAATGGCAGTCAGGCTACCTCTGACGAGCACATGGAGGGCTGTGCGGCCCCCCCAAAGAAATGCCACCCCACACCATGACTGACCCACCGCCAAACCGGTCATGCTGGAGGATGTTGCAGGCAGCAGAACGTTCTCCACGGTGTCTCCAGACTCTGTCACATCTGTCACGTGCTCAGTGTGAACCTGATTTGATCTGTGAAGAGCACAGGGCGCCAGTGGCGAATTTGCCAATCTTGGTGTTCTCTGGCAAATGCCAAACGTCCTGCACGGTGTTGGGCTGTAAGCACAACCCCCACCTGTGGACGTCAGGCCCTCATACCACCCTCATGGAGTCTGTTTCTGACCGTTTGAGCAGACACATGCACATTTGTGGCCTGCTGGAGGTCATTTTGCAGGGCTCTGGCAGTGCTCCTCCTTGCACAAAGGCGGAGGTAGCGGTCCTGCTGCTGGGTTGTTGCCCTCCTACGGCCTCCTCCACGTCTCCTGATGTACTGGCCTGTCTCCTGGTAGTGCCTCCATGCTCTGGACACTACGCTGACAGACACAGCAAACCTTCTTGCCACAGCTCGCATTGATGTGCCATCCTGGATGAGCTGCACTACCTGAGCCACTTGTGTGGGTTGTAGACTCCGTCTCATGCTACCACTAGAGTGAAAGCACCGCCAGCATTCAAAAGTGACCAAAACATCAGCCAGGAAGCATAGGAACTGAGAAGTGGTCTGTGGTCAACACCTGCAGAACCACTCCTTTATTGGGGGTGTCTTGCTAATTGCCTATAATTTCCACCTGTTGTCTATTCCATTTGCACAACAGCATGTGAAATTTGTTGTCAATCAGTGTTGCTTCCTAAGTGGACAGATTGATTTCACAGAAGTGTGATTGACTTGGAGTTACATTGTGTTGTTTAAGTGTTCCCTTTATTTTTTGAGCAGTATACTACTTGAGTAAAAGTCTAAAAGATTTTGGTTTAATATATACTTAAGTATCAAAAGTAAATGTAATTGAAAAATATACTTAAGTATCGAAAGTAAAGTATAAATCATTTCAAACAGCTTATATTGAGAAAACCTGATGGCACCATTTTCTTGTTTGTTTAATTTACGGATAGCCAGGGGCACAGTCCAACACGTAGACATCATTTACAAAGTCACCAGATCAGAGGCAGTAGGGATGACAAGGCAGTAGGGATGACCAGTATAAAAGTTGTCAAAAATATCAATAGTAAAGTAAAGTGCAAATACCCCAAGAACTACATAAATAGTACTTTAAAGTATTTTTTCTTAAGTATTTTCCACCATTGGGTTTCAGATGGCTGGATTTAGGACCACACGGACACCACAGAGTGTGCAGACAGGCTGTGTGAAGGCAAAGCTTCTGAAAGGCTGGCTTATAGGACTGGCACGGGAGAGATGAATAGAGGCAGCTGCTGTATGTTCTGTGTTGTGCTTTTTTTCGCGAGTTGTAGACGCAAGCAGAGCAGACACTGGTAACTCTTTATTTGACTGATGTATCTGGCAAGTTAACTGCTGTTTGACTTAACAGAAAACAAGTATTTATTCCAGGTGCTGAGCTAGTAGTGTAACTGACAATTAACGTTAGCTAATGTTTCATCCTCTCTCAACTGAAGATCTGTCTGAAGGGAATGAACTAGCTACCTAGCTAGTAGCTAGCTACCACAGCCAGTTTAGCTCTAGCCTCAGCTATCTGTCAAATAGCAATATCTAACAGCTGTTGGAAATGTTTTGTAGCCTTTGTTTTGTCCCGTTTCAACAGAAGTAAATTAACTTGGCTAGTTTCGCAAGTTGATGTACCATTAGAGCTAGCCAAAAGTTGGCTATCATTAGCTTGCAAGCTCACTAACTTCAGCTATTATTTTTCCCTCAATTACACTAGACCTGACTCAAATGATGAAATAAGCGGCCAAACGATTGAAGATCGATATTCTGAAATGTTTTGACAGTGCAATTTTAGTTATTATTAGAGTCAGTATAGCTATGTAATGTTATTAATATGTCAGTTTCCCAAGCTACTTCCCTACTTTTCACTGACACGATATAAACAGCTCTACAGGCTTCACTGTTATGGTGCACAGTCAGTGCACAACACTATGCTCATCATGTCTTAGCAGGATCAAATGGTGACAGGTGTCCTAGCAGGGTCAAACAACCAGGGAAGTCAAGTCCACGGAGCTCAGGTGAATTTTGCTGTATATTATAGCAATCAGTGAATGGATACAAAGTTCCATCTTGAGTTGATGAGTAGGCTACAGTCTGGGATAATGGAAATGTATTCTATTCTTGGATAATATAATGTATAAATATACACCAAGATAATTCTTAGGAGGATCAGATGGTGAAAGGGGTCTCAGCAAGGCCATGCAGCCAGGGAAGATCAGTCTATGACGGAGCTGAGGTGAACTTTTACAGATACAACACTATTCTCTCTGCGTAGAAAACACTGGACAAGCCAGAAGTTTCAAAGATTGAAACTGTGAGAAAGGATTCAGTTCGCAACTCCTACTGCTTCCACTAGATGTCAACGATCTTTAGAAAGTTGTTGGAAGCATCTGTCATGAATACAGACCGAATTAGAAAGCTTACAAGTTGACACGTCATCACTTCATTTTTTGCGCCTGCGCATGAATCTGAGAAGAGTGCCTTTGTCATTATCGTTTATTCTAGACACTTGATAGGTTGTGTGAAAATATTACTGATGTTTACTGATGTTTCACGTTAAAAATGGACCAAAAGATTAATGCTAAACAACGTTTGACATGTTTAAACAAACGTAAATAGATTATTTACTAGGTTTTCTTTAGCTTTTCGACGTGACTTTACACTGCCCACCTCATTTTGTGGGAGCCTACTGAACGCTAACTATTTGGACATAAATTATGAACTTTGTCAAAAGAAACCACATTTGTTCTGGACCTGGGATCTCTGGCAGCGCCTTCTGATGGAGATAATCAAAGGTAAGGGGATATTTAGAATGTTATTATCGATATTAGATGATGCTAATGCTAACGGTATAGCTTAGCTTAGCTTAGCATATAGCTTATTGTTGTTAGCATAGTACCCAGTTTATGCAAAATGTGATTTCCCAGTAAAGTTATTTTGAGATCTGGCCATTCGGTAGCAATTACGAGATGATAATATATTATTCTTTGAATGACAATATTATAATTTACCAATGTTTTCGAATAGTAATTCCGTGATTTGTAATGCTGGATTCACTGGGAGCATTCGAGCCGAAAACAATTCTGAATTTCACCGCGACTGTAAATGCTGTTTTTGGATATAAATATGAACTTGATGGAACTAAAAATGCATGTATTGTATAACATAATGTCCTATGAGTGTCATCTGATGCAGATTGTCAAAGGTAAGTGCATAATTCTAGCTAGTTTTCTGTCTGTTGATGCCCTTCTTTGAATTGGCTAAACATTACACGCAGCTATTGTCAATGTACTCTCCTCACATAACGTAACTTTATGCATTCTCCGTAATGCCTCTGAAAATCGGACAGCGTGGTTAGATTTAGGAGATATATCTTTCAAATGGAGGAAAATAGTTGATTATTTGATTATTTGAAATGATTACTCTTGCAGTTTTGAATTCCCCGCCATGGTCACATGACAATGAATCCCAATACCGGGATTAGATCCTGCCCCCTGGCCTCAACAGGTTAAGGCACTCTGACAAACCTCTAAAGTTGATTTCCAAACTGTATCAAGGTTTGATTGAGGCTTTTCCCGATGGCACAAAAATGTGAGGAAGACCTGGGAGACACTATTGATGATGAATGGGTACAGATATGTTAGAATGCCCAGTCATGTTCATATCATCTCAAACATAAATGACTGCAGTTTAAGACCATCCATAGAACATGCTACAGTCGTGGCCAAAAGTTGAGAATGACACAAATATTAATTTTCACAAAGTCTGCCTCCTCAGTTTGTATGATGGCAATTTGCATATACTCCAGAATGTTATGAAGAGTGATCAGATGAATTGCAATTAATTGCAAAGTCCCTGAACTGAACTGAATCCCCAAAAAGCATTTCAGTCCTGCCACAAAAGGACCAGCTGACATCATGTCAGTGATTCTCTCGTTAACACAGGTGTGAGTGTTGACGAGGACAAGACTGGAGATCACTCTGTCATGCTGATTGAGTTCGAATAACAGACTGGTAGCTTCAAAAGAAGGGTGATGCTTGGAATCATTGTTCTTCCTCTGTCAACCATGGTTACCTGCATTGAAACACATGCCGTCATCATTGCTTTGCACAAAAAGGGCTTCACAGGCAAGGATATTGCTGCCAGTAAGATTGCACCTAAATCAACCATTTATCGGATCATCAAGAACTTCAAGGAGAGCGGTTCAATTGTTGTGAAGAAGGCTTCAGGGCGCCCAAGAAAGTCCAGCAAGCGCCAGGACCGTCTCATTTTGGAGTCACTTTTATTATAAATAAGAATAGCATGTGTTAAACACTTCTACATTAATGTGGATGCTACCATGACTATGGATAATCCTAAATGAATCGTGTATAATGATGAGTGAGAAGACATGCTATCCTCTCACCATTACAATGACAGTGGAGGTTAGCATTTTTATGGTGGGGTATGATATTTGTGCTTCTATAACTTTCTCATTCAATCTGACAGTCTGCACCTTATTAACCTCATAGTCATAGTTTGATTTCAAATCCAAAGTTGTCAAGTATAGAGCGATAAGAAGAAAAAGGCTTCACTGTCCCAGTAATTACTGAGGGCACTGTATAAGAAGGATGTCCTGTTTCTGAGTGTTCATGTGTATGTGGATGTGTGTTTTTATTCAACTTTTGTTTTCCAAACCTTTCCTTGAGACATTAAAAAAGATGGGAAGGAAATTGTTGGGAAGAGAATTGAGTTATTGACTAGACTGGTGGGGGTTGGGCTGGCAGGGCGGTCTGGCTGAAATTATATATACAGTAGACGTTGTCTTAAAGGATATCAAAAGTTAAGTCTTCAAACTTTAAGTTGTTAATTTGTTAGGCTATTGGTTAAAGGTGCAACACACTATTGATTATACAATTATCTTTGATCTAGTTTAGTCTTATCAATCACTTAAACATATTTACTAATGATCTCATACCTAGCTTGATGACTAGGAATTTTTGCTTACTTTGTTGTTCTAAATAGAGATGGCTAGAATGGCCAAAGGTCATATTAGATTGTGTAGAAATTCTGGAAATTAGCTTTAAATGCCCAAAACATTCTGAAGGAGGACCCTCAGACCCCCCACCAGGTTATACCCCCCACTTCTAAAACCAAAGTTGCGCCCCTGAATATTTATGTACATGTATCCTTGTGTTTACTTCGTAGATCTGTTTTTAAATGATCTGTTTCAGAGTTACGGTCGCAGTGGTGTGTTCAAATAGAGACACAGTGAGACATGCTCTTCATGTTGCTCCAGCTCTGGTGGAGTGTTATCTCTGGCTGATGAGGTCATGTAAAGAGGTCATACAGATAGCCTGCTGCTGGAAGCCAAGTACACCGTCGAGCAAGGACAGAGATGAACATCACTACGATATCATGTTAGTGTTCTACTTTTGATGTTAATAAAGCCACTCTGTTAGTTATCCAATAATTTCAACTAATGAAATACACCCCTTGACTTAGAAGAATATGACAGATACCTCATTGAGATTAGTAGCTGTTTTGCATCATTTTATCCCAAAAAGCGAAGGACATATATCATGTTTTGTTTTGTAAGAGTGGGCGAATGGTGCTCTGTTGCTGTCTTGAAAAAGCAGGACTTGGCTAATCATCTTGTAATGTAATTCTCCAGTCACAAATTCACTTGTTGTCACCTATTATCTTATCATAAATCTTATCAGACTCCCTGGACGTGTTGCCAAATCTTACACAAAGGACAACAAGCCACAATTGACCTCAGGATCAGAGACATGTGCAGTCTTGGTTTGGCTGGGACACCTGTCTCCCCCCCCCCTCCCTTGCCCTGAGGATGAAGCCAGAACAGCTGCACAGCCACTTGTCTGGAGTGAGTTACAGCAAGGTGCCTGGCTCCGGGCTTTTATTGATAATATTACAGTACTTGATGTAAATATGACTGTGGTGGCTTTCCTCCTCAGCGTGGGTCGAGGCTGGCCTGCAAACCAACCTGCTCACAGCTCCCCGAGGTGGAGCACACAGCACCGGCTGCCGCTTGCAGGAAGCCATAAGTGAAGTTGGCCATAATAAATATTCCCCCACTTTTTGGACAAAGGTTTTGTACTTTATAGAGTGTTATTTTCTGTTCTTTACCTTTTCCCCAACATCCTCCCCCCTCCTCCTCCCAGCCATAGCTTCACACAGAGCCGTTAACACATTCTTCCTCAGATTTCTCGGGGCAACAGGCCTCGTTACTAATAGAGTTGAAAGGTAATTGGTTATCTATACTGTTGGTTGGTACAGTATATTGCACACATGCTCTGTTGCACGTGGAGGCTCAGTCTTTCTCACACAAGCATGCACTCACACACACGCACTAATGCACATGTGTGCAAACACACAAAGCCTGCCATCTTGTCTCTCCTCCGGTGCCAGCTGCAGACGGTGTGCAGACAGACTGATCTTAGTCCCAATGATTAGGTCTTTCATGTGCCCTGACCTGAGGGTTTAAAGTCAGCTTTAATGCCTAAGCGTTGACTCCTCTACTGTCCTCGCTACTGGAGCTAAAGAGCCACACACGTGAGTCAGAGTCAGATACCACACCTGTAGTCCACCCACACTCCATTCCTTCACTGAGGGGAGATTTGTTTTCAATACAATTTAAACACGGTGCCTTTCCACCAGCCAAAGCAGGAAGTACATGTGGTTTAAATGAGTCAACTCTTCCCCATCTCCTTGGTGATTTAATATTATCTGCTGGATGGAAGCAGGTCCTGACAGTTAAGATCACAATATGAAGGGCCCTTATTTCATTATTAGTCTTAGCAGTGCTTATTAAACTCCGTTACTCGATTAGCCATCTGCTAGCTGTGAGGGAGAAGAATGAACAGAGCAGTGGGGATGTTACTGTGCATGCATGGTGCTCAGTTGTTTTGCTCTGTTGACGCTATTTATATTCATTTAAAAAAAAAATACCCATTATATGTCATACTGTACATTACCAAAAGTCCTCTTATCAATAAATACATTCAATGAAAGCAATGTATGTTTCATTATGTTCATACGTTTAAATAGCCAATTATAAATAAATAGGTTTTAGAGGGCTTGGTAATTCACACATGCTTTTTCTAAGTGTCAGTGGAAAGAATGAAGATAGTGTTGCCCGTGCAAGCGCCACGTGTTGCCAATGTGGAATGGACACATGTAGCAATTGTCTCTGCGTGCATGTGGGTGGCCGAGCTCTGGGCATTACTGCAATCTGTGAGCAATTGACAGTAATCCCCCTCTCCCCGTAAAGGCCCATCTTTTCCTCTGCATGCAGACAAGCACGTCTTCACTAGGCCTCATCCTACAGAAACCCTATACTCTCCCACTATATGTATGTACATGCCAATATACAATACTGTAGACCACAGACATATTGAAATATGTGGCTTTGCTGTAGACTATAGACAGCTAGAGAATGGTTACAAAAGCAGTTCCGTAACTATTAATCAATCTCATGAAAACGTTAGAAGCAGATACACCTTCTACATTTCTGTGCTGTTTGATGTTGTTGCACATTCAGTAGTTGTATGGGGGTTATTTTCATCAAGGAATTCGTCATAGCGCAATATCAGTTTCATTTGGGCCTCATAAAATGTCCCTATTTTTGAATACTTGATGGCTTTCCGCTGAGATATTTATCTATTTGCTAAAGACAGGCTTGTCTGGTTTTAAATGAACAATGCTGAATGATGAAAAGTGTATTTACCAAACCAATAATTCAAATGATCCAAATGAATTCATTGTGAAAAAGTTAGCATAGCCTACATATTAGTATCATTTACTTAACTTGAACTAATGTACATTTAATTATCGTTTCGTACTGCTCATTGACAGTGTTTAAATAACCCAACGTGAAGAATAACAATATAATAACAATATTATTGAAATATCAAATAAGAATATCATAACCACACACCAACAAGGTGACTTTTATCCACATTGAAAGGCAGAATGACCATCAAGCTCACAATCGAACACACTATTCCACCTCTATGATGACGGAACACACTATTCCACCTCTATGATGACGGAACACACTATTCCACCTCTATGATGACGGAACACACTATTCCACCTCTATGATGACGGAATGTGACACTGACCTGCAGAAGTGAGAAACATTCCATATGTTTGGGGCGTCTCCCACATGCCTTTTGGTGAACACCAAACGTGTTTGCTTATTTTTATTCTTTAAGCAATGGCTTTTTTCTGGCCACTCTTCTGTAAAGCCCAGCTCTATGGGGTACAACTTAAAGTGGTCCTATGGACAGATACTCCAATCTCCGCTGTGGAGCTTTGCAGCTACTCCAGGGTTATCTTTGGTCTCTTTGTTGCCTCTCTGATTAACGACCTCCATGCCCGGTCTGTGAGTTTTGGTGGGTGGCTCTCTCTTGGCAGGTTTGTTGTGGTGCCATATTCTTTCCATTTTTTAATAATGGATTTAATGGTGCTCCGTTGGATTTTCAAAGTTTCTGATATTTTCTTATAACCCAACCCTGATCTGTACTTCTCCACAACTTTTTCCCTGACTTGTTTGGAGAGCTCCTTGGTCTTCATGGTGCCGCTTGCTTGGTGGTGCCCCTTGCTTATTGGTGTTACAGACTCTGGGGCCTTTCAGAACAGGTGTATATTTACTGATATCATGTGACAGATCATGTGACACTTAGATTGGACAACAGGTGGACTTTATTTAACTAATAATGTGACTTCTGAAGGTAATTGGTTGCACCAGATCTTATTTAGGGGCTTCACAGCAAAGGGGGTGAATACATATGCACGCACCACTTTCCGATTGAATTCTTTTGAATTTTTTTAAACAAGTTATTTTTTTCACTTTACCAATTGACTATTTTGTGTATGTCCATTACATGAAATCCAAATAAAAATCCATTTAAATTACCAGTTGTAATGCAACAAAATAGGAAAAACGCCAAGGGGGATGAATACTTTTGCAAGGCACTGTAAGTCCTCAATGCTGTATGTGTCACGGTTGTCGTATGGATTGGACCAAAACGCAGCGGGAATATGTATACTCATCTTCTTTTTATTTTGAAGAAGGAGAAACAACTAAATACGTATACAAAAAAGAACAAAACGAAACAGTCCTGTCAGGTGCAACAAACAAGGAACAACTACCCACAAAATCCCATAGAAAAACACCCCTCTTAAATAGGACCTTCAATTAGAAGCAACTAGGAGCAGCTGCTTCCAATTGAAGGTCAACCCAACAAACACCACATAGAAATAGACATACTAGAACTAACATAGAAATAGACTAACAAGAACATAACCCAACAAACCCCGAAAACACTCTAAACAAACACCCTTCTTAAAACAGAACATAGCCCAACAAACCCCGAAACACTCTAAACAAACACCCCTCTTAAAACAGAACATAGCCCAACAAACCCCGAAACACTCTAAACAAACACCCCTCTTAAAACAGAACATAGCTCAACACACCCCGAAACACTCTAAACAAACACACCCCTGCCACGTCCTGACCAAACTACAATAACAAATAACCCCTTAACTGGTCAGAACGTGACAGTATGGCTGTGGTTGCACACTCAAATTGATTGTAATTGTTAACTTCCTGAATTTTGCAGGCGTTTAATTTGCCAGACTGGCAGAATTAAAAAGCAATCATAAAATTCAACTCCATATAAAAAAAGTGTGCATACGTACATTTACAATGCAAACATGTTTTGCCTAATATCTACAACATGTGGTTTCATATTACATTATTAAAGGCACTCCACTGTAAATACTGACATGCTTGATGGACAATCGGAGAGCTTGAGAAGAAACTCATTATGATTATGAAAAAAAAATACAAAGAGATTTATTTTGGATGCTAAAAACACACATTAGTCAGATGGAGGGATTGGTGTAAGATGGATTGGTGTAAAATGGATTGGATGGATTGGTGTAAAATGGATTGGTGTAAGATGGATTGGATGGATTGGTGTAAGATGGATTGGTGTAAGATGGATTGGATGGATTGGTGTAAGATGGATTGGACGGATTGGTGTAAGATGGATTGGATGGATTGGTGTAAAATGGATTGGATGGATTGGTGTAAAATGGATTGGTGTAAATGGATTGGATGGATTGGTGTAAGAAACTCTAAAGTTACAATGTATTGGTTATTCTAATGTATGCTATTCTGCTCTACATGGAGAAAACTAGGAAAGAACTGCTGTTGTCTTGAACTCATGAACTTACTGTACTGGAAGAAGGCGAACATGATTTAATGCTGCACGCAAACACATAAAACAGTCCTTCAAAGTACAGTAAAGCATTGCATGATTATGAGTAAAGTTGAGTTGGTTAATGATCTGCATGACAATAACATGTAGAGTATGTCCTGCAGTGTGTGCTTATGTGGTGCAGTGCCAGTGTAGGCCTATTGACTGTATCATGGAAGTATTTATTGGCCATATGGCTTGTGACACCCCGTGAACTCCTAGTTTCAAGTGAAACCCCAAATCACAGTAAAATTGCAAGGACAGGAATGGATACAAATTCGGCACATAGCTAATTACTGTTGATCAATGTTAATAAAATCTTTCCGGGCATATAAAGACCATGTACTATAAAAGGGACCTTGCATTATTTTTTATTTTTTTTTATTCATTTTTTATTTAACCTGGTAGGCTAGTTGAGAACAAGTTCTCATTTACAACTGCGACCTGGCCAAGATAAAGCAAAGCAGTTCGACACATACAACAACACAGAGTTACACATGGAATAAACAAACATACAATCAATAATACAGTAGAAAAATCTATATACAGCATGTGCAAATGAGGTAGGATAAGAGAGGTAAGGTAATAAATAGGCCATGGTGGCAAAGTAATTACAATATATTAATTAAACACTGGAATGGTAGGATGTGCAGAAGATGAATGTGCATGTTGAGATACTGGGGTACAAAGGAGCAAGATAAATAAATAAATAAATACAGTATGGGGACGAGGTAGATTGGATGGGCTATTTACAGATGAGCTATGTACAGGTGCAGTGATCTGTGAGCTGCTCTGACAGCTGGTACTTAAAGCTAGTGAGGGAGGTAAGAGTCTCCAGCTTCTGAGATTTTTGTAGTTCGTGCATAAGGGGAAAACATTAAGTGATGATACAGATTTATTTAACCAGAGAGCAACCTGCCTTCTGTAAAGAGATACCCTCCCAGACTGGAACAGGAAGTCAATACCCTCCCAGACTGGAACAGGAAGTCATATGTGAGAGGAAAGAGCACAACAAGCTGGCATCAGATTGTAACAAGCCCTCTGGGGTAGAAACTCTCTGGAGTAGAAGCCCTCTGGAGTAGAAGCCCTCTGGGGTAGAAGCCCTCTGGGGTAGAAGCCCTCTTAGCTGACCCTACTACAATACTAGTTAGACACCCAGGTAAAGGCCTTTTTCTGTCCCACTCAGCAGGTACACCTATCCATCTTGACCGATACCCATATGAGGAAGAAGAGGATATTATGAAGGCACTGTAAAGAACCCATTCCTTATTGCCCAGTGATTTAATCTATACTCAGCATAAATAGAAACGCAATATGTAAAGTGTTGGTCCCATTTTTCATTAGCAGAAATAAAAGATCCCAGAAATGTTCTATACGCACAAAAAGCTTATCTCTCTCAAATTTTGTGCAAAAAATTGTTTACATCCCTGTTAGTGAGCATTTCTCCTTTGCCAAGAATATCCATCCACCTAACAGGTGTGGCATATCAAGAAGCTGATTAAACAGCATGATCATTACACAGGTGCACCTTGCGCTGGGGACAATAAATGGCCCCTCTAAAATGTGCAATTTTGTCACACAGCCATGCAACAGATGTCTCAAGTTTTGAGGGAGTGTGCAATGGGCATGCTGACTGCAGGAATGTCCAAAAGAGCTGTTGCCAGAGAATTTAATGTTAATTTCTCTACCACAAGCTGCCTCATTTTAGAGACTTTGGCAGTACATCCAACTGACCTCACAACCCCAGACCACGTGGAACCACACCAGCCCAGGAACTCTACATTCGGAGCAGTCTAAGTGGCAGCAGTCTGAGTGGGAGCAGTCTAAGTGGGAGCAGTCTGAGTGGGAGCAGTCTAAGTGGGAGCAGTCTGAAGTGGGAGCAGTCTGAGTGGGAGCAGTCTGAGTGGGAGCAGTCTGAGTGGGAGCAGTCTGAAGTGGGAGCAGTCTGAGTGGGAGCAGTCTGAGTGGGAGCAGTCTGAAGTGGGAGAAGTCTGAGTGGGAGCAGTCTGAGTGGGAGCAGTCTGAAGTGGGAGAAGTCTGAGTGGGAGAAGTCTGAGTGGCAGCAGTCTGAGTGGGAGCAGTCTGAGTGGGAGCAGTCTAAAGTGGGAGAAGTCTGAGTGGGAGCAGTCTGAGTGGAAGCAGTCTAAAGTGGGAGAAGTCTGAGTGGGAGCAGTCTGAGTGGGAGCAGTCTGAAGTGGGAGCAGTCTGAAGTGGGAGAAGTCTGAGTGGGAGAAGTCTGAGTGGGAGAAGTCTGAAGTGGGAGCAGTCTGAAGTGGGAGCAGTCTAAGTGGCAGCAGTCTGAGTGGGAGAAGTCTGAAGTGGGAGCAGTCTGAAGTGGGAGCAGTCTGAAGTGGGAGCAGTCTGAAGTGGGAGCAGTCTGAAGTGGGAGCAGTCTGAGTGGGAGCAGTCTGAAGTGTGAGCAGTCTGAAGTGGGAGCAGTCTGAGTGGGAACAGTCTGAGTGGGAGCAGTCTAAGTGGGAGCAGTCTGAGTGGGAGCAGTCTGAGTGGGAGCAGTCTGAAGTGGGAGCAGTCTGAAGTGGCAGCAGTCTGAAGTGGGAGCAGTCTGAGTGGGAGCAGTCTGAAGTGAGAGCAGTCTGGAGCAAACATTTTCAGTCTAAAAACTGTACATTTGTTTGGTTTATTTTCTTGAAAGGTGGAAATATAAACATTTGTATATTTACCAATATGTCAGGGAAGTTAACATGTGTGTCAAGAATCTGTACTGTATATAGACTTAGTCTCACATCTAAAATAACAAGGATGCCATGAAGGGGGTGAGAGGTCATTAGACAAAATAAGATGACAATGAAATCACAATGTTTATTGCCACAAGGAACGACCAAAATCAAATGTAAATGAAGTACGTTTTTTTGTCCATGTAGTTCGCTGATCTGCCTTTGAACTGGATGCATTGGCCCCTGAGAAATAGTTTACAATGTTGGCGCCTGTTATCATGAGGTTCTATGTGCCCTCTATGGGCCATGCTGGCTCAGTGGTGGCTCATGCTGGCTCAGTGGTGCCTCCTTGTCATCAGAACGTGATTAGCAATACCTGCAATACCTGTCCTACCTGCAGAACAACACAATTTGAATAGGCTACAATTTGAATGTACTACTGCTAGGGACTGTCTAATGAATTCGTAATTTTGCATAATAATCAATCCAAATAACAACAATAATGGATGTGTTTCATTTTCCTCTTCATGATCTTTATAATCAGATATGTGTGTAATTCATTGATAGCTGACCCTTTGTTCCTATAGCAAGTTACAGTAGGCCTACCCTTAAAGGTTATTTTTTAATTGTTTATATGTTTACCCTAACTTGTACTTATTGTTAGTATAAACTTTATAGACTAGCCTAGCCCTTATGAGAATCATTGTGGACAATAGTTTGTTTCCTTATCAAACAACTTAACGCATTGTTGTTTTTGGAAAGGTAGACCGGTCAGACCGCGGGTGAACTGCTCCCACCCGGGTGCTCTCCTCTCTTCAAAGGCCATCTTCCAGGCATAACAGTCACGCACGCGGTTCAGACTGGGGTTGTTTGTGAAAAGGGATTTTTAAATGCAATTTACGCAGACGCTGACCTAAAATAATACAAATAATAATAATGTCACACTTTCAGAGGCTCTGGTATAGGCTATAACATCATTAGACATTTAATTATCCATAACATAGGCTATATTTTGTCCTTGTATGTCACAAGAGTTAAGGGGGCTAAATTTGTTTCCAAAACGGCACACGCTTTAAGCCTACATGTCGCCTATCGCCCTGACAAGAGAGGTCCATGACATGTCACGCGCAGCCTGGGTCCCCTGGGACAGTAAATGTTGCCAAGCGTGAAGTATCAGGAGATTTGGAGTAGCACTCCACTTCAAAGTATAATGCGTGCTAAGCATGTGAGGGGGGAAATGCATAATAGACTCAGTGTACTGGTGAAGTAACCGAGCAAGCACTGAAAATAAGCAGGAATCAAATCAAATGATTGATTGAATGAATCAGTCTAAGTAGCGACCCAGGGCCCACACTCCAGCCCCCGTGGAGAGGCTGAAGAAAGACACTTGTTGCTTCCAGTGTTCGCTCACACCTGCCTTGGGCGCACATCTCATCTGTGATCTCAGATTTATGCCCAATGACCAAGAAAAAGTGCATGCGTAATTCTGTAAATCTGAAAAACCTTGCGCTACATATATTCTCATAGTGTCAATAGTTCGATATGTTTCTTAATGAGAACAGAATAACATGGCGTATTGCTTAGTATAGGTCTAATTTGAAAACAGCTCTAAAAACCAGCTAGAACTGTGTTAGTGATAGCCTATCATCCACTGCGTGAACCTTTTTGGCCAACGCCTATTCTGGCTGTACATTAAGACAAGATCTCATCAGTCCTTCCAATAATCCTTCCTGTGTAGGCCTATTGGGTAACAAGGTAGATATAAACATTGAATTATTGCCTAGGCCCTCATTCTTATGTCCTTAAACAGTAGACACCAATCGCCTGGATTTAATTCGTTCTCTCTGTCTGCTCAACATGACATGTCTGAACGAATGTAACTCATCGACCCACTTCGGGCCTGTCTCGGTGTAGGCCACGGAAAAGCCACGTCCCGCCGCCACCCTGCGCTCCCCAAAAACATATTGCAATAATCAGTCCAATTAGTGGAGGTCGTGGCAAAGAGCTTTTGGGTTAGCGATGGGAGGTTGTGAAAATAGGGGGCGACTATTAGAAGAAACGCGATCCCCATTCATCAGCATTGTAATAATCACCGCTCAGACCAGCCACGCGAGGCGAGATCGGTACCTTGATTCGGCCTGTCACTGCCAGGTTCCTTCGGCCTGCAGCAGAGGCTTTGATCAGCACTTGTGACTGCGCAGTGCCCCAGCGGGCACTTTCCGCCTGCAAGGAATAAACGAATAGGCGCACCTTTAACCGCAAGGAGCACTACACCTGTATAGGGCATTGCATTGCTATTGACAAGGAGTTGGAACAATATAGGCCTATTCTGTAATTGTAAGCCTGATGTATGTGTACGCCCAGTTGGCTCTTAGCGTTTTCAGTTCATGGCAGTTCCTAATAGCTTAAACTATTTTGTTCACATAGACCTACATAAAGGCCCATCTCAGAACAGAATTTCCAATGAATGTCATTAAATATTATTTTATGCTAGAGCAATGGGTCTAGACCTGTATAGCCCTAAAGGTTATGTGGCCTATAGCCAGGTTCGTACATTTTCTCAATAGACAAATATCCTATTCATAAGCATTTATCAAACAGGGTGTGGAAAATAGTGGGGCAGACGACTGTCGTCTCGCTCATCCCAAAAGTTATCCTAAACGATCTGGGAGCTTTATGCCCGTAGTGGCTGGTCTGTCAAACAATGTTTGGGGGCTCATTTTAAACATGTGTGCTCGTTGCTTTTGTACCATGAAAACGTTTCTTCAACATCTCCTTTAGATTTGTCTTGAAGCACTATTTCGTGTCATCGATTGAAATTATAGCCTATTATGCACTGGTTATTTTGTGTATGTTATTAAACATTTATTAAACATAATTGCATCGTGTTGCCTTCTATTTATATTGAGTGCCACAAATATTTGTTTAATTACGCATAGATGTATCCTATTATTATTATTATTATTATTATTATAAGTAATAGTGGTAGTAGTAGTATTATTAGTATTAGCATTATTATTACATTTCCCTATGTGATAATACATTTGTAAGTGGATGAAGACGAATAAACTACTCAGAGGTGTATATAACTAAAGCTCAGTCTAATATCATTACATTGGGAATTTGTATACCTCTATGAATATCCATTTCAGCAGCCTTGTCCCCTGATGATTAGCATCAGTCAAGCTAATGCCTAAATACCACTTTGCAAACTTCGCTTCAGGCGAATTTATTCAACTCTGTTCCTTCCGCGAGTGAAAACATAACATGGAAACGGATAAGGGTTTTCTTTCAAGATTATTTATCTTGGTGATAAAAGGGAAATTAGTTCGTGTGTGTTTTCATTCGGCGAAATTTGCCATCATATGACATAAAATACTGAGAAGCATGTTAAAATGGATGATTTCATTTATGGCTACAGTACTGATGCATTTTAACCTACAAGTGTATATGAGACATCCCACGGTCCTTTCACTAAAGACTGCTTTTCTTGCTATTAAGTGGCTTGGTTTACTGGGTCTGATTTAGAGCACAGTGGTCTGAGTTAAGCTAGAGTAAAACTAAACTACAATATTAAAGAGAAATAGAGACATTGGACTATAGCCTAAATATTACCATAAATATTGTTGTTGAGCTTTTTGAGGCAGTATAGCCTAATAGTTCTGTCTTTCAAATTTGCAATGCGTGCTTTGCCTAATTCAAAGTACTGGTCGAATGGCAATATATCTTTAAATCTTAAAATAATATAACCGATGAAAATGGCCCTATATTCATGGTTGACAATAATGGCAATATTTCTATATTCAAATGGGCTGATCTTGAGTGTTGACTAGACGAGTAGCCTACACTTTGGCTCGAGATTTGTGGAGACGCTTGGGCTGGCTACACCCTCGCCTGGAAGAGGCAAGGCAACCGAGGTCCATTTTCATTGAAGGCAAAACAACACAGAGCAGAACACTTTTTCATGTTTGTTTTGCTATTTTTACAACCCTTTCGTTTTTTTACTACCAGCGTTAGTGATTCTATAATTTCACACAAAATATAATTTTGCTGAGCTTTCTTGTGGTCTGAGGTGCTCTTAAATTAGCAGCAAAATTACAAAGCTCTTCGGATGAAAGCTGAAACTGTTTTTTTGCGCTCAATTTGACAGAAAGCACGTAATTCAGACGCTTTTAAGATCTGTGGATGGAAATAGACCTGGCCTAGTGTGATATGATACTGGTGAGCGTAAATTGACTTAATGAAGAGGTCCCCCTGTGATGCAACAGAAATCTATCAGCTGGTCAATTCTCCACTCCACCAAGCAATAGATAATGACATATCCACAACAGGTTGCCTAGGCACTCTCACTCAGAACAATTATTTTTTATCGTGAGATAGAAGACGTCATGAGAAGATCTATATTTCTAAACTATTAACATATATTTCTTAAATACTATCTCCAAACAAGAGGTTCATTTGTCTTACCGGCATCAAGCTCAACCTTTCGTTCCCACCAGAAAGCCTTAGAGAGCGCGAGCTGTCCCCTCCCCTCTCTCCCAGACCAGTCTTTGCAGAAAACACCTCTCTCAACCGTTTGTTTTATTATTCAGACACCTTGTGCGTTTGCCCTAATGCTACAGTATTCCACAGTGTACAGTTCCTGGTGGTGTGCCCACAGGATGCCTGCCTGCCTTGGTATTTTGTCATATCCTCATGTGCATTAAATAATGCATGGTTAATTACACCAGATGTTGTCAATGGGCACATGATCTAGCAGGGGTTAAACCACGATTGGAAGGTGAGGGAACTGTCTTCAAATCTGGGAACTCTTCTATAACCAATTTATATACCTGTTACACCACGATTGGAAGGTGGGACAACTGTCTTCAAATCTGGGAACTTTTCTATTACCATTTTTTTGTAGAAATCTATTTAATTCAACTGTCTCCCATTCCTCGAACACGTCAACAGTGGCCCCAGTTTGCCCAAGTTATTCAACTTGGGGAAATACTGTATCTATAGGCTTTTGTCACTGTGTCGAAACAGGTCAAATTATACCACATATTTCGGGTAACAATTTGTGTTGTTCCCCAAGCAATGTTTATTCACGCCTAGCCTATAGCTTAAGTATGATATCTATACCATGATGTGCCAGATGCGTGGTGTAGGCCTACATAAAATTCAGCATTACAATGTAAACATTAGATGGCACATCATTAATAAGCAGGAATAGTGGAGACTGTGTATACATTTGCTACGCGCTTTGGCGCCATCCTCCCCAGAAAAAAGGGATCACTGCTCCACAGCTTCGCACTCTTTGGCTGCCTCGAATGTCTGTCAAAAATAGGGAGAAAAAAATATTTACAGGAAAAATCTGGCCAATATTTCTATTGGTAGGCGAGCTTGGATAGAAGGGGACAATCAATCAGTGGGACCAGGTAGCCACCTCAAAGAATATCTGGTTACTTTGGATGACAGCGTAACCATGACAAAATCATTTGACTAAAACTATTGTCTTTTCCTCGCCATCCACGGGTCAGATAACCAACCAATCACAGTTCACATAATCGCTTTTCTTTCCATCTTAGAATAATATTATTAAAACAAGCGAGTGAGCCTGGTCTTCAGGAATAGGTTATGTTGAAACGAAATAGAAAAGGTGGACAACGACTGTGGAAGGAGTAAACACTTTCTCTCAGTGTACTTGATGGGAATGTTATGCATTTTGTATTGCCATTCATGAACGGGACTTTAGTTTTTACATTTCGATTGGATTTTATATTTTGATACAGCCTACTTTTGGAGAACTTCATGGTTGTTCGTGGACTTATAGAGTAGGCTACTTGCATTAATGTCTTAGCCATAACAGAGGACGTGGAAGTAGAGCAAAATATACCTGTTTATTAACTAGCAATCATGTCTATGCTTCCAACTTTTGGCTTTACGCAAGAGCAAGTTGCGTGCGTCTGTGAGGTCCTCCAACAGGGTGGAAACATCGAACGGCTCGGGCGCTTTTTGTGGTCTTTACCCGCGTGTGAGCACCTCCACAAAAATGAAAGTGTTCTCAAAGCTAAAGCTGTGGTCGCCTTTCACAGAGGAAATTTCAGAGAGCTTTATAAAATCCTTGAGAGCCACCAATTTTCCCCTCACAACCACCCAAAGCTGCAACAGCTTTGGCTCAAAGCACACTACATCGAGGCGGAGAAGCTCCGAGGCCGCCCTCTCGGGGCTGTGGGAAAGTACCGCGTCCGCAGAAAGTTCCCCCTGCCTCGGTCTATCTGGGACGGCGAGGAGACAAGTTACTGTTTCAAAGAGAAGAGCAGGAACGTACTCAGAGAATGGTACACGCATAACCCCTACCCTTCCCCGCGGGAGAAGAGGGAGCTCGCCGAGGGCACCGGGTTGACAACTACACAAGTCAGTAACTGGTTCAAAAACAGACGGCAAAGAGACCGCGCGGCAGAAGCTAAGGAAAGGTACGAGTAAGTAAATGTTTACTCTTTGTCTTATTGGTACATTTGTTTCAATGTTTATGTGTGCGTAAAAGTCTGGACGCTGACTTTACCTTGGATTATTTGTTAGGAGAAAGCGACTCATACATACTATCCTCTCATTTCATATCAGGGTATTCTAAATTATACAATATTTTATTATACGCGATCATTAATAATAATTATAACTTTGATAAACACAAGCAAACTAATATCATGCTATTATTTTACCATTTAACCTATCCATATGACTAATTGACGCATGCTTAGAAATATGATCACTGGATGAATTTTAAAGAAAACTTAAGGAATCATCCTTAAAGATATAGACCTGAGGACTTGAACAAATGTACATTTAGGCCTGCGAATAACTATTTCGCACACAAAAAAAAGTTCCTTGAATGTCAAGATGTTGATATTCTGCTAGTGGGTGGTAGTTATTTTGCTATTGCTTACTGAGCTGTTTGTACACTTCAAAGTTTTGAAATTATAGGCCTACTGTAAAGAGGACCTTTAATGTCTTTAGTCAGGTGTTCACTCAGAGGGTGTCTTCTTTCACCCGCTGGTGACTAATTCAAGCTGAAACCACTGCGTAAATCATGCCTTTCTACTTTAAAATCATGAGTCATTGCGTTGCGACTGTGAATGTATGCCTAATACACTTTTAGCAATAATTAGGTCTGTCATTAACGCCTGCCAGCTTCTGTATATACAGCTGAGGTTTGACCTTATGCCTTCATACCCATATAAGCCCAAACTAACCGTATAGACCAGTTTAGATATCGTTCAAAAGGCTAATTTCTTTCCCTAACGTTGACTTGATGGAATACGGTAATGACAAATGCGTCTATTCGTCCTCATTAGGGCTGTAGAGTACGTGTTGTTTGATCAAATGTGTTTAGAAACGGCAAAATGCAATTCAAAGTCTAATTATAGCAATTATATAATAACAGTTAAGTTATAAATATAATATAAATTACCTAGTGTATGTATGTATGTATGTATGTATGTATGTATGTATGTATGTATGTATGTATGTATGTATGTATGTATGTATGTATGTATGTATGTATGTATGTATGTATGTATGTACGTACGTACGTGTGTGTGTCCATTGCGTTCACAAATTCCAAAATAAGTGTCATGCGGACTTAACTTGTGACAAGTGCATATAGTTGCCCATATTTGTCTATTAAAAATGACATAGTCCAGTTTTTATTACAAACAAGATCTGCACAATGAGACTAGATGATGCAAGAGAATCGAACACTGATCCTAGTTTCAAATAGGTTTTGACTCATGAGTTTCACACATTCTTCTTTTAATAGCTACATAGCCTGCTACAACTTCTTATAAAAAATACAACATAGACCAATGAGAGCGACGACATAACCTACACTTTTCATTTACCAGTTCATTTTAGTGTACAGGCCTGAAACGTGTCTGATGAGCCTATAGGCCTATGTGTCGTTTGCAAGCGAATGCATGTTTTTAAAGGCTACATGACAATGTGGAATGATGTAGGCTACGTTATACTTTACTATATTATTATCTTTCCTTTCTACAGGGAAAACAACGAAAACGCCAACACCAACAGCCACAACCCATTGACTTCTTCCATGAATGGAAATAAAACACTTTTGGGGAGCTCAGACGACGACAAAACGCCTTCAGGGACTCCGGATCACACTTCGTCGAGCCCGGCAATGCTCCTCGCTTCAAACTCCGGGCTGCAGATGCACGGCCTCGCGCCTCCACCCGGGCCTAGCGCCATCCTCGTGTCCAGCCTTGACTCTGTGCACCATCATCACTCTTTGCACGACACTATACTGAACCCTATGTCGTCCAACCTGGTCGAACTCGGCTCTTAAACTTGGGACCCTGTTGGGAAAGACCTTTCTGAGTGCACATGGATGTTTGAGAAAAGCTTCAGGCACTTGAGGCAAAAGGAAAGAACAGAGTCGGGAAAATGTGGCACACGCGGCGAGAGGTGAGGTGGTAGGCGTTTAGCTGAACAGGCTGGACTGAAAGGTATTTTACCGGAATGTAATAACATGTCATACTGTTGAAAACAATAACAATAAAATGTCTTAATTCTTGTTACTATTATCGTTATTATTTTGAGGGATAAATATCAACAGATGCATAAACTCCAAGTCAGGTATACCCCATGACCTTTCGTTTACACGTA
Organism: Salmo trutta; assembly: GCF_901001165.1. NCBI lineage: Eukaryota > Metazoa > Chordata > Actinopteri > Salmoniformes > Salmonidae > Salmo > Salmo trutta. The sequence continues at coordinate 10,967,935 of NC_042974.1, forward strand.
GGTTTTCCAAGAGAGCCCCATTCAGTTTGATTTTGTTTTGGGTTATCATCGCTTAGTTTTTTACTATCATGAGAGCCGTATGTGAACGATTACAGACGATCATCTTTTATTATTTGTATTTTGAAATCATTTGGAGACTGCATGTAAACTCCGCGATTAATAAAAACCATAAACAAATCCATCCCACTATAGTTTCATATACCCTTTACAATTAAAACGAAGGAACACGAGAACCTGTTTCATTTATAATATTTCAGCTTTTTCTTTGAAACATGGCAATTCAATTTGGTCGAGTCTGTTTTTGCATATCACAGTTGTCCATGAAGAAATATTTCATATGATGGAAAACTGCGACGTTTTGCTAAATGCTTTAGAACTCACATGTAAAACTATTGTTGACCTTAATGTCAACAGGTGCGTCAAGTATAGGAGGAGCCCTTGATTAACGTTGATTCATTATTTCGGAAAGGCAACAGAATGTCTAGCCTGAAAAGAGACATGTGTTATGCCTCTGAGTTATGATTAGTATATCAAGCAGGCTATACCTATAGCCTATAAACCGGATGCAAAGGCAGCGCAATATGAGACCTGGTTGTTTTCTATTTTTCTTGCAATAGGCCAAGACCTGGGTCTATATCTTTTCTCGAAATGTAATGTGACCAGAAAAATTGTCAAAGTAGCCTACAAAGTATTTGAAAACGTAAAAGCGTATTTGACTATGTAAGTTTAGTCTGTTGTTGGGTTCGTGTTTGAAGATCTATGGCTACACAGGCAACCTAATTCTGATATTTTTCACACTAATTGGTCTTTTGAAAAATCACATCTTTTATTTAACTAGGCAAGTCAATTACGAACAAATTCCTATTCACAATTACGGCCTACCCCGAGAAAACCCGGGCGACGCAAGGGCCAATTGTGCACCGCCCTATGGGATTCCCAATAACGGCCGGATGTGATGCAGCATGCATACGAACCAGGTCTTAGACCACTGCCCCACTCGGAGCTGATCTGATTGTTAAAAATACCAATTAGTGAGAGAAAAGAAAACATAATTGGGCTGCCTGTCTAAACGCAGCCTTACAGGTTCAGAACCCCGGTGCCTATACGTGTTACACTTTTACCGAGAAATGTGCTTGATAGGTTAAGCCTAGGCCTAATACGGCTTTACTGTGGTTGTGTGTGAACACCCCCCCCCTTCCAATATAGGCTAATGATGATGAAATCTCTCCTCAAATCAATCATAACTGCAAAACAAGTGCAACACTTTTGCAACATACATGTTGGACATTGTCCATTGTGCCCGTTAACTGCAGACATGGACGGCCATGTGGTCTAGGACCAAAAATGTATTGTTATTTTGTTTGTGCGGTCGTGAGTCCAAAGAGAAGAAAAGGGAACACTCCTCTCACGGTTCTGCCCCATATACCATGGCTTTTGGTGCGGTGTAGAGATATTTATTTATGTCATATGTCTATGGAATAGAATGAAAGCATGAACCTGACTGTCTGTTTATGTGGGATTATTTTAAAAACAGGACTGAAGAGTGCAGTGACTATTATCAAAAAAAGCTGACCGAAATGACGTAGACCATAACGGAGCTTGATGTTCAAGTGATGACACTTAATCTTCCCTCCCGCAGATGAGAACAAAAGTGCGGTGTTCACAGAGACAAACACAAAACTAGAAACATGTGTTGAAAGAAGGCGCTTTGTTTGAATAGCTTTAAGCCTCCACCTCCCATCAACCCATCTCTTCTACTTTCAAAGTCTTGTTGAATGTTTCTAAAAGCAACATTGACATATTCCCTTTTTCATGAATTGTCGGTCTTCATTTTTTTTGTCCATAGATAGTTTCATCTCACTGTTCAAATTAGACCACTTCTATGCGCCCTATGGATACCTTGCGGGATAATACATTTGAGATGCATCGACCCAATTCCGTGTTTCGAGTGTGATATTCACAATAAAAAAAACTGCTTTTCCACTGTGTCGGACTATGTGGGGCGGCAGGTAGCCTAGTGGTTAGAGCGTTGGGCCAGTAACCGAAATGTTGCTAGATCGAATCACAGAGCTGACAATGTAAACATGTGTCGTTCTGCCCCTGAACAAGGCAGATAAAAAAACTGTTCCTCGGCCGTCATTGTAAATAAGAATTTGTTCTTAACTGACTTGCCTAGTTAAATAAAGGGATAAATAAGTAAATGTGAATTCAGATATAAGCAAGATGCTACTCAAAGTGTGCATTTATATAGGCATTCGTAAAAATGTGTGTATAACCAAGGGTTTTTCTTGAGTGGTAAGCATCACACCTTGTTGGCTCATGGACAAAAAAATTATAGTATTCTTTATAATTAGCAAACATTTTAATGGATACTCAAAACAACCATGCCCTTAATAGCCGTCTGTGTTTGTGTAGGAGTAACACCAAATACTTTGTTTCTCACAAACCAAATATTTTAATTCCGGGGAAGGGCACGGTTCTGCTCTTGACTTTCTCTCGCTTTCTCCAACAGCTAAAATCCGAATGTTAACTAGCTTGGTATGAGTGCAGCATGTGTGCCTAAAGACGGGCGGAAAGGTTGCTCATTCTTTGGGCATAAGATGTTACAAAACTCTGTCGGCATTAGCTGGGCGAAACAGAACATTTGGTTATAAATGCAATGCAATGTGTTGATTTAATGCTGGAAAGACAGTTTATGGGAACATGACTCCAAACTGCAATGGAAACAAACTAAACAATAGTGGATTTTTGCACTGCATTCCACAGTTTCTCTCTCTCTCTCCGTCTTTCACACTTCACTGTGGAATTTTACAAAGGAGCTAAAGACGTTGCAGGTGTAATTTCTGAGGTTATATCCAATTTTCTCTTTGGTTATATCAGTGGTATTATATTGACTGTAACAATGGCTGCTGACTTTAGGCTTCGGTGCAGATAACATCCTTGCAGTACTTGTAATTGTACACGTATAGTCATGCTGTTTAATTCTTAGAACAATATACCAATGGACTTGTGCAATGTTTTCCAGTAGACAGGAGGCAGAATAGGTCACTTGAGCCTACCTCAAATACATCAATTAATAAGTCCTAAATCAATGAGAAAACCAATTACGATAAGTCCTCTAAGCAGTAATACTGACTATTCAGTTCAAGCCTGAATTTTAACTTGAGATGTGCGCGAAAAACTTGCGGGCAAATTTTTCACCGAGCCCAATGCATGCTTTACGCAATGTAATATTTTTGCACGGTTTTTCTCAATGCACCCCGTTTACAATATTGTTATAACAGTATATACAAAGTGAGACTACGCAAATGGTAACCTCTCTCATCCAGGCACTGGAGTAGCCTGCTGTTAGACAATACACCAGGTAACACATTGTGTGGGCCCTACACTTGATCTTTGGATTTCGCCTCACCTTTAAACTAGAAATCATTGGAATATGTGATTAGTCTGTACTAATAAGTCTTCAGTTCATGCCCATGCGTCAAATTACGCATATGTAGGACTGATTTACATTTGCATTGTTCTATAATTAATTGTCAAATATTACAATATATAGTATATGTCAGATAGGTATTTAAATGCAAGATTGTATTAAATTGAAATGTAATTCTAGACAATATAATTGGCCTCATAATGTTATTTATTCATTGTGTTGCTTGTCAAGATTTTGGGCTGTGATTTTTGTCATGGGTTTACATTCTTTGTGAATTAATCTGATAATGTTTTCCTGTTAAATTTAGATTTTAGCAAATTATGAATAACAAACTAAGGACCACATTTTATATTCAATGCTGTTGTTTTCTAAAATATATTTAGATATATTTTTTAAATTATACAATTCCACGAATGTAGGCTATTGTTTTACGATTGGGCTAGTCTCTTAACCAAGCAACATGTTAAATTAAAACCTTTGCGGACACGTTGACATAATACCCGTAGCTAGCTTTTAATTACAAGTTAATAAAGGATAGGGGTTAGACATATTTATTTCTAGGCCTGTATAAGGCTCTGGTAATTGGTTCATAGATGGTTCGTTTCGGCAGTAGACTAAACGTTATTGTGGCTGAAAGGTAATACTATTTGTGATCAATATGACCGTACCCTTGACAGTAATCAATAACCGTATATCTTATCAGCTGCTGGACCTGATCTAATCGATAGTAGACTGTCAATAAAGCCACATTCCATAATATGCAGCTATTAACGGATCAAAGGCAATATATTACCTGTATACTCATTTTGAAATGTTTTACCATCATCACTGAAATCTTGACGGAAGTTATTTAAAGGTGCAGCCTTTCATTTTATTCTGTGATACAGATGAATTTGGGGATGTTACATGACCAATACCTAGGCCTACCTACACCTATAAAATGTATTCAGTGTTGTGATACTAAACTCACTCATGTTTATGCATGCTGACAGCCTACTCAGCAGTCATCGGAGTCAGCTGAATAGCACAAGGCACACAGATGTAATTACAACCGCTTGGTTTAGTTTCACTCGTTGTTCCTATATTTTTTGGTCTATAAAGTCACATAGATTTGACTTCTGTTGACAAGGACGTAGTACAACATATTCAGGACAACTGTAGAAGATTCTAATGCCCCATAACTTCCAGGACACATACGATTGTCCTTTTACACTGACTAAAATACGGCCAAATAATAATAATAATAATTAGAAATATTAGTATTATTATTTGCCCATTATTGTTCGTGCCGTCAATAAATAATTAGGCAATAAGGCCTAAGGTTGTGGTATATGGCCAATATTACACTGCTGAGGGCTGTTCTTATGCACAATGTGAAGCAGAGTGCCGTGGTATAATGGCCATATACTACAAACCCCCGAGGTGCCTCATTGCTATTATAAACGAGTTACTAACATAATTATAACAGTAAACAAGTAGTTTGCGTCATACCCGTGGTATATTGTCTGATATACCACGGCTTTCAGCCGAAAGCCAATCAGCATCCAGGACCCAAACTACCCGGTTTATAATATTAATTATACATTATAGTTGTAATTGTCATAGCCTACTAATCATCAACATCCGTTAATAACTATCCATTAGAGTAGTGTGATGGAGTGGTTTGTGCACAGTTGAGAACCGTTCCATGGAGCGAGGTTCAATGGGCTGTGTAGCATATTGATGGACACATTTATTACAACGGTTCTTGGCCCAGAACGTATATCAGGTGCATCCCCTAAAACGAGATAAAACGGTGGGGGAAACGGACGGTGTTGTGTTACGGTCAACGAAGAGCGCCGAATAGGCAGGGGAGTAGGCTATAACCAGAGGCTAAGAATTAATGCACTACACTCCCACTATACCGGACGCATACAGTCACAGTACATCGCTGCTGCCTGTCACAGACGCTGACATTTGCTTGAGTGAATGGTCACTGTTCAGGCCTACTCCTCCTTAGATTTATCGAGACACAAACGGAACCCTGTCACAAGTGGAGTGGAAGTCGAGCTGACTGTATATTTTGTGACCTGTATACATATCATGTGGTGTTTGGTTGTATAAAAAACTACTCTATCTCACATAAACTGTACATTTAGCAATTCAGATAACGCAGGCCATGTTGATTCCATGAAGTTCAGCAGCGATAGTTTTTCCAGAGGCGTCACATGACACCATACCATTATTAAATCAGTCCATCCAGAGATTACCTAGACCATTCTTTATGCATTTACAGTGCATTCATTTGGAACACAATGGGCAGATTACATAAATAGCCTAGCACACAATACTGATTTAACTGGTGTCTTGATGTCATTTATCAACTGACAACATACAAATGTTTTACATTTCAACTCAGCAGCTAGGAGGTGTTACAGACTTAGATTTTTACATTTATGTTTTGAGGTTGGACTTTAGCACCTATAGCACTTTAGCACGTAGGGTGCACAGATATGTGCCATCTCATTAGTCAGGATGTGTTACACCTGTGCTAGTTGCCACCTCGTTAGTGGGAAGGTGTTTCACCTGTACTGGCCCAGCTGCTATTTAAGAGTGGCTGGTCATGTGCTCCAGTTGTCTTGAGAGATGTGGATGGTCAACACATTTAGTTGCCTTGCCCTATTTGATTTCTAGAAAAACATTCCTTTGATCTTCGCAGTTTTTGGTAATAATGGGGCTGGACAGAGGATGGAGGGGTAATAATGGGGCTGGACAGAGGATGGAGGGGTAATAATGGGGCTGGACAGAGGATGGAGGGGTAATAATGGGGCTGGACAGAGGATGGAGGGGTAATAATGGGGCTGGACAGAGGATGGAGGGGTAATAATGGGGCTGGACAGAGGATGGAGGGGTAATAATGGGGCTGGACAGAGGATGGAGGGGTAATAATGTGGTTAAAAATGGAGCTGGACAGAGGATGGAGGGGTAATAATGGGGCTGGACAGAGGATGGAGGGGTAATAATGGGGCTGGACAGAGGATGGAGGGGTAATAATGGGTCTGGACAGAGGATGGAGGGGTAATAATGGGGCTGGACAGAGGATGGAGGGGTAATAATGGGGCTGGACAGAGGATGGAGGGGTAATAATGGGGTAATAATGGAGCTGGACAGAGGAAGGAGGGGTAATAATGGGGTAATAATGGAGCTGGACAGAGGAAGGAGGGGTAATAATGGGGATGGACAGAGGATGGAGGGGTAATAATGGGGTAATAATGGAGCTGGACAGAGGAAGGAAGGGTAATAATGGGGTAATAATGGAGCTGGACAGAGGATGGAGGGGTAATAATGCAGATGGACAGAGGATGGAGGGGTAATAATGGAGCTGGACAGAGGAAGGAAGGGTAATAATGGGGTAATAATGGAGCTGGACAGAGGAAGGAGGGGTAATAATGGGGTAATAATGGAGCTGGACAGAGGAAGGAGGGGTAATAATGGGGTTGGACAGAGGATGGAGGGGCAATAATGGGGTAATAATGGAGCTGGACAGAGGAAGGAGGGGTAATAATGGAGCTGGACAGATGAAGGAGGGGTAACAATGGGGATGGACAGAGGGGTAATATTGGTAGGTTCTTGTGATATCGCAACTCACATTTTAAATCAAATCGAAAATATCACTCTAGTCTATGATAGACAGCTTTGTCCAGAATGTGCAATATATGATATGATTCCTATTTCTACACGTCATAGACCAAATAGTTACTATGCTTCATAAAATGTCAATCTCTGTACTATCATATATAGAGTCGACGGTGCCCAGAGGTGATGAGATAACTTTTTCTGAGCCAGTCGAAATCACGTATCAACGTCATTATCATGGACATATCCAAGTAAATGCCAATAGAAAGAAAGCTCAAACAAACAACAGCAGCTAGTGTGCTGTCATTCCAGGTTCGATTTTTGATGTGACTGAGCTAGCTGAAGTTAGCTAGATAACTAGCAAGTGACAATAACGTTATTCAGCCTGCATAGCAACCATTTTATTTACAACTGTTGAAAAGTTATTTTGCATAGCAACTATGCAAAAAATAATTAAAGACTGGGGTCGCATCTGTAGCACCATGACCAAAATAACTAACAACCAGATTTCTGTTCTTCTGGTGGAAGAATTACATTGTATGAATTTACTTATCAAAGTAATGTTTTAATGAAAACATGTAATTCATTGTTATTTTAATGTTGGTAACAGTTTTATGAAAGCAATAAGGCATGGAAAGTCAAATACTTTTTGACGAGTCAAATAATAAGCAATCAGGACCTGAATATGACTGCACGTCATGTAATAATTTAACACATTCATAAATTGTTTACGTAGTTATTACACATTGACTACACTATCAGTTGTATTTCATGTCACAGCAATTCACCGATATTTATACTATGATGCTGGTAAAGTTTAGTTTCAGTAACTGTAGTTAGCTAGCTAGCTAACTATCTATCTAGGTGTCATCATCTAAAAAATAAATAATTTATAAGACAGTTCTTATTTGATTAATGATGGTCAGGCCCACCTATGTGAAGCTAGCCAAAAAGCACAATAAAGATTAGCCACAATAGTGGAATTTGCTGTTTGCCTTCAAAATAAAAGCATCTCATTGAAAGTGATGGAAATTAATACAAGTAGTAGAATCATTCCATAATGGAATAGATCATGCTAAACGAGGCTGGAATGTTGTTAAATAAATTCAACAAAATACAATCATTTGTTAATTTGACCAAAATCTGACTTTAGAATTGCATTGGCGGCATACTTATTTCACTGTACAGCCTTACCTATGGATTGTGGCTCAATGACATGGGGTATCAGTCTACTCAGTGACACCCAGAGAACATTAGCATCGTAGCTCTTATTGCGGGACTCTGAAACACTGTGAATTGAGCCACATTTTTTGTACCAGTCAACCTACTATGTGTATTGAACACTATTCCAGAGGAAAAACAATATAACTTGGATGTTTTGGAGTCTGATAACTCTGAGGAGGACTTTCCCACAGTCAAAGTCCCACAAGAGCTACAAAGCTTTGTAAGAGCTACAAAGCTAATATTTGCTTAAATTTCATTCCTCCACATTCCAACACTCCAACCATGTTGAACATTGTCTATTCTATTCTACGGTCCAAACACTTAAAAGACACACCCTATCCCCTCAGCCCTCAAATGAAGTGGACACTTCTGATGACGTTACATGACGTCTGATGAGTATACGCTTGCAGGGCAAGGGGCGAGGGAGGCAGGAATGATTTTTAAATGGACCCCACTTGGCCGGAAATTCGTAATTCGTTCATCCCGCAATGATTGTGTTTTCAGCCACCGTTAGCTTATGGGTGCTTTATATGCACTACAGTCAATTATGAGTGCATGTATACTTGTATTAAATATATAATTATTAATATACGCCTACTGTACGATAGCTAGAAAATTAATTAGCTAACTAACGTTAACCTGCCTGGCTGGAACTTCTGAAGAAGGACATTTTTTTATTTCTACAATTTCCTAAAGATAACCAAACAAACACATATTGACTTGACGTGTTTGTGTCGTCATGTGCATTAGTAGCACAATTTATAACTTATTTGCATTCGTTTTTACTTACACTTGTATGTTGACTTCTCCATTGATGTTGTTTTTAAGTTTTCGGAGACTTTTCTTAGCGGATGTACAATCATCACAAATTGAATTATGGGGAGTTTCAGGCCCCGGAGTGAACATAATTGTACACTCGCAAAGCCGACAAAAAAAACGAGGGCTGAGGGGCTTACGTTGCAAGCTTCCTTTGTTTGGCTAACCATTTGGACCGCCCTCCAAGATGGCAACGGGGATTCCCCCAAGGGCATAAGGCGAGGGTAAGTGGACGAGGGTGTGTCTTTTAAGTGTTTGGACCGCAGATAATATATATATATATATATATATATATATATATATATATATATATATATATATGGCATGATTCCACCAATTGTGACATCTGCGTCACTTTCAAAGAGAGACTTTAATTTTGAAGGCAAACCGCAAATACCAGGAGTGTGGCTAATCCTTATTGTGGCTATCTTCACAACAAATAACCCTGTCAGGTCAAGCCTCACTAGCTTTCGCCAAATGATTAAGTAGCTGCCTAGCTAGTTATTTTCATGAACTGAAGTTCGATTTCAATAGGAGAACAACAAGTGGCTAGCTTTGACAGTGATACTGATCGTAGTGGTGGCGCTTGGCTTGCATGTGCAAATTCAGCACACACAACATTCTATAATATAATTGTGTGATTTGACGGTCAAATTAAAAGCTTATTTGAGGCGTCAAATAGTGTTATTTGACGTGCATCCTTTTTTGACACGCAAGAACCCAAATGTCGTTCCATATCCAAGGCAGTGTGTATCATGAATACAGTCAAAGGTAAATGGCAGTGGTGTAGTACTACTTTATAGTATTATTTGAATAATTTGTACAACTTAAATCCGTTTTTTTTATTCTGTAATTTACTATTTATATTTTTGAAAACTTTTACTTCACTACATTCTTAAAGAAAATAATGTACTTTCTACTCCATACTTCATCCCTGACACCCAGAAGTACTCCTTACATTTTGAATGCTTAGCAGGACAGAAAAATGGACCAATGCACACATCAAGAGAACAACATTACATTTAAGTCATTTAGCAGACGCTCTTATCCAGAGCGACTTACAAACAACCCTGGTCATCCCTACTGGCTCTGATCTGACTGACTCATTAAACACAAATTCTTCATTTGTAAATTATGTCTAAGTGTTGGAGTGCCCCTGGCTATCCATCAATTTAAAAAACAAGAAAATGGTGCCATCTGGCTTGCTTAATATAAGGAATTTTAAATTATTTATACTTTATACTTTTGATACTAAAGTATATATTAACAATTACATTTACTTTTGATACTTAAGTATATTTAAAACCATTTTTTTTTGACTTTTACTCAAGCAGTATTTTGATGGGTGACTTTCACTTTTAATTGAGTCATTTTCTATTAAGGTATCTTTACTTTTACTCAAGTATGACAATTGGGTACTTTTCCCACCACTGGTAAATGGGTTGACTGGCCCTCCGCTATCACGTTGTGCTGAACAACACCATTTACCTGTGACTATATTCATGATACAGCACTACCTCTTGTGCCTTATTGCTTAATTAATAAAATGGGTGGGTCTAATCCTGAATGCTGATTGGTTTAAACCGTGTTCCACAAGTTAGGCTACCACCGGCTAAGGCTATGACATTGAAATGCTTATTCATTATTCCATCTGACTGTGCAGTCCACTGTCTCATCAGCCCAGCCAGGTAATTTATTAACTTGATCTCCAATGTAAAAAGCATCTCGAAATGATCTCCTATTTATTTAAGACTTGCATTTGGTTTTCAACAGTGGAGATTTGTATTAACCTTGCTGTCTCTCTCTCCGACATTTGCACATTGTTTTAATATTGACATTTGATCTGCAGCTGTCCTATAGTAGCCTAATGATCGTGTTGGGAGTCGGGACTAGACAGACAGTCTGGCAACTTTTCTCAGCCAGTCGAATTCATGAATCATCATAATTTTTATGGTTAGTCAAAAGTTTGGACGCACCTACTCATTCCATGTTTTTTTCTTTATTTTTTACTATTTCCTACATTTTAGAATAACAGTGAAGACATCAAAATAATGATATAACACATATGGAATCATGTAGTAACCAAAAAAATGTTAAACAAATCACAATATATTTGAGATTTGAGATTCTTCAAAGTAGCCACTCTTTGTGTTGATGAAAACTTTGCACACTCTTGACAAAGCACATCTCACTCACATGGCTCTCCGTCACGTGGTCGTGTTTTTCTCACAGGCTACAAGTGAAGACAGATACATCGGGAGCATATTGAAGATATTGGATGAACTGTCCACATTTACTTTTCATCAGCCATTAGATAGATCCCAAATTAATACAACCACTAGCATCAAAAATACTTTTTGATGCAATCAGGATGACACAATGTTTAGCTTAAAATGATGATAAACTATTAGGATATTTCTTCACATTATAAGCGCAGCAATGTGCACTCGGCAGTAGGCTATAAGCATGAATGTTCCATTAGTGGGAAAACACCATTATCAAAAGTGACCACAAATGTGATTATTCATGTAATGCTTTTATTATAAAGGGGCATTTTCATGGTGAAAATGATCTTCCCCTAACTTGAAACTCATGCGCTGTGTATGTATGCCATTTGGGCTCTACACCCATTGTAAAGCAGATTAATATTCTTAATTTTAAGAAGTTATTTGGCCACTTTAGTTGTGATACAAACCTTCTCAAAACATATAGCCCTATGGTCTAGGCTACATGAGGTGTGGGATTATGATTTGAAAAAGTCGCAAAAAAAAGGTATGCATCACTTCTTGCCTTACGCTGGCCATCATTCACAAGTGATAATATATAATTCACAAATGATAGGCTACTATTGTCACCCTATTCTTGATTTAATCTTGTCTTTACATATACTAAATAATATGTTTGAAATCCGTTTTTGATTTAAAATGTACCATTATCATGCACCTGTCTCGAAATGGGCAGGGGGAAAAAATACATGTCATCTATGCACTTAAATAGCGAATGGAGGATGCTTTTCCGTGGTTCATTTTCATTCCAGCCAGGTAGGCTATACTCCTGTTGTAAAGATAAGCAATGTGCTTAATATTAGGAAACTTGAGAAATAAATATCAGCTTCAGACGCAACCGTGAGGCAAGGGTAATTTAAGTGTAGGAAAGGATGAAACAGCGTCTGTGCCACCAATAAGTACAGATAGTTGTATAAATCCCCTCGCACAGTCCCCGCAGCCAGACAATTTTCTCATGGCTTCTTGAAGGAAATGCTGTAGGAATGCTCAACCGGTGTCGCTCATTCAGCCGACAGAAACTTTCAACCGATTCTCCCCATTAAGCAATGGGTCGGAGTCAGAGGCTGAGCCAGCTTAGTGAAGTCTGCCACTAGCACAGTCAGTGTAGTCAGCTCAGCTATCCCCATTGAGACCGTGTCTGTGCCTCGATCTAGGTTGGGCAAAACTAAACATGGCGGTGTTCGCCTGAGCAATCTCACTGGAATAAAGACATCCTCCATTCCGGTCATTATTGAAAGAGATTGTGATATCTCACACTTCATAATAGGGCTACTTAATGTTAGATCCCTCACTTCCAAGGCAGTTGTAGTCAATGAATTAGTCACTGATCATAATATTGATGTGATTGGCCTGACTGAAACATGGCTTAAGCCTGATGAATTTACTGTGTTAAATGAGGCCTCACCTCCTGGTTACACGAGTGACCATATCCCCTGAGCATCCCGCAAAGGCAGCGGTGTTGCTAACATTTACGATAGCAAATTTCAATTTACAAAAAAATGACCCCGTTTTCATCTTTTGAGCTTCTAGTCATGAAATCTATGCAGCCAACTCACTCACTTTTTATAGCTACTGTTTACAGGCCTCCTGTGCCATATACAGCATTCCTCACTGAGTTCCCTGAATTCCTATCGGACCTTGTAGTCATGGCAGATAATATTCTAGTTTTTGGTGACTTAAATATTCACATGGAAAAGTCCACAGACCCACTCCAAAAGGCTTTCGGAACCCTCATCGACTCAGTGGGTTTTATCCAACATGTCTCCGGACCTACTCACTGCCACAGTCATACTCTGGACCTAGTTTTGTCCCATGGAATAAATGTTGCGGATCATTAATGTTTTTTTATAATCCTGGACTATCGGACCACAATTTTACTATGTTTTCAATCGCAACAAATAATCTGCTCAGACCCCAACCAAGGATCATCAAAAGCCGTGCTATAAATTCTCGGACAACCCAAAGATTCCGAGATGTCTGCCCAGACTCCCTCCACCTACCCAAGGACATCAGAACACAACAAGCGGTTAACCACCTAACTGAAGAACTCAATTTAACCTTGCAATTTAACCTTGCAATTGGCCTATATCGAATCTCCCATTCGTCTCAAGAATTTTAGAAAAAGCTGTTGCGCAGCAACTCACTGCCTTCCTGAAGACAAACAATGTATACGAAACGCTTCAGTCTGGCTTTAGACCCCATCATAGCACCGAGACAGCACTTGTGAAGGTGGTAAATTACCTTTTAATGGCGTCAGACCGAGGCTCTGCATCTGTTCTCGTGCTCCTAGACCTTAGTGCTGCTTTTGATACCATCGATAAGCACATTCTTTTGGAGAGATTGGAAACCCAAATTGGTCTACACAGACAAGTTCTGGCCTGGTTTAGATCTTATCTGTCGGAAAGATATCAGTTTGTCTCTGTAGATGGTTAGTCCTCTGACAAATCAACTGTACATTTTGGTGTTCCTCAAGGCTCTGTTTTATGACCACTATTGTTTTCACTATATATTTTATCTCTTCGTGAAGTCATTCGGAAACATAATGTTAACTTTCACTGCTATGTGGACGACACACAGCTGTACATTTCGATGAAACATGGTGAATCCCCAAAACTGCCCTCCCTGGAAGCCTGTGTTTGAGACATAAGGAAGTGGATGGCGGCAAGTTTTCTAATTTTAAACTCGGACAAAACAGAGATGCTAGTTCTAGGTCCCAAGAAACAAAGATATCTTCTGTTGAATCTGACAATTAATCTTGATACTTGTACAATCGTCTCAAATAAAACTGTGAAGAACCTCAGGGGTTACTCTGGACCCTGATCTCTCTTTTGACAAACATATCAAGACTGTTTCAATGACAGCTTTTTTCCATCTATGTAACATTGCAAAAATTAGAAACATTCTGTCCAAAAATTATGAATAAAAATGTATAAATGCTTTTGTCACTTCTAGGTTAACCTGTCTGGGCTAGGGGGCAGTATTTTCACGGCCAGATGAAAAACGTACCCAATTTAAACAGGTTACTACTCTGGCCCAGAAACTAGAATATGCATATTATTAGTAGATTTAGATAGAAAACACTCTGAAGTTTCTAAAACTGTTTGAATGGTGTCTGTGAGTATAACAGAACTCATATGGCAGGCAAAAACCTGAGAAGAATCTAAGCAGGAAGTGGAAAGTCTGAGAATTGTAGTTCTTTTGATTCTCTATCGAAGCTACAGTGTCTGTGGGGTGACGTTGCATTGGCTGTCTAAAGCCTTCAGAAAGTTGTTTGAGCATTTTCCTGTCACTGGGCAGAGTATAGGAGCTCATTCACTGAGTGGTCTGCCTGGCAACAAAGGGATTGGATATGCGCGGTCACGCGAGCACGCCGTTCCTTCTTTTTCTTCTTGAATGAATATGCTATTGTCCGGTTGGAATATTATCGCAATTTTACGTAAAAAATACCATAAAGATTGATTTTAAACAGCGTTTGACATGCTTCTAAGTACAGTAATGGAACATTTTGACTTTTCGTCTCTCATTCCGCGCTCGCGCGTTATGCCTTTGGATAAGTGATCTGTACGCACGAACAAAACGGAGGTATTTGGACATAAATATGGATTATTTCGAACAAAAACAACATTTCTTGTGGAAGTAGTAGTCCTGGGAGTGCATTCTGACGAAGATCAGCAAAGGTAAGAGAATATTTCTAATACTAATTCTGAGTTTAGGTTGCCTCGAACTTGGCGGGTGTCTGAATAGCACACCGTGATGGCTGAGCTATGTACTCAGAATATTGAAAAATGTGCTTTCTCCGTAAAGCTATTTTAACCTGTTATGGATAGATAGAATATGCATATAATTGTTTGATTTGGATAGAAAACACCCTAAAGTTTCTAAAACTGTTTGAATGGTGTCTGTGAGTATAACAGAACTCATATGGCAGGCCAAAACCTGAGAAGATTCCAAACAGGAAGTGCCCTCTCTGACCATTTCTTGGCCTTCTTTAGCCTCTTTATTG
The DNA here is from genome assembly GCF_901001165.1 of Salmo trutta. Classification (NCBI taxonomy): domain Eukaryota; kingdom Metazoa; phylum Chordata; class Actinopteri; order Salmoniformes; family Salmonidae; genus Salmo; species Salmo trutta. The sequence continues at coordinate 10,983,311 of NC_042974.1, forward strand.
AAAACAGAGGATCTCTGCTGTAACGTGACACTTTCTAAGGCTCCCATAGGCTCTCAGAAGGCCCCAGAACGGGGAATGATGACTCTGCAGTCCCTGGCTGAAAAACAGTAGCGCATTTGGATAGTGGTCGATCTGAGAACAATGAAACGGGTGCGCGCGTGCACGTGAAGAGTCCATTTTACATTTTCAGTCTTTGAATGAAAACGACGTCTCCCGGTCGGAATATTATCGCTATTTTACGAGAAAAATCGCATGAAAATTTGATTTTAAACAGCGTGTCACGGTTGTCGTTGGTAAAGGAGGACCAAAATGCAGCAGGTATGTGTATGCTCATCTTGACGTTTAATAAATTCAAAATGAACACCAAAATAACAAAAGAACGAACGATCAACAAAACAGTCTGGCAAGGCACAAGGCTAAACACAGAACAATCTCCCACAAATGACAAACACAAACACACCCTAATATATGGGACTCTCAATCAAAGGCAAATAGACAACACCTGCCTTCAACTGAGAGTCCCAACCCCAATTAACCAAACATAGAAACAGACTCACTAGACTAAACATAGAATACATGAATATCAAACAGTGCCCAAACACCCCGGAATACTTAAATCAAATGCCCCTTCAACAAACACACCACCCCGAACCACATAAAACGAATACCCTCTGCCATGTCCTGACCAAACTACAATGACAATTAACCCTTATACTGGCCAGGACATGACACAGCGTTTGACATGCTTCGAAGTACGGTAATGGAATATTTAGAATTTTTTTGTCACGATATGCGCCGGCGCGTCACCCTTCTTTACCCTTCGGATAGTGTCTTGAACGCACGAACAAAACACCGCTATTTGGATATAACTATGTATTATTTGGAACCAAACCAACATTTGTTGTTGAAGTAGACGTCCTGGGAGTGCATTCTGATGAAGAACAGCAAAAGTAATCCAATTTTTCTTATAGTAAATCTGAGTTTGGTGAGTACCAAACTTGGTGGGTGTCAAAATAGCTAGCCTGTGATGGCCGGGCTATCTACTCAGAATATTGCAAAATGTGCTTTCACCGAAAAGCTATTTTAAAATCGGACACCGCGATTGCATAAAGGAGTTCTGTATCTATAATTCTTAAAATAATTGTTATGTTTTTTGTGAACGTTTATCGTGAGTAATTTAGTAAATTCACCGGAAGTGTTCGGTGGGAATGCTAGTTCTGAACGTCACATGCTAATGTAAAAAGCTGTTTTTTGATATAAATATGAACTTGATTGAACAAAACATGCATGTATTGTAAAACATAATGTCCTAGGAGTGTCATCTGATGAAGATCATCAAAGGTTAGTGCTGCATTTAGCTGTGGTTTTGTTTTTTGTGACATTATATGCTAGCTTGAAAAATGGGTGTCTGATTATTTCTGGCTGGGTACTCTCCTGACATAATCTAATGTTTTGCTTTCGTTGTAAAGCCTTTTTGAAATCGGACAGTGTGGTTAGATAAAGGAGAGTCTTATCTTTAAAATTGTGTAAAATAGTCATATGTTTGAAAAATTGACGTTTTCGGATTTTCGAGGAATTTGTAATTCGCACCACGCCCTATCATTGGATATTGGAGCGGTGTTCCGCTAGCGGAACATCTAGATGTAAGAAATCTGACACAGCGGTTGCATCCAGGGGTAGTCTATCTATAATTCTTTAAATAATTGTTATATATTTTGTCATCATTTATGATGAGTATTTTTGTAAATTGATGTGCACATTCACCGGACGTTTTGGTGGGAATACATTTTCTGAACATCACGCGCCAATGTAAAATGCTGTTTTTGGATATAAATATGAACTTTATCGAACAAAACATACATGTATTGTGTAACATAATGTCCTAGGAGTGTCATCTGATGAAGATCGTCAAAGGTTAGTGCTTCATTTAGCTGTGTTTTGGGATTTATTGACACATGTCCTTGCTTGGAAAATGGCTGTGTGATTATTTTTGTCTATGTACTTTCCTAACATAATCTAATGTTTTGCTTTCGCTGTAAAGCCTTTTTGAAATCAGACAATGTGGTTACATCAAGGAGATGTGTATCTTTAAAAAGGTGTAAAATAGTTGTATGTTTGAGAAAGTTGAATTATTGTTTTTGAATTTGCCGCCCTGATATTTCACTGGCTGCGTCCCACCTAGCCCATAGAAGTTAAACTACTGCAATGCTCTACCTTCCGGCTACCCGGATAAAACACTAAATAAACTTCAGTTAGTGCTAAACACAGCTGCTAGAATCTTGACTGGAACCCCAAAAATGTATCATATTACTCCAGTGCTAGCCTCTGTCTTCCTGTTAAGGCTAAGGCTGAATTCAAGGTTTTACTGCTAACCTACAAAGCATTACATGGGCTTGCTCCTACCTATCTTTCCGATTTGGTCCTGCCGTACATACCTACACGTACGCTACGGTCACAAGACGCAGGCCTCCTTACTGTCCCTAGAATTTCTAAGCAAACAGCTGGAGGCAGGGATTTCTCCTATAGAGCTCAATTTTTATGGAATGGTCTGCCTACCCATGTGAGAGACGCAGACTCGGTCTCAACCTTTAAGTCTTTAGTGAAGACTCATCTCTTCAGTAGGTCCTATGATTGAGTGTAGTCTGGCCCAGGAGTGTGAAGGTGAACGGAAAGGCACTGGAGCAACGAACCTCCCTTGCTGTCTCTGCCTGGCCGGTTCCCCTCTCTCCACTGGGATTCTCTGCCTCAAACCCTATTACACGGGCTATGTCACTGGCTTACTGGTGCTCTTACATGCCGTCCCTAGGAGTGGTGCGTCACTTGAGTGGGTTGAGTCACTGACGTGATCTTCCTGTCCGGGTTGGCGCCCCCCCCTTGGGTTTGTGCCGTGGGGGAGATCTTCGTGGGCTATACTCGGCCTTGTCTCAGAATGGTAAGTTGGTGGTTGAAGTTATCCCTCTGGTGGTGTGGGGGCTGTGCTTTGGCAAAGTGGGTGGGGTTATATTCTGCCTCTTTGGCCCTGTCCGGAGGTATCGTCGGACGGGGCCACAGTGTCTCACGACCCTTCCTGTCTCAGCCTCCAGTATTTATGCTGCAATGTGTCGGGGGGCTAGTTATATCTGGAGTATTTCTCCTGTGTCCTGTGTGAATTTAAGTATGCTCTCTCTAATTCTCTCTCTTTTTCTCTATCTTTTTTCTTCCTCTCTCTCGGAGGACCTAAGCCCTAGGACCATGCCTCAGGACTACCTGGCCTGATGACTCCTTGCTGTCCCCAATCCACCTGGTCGTGGTGCTGCTCCAGTTTCAACTGTTCTGCCTGTGGCTATGGAACCCTGACCTGTTCACCGGACGTGCTACCTGTCCCAGACCTGCTGTTTTCAACTCTAGAGACAGCAAGGAGCGGTAGAGATACTCTGAATGATCGGCTATGAAAAGCCAACTGACATTTACTCCTGAGGTGCTGACCTGTTGCACCCTCTACAACCACTGTGATGATTATTATTTGACCCTGCTGGTCATCTATGAACATTTGAAAATCTTGGCCATGTTCTGCTATAATCTTCACCCGGCACAGCCAGAAGAGGACAGGCCATCCCTTATAGCCTGGTTCCTCTCTAGGTTTCTTCCTAGGTTTTGGCTTTTCTATGGAGTTTTTCCTAGCCACCGTGCTTCTACACCTGCATTGCTGTTTGGGGTTTTATGCTGGGTTTCTGTACGAAGGGCTTTATAAATACATGTGATTGATTGATTGAGATTTGACCACAAAGACCAGAGAGCTTTTCCAATGCCTCACAAAGGAGGGCACCTATTGGTAGATGGGTAAAAATGAAAAAGCAGACATTGAATATCCCTTTGAGCATGGTGAAGTTATTAATTACACTTTGGATGGTGTATCAATACACCCAGTCACTATAAAAATACAGGCATCCTTCCTAACTTCGTTGCCGGAGAGAAAGGAATCCACTCAGGATTTTCACCATCAGGCCAATGGTGATTTTAAAACAGTTACAGAGTTTAATGGCTATGATAGGAGAAAACTGAGGATGGATCAACATTGTAGTTACTCCACAATACTAACCTAACTGACAGAGTGAAAAGAAAGAAGCCTGTACAGAGTAAAACAATATTCCAAAAGATGCATCCTGTTTGCAACAAGGCACTAATGTAAAACAAAAAAAAATGTGTCAAAGCAATTCACTTTATGTCCTGAGTAGAACGTCTTATACAACATTTTACTAAGTACCACTCTACATATTTTAAAGCATACTGGTGGCTGCAACATGTTATGGGTATGTTTGCAATCGTTAAGGACTGGGGAGTTTTTCAGTCTAAAAAAGAAATGGAATGGAGCTAAGCAAAGGCAAAATCCTGGAGGAAAACCTGGTACAGTTTGCTTTCTACCAGACACTGGGAGATGAATTAAACTTTCAGCAGGACAATAACCTAAAACAAAAGGCCAGATCTACACAGTTTTTTACCAAGAAAACAGTGAATGTTCCTGAGTGTCCGAGTTATAGTTTTGCCTTACATCTGCTTGAAAATGGTTCTCTAGAAATAATAACCAACCAATTTAATAGAACTTGAAGAATTTTGAAAAGAATAATGGAAAATGTTGCACCATCCAGGTGTGGAAAGCTCTTAAAGACTTACTCAGAAAGATTCACCACTGTAATCGCTGCCGAAGGTGACATAAAATAAAATTGTGTTAGTCACATGTGCCGAATACAACAGACCTTACAGTGAAATGCTTACTTATGAGCCCCTAACAAACAATGCAGTTTCAAAAAAATACGGATAAGAATAAGAGATAAAAGTAAGAAGTAATTAAAGAGTTGCAGTTAAATAACATTAGCGAGACTATATACAGGGGGGTACCGATACAGAGTCAATGTGCAGGGGCACCGCTTAGTTGAGGTAGTATGTACACGTAGGTAGAGTTATTAAAGTGACTATGCATAGATGACAACAGAGAGGAGGAGTGGTGTAAAGATGGGGTGAGGGGGGGGGGGCACTGGAAATAGTCTGGGTAGCCATTTGACTAGATGTTCAGGAGTCTAATGGCTTGGGGGTAGAAGCTGTTTAGAAGCCTCTTGGACCTAGACTTGACACTCCGGTACTGCTTGCCATGCAGTAGAAGAGAGTACAGTCTATGACTAGGGTGGCTGGAGTCTTTGACAATTTTTAGGGCCTTCCTCTGACACCGCCTGGTGTTGAGGTCCTGGATGGCCAGAAGTTTGGCCCCGGTGATGTACTGTCGGAGGCCTAGCAGTTGCCATACCAGGCAGTGATGCAACCAGTCAGGATGCTCTTGATGGTGCAACTGTAGAACCTTTTGAAGATCTGAGGACCCATGCCAAATCTTTTCAGTCTGCTGAGGGGGTATAGGTTTTGTCGTGCCCTCTTCACGACTGTCTTGGTGTGCTTGGACCATGTTAGTTTGTTGGTGATGTAGACAGCAAGGAAATTGATGCTCTCAACCTGCTCCACTGCAGCCCCATTGATGAGAATGGGGGAGTGCTCAGTCCTCTTTTTTCTGTAGTCCACAATCATCTCCTTTGTCTTTATCACATTGAGGGAGAGGTTGTTGTCCTGGCACCACAGGTCTCTGACCTCCTCTATAGGCTGTCTCATCATTGTCGGTGATCAGGCCTACCACTGTTGTGTCATCGGCAAAATGAATGATGGTGTTGGAGTCGTGTCTAGCCGGGCAGTCATGAGTGAACAGGGAGTACAAGAGGGGACTGAGCACGCACCCCTGAGGGACCCCTGTGTTGAGGATCAGCGTGGCGGATGTGTTGTTACTTACCCTTACCACCCGGGGGTGAACCGTCAGGAAGTCCAGGATCCAATTGCAGAGGGAAGTGTTTAGTCCCATGGTCCTTAGCTTATCGATGAGCTTTGGGGCACTATTGTGTTGAACGCTGAGCTGTAGTCAATGAATAGCATTCTCACATATGTGTTGCTTTTGTCCACGTGGGAAAGGGCAGTGTGGAGTGCAATAGAGATTGCATCATCTGTGGATCTGTTGGGGCGGTATGCAAATTGGAGTGGGTCTAGGGTTTCTGGGATGATGGTGTTGATGTGAGCCATGACCAGCCTTTCAAAGCACTTCATGGCTACAGACGTGAGTGCTACGGGTTGGTAGTCATTTAGGCAGGTTACCTTAGTGTTCTTGGGCACAGGGACTATGGTGGTCTGCTTAAAACATGTTGGTATTACAGACTCGGACAGGGAGAGGTTGAAAATGTCAGTGAAGACACTTGCCAGTTGGTCAGCGCATGCTCGCAGTAAATGTCCTGGTAATCCGTCTGGCCCTGCGTCCTTGTGAATGTTGACCTTTTTAAAGGAAATGTATTGACTCAGGGTGTTGAATACTTATCTAATCAAGATATATTCGTGTTTTATTTTTCATGACTTTATTACAAATGTTATAATTTGTCTTCCACTTTGTCATGACAGAGTATTTTGTGTTGATCGTTGACAAAAAAAATGACAATTAAATCCATTTGAGTCCCACTTTGTAACACAAGCAAATGTGGAAAAATGTGTGAATACTTTCTGAACGCACTGTAAAAGTGATAATGCCCTTGAAGCCAGTGTTTGGAATATATTGGCATGGTTTGCCGGCCCTCCATGAAGCACCCATGCCAATATATCCTCCAAACACCGGCTTCTCGGGCATTATCACTTAAATGTCATACAAAAAGGTGTCACAAGGTTGGGAATGATGATGTGTTCTTGTGATGTCACAAGTCACATTCCACACTATGACATCAGATAAAACATATTACTGTGACATAATAGACCAGAATGTCCATTGTGTACTTGTTAAAGATTTCCTATTGACGTGGTAAAGGAGTCAGTGGAATGCAGATGTTCCCATGACCAGATTGGCGTGCTTTCAACAAATCTGATCTAACTATGTGGATATTCGTTAAATTCGGCATGATGTATGTAGTGTAACAGGCCCACAATGTGCTTACTTAAGTCTAATTTGGATACATTTGGCTGTTTTCGCTGCATAACATGTTGAAGTTGTCCCTTTTCAGGTTTAGAAGAAGTGGCTGCTAAATGCTAACTCCTGTTTTTAGAAGGTGGTCAGCATAGCTAGCATACAGAAATTGTTGATGGTAGTCAAATCATTTATCACTATGATGCAGTTGGTACTCTGATTTTTACCTCAACATAGTGTTAAATACACATAAACAATAGTCTAAATGTACTGTAGAAAATGCTGCTGAGGGCAATGAGGAGACTTTTTGTTGAGTTACTGCCTTATTCTAAAATTTATCAAATTAATTGTTGTCTTCATTAATGCACTCACAAATACCCCACAAAGAGAAAGAGAAAACTGTTTTTTCGATTTTTTTTGCATTGCAAATGTATTAAAAATAAAATACAGAAATACCTTATTTACATAAGTATTCAGACCCTTTGCTATGAGAAATTGAGCTCAGGTGCATTCTGTTTCCATTGATCATTCTTGAGATGTTTCTACAACTTGATTGTGCACATGTGTGCACATGTGGTAATTAAATTGATTGGACGTGATTTGGAAAGGCACACACCTGTCTATATAAGGTCGCACAGTTGACAGTGCATGTCAGAGCAAAAACCAAGCCATGAGGTCGAAGGAATTATCCATACAGCTCCGAGACAGGATTGTGTCGAGGCACAGATCTTGGGAAGGGTACCAAAAAATGTCTTCAGCTTTGAAGGTCCCCAAGAACACAGTGGTCTTCATCATTCTTAAATGGAAGAAGTTTGGAACCACCAAGACTCTTCCTAGAGCTGACCGACCTGCCAAATTTAGCAATCGGGGGAGAAGGGCCTTGGTCTGGGACGTGATCAAGAACCAGATGGTCACTCTGACAGACCTCCAGAGTTTCTCTGTAGAGATGGGAGAACCTCCCAGAAGGACAACCATCTCTCCAGCACTCCACCAATCAGGCCTTTATGGTAGAGTGGCCAGATGGAAGCCATTCCTCAGTAAAAAGCACATGACAGCCTGCTTGGAGTTTGCCAAAAGGCACCTAAAGGACTCAGACCATGAGAAACAAGATTCTCTGGATTGATGAAACCAAGATTGAACTCTTTGGCCTGAATGTTAAGCGTCACGTCTGGAGGAAAATTGGGACCATCCCTACGGTGAAGCATAATGGTGGCAGTCAGGATCGAGGTAAAGATGAATGGAGCAAAGTACAGAGAGATCCTTGAATGAAACCTGCTGCAGAGCACTCAGGACCTCAGACTGGGGAGAAGGTTAGTATTCCAACAGGACAATGACCCTAAGCATACAGCCAAGACAACGCAGGAGTGGCTTCGGGAAACGTCTCTAAATGTCCTTGAGTGGCCCAGCCATAGCCTGGACTTGAACCCGATTGAACATCTCTGGAGAGACCTGAAAATAGTTGTTCAGCGACACTCCCCATCCAACCTGACAGAGCTTGAGAGGATCTGCAGAGAAGAATGGGAGAAACTCCCTAAAAATAGGTGTGCCAAGCTTGTGGCGTCATACGCAAGAAGACTCGAGGTTGTAATCGCTGCCAAGGGTGCTTCAACAAAGTACTGAGTAAAGGCGCTGAATACTTAGCAAACATTTCTAAAAACCTGTTTTTCCTTTGTCATTATGGGGTATTGTGTGTAGATTGATAAAGAAAAAAACTTTAATCCATTTTAGAATAAGGCTGTAATGTAACAAATTGTGGAAAAAGTGAAGGCGTCTGAATACTTTCTGAATGCACTCCATTTACATTATAGACAATAGGATTCTAAATCAATGTCATATATAGAACCTATTTTCCACCTCACAATGACTTCGCAACATCCCTACAGCCTTGACACTACTAGACCAGTAGGTGGTAACTTGACTCTTGTGTTGGTGTACAGTTGGCTTTTGTTTGTTTCCTGCCAAACAGGTATTACTAGGAAGACTAAGAAATTAAACCGATGCCCAGAACAACTGTGTACTCCTCATCAACTGCCCTGTCACTCAAAAACAACATTGGTTGGCAGCATCAAGACAAATCCAGTTTTGGAAAGAAAATATATTTCCATGTATACTGAACAAAAATATTACCGCAACATGCAACAATTTCAAAGATTTTACTGAGACAGTTCATAGAAGGGAATCAATCAATTTAAATAAATTCATTAGGCCCTAATCTATGGATGTCGCATTACTGGACAGGGGCACAGCTATGGGTGCCAGGTCCAGCCAATCAAAATGACTTTTCCCCCACAAAATGGTTTTATTACAGACAGAAATACTCTTCAGCCCCTGCCCGACCCCCTCGTCAGACGATCATGCAGGTGAAGAAGCCGGATGTGGAGTTCCTTGGCTGGCGTTGTTACACGTGTTCTGCGGTTGTGAGGCCGATTGGACATACTGCCAAAGTCTCTAAAACAACGTTGGAGGCGGCTTATGGTCGTGAAATTAACATCAATTCTCTGGCAACAGCTCTGTTGGATATTCCTGCAGTCAGCATGCCAATTGCACACTCCCTCAAAACTTGAGACATCTGTGGCATTGTTTTATGTGACAAAGCTGCACATTTTAGAGTGGCCTTTTATTGTCCACAGCACAAGGTGCACCTATATAATGATCATGCTGTTTAATCAGATTCTTGATATGCCACACCGGTCAGGTGGATGGATTATCTTGGCAAAGGAGAAATGTTCATTAACAGGGATGTAAACAAATGTGTGCACAAATGTTGTGATCTTTTATTTCAGCTCATGGAAAATGGGACCAACAATTTACATGTTACGTTTATATTTTTATTGTGTATATTATGTTGATATATAGCTTTAGGTACTTTAAAGGCACATTTTCAAATATTTAAAGAAAGCATTAGTATCTTTAATACCTGAAAGAGTGATCTGTGCGTTTGTGCAGAAAGGTTTTTAATGCTAACTACATGAGTGTAAACTATCATCAACATGACTTTACTGATTTTAGGTACTCTATCATTGACGTTTCAATCAGGGTCTGTAGAGATGATGATGAAATGTCTGAGTTTGCTCCATAAATGAGGGCTTGGTAATTATTAGGAAACCTGGTGAGATCCAGTTCACAGTCAACATTGGTAAACAATATGGTGTAGGATACAGCTAGTCCAACAGTATTGCTGAGGAGGAAACCGTTGTAGCCTAAACTGTGTAAGTGAACCAGGGTCAATGACAGCATTGTTTGATTAAAACCTAAGACGACGATGAGGAGGTGGAGGATGCATGTGTGTCTGTCTTCCTGCTGCAATGGAAACCAGAACAGTTACACCTCACAAACTGCAGAAAAGTGCATACTCCTAAATGAGCACACACTCTATCTCCATATCTCAGAGAGAGAGAGAGAGAGAGAAAGAGAGATGGGGAGAGAGAGAGAGAGAGAGAGAGAGAGAGAGAGAGAGAGAGAGAGAAAGAGAGAGTAAAAGAGAAAAAGAGAAAAAGAGAAAGAGAGAGGGAGGGATACAAAGGGAGAGAGAGAGACAGAGAGGGAGAAAGAGAAGAAGTGTATGGGAGTTTGATTTGTGTCCGAGGCTGCTGCATGTCAGCCCAAGTCCCAGGGGACAGAGAGGGGCTGAGGGACGAGTTAGTGGCAGAAAGCTACATCCCTTTCACTATTAGAGAGCGAGAGAGAGAGAGAGAGAATTTAATTCAAAGGTGTCGCTTGGAGCCATCCTGGCAGCGTTGCATTGAAAACTTGCACCCTCTAGAGGAAAGGAGCTTTACCAGCACCCATATTGCAACGCGTCACTTTACAATGCACTACAGTAACTGTTGATAAGGAGGTTTTGTTATGCACTAGGCTTGACAGGATACATTCAAATACATTCTTAAATGTATTTTGCAAGGTACAATACAAATATAATTCAAAACTTTACTGAATTTATTGTGCAAGGTCCAATATCAATATCCATAGATACAATCACCTTTTTGTCCAGGTTCTTACATGGTCACACATTTTCCTTGGTCCAGAAGTGATTAAAACCTCTACAGGATCGGTGGGTCCCCCACGGGACAGTTTAGCTAACATAAGCTAATGCGGTTAGCATGAGGTTGTAAGGAACAAGAACATTTCCCAGGACATAGACATATTTGATATTGGCAGAAATATTAAATTCTTGTTAATCTAACTGCACTGTCCAATTTACAGTAGCTATTACAGTGAAATAATACCATGCTATTGTTTGAGGAGAGTGCACAATTTTGAACATGAAAAGTTATTAATAAACAAATTAGGCACATTTGGGCAATTTTGATATAAAACGTTGAACAGAAATACAATAGTTCATTGTATCAGTCTAAAACTTTGCATATACACTGCTGCCATCTAGTGGGCAAAATCTAAATTGCGCTACGCCGTCTGGAAAAATACATTATGGCCTTTCTCTTGCATTTCAAAGATGATGGTACAAAAAAATACAAAAGTACATGTTTTTTTCTTTGTATTATCTTTTACCTGATCTAATGTGTTATATTCTCCTGCATTCATATCCACAAACTTCAAAGTGTTTCCTTTCAAATGGTATCAAGAATATGCATATCCATGCTTCAGGCCCTGAGCTACAGGCAGTTAGATTTGGGCATGTCATTTTAGGCTAAAAATGAAAAAAGGGGTGGATCCTTAAGCGGTTTTCATTAAATGAAGTGAAATCAAATCAAATTAAGCATCAACAGAATGCCAACATTGCAAGAAAGACTTCAAACGGTTGCTGCCACTGTCATATTTGAGAAGTCCTCATCTTGGATACCAGCCTGGTGTAAGTTATCGGAAGGAAGGACGGAGCGAAACAACGGAGCCTGTGAAAATGAGGGAGGGGAAAAATAGGGAAATGGAAATAAAACAGAGGGAGGGAGAGATAGAGAGAGCAGTGTGATTTGCCAGCAGCTACTGTGCAGAGCAGCTGAGCCATGAGGACTAGAGTGTGAATGAGATGTTCAGTTGGTCATTCAGAATAGTAGAAAAGCATGACACTGGTACTCTTTCCACACTGTTGTATGACCCAAATTGTACTATGCTGCCATCCACCAATTTGGCTCAGTTCAGTAGAGTGGAAAGGGTACAGGACTCTATTTAAGTCCGGCTCGAAGGTGTCGCAGTGGTCTAAGGCACTGCATCTCAGTGCTAGAGGCATCCCTACAGACCCTGGTTCGATTCCAGGCTGTATCATAACCGGCTGTGATTGGGAGTCCCATAGGGTGGCGCACAATTGGCCCAGCGTCGTCCGTGTTTGGCTGGGGTAGGCCGTCATTGTAAATAAGAATTTGTTCTTAACTAACTTGCCATGTTAAATAAAGGTTAAATAAATAAATAAAGTCCTCCATTGATGTAGTCCTCCATTGATTTAGTCATTGATTGATTTAGTCCTCCATTGATCCTCATTAGCTTCTGGGCACCCGCAAGGATGGTGAACAATTGTGTAGTGACTGAGAGAAGCTGAAAACATGCCATGTGTATACTTTTAGTCCACATAACTGATGAAGAAAGAGAAAGAAAGAAGGATAGTCAGAATAGGTGCCAATGACCTTAAACCATGCTAATCCATAGTTCAGTTGACACATGGAACGTTGCCATTTGTGTGGTCTATACAGAATGGATACAGGCCTCAATATTAAAAGGGGGCACAAAGGCGTTCAAAATAAGGGTGGGATTGTTGAGTTGATAAAATTATGTAAGCCTATGAATGTTTTTCATGAACAACTTAGTTGCTGGTTCTGATTTCATTCAGGAATCAGTATAGTACATACATATATGCTACTATTCATTTTGAAGGATCACCTTTAACCATAACTATAGATAGCAAATGGAAAAGGAACAAAATGCCTTCCTTATAATGTACATACAGACCTTGTGTTATAATACAGTAGAACAGTCAACCATAAAAGTCCAGTTAAATTGCAAGTTCATGATACAGAGCTTGCAAACTATTACAGACTGCAAAGGGAAACCCAGCTGCGAGCTGCCCAGTGACGTGAGTCTACCAGACGAGCTAAATGCCTTTCATCCTTGCTTCGAGGCAATCAAAACTGAAGCATGCATGAGAGCACCAGCTGTTCTGGACAACTGTGTGATCACGTTCTCTGTGGCCAATGTGAGCAAGACCTTTAAACAGGTCAACATTCACAAGGCCGCAGGGCCAAACGTATAACCAGGACGTGTACTCAGAGCATGTGCTGACCAGCTGGCAAGTGTCTTCACAAAAATGTTAAACATCTCCCTGTCCTAGTCTGTGATACCTACATATTTCAAGCAGACCACCATAGTCCCTGGGCCAAGGAAAGCGAAGGTAACCTGCCTAAATGACTACCGCCCCATAGCACTCACGTCGATATCCATGAATTGCTTTGGCTCACATCAACACCATCATCCCGGAAACCCCAGACACACTCCAATCTGCAAACCGTCCCAACAGATCCACAGATGACGCAATCTCAATCACACTCCACACTCCCCTTTCCCACCTGGACAAAAGGAACACCTATGTGAGAATGCTGTTCATTGACTACAGCTCAGCATTCAACACCAGAGTGCCCACAAAGCTCATCACTAAGCTAAAGATCCTGGGACTAAACATATCCCTCTGCATTTGGATTCTGAACTTCCTGACAGGCCACCCCCAGGTGGAAAGGATAGGCAACAACACATCTGCCACACTGATCCTCAACACGGGGGCCCCTCAGGGATGGGTGCTTAGTCCCCTCCTGTACTCCGTGTTCACCCACGACTGCGTGGCCAAGCACGGCTCCAACACCATCATTAAGTTTGCTGATAACACAACAGTGGTAGGCCTGATCACCGACAATGATGAGACAGCCTATAGGGAGGAGGTCAGAGACCTGGCAGAGTGGTGCCAGCACAACAACCTTTCCCTCAACGTGAGTAAGACAAAGGAGCTGATCGTGGACTACAGGAAAAGGAGGGCCGAACACACCCCCATTCACATCAACGGGGCTGTAGTGGAGCAGGTCGAGAGTTTCAAGTTCCTTGGTGTCCACATCACCAACAAACTATCATGGTCCCCCAAGTCTAGGCCCAAAAGGCTCCTTAACAGTTTCTACCCCTAAGCCATAAAACTGCTGAACAATGAATCAAATGGCCACCCGGACTATTTACATTGACCCCCCACCCCCCCTTGTTTTACACTGCTGCTACTCGCTGTTTATTATCTATGAATAGTCACTTTACCCCTACCTACATGTACACATTACCTTGACTAACCTGTACCCCACACATTGACTCGGTACCGGTACCCCCTGTATAGCCTCGTTATTGTTATTTTATTGTGTTACTTTTTATTTAATTTTTTACTTTAGTTTATTAAGTAAATATTTTCTGAACTCTATTTCTTGAAATGCATTGTTGGTTAAGTAAGCATTTCACGGTGCATTTGGTGCATGTGACAAATAAAATGTGATTACATTTGGTTTGATTTGCTCATATGGACCCACTCAGTATGACATGGTACAATCACAGGCCTATTTTTGTATTTTATTCAACTTTTATTTAAACAGGAGACAATAAAAATATGGATGGAGAAAGAAACGAAGAGAAGACTAGCATAAATCAAGTGAAGGTTAGTGAAGGTTAGTGAAAACTATTGAAGTTTAGTGTTGAAAGAAGAGAAGCCCAGCATGAATGAAGTGAAGGTTAGTGAAGTTTAGTGTTTACGCCTAATCTTATTATTGCCACACTGATGGCTAATGAATTGAGGCTGTACTATCATTAGTGGTTCCTTTCCATCATGCTTGAGGACACAAACTATAGATTTCAAATGGCATGTCTTGAGAGAAAGGTGATGGGGAAATGACTTTTATTAGTATTGTAAGACAGTTGTTATAGCCATTTTCATGAAAGTAACATGTAACTATGTCATGCCCAGTAGATGGCACCATTATACAACAAGCAGGTCTGACCAAACTGAAATCCTGCAGAGGATGTCCAATGGCTATGTTCTGTGCATAAAAACAATGGCTATGTTCTGTGCATAAAAACAATGGCTATGTTCTGTACATAAAACAATGGCTATGTTCTGTACATAAAAACAATGCCTATGTTCTTTACATAAAAACAATGGCTATGTTCTGTACATAAAAACAATGCCTATGTTCTGTACATAAAAACAATGGCTATGTTCTGTACATAAAAACAATGGCTATGTTCTGTACATAAAAACAATGGCTATGTTCTGTACATAAAACAATGGCTATGTTCTGTACATAAAAACAATGCCTATGTTCTGTACATAAAAACAATGCCTATGTCCTGTACATAAAAACAATGGCTATGTTCTGTACATAAAAACAATGGCTATGTTCTGTACATAAAAACAATGGCTATGTTCTGTACATAAAAACAATGCCTATGTTCTGTACATAAAAACAATGGCTATGTTCTGTACATAAAAACAATGGCTATGTTCTGTACATAAAACAATGGCTATGTTATGTACATAAAAACAATGCCTATGTTCTGTACATAAAAACAATGCCTATGTTCTGTACATAAAAACAATGGCTATGTTCTGTACATAAAAACAATGACTATGTTCTGTACATAAAAACAATGGCTATTTTCTGTACATAAAAACAATGGCTATGTTCTGTACATAAAAACAAAGGCTATGTTCTGTACATAAAAACAATGGCTATGTTCTGTGCATAAAAACAATGGCTATGTTCTATACATTAAAATAAAATAAAAACGTCTTACACATTGAGAGACTATTCAAACAGAATGGTCTGTCAACGCTGTGGACCTCACCGGAAATGTTAGAGGACGAGATTATGTAAGTGTGACATTTGAGGGCGAAAAAAACTGACATCATTCGCCCAGTACAAACACTGATATCATTAGCCCAGTACAGACACTGATATCATTAGCCCAGAACAAACACTGATATCATTAGCCCAGTACAAACACTGATATCATTAGCCCAGTACAAACACTGATATCATTAGACCAGTACAAACACTGATATCATTAGCTCAGTACAAACACTGATATCATTAGACCAGAACAAACACTAATATCATTAGCTCAGTACAAACACTGACGTCATTAGCTCAGTAAAAACACTCATACCATTGTAGTGGCTGGACCTTGAGGCAGTTACCGTTGTAGTGGCTGGACCTGGAGGCAGTTACCATTGAAGTGACTGGACCTTGAGGCAGTTACCATTGTAGTGACTGCACCTTGAGGCAGTTACCATTGTAGTGGCTGGACCTTGAGGCAGTTACCATTGTAGTGGCTGGACCTTGAGGCAGTTACCATTGTAGTGGCTGGACCTTGAGGCAGTTACCATTGTAGTGGCTGGACCTTGAGGCAGTTACCGTTGTAGTGGCTGGACCTTGAGGCAGTTACCATTGTAGTGACTGGACCTTGAGGTAGTTACCATTGTAGTGACTGGACCTTGAGGCAGTTACCATTGTAGTGACTGGGCCTTGAGGCCTGTTACCATTGTAGTTGCTGGACCGTGAGGCAGTTACCATTGTAGTGGGTGGACCTTGAGGCAGTTACCATTGAAGTGGCTGGACCTTGAGGCAGTTACCACTGAAGTGGGTGGACCTTGAGGCAGTTACCATTGTAGTGGGTGGACCTTGAGGCAGTTACCGTTGTAGTGGCTGGACCTTGAGGCAGTTACCATTGTAGTGACTGTACCTTGAGGCAGTTACCATTGTAGTGGCTGGACATGGAGGCAGTTACAATTGTAGTGACTGGACCTTGAGGCAGTTACCATTGTAGTGGCTGGACCTGGAGGCACTTACCATTGTAGTGGATGGACCTTGAGGCAGTTACCATTGTAATGGCTGGACCTTGAGGCAGTTACCTTTGCAGTGGCTGGACCTTGAGGCAGTTACCATTGTAATGGCTGGACCTTGAGGCAGATCCCATTGTAGCCTTCCCTGTAGCTCAGTTGGTAGAGCATGGTGTTTGCAACGCCAGGGTTGTGGGTTTGATTCCCACGGGGGGCCAGCACAGAAAAAAAAAATGTATGAAATGTATGTATTCACTACTGTAAGTCGCTCTGGATAAGAGCGTCTGCTAAATGACTAAAATGTAAAAATGTAGTGGCTGGACCTTGAGGTAGTTCCATTGAGTGCTTCGGACCATTTGCATAAACTATTCTGTGTGTATTTGAAATTCTGAGAGGTACTTATGTATGAACCTAAACCTTTATAAATGTGTAATTACACCATTTTCACAATGAAATCAAATATTTATCTCAATGAATCAATGGTTTCTAATTGGTTTTAAGATGGGTTGAATTGCTGCCTCGTAAAGCCAGGCCCACTCCTGACATAAATGACTCAGGTGTCCCATGCACCCACCAGTGTGTCACAATGCCGCTGTATAATGACCCCATATTCACACAGTGGGTGTGTATCCATTCCCAGGACTGCTGCTGCTGCATTTTTTTTCTACCTTTATTTAACTTGCCATTTAGTATTTAGTGACGTCTGACTGACATCATCTGTATCTGGACCTGTAGCGGCGAGGTGGGACGAGGCGTTGATAACACATCACGTCAGCTGCAGTCGTTCAGGCCAGCGGAGCAGTCCCCACAGAGTTTCATCTACTCCCCCTCTTCTCTGGTGGGAGCTCTGCTGCTGAACTTGATTCGCAGAGAGAGCAAAGGGGTTGAAACAGTGCATTCTTAAAAAATGCATGAGGAGGTGAACCTTGGGGACAGATGTCTTTTTACAGTGTCTGGTTTAAAAATCCAGTGAGTCACCTCATGTGAAAAACATTCAATATAGATGTGGTGCAGCGTTCAATTCCACCAGGGCTCCTCTGAATGAGGCCTGAAGAGATCCATCTGAAGTGTTTGTGTGGATTAGTGGGGAGGTGGTGTTTCAGACCTTTGGTGGATCTGTTGTCTGCATTTAGATTGAGTGATTTGTTTGGAGAAATCACAGTGATGCTGCTGACTTGGCCTGCTCAATGAAAATAGAAAAGACTCAACAAAATATGAGGATGATATATTTTAGGGGTTGCTGCAAAGATACTGTATTTGGCCATTCCAAACTAACTACATAGCAGAAACTGGTATGTTTAGATGTGGTGTGTATTGTTGATTGTTGCACTACAACTATGTATTTGTTCAGCTAGTACATACACCAACGTTCAAAAGTTTGTGGTCACATAGACATTTCCTTGTTTTATAAAGAAAAGCACCATTTTTGTCCATTAAAATAACATCAAATGTATCAGAAAGACAGTGTAGACGTTGTTAATGTTGTAAATGACTATTGTAGCTGATAAACTTGGATTAGCTAACACAACGTGCCATTGGAACACAGGAGTGATGGTTGCTGATAATGGGCCTCTGTACACCTATGTAGATATTCCATAAAAAATGTGCTGTTTCCATCTACAATAGTCATTTACAACATTAACAATGTCTGTATTTGTATTTCTGATCAATTTGATGTTATTTTAATGGACAAAAAAAATTGCTTTTCTTTCAAAAACAAGGACATTTCTAAGTGACCCCAAACTTTTGACCTGTAGTGTATGTTGTCTTAAAGCGGTATCTTGTTTTAAAGACTAGTATTTTAATCAGACACTAATATACCATGATATAGGCCCATGTTTTACACACTGTGGAGAAAGGTGTAGGCTATCAGGCTATTTACCATCGGTAGGCCTATTTATAGGCTATCAGGCTATATACCATCGGTAGGCCTATTTATAGGCTATCAGGCTATATACCATCGGTAGGCCTATTTATAGGCTATATTTTTCTACATCCATCCCATGATGAAGATGTAGCCTATCTATTTCCAGCATGTTTACACGAGAAATATAGGGTTGCACCTGTTTGGGGATAGTGACCACAAAGTGGAAATGTATAAGTTGAAACCGCATACTGCCAAAGCCTCTTCCGAGACAGCTATTAGTGGTTGTCCTGTAGCCATAAGCGTACATTACTGTCCATTTACAGCGGCCCTCAGGTCTCATGCTCTTACCCCGGAGTTTAACTCTGAAAGGCCGCGCTCCAACGGAGCCCATTAGATTTTCTCATCCGAAGCTCAGAAACTCTGGGTATCAGTTGTGAAAAATGAACTAGGGAGCCAGGATTCCATTACACTCGATGCCTTCTGAATCCTTGATCTAGCACAAATGGAAATCCAGTTCAGTATCCCAACATCATTTGACTTTCATATGATAAAACGTTAATGCACGTGCTTGTTCGTATGCGGTCCCCATGGTGCTGGGCAATAACTGGAGCGAGAGAAACTGCAGCGAAATGTGCCGGACTTTAGGCCTATGGACTGTAAACCTCACATAGTGGAAGACGCTTCTCCACTTTTCTCATAGGCCTACACATCCTTCTGACAGTAGCATAGGCATAGGATACATGCAAACTAATAATGTGTCCATTTCAGTAGACCTACGCCGCATATTGGCGTATTATTAATCTCAATGTTATTTTTTTGGTAACAGAGAGCCAAGTAGGACACAATGCCAAAGGCATGCTTTAAATGTGTGCTACTGACCCTCCTGAGTTCATCATCAGCCCACCACAACCTGTTCAGTCAGTGTAGCCTAAAATATTACATGTAAACACATAATCAGCTAGATTTGTACTGACCACACCTCTGCTTTTTCTTCAGTGGTGACGACATTAGGATATCCCACATAGTGATACATATCTAACTACAGTGAGTCAGCGTTTAATAGGCCTAGCTCACATTAAGGCTCTCGCTTATTACTGCAAGCAAATTCCGGTAGATGGCAGTAACAGCACGCCAAATGTTAATGGTGGCAGGTTGAACTTGTGTCAGTGCACAGGGCATTGTGCAGAGCCGCTGTGCTCCGAATCGACACTGTTAGGGGTTGTTTGTGAGCACGTGCTCAGCTCCGTGTGTAATCTATTCTACTGCTCTAAACGGAGGTTAAATTGATAAGGGCAACTAGGCTCGATTCAATATCCAACCTTTTGTTAGGTGTAGGCGCGGTTTGTAGGCTACTTATGGCACTACAGGTCTGCTCCACATGTGATTACTAATTATCATTAGTTAGGTTGCCATTGCCATGTCTAGTTTCCCATTATTTACATAAACAAAAAATGCATTTGCTTTATTTGAATCGATTCTCAAATATGCCCTGACAGTCATATTTTTGTTGGTACAAAGAAATCCTTTTGGAAAGGGTGCTGGAGTAAGGAACATGGTTTTGGTTCTGTGCGGTCCTTTGGATAGGAAAGTTGTTTTTTGTAAGATGAATCTCTTTAAAAACTTGTACTGAAGGATTTCTGAAATATTTCAGTCAGTCTTTATCCCAATAGATCATTAGCCAGTGTTTTTTTTAGATGATTCGTTGTGTCCTACCTGTTGACCTAGGCTATTTGAAACGAAAACAACAAATATTAAACAAATATATAGCCTAACTGTAGTTGTATGTTGTTAATGCCAATAACTATAATATTATAGGCAATGTTATGTAATAACAACAATTATACAATGTACACTAATATGTCTATAAAAATGACATCCTCATATTTGTAGCCTTATTTATAGATGCTGCTTGTTAAACTAATACAAGGTATTTCATACATGTTTTGTGAACGTTTATGAAACACGTTTTGAATCACTTGGCCTAAATTGAACGAAACATTCCATGAGATTTAAACAACGTTTTTTAATTGACCTCGCTATATTTATAATGCTTTTAGCAATTTTTACCCGTGGAAATAAGCTACAGACTTGTTGCGTTGTTCCATTCATTACAATTTCTAAGCCAGTTTAGAAATGGTCAGAGTCAAATCCCGAGGTCAGACGAAGAGAGGGCGAAAAGGTGATTACTGCCTTCAACTGGCGGCCAATCTGTCGCTCGTTATTTGTCCTCGGTTGAGCGGGTTCTGGGTTTGTGGCGGAGTCCACCCGGCGCTTTCAATGCTACAGCTAGTGAAGGGACTCGTTTCGCCTGGAACTCTCCCTTCAGTCACAATAGATTGGCCGCGTTCACTGACAGGCCACGGAACAATCGCCAATTCACAAGAGAGATGTGTCACCAAATCGCCAAAGTCCAGCTATTATGGCATTCGTTTATGTGGTTTCTTGCGAATAAACTCCTCTCGATGTAGTTGTTGGAACCTCAAAGAGTATTTTCAAAATGTGTCAATTTCTAAATGATTTCATGATTGTTGGGCAGAGTCATCATAGGAGGCGCAGCGGACTATTGGTGGTTGGGGGGCAACCTCTCCGGCGCAGCGTGGATCGCTAGCTCTGTCTCGCTCTCTCTATCTCTCTCTCTCTCTCTTTTCCCTATCTCTCTTTCTCTCTTTCTCTGCTTAGTTTTCTTTGATAATTTTTACCAATTCACATCCTCGACACGTCTTTTCTGTCCTCTCTCCCTTTTACTGGCTGACATGATCTATATGAGTGAAATTGACGTTTATTGCTTCTGGCCCACTCCCGAGTGACGCAGCGGTCTAAGGAAATGCATCGCAGTGCCAGAGGCGTCACTATTGACCCTGGTTCGATCCCGGGCTGTATCACAACCGGCCGTGAACTGGAGTCCCATTAGGGCGGCGCACAATTTGCCCAGCGTCGTCGTGTTAGGGGAGGGTTTGGCCGGGGTAGGCTGTCATTGTAAAATACGATTTGTTCTTAAATGACTTGCCTAGTTAAATAAAATAGACAGACAGTTGGACAATGTAATTCTGCCTGGCAATCTCACTGAACAGGACATTTATTTAACAGGACTACACCACTATGTCTAAATAATTGGAAATATGGAGTCGTTTTGGGAGACTGAATCTGATGGACATTACGCAAACTGCTATGAAATAATAATAATATTTTTAAACTATCAAGAGGCTAATAAGCAAATTTATCCAAAAGCAATGTGTAAATGTGTGTAAGATATTTTATATTTTGGTAAAAGTTGATTTATTTGGTAGGCCTATTTTGATTTATAATTCATAGATATGCAATGTTTAGTCATCAGAATAAAAATATCTTTAAATAATGAATCATACTAAACTATGAAAATAACATTGTCCACAGGTTTTTGCAAACTAATGTTATAGTCCTCTTTCTCTCCATGTTGCTCTCTTCGCCGGTGTTTTTATTTTCTGTTATCAGTGCATGCATTAACGCCATCTACAACCGCATGAGAATAGCTGTTGAAAACACAGGTGCTAGCGGTATTTTAGCTGCTCATGGGTCTGTCTGCCTAGTGTGCAGAAGGCGCGAGATCAGAGCAATGCCCAGCACCCCACCCCCTCCATTGAACAGTAGAGAAGTGTGTTTCGGATGAACAAGCTAAAGTTGGGTTTCTTTCATGTTGTGTTTGTTTTAAATGTGTTATGGAATGATACTATTGTCCCCTGTGCTGACCAGTTATAAACAATACGCATCAGAGGAGGTACGATCCCATCTGCCTATGGTTCCAAATGATTCTTCAAACGGCTGGTTTGTACACCACTGGTGCTGTATCATAGCCTCTCGTGACCCCTCAAATACCATTTCATAGAATTACAGTTTTAAATCCCAGTAGTCTAGAAAGGGCATGATGTTTATCACCCTGCATGCCATGTAAACACCAGACAGGTTCTTTATGGCATTCCGAGAACAAATCATAGACTGAAGGGAAATCCCCCTTTTTTCATTACCTTACTAAACACACACACATTCTTGACCAAACCTATGGTCAACATCCACTTTTTTTTAATTATCCTTTGAAATCCACAATATGCCTCGAATTCCTTGAAATATTGTGTACAAATGCATGCTTTGAGTAGCCAATGAAAATAGTGTCCAAATTGCACTTGAATAGCCCCCTGAATTGTATTTAATTTGAAAAAATAATCAATGTTTGCCTCAACAGTTGTCTAATAAACAATTATTTTGTCACTGAAACACTTAAAAACTCTGAACTTGTGTTTGTATGGCTTAGTATAGCTTTCTCAACCAATACTACTATAGGCTACAAATAGTTTTAGTTCCACGGCTTACCATTTTCAAAACCTGCTTGAAAAGGAAGGAGCGTTTTTAGCAAAAAGGCCTGGTCCTGACAAGAGCGCCTGCACTGTGCGCTGTGAGGCTGCGCCGCTGCAGCACGTGCTGAATCCGGGTCAGAGGGAACTGCCGCTCTTTGAGAGCTGCATGAATACCCACGAATAGAAAAGTTGTGTTCAGTTAACCGATTAAATCAGCGAAAAACAGGGCAGTGCAAGCCTTTCTCACTGCAGACCATGTCCAAATAGTTTGGGGCTGCTTCTATGCTTGCAAGGTTATGGGAATAGCACAAATAATCCATTCGTCTGTTTGTTTGACACACGCATTATAGACCAGACACACAGATAGGGATTGAAAAAAAATGCCCGACCATTTTTGCTGCACTTGTCTCAAATGTTTTGTTTACTTTCTGTAGGCCTCGTATTTAGATCTGAGTATCACACACGGCCACTCCTGGCAAAGTTATTTTGTCTCATGATACATATTCGATCACGAACGAAAGCCGGCACCAGTAAAGATCCCTGATGAAACAACAACAGAACTCATCCACTTATAGTTATAGGTAATATATGTTATATCTAATATGTTATATATAGGCCTATACCATGAGCAAAATGTCAACCACCTGCAATGTAAAAATGTGCCAATTTTTCAATAGACCTATTTGTTTCAAGTGTATCTTAGTTAGGCTACTTCAAAAAAAGTTGTATTTGCTGAATAAGTTTAGTAAGAATAAATACAAACACGTTTATTTAACTTCCATTTAAACTATTTGTACTATCGTGTGGACCGGCTTAAGTAAAATGATGAACCACTTCTATAGAGGCTATATGATTGTTATAGCGGACATCTGAATTATAGTTTATCCCCCTTATCCTTTTTATTGATAAAAATGATCTTCACTTTCCGATGAATTTAATCTTAACCATGGCTGGGACTTGTCGTCGCCAATAAACGAATGTGGTCTGAAGGGGCGGTGATACAGATCAGCTATGGTCTCTGCTGACCCATGCGGGTGAAAGAGCCTATCTTTCTGCTGCAGATTTATGAGTTAAAACGGGGTTAAATACAGATTTATCACAATCACAACTTGCAATGATGGCACTCGAATCAGTTCATATTTGTTTTTCTGCACTTAGTTTGCATTAGGGCATTGTTATTTTTGGTTAATATTGTTTTGGGGTTGTTTTGGTATTTATCTCGCGGTGAGAAACGATATGCGTAGGCTATGGTCAGAGAAAACTGATTAAGCAACAATTGTGTTAAAACAACACGTGGACAGGACCGAATACGACATTGATAACTTGACATGACATCCTCAGTAAAACACACAAACACACAAACACACACACATACACATTCATATTCAAGTGCCGAGTTAAGTAAGCGAGTAACATTGGTATACACTTGCGTTATTGGTATACCTTGTAGTTAGTTGAAGTTGTTTTCATGTGAATACACTGGGTTGGAATATTGTCAGAAAAAGACATCCATATTTTTGTCTACGGACATTCCAATGTCAAAGCAATGAGGATCTTGGCCACGAAATGTATTCTGTTGTCACTATCTTTTATGTCCTTTGGTTGGACTAAGGATAATGATGAAGATATGATATGTTCAATACATGTTGCCCAGCCTTTTTGGAATGCAGCTCATTAAGATATCAAGAGTGTCAAAGACATGTCAATGCCAATGCCAATACAACTGATACACCACATGCATACACATATGCATTCTGTTTAGTGTCTTATTAAAAGTGCATGCTGTTGACCTGTTTAATTGAGCTGTTCGTTATTATTCCACCAACATAGAATAAAACAGTGTAACTCTCAGAATTATACGCTCTGGACTACTTTTTTTTTCCTTTCAAAAGAGACTTCCTGTCCTCACAGTGCATTGAAACCTAATTATTTCGCAGCTACAAAACATGTTGGAAGAGTTTTAGAGAACAACCAGAACTCTGTCTAAGAACAACTGTAATCTACCATCATAATTATTGTCAGTTCAATTGTAAATATACAAGTTATTATGATTGGTTTTGAATTTAGGATAGAATGCAGGGAGAAAGCTTTTCTGGGGGGGAATGCTCTTCCCTGGGTGAAGAAAGGCTCTTTCACCGACCCACAATGGGAGATTGAGGCAGGGGAGGAGTCCACCATGCTTAGTCCATTTAATGGCGCGTTTGCTTAATTTCTGTATTCACTGGCAACCATAAACAAAAGGGGAAACGGGACTCTTGCTTAAGAGCTAGGCCTACATGACGTTGACGTTTACCATAACACATGCATATATTCAGGAGCAAAACGATTTTTGTTCAACATCTTGTCTATGGCTTTGGACACGTAGGCTATATGTGTCGCCTAGTGTCGTAAAATGACCCACAGCATGTGCATCAGAATCATTACGCTCGTCTGGGCATAGTATAACCATTTCTCAACATATATGCTCTTAAACGATTGATGGTGGACAATGAACACTCACTTAAAAGAGAGACTTAATGCAGATTATATAACAAAGTGGAATACTCTATTTTGATTTAGAAATATACACGAACATAAACACGCAAGAAGAATAATAAGCGCTTTAGGAAATATACGACTGTAATTGTCATTGAAGAATATCCCAATGTTTATATTAAATAGTTTTGCATAACTGTGACTGATAACACGTTTATCTAGTGTCATTATCCATGTTCGGTATAAAAACAAACTAACTAACAAAACGTCTAGAGCACTTTTTTACATTTTGACAAATATTTTATGTAGGAACACCAAGTCGAGAAAAGTGAACAAGTATAGAAAAGATGGAGATGGGAGAGCAATATTATGTACAAGCATATCTACACATATAGGATATTACAGACCGGGAGAACGAGCGCATTATTTACATATCTACACATATAGGATATTACAGACCGGGAGAATGATCGCATTATTTACATATGTACACATATAGGATAGTACAGACCGGGAGAATGATCGCATTATTTACATATGTACACATATAGGATAGTACAGACCGGGAGAATGATCGCATTATTTACATATCTACACATATAGGATAGTACAGACCGGGAGAATGAGCGCATTATTTGAGATATCATATACATAATTCAATATAAAATCTTGAAATAAAAATACAAATCTGATACAGTCATAACGATTCGGTTCCACATTTCACCATTTACTCCACACAGGAAGTGACAGAAGTGTAGTACAAAGGTGCTTATAACGTAAATGATTGTCTGAAGAACATAAAGTAAAACAGAATTGCATCTTGACTGAGCGGCATCATCACTTGGACTAAAACGGAGATGAAAAGGCGATAAACACCCTCTGGTAATTAATTCCCTCTTCTCGAGGATCCTTGTAGAAATATTGAACGGGATATTTTTCCCAGATACAAAAAAACATCATGCAGGTAGTGGTGGTGGTGGGGGCGTGGTGGGTCCATTGAAAGCGCTTACAAAATACGTTTTTTTGTTGTTCTTTTTTTTATATATATATTTATATAAATGGGTCCTTTTTTCATCCTCGATATTTGATAGTTTTTTTTCAGGTCCATATTTCCTGTAAATATTTATATTTTTATATCATACGTCGCACTCGGAGTCACTGGATGTTACTGAAAGAATGGACGTTCCAGTGTCAACTCGCTCTGTCATACTGGAGATGCTGGTAGTAGGACTGGCCGCGGTAGACGGCGATTCGGCCGAGCTCCGTGGAGTACACCCGGATTCTGAAAGGGACCGCATACCGTTCTGTCTAATTCCCTGGTGCTGAAGCCTAAAGAAAGGGAAAATAACATAGCAATTAAATACTGTGTCCCTCCGCAAAATACTGCTCAGCCTGCTTGTCATTCACTCCATGCCATGCCTTTAACAAATGCAGCCTAATGGGAGTAAGAATAGTCTAAAACAAAGCAGAAGAATTACTAAAAATGGGGAAATATGACAGTGTATATTAGAATAAGAGGCTGGTTGTTAGTTATACTTAAACCATGGCCAATGCAATTTGAGAACTGTCTTTTATCTTTGATTTTGTCATATCCAGGCCTACGTCCAAATGAATGAGAGACTACAGGCCTACATCCAAATGAATGAGACTCCATTTTTCTGATTGTTTTGATTTACTGACACGTCAAATGTGGAATAATTGCAATCTTCCTACATGAATCAATCCACAGTGTAGGCCTCCGATTTCATCACTGAGAAAACGCAGATGATGAAATGTAGCTGTGTTCTTCTATTCCTCGCCAACTTTTCTGTTTTCATCCAGTTCACCAATTTGTCATGAATTATTGCATTGCCAATAAATAATAGTCTAGACACATTGTGAATCGAAAACATGGCTGCAAAACAGGCTATAGTTTTAGAATGAATATGTTGTATTTATGTTGACAGCTTATATCAAATGTTATGCATCAATCGTTTCCAAACGTCTATAGTCTAATGTATACGTTTCGTATGTGTAAAACGCACCACGAATAAAAAATAAAATTCGTAACTGAACACATTCAATTTGGAAAACTATCCCATCTTTCCCAGTGTTTTTTTGTGTGTCGTTTCTTAGTCTACACTGGCCTTTTACAGCTGCTACATGTACATTCTATTATATTGATTAAACAACTAACCAATTACCTATAAACTAGGTGTTTTGTTTTATTTCCTGTTTGTGGTCTAAATCTATACCACGCTGCAGTGTGTCAAGTTTTCAGACCAAAACGTTCACTTGTTGAGAGAAGATAACAATCAATGACAAACGTAGTATCATCACAACATGCGGTATTCCAAGTTTAACAGACATCCTTATGAATCATTCTTTTCTGTCATGTCTAGAAAATATGACAACTTCAAGATTTGCATTGCAGCTGATTTTCTTTGTGTGTACTTCCTGTTTTGTTATCTAACGCATACACTGATGTTTTCATTTTGCTTATCAGGGAAACTAGCATATCAGCGTAGTCTACACGCTTTCGAATTTGTCGAGAGTTGTGTGTTTTACGTAGAATCATCTTTTACGCATTTTAATATATTTTGGATTATTTTGGACAGCAATAATAGTTCGATTTTTCTGTACACGCTTTGAAAAAAAGGTTATATATAGAGACCCCAAATAACAATTTGTTCTAAGAGTGTAGCCCCTGAATGCATATAGGCCAATGAGATTAAAAAGTAAAATGTCGCCGTGCTCCCTCCCTCCCCACCTTCAACCATACACTCAGCTTGCTCATTTGTAACCCCTCTACAACCTTGTTTATTACTTCGATTAAGTTTTATATTTACATGGTATGTTTGCATTCAGTTTATAGGAATTATTTTTGCTTATTTGGTTCTGTGTAGCCTATGCTTTGACAAATGAACAGCGCACTGACCTGTTTTTTGCTGCTGCGGCTCTGTCTCGTTGCCTCCGATTTTTAAACCAATTTCCGACCTGTGTAGGAGTGAGTCCAGTGGCTTGTGCCAGTTCCCTTTTCTTGCTGGGGTTTGGATATGGGTCCTGAAGGTACCACTCCCTTAACAGACCGCGCGTCCTCTCTTTGAAACAGTGCGTCTTCTGCTCGCCATCCCAGATGGTCCTGGGCAGTGGGAACTTCTTCCGTACCCTGTACTTATCAACTGGTCCTAAGGGGCGACCGCGCAGCTTCTCGGCCTCCTGGTAGTGTGCCTCCAGCCACATGGCCTGCAGTTTGCCATGGGAGTCTTTGGTAAACTTGTGGTTCTCCAAGATGTGATAAAGGTCTCGAAAATTCCCGGTGTGGAAAGCAACCACTGCGCGAGCTCGCAGGATGGACTCATGCTTGTTGATCTGCTCGCATGCTCCCGGTGCCACCGGCAGGGACCATAGGAATCGTCCCAGCCGTTCAATGTCTCCGGTTTCCTCCAGCGTCTCACAGACGCTCGCCACTTGCTCCGGAGAGAAGTTGAGGGTCGGTAGCGCAAACATTGACAAGTCTTCTGGAGACCTGGTGGGAGTGCTGCTCGCCAAGAGCACAGGGCGCTCAGTGAAGTTTGGCAGGAAGAAATGGGAGGGATAAAGCTCTAAAGGGGATCTGAAAACCATGGAATGACCTGAGAGAGAAATACAGTTATCAAGAAAAAGAAAAGACGAGTAAAGATTGTACGATTCAATAGCTATTGCCTAATGACACCAGCCTCATAATATCTCCCCCTAAATCCACCGTGAGTGTAGCACTGAAACATTTTGTTTCGCTTTTCTATTGGTCTTCTTGGTGTGGTTGTGAGGTTGTCATGGCAGCCCTGCCAATCACTGTCAAGCGTGCCAATCATTAGCCAGTACGTAGACTAGGGCTTTCACCACTTCTGTTGCAAGCACGGAGGGTTATCAGAAACTCCAATCTCAACACCAGCCTCCCACTGCACGATTATAGTGAAGTATAAGACAAGGCTCGCCTATTTGTTGAATGGAATTAGCAATTAGTGGGTGGAATATTATTGCGATCTTAACGAGGCTCGTTAAAGCTCAAGAAGATATGTAGGGAGAGATGCTGGGGGGGGGGGGGGGGGGGGGTTCTTAGTGGCGACAATCGGGCAGGAAAACGTTTGATTTGCTTTTTTTGTAACAGTCAATTCACACCTTATGTTGGAGTAGTTTTTCCATTTTGCCCCATGTGAACCATTTTAAGTTTTTGTGAGGAACGAAAGCTGGCATCATTTATGCCCATGGGGGACTAGTATATATATTTTTGTCTAAAGGCTTGGGTATATTGCGCAAAAAGCGTATATAAAAAAACGTTATTTAAACGAATAAAACATAATATAGTCAATTTTTTACCGTTTGATATGTCTGTCTGACTCACTTCCGGAGATGAATCGGAAAACGCGATATGTCAATATTTTCGTGACACAGTCTGGGCTCTTGCTTTGCTCAGAGAACAGCAGACCGTTGGTGTGGGTGTAATTCGCAGTGCTCACCCCCTAGTCGGGGCTAGTATTACGCAGCAGTGCAACCCTGCTGGCCCACTGCCCAGTGTGCCTTTTTTTCCAAACAGTGTTTTCATGTTAAATGAATATCGATGCGGTGCGTTGTAATGATTAAATGTTGATCAACTGGACCATTTCAATTAAGAACGTTTTGCCAGTGGTATTGTCTTTGCAGCTCTTTCGCTGTAGGCCTAGTAGTTTTGGCGACCATTTGTATAATTATGGTGAAAATGATTAGTCTGAAACAATATAGCCTAAAGAAAACTAGGCTTATTTCATTCTTTCATTTTCATAAACTGTAGGCATGATCAATATCCACAAATGTCACTGGATTCGGTTTAGAGCCCACATCAGTAGCCATAGCGGTGTGGTTTTCATGTTTATTACAAAAGTGACTGTAGGCCTACAGCCTCATATTTTGTCATGGCTTAGTTGGTGTTAAAACTAAGAGTTCACAGACGCGAACAGTGCTCACATTGTATAAGCGCATGCATTAGACGTAGTGAAACACAACATCTAGACTTCGGCTAATCCATCCTCAATAAAACGGACATAATTATCCTATGCCGCCTTTGTAAATAATTCAGGAATTCAAAACGTTTCCTTCTCTTTCTCCAGCCTCAGATTTTTGCATTCCCGGCCATCTTCCTACACGACCGGTTCCAGCATGAGGGAGAGTATCATATAATCATACTCACATCCAATTACAATTACTGTGAGGTTTGTTCCAGTGGATGCAGATACCATATTTATACCATTGCTTTGTTTTCGTGTGTGTGTGTGTGTCTGTGTGTTTGTGCTGCGTGTGTGCGTGCGTGTGTGTGTGTGAGTTTGTGTGGGTGCGTGTGTGCGTGTGTGTGCGCGCGCGCGCGAGCTATAGGGGTGGGGTGATGATCATGTTGGAAGCTTTAGGGCAGGTTGTCTTTGGGATCAAATCGGTTTGCTCCCTTGTCATGCGAAACTCAGGAGAAGTAATTCCAAGTGGCACTTGAATTGGTCCAATTGGAAAGCTTCTTGGACTGGAAGTAACCTGCGTTATTTCCATGCTGGCTATGGTCGTGTTAAAACTAACCTCCCCCTTCTCGCATCGCCAATATTAAGAGGGGGCTTAACGGAAAGTAATCGGAATATTTAAAGCTGCTTTGCTTGTGTCCCCGGTCTACACATTTATCTGATCAATATGCATGGACTCCAGGTATTACGTAGAGCTATGTTTTTTAAGGAGATGGAGCATAGTTGTAAGCAGCCCTCGCAGGCAATCACTTAGGTGAAATGTAAAACCTGAATGGGTTTGCAAAGCCAGTGGTAAATCACATTCTTCTTACATAGCCTAGCTTTTGTTTACGTTAAGCATGTCATTAACACCTCCATACAGGTTTATTCACCTGGCCTAATTGTCTATTTATCCTCCAGCTTCTTAGTACTCTTCTCTTAACGATAACCAGCGGGAGACGCGTTATTCAATGCCGACTAACCATTAACTTGATCTTTGCTTATTTACCACAGAACCCCGACGTGACAATACAGGAATGAGTTAGGACTAACTCTAAATTGACAGCACAAATATTAATTAACCTTGACTCAGCGTGATTACTTAACGGGGATGTATTTATTTGCGCCCGTTGACTCTGAGCTCAAAATTTCGGAAGTTAGGCTGTCATTTTTTCAATGTTCCAAGGGGTGAAATAAACAAACGTCTTAGGTTACGTCATATTCTGAGAGGGGGAACCGAGCCACTCAATGAAAAGGTAAGAAAGCATTCATTTTTGTTTTCTTCCCTACTTAACCTCGGCTTCTCAATTGATGACCAGGAAAAACCTGCTACACCCACCCCTGATCAAAATGCATGCGTAATTGTTTGGTATTTTCAGCATAAGGACTGAATGCAGCGCGGGTACATTGGCTACTTTCATCTTTTTAATGATTTCGTTTTTCTGACGCATGTATAGACTATACATACTTCAATAGACGATTTTGACACTGCATGGCCAAAGATTGAGATTGTTTTTATGACAGGTCTTGGTCACATGCTGATGTGGGCAGCGACACAGTTTCTCTTAAAGTTCTTGACTGAACTCGCAATAGAACGCATTCAAACTTTTAGGGTGACATTTTGGCAGATTTACCACAAAACTACGTTATCCATCAGTCAGCATAGTTGATATTTCTTCTCTTCTGCTTCTTCGACTTTTTTTCTCGTCTTCTTTTCGTCCTCCTTTCCCCTTCTTCATTCTTCCTTGTTTTAATCAGGTTTTAAACGGGTGATTGTCAACGATTAACTACAGGGACCGGACTATATATGCATTACTTCTTGAAAAAATCCGTTTGTCCAAGGGCGGAGGTGGAAATCCTTTCCGGATCCTGTAAGTTCGTTAGTCACACACTGGGCTCTGCCTCTTTAGTTGACTATTCATTCTTTAAAAATCTGATTGAATAAAACGCTTGTTTGAACCTACTTTTAAAATCGAATAGTTTTAGGATATCCCAGGATTTGCGCAAGACCGCACGCTTTGTATAGGCTAATAGTGATGAGCTCACCCAAATGTCTTAGCCTATAAAATGTCGATAGATGCATGGAAAACATGAACAATTACATGATTGATTAGGTATATTGCCGTGCCAATTTAGTGTCAGATAATCTGAAAAAATGCGATTCCATTTGGTTTGCTGCTTTCGTATCTGTCTTCATGGAGCGGAAACGAGCACCAGTCTCCTTCAAGTCTTGCACAGCAAGAGCTGCTGCAGCTGTGTAACGCTGTCGGGATGGGGCGCAAATACCCCTTTCTTGGTTTTCTTAGCACCGGCTTCAACCCTCTTTGCTGGGCGTCCAAAGGGAGTTTATAGCGCTGGACTGGAGCGTGTATTTGTATTGATCTTTCAGTAGCCTATATCGTTTGTCTTTTTATAATGATTATGACATACACACCTTGAATCAGACGTAGCCTCCCTTTATAGACTGAAAATATATATTGGCTATTGTCAGTACTAAATTATTTGTTGGCCATTGATACAGCTTGGGTAGTATTGACTTGGCACATGGTACTGGGAGGAATTGAGTGTTTGTCAAAGATAGCAACAATGAGAACCAGTGGGTCAGAAGAGAGAATGTGGATGGAGATTACGAGATGGTTGGTTACCCATGCAGGACAGGTGACTAAAGATCTTTTGGACAAAAGTGTTTTCTGATTATTTGTTTTATGGTCTAGAAATCCGCTTGTTTAAAAACAAAATACGAAAAGTTCCTACATTTGAAACCAGTGCAGACTAACATTTAGTTTAGAACCATCCAAACCATCCAGACCTTTAGGCCTATGCTACATGAACTATTTCACCAAACTCCAAATGATTCGACTGTAAAGAGTTTTTCCCAACTTATCTTTTTCTTTTTTTGTGTGGTCTCATTAAGTGGGCATCCTGCTAAGTCTGCGGGGTTATACGGGAGCTGTCCAATCAGTGTATTTGCACGGCTTGTTAGCGACAGTTAATGAGGGCGCTCCGCGCACGAACAGAATAGCGCCTCAAAGTTAGATTTACCTTGTGTCAACTCGTTACTTCTAATGAAGCCATTGGAAGCTTTTCAGTGAATGGAGCCTTGAGGCTGGAACTGTAGGCTCTCTTTCTTCCGGTTCCTCTAAGGAAAGCTTTCGCTGTACTGAACTCCGTGATGCGTGTATCAGTTGGTGGGCGTGTTCTGAGTCATTTGGATTGAACAAGAGAAAAGGGAAGTGTGTGTGTGTGTGTGTGTGTGTGTGTGTGTGTGTGTGTGTGTGTGTGTGTGTGAAATAAATCACCTCGTGTAATATCGCAAGCTGCTATCGTGTATTAGCCTACTTGGTCAATCGGGGTTGACGTGTCAGTTTGTCTCTCCAACAGCTCCACACTGTGCTTCCTCTTGTCCGGGTCCCTGTGTGTTTTAAGTCGAATCAACAACACATCATTGCCTCACAATTTAGGTAAAACAGCTTAGTTTCTCAAATACATTTCCAAGTGTGCTTCCCCTCACTATTCCTGCCCACAAGGGCACCACTTAAAAATCAATTAGTCTTTCATTTCCTCAAGGAAATGATTCGAAACGAATTTTAGGATCCCAAGCAGGATGGCAACAACGTTTAAATTATGTATTTGTTTATTTATCCCTTTATATATTTAGAATATTATTTATTTATTTAACCACTGCTTTTTTTTACGCATCCTTAACAGCTTGTTTATGTAGCCCGTTGTTATGCAGATGTAGGCATACACAGTAAACACTAGCAGTAAATTAAACACACACATCTCACATGTTCAGAGTCAAAAGTAACTCACTGGTTAGACACATTAGAATATTATTAATTTGATAGATAATACATGCATAATGTAGTCATGTTAGACTATGTGAGTCATATGGGTTAATATAATCAGATACACTAATTAATATAATTAATATGAAATAACTCATCATGCTTTAAGGACACGGAGATGTAGATTTAGACCAAATAAACACGAGAGTCACTTTATCAAAAGTTTATCATGATGGGTTTATGTGAAAGTATAGTTTTATACAGGGGTCATTGTTAGGTTTATGTGAAAGTATAGTTTTATACAGGGGTCATTGTTAGGTTTATGTGAAAGTGTAGTTTTATACAGGGGTCATTGTTAGGTTTATGTGAAAGTATAGTTTTATACAGGGGTCATTGTTAGGTTTATGTGAAAGTATAGTTTTATACAGGGGTCATTGTTAGGTTTATGTGAAAGTGTAGTTTTATACAGGGGTCATTGTTAGGTTTATGTGAAAGTGTAGTTTTATACAGGGGTCTTTGTTAGGTTTATGTGAAAGTATTTATACAGGGGTCTTTTTCGATTTATGTGAAAGTATTTATACAGGTGTCTTTGTTAGGTTTATGTGAAAGTATAGTTTTATACAGGGGTCATTGTTAGGTTTATGTGAAAGTATAGTTTTATACAGCGGCCTTTGTTAGGTTTATGTGAAAGTATAGTTTTATACAGGGGTCATTGTTAGGTTTATGTGAAAGTATAGTTTTATACAGCGGCCTTTGTTAGGTTTATGTGAAAGTATAGTTTTATACAGCGGCCTTTGTTAAGTTTATGTGAAAGTATAGTTTTATACAGGGATCTTTGTTAGGTGTATGTGAAAGTGTAGTTTTATACAGAGATCTTTGAGCAACATAAACAAGACCTAATTTGGTAGGCCTACAGTTGTGACACTGTTTGCTGAAACAAATATGTTTATTAAAAGTAGGCTATGGAATAAATACAGCATAGTCACATTGCATTATATACTCATTAGCCTACATTTCACATTTCTGTGTCTTCTAGTTCAGTGGTTCCCAAACTTTTTATAGTTCCGTACCCCTTCAAACATTCAACCTCCAGCTGCATACCCCTTCTAGCACCAGGGTCAGTGCACTCTCAAATGTAGGTTTTTGCCATCATTGTAAGCCTGCCACACACACA
This sequence comes from Salmo trutta, assembly GCF_901001165.1. Classification (NCBI taxonomy): domain Eukaryota; kingdom Metazoa; phylum Chordata; class Actinopteri; order Salmoniformes; family Salmonidae; genus Salmo; species Salmo trutta. The sequence goes on from NC_042974.1 coordinate 11,018,679, forward strand.
CTATACGATACATTTATTAAACACAAGAATGAGTGAGTTTTTGTCACAACCTGGCTCTTGGGAAGTGACAAAGAGCTCTTATAGGACCAGGGCACAAATAATAGTATAACAATAATCAATAATTTTGCTCTTTATTTAACCATCTTACATATAAAACCTTATTTGTTAATTGAACATTGTGAATAACTCACCACAGGTTATTGAGAAGGGTGTGCTTGAAAGGATGCACACAACTCTGCAATGTTGGGTTGTATATTGGAGAGAGTCTCAGTCTTAAATCATTTCCCACACAGTCTGTGCCTGTATTTAGTTTTCATGCTAGTGTGGGCCGAGAATCTACTCTCACATAGGTACGTGGTTGCAAAGGGCATCAGTGTCTTAAGCGCGATTTGCAAAGGCAGGATACTCTGAGCGCAGCCCGATCTAGAAATCTGGCAGTGGCTTCTGATTAAATGACATTTTCAAAGAACCGCTTGTTGAAATTTCGATGACGCTTTCTTGTTCAGATATCGGTAAGTGGACTGGAGGCAGGGCATGAAAGGAATAACAAATCCAGTTGTTTGTGTCATCCGTTTCGGGAAAGTACCCGGGTACTGTAACTGCGCACCCAACTCACTCAGATACTTCTCTATATCACATTTGGCATTGTCCGTAAGCTTGAGTTCATTTGCACACAAACAATCATACAAAGATGGAAAGACCTGTGTGTTGTCCTTATTAATGCAAACAGAGAAGAGCTCCAACTTCTTAATCATAGCCTCAATTTTGTCCCGCACATTGAATATAGTTGCGGAGAGTCCCTGTAATCCTAGATTCAGATCATTCATGCGAGAAAAAACATCACCCAGATAGGCTAGTCGTGTGAGAAACTCGTCATCATGCAAGCGGTCAGACAAGTGAAAATCATGGTCAGTAAATAAAACGTTAAGCTCGTCTCTCAATTAAAAAAAAAGTGTCAATACTTTGCCCCTTGATAACCAGCGCACCCTGTAATAAATACGTTGTAAAAGCGTTACATGGTCGCTGCCCATATCGTTGCATAGTGCAGGAAATACACATGAGTTCAGGGCCCTTGCTTTAACAAAGTTAACCATTGTCACTGTAGTGTCCAAAACGTCTTTCAAGCTGTCAGGCATTCCCTTGGCAGCAAGAGCCTCTTGGTGGATGCTGCAGTGTACCCAAGTGGCGTCAGGAGCAACTGCTTGCACGCGCGTTACCACTCCACTATGTCTCCCTGTCATGAGTAAAGATACCAGTACATCAGTACAGATACCAACATGAGCAGCAGCTACGTTTGGCTACATGCGGTCCATTAGTGGAATTCCCACGAGAGAGTAATGGTTAATGTAATTGGATGTTAATTATTTGACTAGGCTACCTGTATTTGACATTGTGTTGTTATTTCGCTGAACACTAGATGGTTTAATTTTATTTTTGGCAGTGAAACAAGGCTACTCAAGTGAGAAAAAATCCTCACCCAAATATATAACACAGTTGGAAAATATAAATGGACTGTTTGAAAATATATTCATATATATATAAATAAAATGTGAATCAGATTTTTATCTGGCGTACCCCTGACGGTATTCCCAAACTGGGGTATGCGTACCCCCAGTTTGGGAATACCTGTTCTAGTTGATCCTTTCAGGCTATAAGCCACTGGTTCATGCTTTTTAACACACACAGATTTTTGTTAGAAATCAGTAAATCAGATCTATATCAATGTTGGTTTTTAGTCCTTTGTGTGCAACATACACTGTTGCGTTGTGCCCTTGCCAAGGAGCACCAATAGGACACACCAATGCTGGAGGTGTCAATGATCACTCTTCCAGGTGTTTGGCTAGAGCGCTTTATGCAGAGATAATATAATGAATGCATAGCTCACGCCCCTGGGCTTTACATATGATGCTCCAATAACACTCAATACTCCCTAGGCCTTGTTCTTCATGCAATTAGGAAACACTGAAGAGATGTTTTTCAAATGGCAAAAATGTTTTATGTCAAGGTTGTCACAACAGATGACATCTCAGAAGTTTTTTTAAAAATGAATTTCGCCATAACATGCAATGAGATTTTACACCTGACCCTCTCATCACCATTGAGTTGATCAAGACCATTTGACCACATAGTATAGTAGCTGTAGTAGTATATGTATTTGTATTTGTTTTTGTATTTGTATTTGCCAAAGCAGCACTTACTCTTCCTGGGGTCCAGCAAAATTAAGACAGTTTATACAATTTTAAAAACATTACAATACATTCACAGATTTCACAACACACCGTGTGCCTTCAGGCCCCAACTCCACCACTACCACATATCTACATATCTACATATCACAGCCCCTGCTGTTCCATAAGGTGTTTTCTTAATCTGTTTCTTAAATCTAATTTTACTGCTTGTGTCAGTTACTTGATGTGGAATAGATTTCCATGTAGTCATGGCTCTATGTAGTACTGTGTGCCTCCCATAGTCTGTTCTGGACTTAAGGACTGTGAAGAGACCTCTTGTGGCATGTCTTGTGGGGTGTGCATGGGTTTCCGAGCTGTGTGCCAGTAGTTTAGACAGACAGCTCAGTGCATTCAGCATGTCAATACCTCTCATAAATACAAGTAGTGACGAAGTCAATCTCTCCTCCACTTTCAGCCAGGAGAGATTGACATGCATATTTTTAATATTAGCTCTCTGTGTACATCCAAGGGCTAGCCGTGCTGCCCTGGTCTGAGCCAATTGCATTTTTCCTAAGTCCTTTTTTGTGGCACCTGACCACACGACTGAACAGTAGTCCAGGTGTGACAAAACTAGGGCCTGTAGGACCTGCCTTGTTGATAATGTTGTTAAGAAGGCAGAGCAGCGCTTTATTATAGACAGACTTCTCCCCATCTTAGCTACTACTGCATCAATATGTTTTGACAATGACAGTTTACAATCTAGGGTTAAGGGTTTTGTTCCAAATACAATGCTTTTAGATTTAGAAATACTTAGGGTTAACTTATTCCTTGCCACCCACTCTGAAACTAACTGCAGCTCTTTGTTGAGTGTTGCAGTCATTTCAGTCGCTGTAGTAGCTGACATGTATAGTGTTGAGTCATCCGCATACATAGACACTCTGGCTTTACTCAAAGTCAGTGGCATGTCGTTAGTAAAAATTGAAAAAAAAACAAGGGGCCTTAACAGCTACCCATTTGCAATTTCACAATCATTTAATGTAGGCTATTAGGTCTATCATTATACAGCATCTGTAGCGCTTGGCAGTTCCTCTGTCAAACTCGATCAGGGCGCTAAACCCGTGATGCAGATGTGAATACTGGAGCTGTTGCTATAATTACCTAAGACAAGCAGTGAGTCGACACTGGAATATCGCAGTAAAACCCCTTAATCTGAGAAGGCTATGTCAGTACCATCATGTCGACAGGCAAATTGTGTCCAATCTTATTTCACATGGGAGCCCATGAGCAACACCAGACTGTATTTGTGTACAGAAGTGATGTGTATAGGATATATCCAAATTCATTAATTCATTCATTAAACATATATTTATGGTATTGTATCTTCACATATCCCTTCCAAATTTTCACTGCACAGCAGATGTTGTAGATTCATAGTTTGGTGATGTATGCTACTCAGGTTTACCGTACCAGTCAAAAGTTTGGACACACCTACTCCTTCAAGGGTTTTTCTTTATTTTTTACTATTTTCTAAATTGTAGAATAATAGTGAAGACATCAAAACTATGAAATAACACATATGGAATCATGTAGTAACCAAAAAAGTGTTAAACAATTCAAAATATATTTTATATTTGAGATTCTTATATTTTGAGAAGCACTACAGATGCTGTATATTATAGACATAACAGCCTACATTATATGATTGTGAAATGGCACATGGTATTACAGGGTAGGCCGTCATTGTAAATAAGAATTTGTTCTTAACTGGCTTGCCTAGTTAAGTAAAGGTTCAATAAAAACATACAAATTCTTCAAAGTAGCAACCTTTTGCCTTGATGACAGCTTTGCACACTGGAATGCATTTCAATTAACAGCTGTGCCTTTTTAAAAGTTAATTTGTGGAATTTCTTTCCTTCTTAATGCGTTTGAGCCAATCAGTTTTGGTGTGTCCAAACTTTTGACTGGTACTGCATGTCTGAGAATACTATTGTTGACCTATTTTCCATAACCCAATAATATAGTCTCGCAACCGCATAGCCTTCAACACTTTGAGGTAACACCTATGCTTTAATGTTACCAGAGTATTAACTGTCCACTAAGTCATTCATGGTGAGCCAAAAGGAAAGGAGGCCTAGACCTATTTCATCTTGTAGTTACTTGCCACATTCACTTGACCTGTTTGAGCACTGCCTGGCAGCCTCTCTGTGCGTCACGGATAAATGCTTTCATTAAAGCTTTATATCGTTATCGACCGTTGTGAGCAGATCCATAACATGGCAGCATGAGTACGCGCCCTGAAGGTGAGGCTACTGTGTGTCACCCGCGATTCTGTCAGTGTCTCACGCTTTTGTTTGTTTTAGTGTTTGTGGCACGCAATGAGTAAAAGCAGCGTTTAGCCTCACTCTGTTTTGAGTTCACCTTTTGACATCACTCCACTCAATTGCCTTTTTACCCTTGAGTCAAACTTAAGTAACCACGAAGAAGTGAACTATACAGTTGCAGTCATAAGTTTACATACATTTAGGTTGGAGTCATTAAAACTCGTTTTTCAACCACTCCACACATTTCTTGTTAACTATAGTTTTGGCAAGTCGGTTAGGACATCTACTTTGTGCGTGACACAAGTAATTTTTCCAACAATTGTTTACAGACAGATTATTTCACTTATAATTCACTGTATCACAATTCCAGTGCGTCAGAAGTTTACATACACTAAGTTGACTGTGCCTTTAAACAGCTTGGAAAATTCCAGAAAATGTCATGGCTTTAGAAGCTTCTTATAGGCCAATTGACGTCATTTGAGTCAATTGGAGGTGTACCTGTGAATGTGTTTCAAGGCCTACCTTCAAACTCAGTGCATCCTTGCTTGACATCATGGGAAAATCAAAATAAATCATCCAAGACCTCAGAAAAAGTATTGTAGATCTCCACAAGTCTGGTTCATCCTTGGGAGCAATTTCAAAATGCCTGAAGGTACCACGTTCATCTGTACAAACAATAGTACGCAAGTATAAACACCATGGGACCACGCAGCCGTCACACCGCTCAGGAAGGAGACGCGTTCTGTCTCCTAGAGATGAAAGTACTTTGGTGCGGCAAGTGCAAATCACTCCCAGAACAACAGCAAAGGACCTTGTGAAGATGCTGGAGAAAACAGGTACAAAAGTATCTATATCCACAGTAAAACAAGTCCTATATCGACATAACCTGAAAGGCCGCTCAGCAAGGAAGAAGCCACTGCTCCAGAACCACCATAAAAAAGCCAGACTACGGTTTGCACCTGCACATGGGGACAAAGACAGTACTTTTTGGAGAAATGTCCTCTGCTCTGATGAAACAAAAATCGAACTGTTTGGCCATAATGACCATTGTTATGTTTGGAGGGAAAAAGGGGGAGGCTTGCAAGCTGAAGAACACCATCCCAACCGTAAAGCACGGGGGTGGCAGCATCATGTTGTGGGGGTGCTTTGCTGCAGGAGGGACTGGTGCACTTCACAAAATAGATAGCATCATGAGGTAGGACAATTATGTGGATATATTGAAGCAACATCTCAAGACATCAGTCAGGAAGTTAAAGCTTGGTCGCAAATGGGTCTTCCAAATGGAAAATGACCCCAAGCATTGTTCCAAAGTTGTGGCAAAATGGCTTAAGGACAACAAAGTCAAGGTATTGGAGTGGCCATCACAAAGCCCTGACCTCAATCCTATAGAACATTTGTGGGCAGAACTGAAAAAGCGTGTGCGAGCAAGGAGGCCTACAAACCTGACTCAGTTACACCAGCTCTGTCAGGAGGAATGGGACAAAATTCACCCAACTTGTTGTGGAAGGCTACCCGAAACATTTGACCCAAGTTAAACAATTTAAAGGCAATGCTACCAAATACTAATTGAGTGTATGTAAACTTCTGACCCACTGGGAATGTGATGAAAGAAATATAAGCTGAAAGAAATAATTATCTTTACTATTATTCTGATATATCACATTCTTAAAATGAAGTGGTGATCCTAACTGTTGCTTTCATGTAGATTTCGGTTTTGCTAGGGCGTTATGGAGAGGATGGTGGATGGAAGCATCTGCCTCTGATTCCAAAGGTTGCAAGTTTGAATCCAGTTAGATAACTTTTTTTTTTTAATAGATTTTTGTTTTAAGCCTATACCAAACCTTAACCCTTACCTTAACCATTCGGAGTTAATGCTTAACCTTAAGATTTTGGAGTTAATGCCTAAACTTACCCTTAAACACTTCGAAATTTGATGTTTGCGAAACATGGATGAACTATTAGGACAATCTGGAATTCTGTCTTGTTGGGATAGGTTCATTGATAGGTTTGTTTTAAGTTCCATCTTCATCAAATCAATTCAATATATGAGTTGAAAAACAATAACAAAACACTTACCATTGTGTTCTATGAGTTGTTTCCAGTTAAATATGATAATGATCGACTGAATTAAAATTTAATTGACAATCTTTCCATACTTGGGCAACTCACCAGACCTCCTACAAGTAGTTGATCACTTACTTCTCTGAAGTGGGGTAGCTAATATCTTCATTTTATGTAAACTTGGTTAGCCTTATTTTCCCACTGGCTAGTGTATCACATATTGTAGCAGAGAGCTGCAAATGGGCATGAATCCCTGACCTAAAAATGACGTTCATCCAAGCCTGATTTCTTGTCAACTCAATGTGAAAAATGGTCCGACCATGGCTGTAAATTGATATCTACAGCGGAGAAATGGGATCAACATGATTTTTCAACTCATGGTTGACATTATAGAACAGGAAAATATATAAATATCTTACTTTGCTCCAAACTTTAAAAATATATATTCTCATTAAAAGTTTACGTTCGTCCGTAGCTTATTTTCCTGTTGCCATTTGCCCATATCTAGCACTTTCTGTGGTCAACAGCTGCCTTTGAGTTGGCGGGAACGGGTCCATCACTGAAGGCCTAGAATTAGAAATGTATACAGCTATTGTTATCTCCATATTCGCTTACAGGATAATAACGAGGGATGCACCATCCAAAGAACTCGTTGTTCATGGGTGAGTAGCACCTGTCAAATGTGATTTCGGTCAGCGGCTCCGTTTGGCCGGCGAGATCAATAGAGGATGTCTGGAGCACGCCAGGAAAGACAACGAGCTGCATTGCTGTGACAGGTACAAGCCCTGTGTACCGCCCTGTGTCGCTGCTAGGGGAGAGGGGTCGCCTCCGTGTCCATGGCCCTAGATCATCAGGTAGGCCTACCACAGCACTGCACAGGACAGTGCAGGAGATTGACACGGGGTAGAAATAATGAGAATTCATCAATAGACCATTCTCACACACTCACTATGTTGTTGAAATGCTCTCTACTATAATTAGCACTTTTGCTAGTAGTTTGTTACTAAACATATTCTTGGGTTAACCCTATAGGTGCAATGTGCAGGGGGTCAACCTTTCACGCCAGCGACCCTGGTTTGCTTCCCTGGCCCGACTTGCTGCACTGGTGCCAGAAGTGGGATGGCAATCGTGAGGCAATCGGAAGTCACCGCTAGAATAGTGTGGTGGCTGTGGTGGGTTGAAGCACGGGGAGGTGCCTTAATGTTCAATGGGGGCAGTGTAGGGGTCTTTGCTATATTAGCCGCATTACAATTCCCACTAGGTGGGTTAAACCTATTGGTGTGATGCTTAGGGCGTTTGCCTTTCACGTCAGCAACCCGGGTTCGCTACAATATAGGGATAGTTCACACAAATTACAAAAGTATATATTGTTTTCCTTACACTGTAAGCAGTCCATGGACAAGGTATGACAGCAATATGCTTTGGTTTAGTTTTCCTGGCACTGTTTCCAAATGCTAACGTTTTAGCATTTGTGGCACAAATACAAATGCAAGTCATCAAATCAATGATTTTTTGGTCACATACACAGATTGGCAGATGTTATTGCAGGTACAGTGAAATGCTTATGTTTCTAGCTCCAACAGTGCGGTAATATCTAGAAATACAATAACTCTACACACATAATCCAAAAAGTAAAAGGGATGGCTGGAGATGGAAGCTGTTTGTCAGTCTCTCTGTCCCAGCTTTCATGCACCTGTACTGTCTCTGTCTGCTGATGATGGTAGCGGGTTGAACAGGCCGTGGCTCGGGTGGCTAAAGTCCTTGATGATCTTCTTGGCCTTCCTGTGACACCGGGTGCTGTAGATGTCCTGGAGGGCAGGCATTGTGCCTCTGGGCTGACCACACCGCCCTCTGGAGAGCCATGCTGTTGCAAGTGGTGCAGTTGCCATACCAGGCAGTGATGCAGCCCAACAGAATGCTCTCAATGGTGCATCTGCAGAAGTATGTGAGGGTCTTAGGGGCCATGCGGATTTCCTTCAGCCTCCATTGAATTCATGGTACCTATATTAGCATTTTTCAAGCATCATGTCCTAATCATCTAGAAGTGACTTTGTTAGCTACACAATCAATTTGTGATACTTTAGGAAAACAAATATCAATCCAGAGATACAGAAGCCTGGTTCACGTCTAACAACCAAGATGAGACAAGATTGCTAAAAACTTGTGACAAGATAGATCCATTTAGCCAATTAGAGAACAGTGCCGTAAAGTTTTATGTTTAGCCAGGCAGCTAGTTAGCTGCAGCGTGAACAAGGATTTCGAGGTTCACTATATATACAAAAGTATGTGGACACCCCTTCAAATCAGTGGATTCAGCTATTTCAGCCACACCCGTTGCTAACAGGTATATAAAATTGAGCACACTCCCATGCAATCTCCATAGACAAGCATTGTCAGTAGAATGGCCTTACCAAAGAGCTCAGTGACTTTCAATGTGGTACCATCATGGGATGCCACCTTTCCAGCAAGTCAGTTCATCATATTTCTGCCCTGCTAAAGCTACCCCGGTCAACTGCAAGTGCTGTTATTGTGAAGTGGAAACGTCTAGGAGCAACAACAGCTCAGATACGAAGTCGTATGCAACACAAGCTCACAGAACGGGACAGCTGAATGCCGAAGCACGTAGCAAGTAGAAATCGTCTGTCCTCGGTTGCAACACTCACTACCGAGTTCCAAACTGCCTCTGGAAGCAACGTCAGCACAAGAACTGTTCGTCTGGAGCTTCAATAAATGGGTTTCCATGGCCAAGCAGCCACACAAAAGCCCAAGATCACCATGAGCAATGCCAACCATCGGCTGGAGTGGTGTAAAGCTCGCCGCCATTGAACTCTGGAGCAGTGGAAACACGTTCTCTGGAGTGATGAATCACGCTCACCGTCTGGCAGTCCAATGGACGAATCTCGGTTTGCGGATGCCAGGAGAACGCTATCTACCTGAATGCATAGTGCCACTGTAAAATTTGGTGGAGGAGTAATAATGGTCTGGATCTGTTTTTCATGGTTTGGGCTAGGCCCCTTAGTTCCAGTGAAGGAAAATCTTAATGCTACAGCATACAATGACATTCTATATGACTCTTTACTTCCAACTTTGTGGCAACAGTTTGGGGAAGGCCCTTTCCTGTTTCAGCATGACAATACCGCCGTCCACAAAGCGAGGTCCATACAGAAATGGTTTGTCGAGATCGGTGTTGAAGAACTTGACTGCCCTGCACAGAGCCCTGACCTCAACTCCATCGAACACCTTTGGGATGAATTGTGACTCCGACTGCGAGCCAGGCCTAATCACCCAACATCATTGCTGGACCTCACTAATGCTCTTGTGGCTAAATGGAAACAAGTCCTTGCAGCAATGTTCCAACATCTAGTGGAAAGCCTCCCCAGACGAGTGGAGGCTCTTATAGCAGCAAAAGCGGGGCCAACTCTGTATGAATGCCCAACATTTTGGAATGAGATGTTTGACGAGCAGGTGTCCACATACTTTTGGTCATGTAGTGTATTTTGTTGCAGTTAGCTAGCATAGCTTGCTGACATTTCTCTGACTAGTGTGCCCTGTTTCTGGTGCATATATTTCACGAGACTCATTAAAATTACAAAATGCTTTGACTACCATAAAGATACTTTGAACAGGTGAAGCAGTCACATAACTTTTCTTGAATAATGACGGATTCTAGTCATAATTTGATCTCAATTCCAAAAAGATCGAGTATTATAGTGTTAGCTTCACTGTCCAAATAGGCCTACATATGGTGAGGTCAAAAACATTCCCAACATATGTTGAGGTCAACAGCATTCCCAACGTGGTGAGGCCAACAACATTCCCAACATATGGTGAGGTCAAAAACATTCCCAACGTGGTGAGGTCAACAACATTCCCAACATGTGGTGAGGTCAACAACATTCCTAACATGTGGTGAGGTCAACAACATTCCTAACATGTGGTGAGGTCAACAACATTCCCAACATGTGGTGAGGTCAAGAACATTCCTAACATGTGGTGAGGTCAACAACATTCCCAACATGTGGTGAGGTCAACAACATTCCTAACATGTGGTGAGGTCAACAAGATTCCCAACATGTGGTGAGGTCAACAACATTCCTAACATGTGGTGAGGTCAACAACATTCCCAACATGTGGTGAGGTCAACAACATTCCCAACATGTGGTGAGGTCAACAACATCCCTAACATGTGGTGAGGTCAACAACATCCCTAACATGTGATGAGGTCAACAACATTCCTAACATGTGATGAGGTCAACAACATTCCTAACATGTGGTGAGGTCAACAACATTCCCAACATGAGGTGAGGTCAACAACATTCCTAACATGTGGTGAGGTCAACAACATTCCTAACATGTGATGAGGTCAACAACATTCCTAACATGTGGTGAGGTCAACAACATTCCTAACATGTGATGAGGTCTACAACATTCCTAACATGTGGTGAGGTCAACAACATTCCCAACATGTGGTGAGGTCAACAACATCCCTAACATGTGGTGAGGTCAACAACATTCCTAACATGTGGTGAGGTCAACAACATTCCCAACATGTGGTGAGGTCAACAACATTCCCAACATGTGGTGAGGTCAACAACATCCCTAACATGTGGTGAGGTCAACAACATCCCTAACATGTGATGAGGTCAACAACATTCCTAACATGTGATGAGGTCAACAACATTCCTAACATGTGGTGAGGTCAACAACATTCCCAATATGTGGTGAGGTCAACAACATTCCTAACATGTGATGAGGTCAACAACATTCCTAACATGTGGTGAGGTCAACAACATTCCCAACATGTGGTGAGGTCAACAACATCCCTAAAATGTGGTGAGGTCAACAACATTCCTAACATGTGGTGAGGTCAACAACATCCCTAACATGTGGTGAGGTCAACAACATTCCTAACATGTGGTGAGGTCAACAACATTCCTAACATGTGGTGAGGTCAACAACATCCCTAACATGTGGTGAGGTCAACAACATTCCTAACATGTGATGAGGTCAACAACATTCCTAACATGTGGTGAGATCAACAACATTCCCAACATATGATGAGGTCAACAACATTCCTAACATGTGGTGAGGTCAACAACATTCCTAACATGTGATGAATGCACATTTCTGCAGCTGATATGATGTATCCACATCCATCCGGTCCACAATCGGTATGTAGCCTATATGATGGTATATCAAAATGCTTAAACGAGCGAAACCAATTATAGCCCATATCTGAGAGAGAGGGAAAGAGAGAAAGAAAGAAAAAGGTCTTTATACTGTGTCCGTGCCGCCCACAGAATTACATATTACAACCAATGAATTTAGCCACCAGCCCCCTACCTAACAGAAAACAATAGAACACTGCTGGCTAGCGGAACAAGTATGGATCAATAGGTGATAATCAGACCGCTATTTTAGAACACTTTCATTTCTATCCCCACTCTCATTATTTCCTTTGTAGGCATGGCCTCCACAGAGATCCTATTAAATCACTTGGGATTCTATTACATGGGCATGGCAAGGTTCTCGGAAGGGATTGTGTGTTAGAATGGAACCCCTGCAGAAAATGACTAGGCTACACACAGCACTTGCTCTGTGGGTTATATTCAAGCAATCTATCAATAAACTTTTTACATCAACTCTCTATCCAATAGCTATGTATTGTCTTTAATACACCACCCACCAATCTCTCTCTCTAGGCACTTGTAAATCCCTTTATTACAATGGCAGTGTTCTCCTCAACTTTGATTAAAGTTCGCTTTACAGAGAATATGTCAAGTTGATCCGATGTAGGTTCATGTTTTACAACAAAAAAATCCTAAAAAACGCTATGGATGTTACATTGCCTGTCCTAGTCTTTACAATACTGCAATACTCTGAAATAGATTTAAAGTTACTTAAATTCAGTCTGTATTGCTTTATTAACATGTCGACTTCATAACAAACACTGAGGGACAGTTGTGACTTGCAGTGTAAGTCTGACAAGGCCTTCAGAATTGTAACGTTGTATTACAGACAGTGGACATTTTGTAAGATGGCAGCTACTGCCCCCAGGGTCCAAAAATTGGGTGGTGTTGGTAAATATTTTCAGTGTACATAAATCTATCAGTGTGCTTTTATCACAGAGTGCAAGACTGGGATACATGCCAGTCTATCCCACTGAAAACAGTTAAACTTAGCCTCAATTCAAGCAGTAATGATCCGCATAGTTGAAACACTTTGTTGTGTTATAACTGGATTATAGCTCCTGTCCAAATGTTGCGATGAATATATGTCATGTCTTATTCACCAGTCAACTCCATTACACTCAAAAGTTACTTTTCACCTATCAAAACGTGCTGCTAACAAAGTTACCAACGCTAGTCAGCTACTGTAATGACTTGCTAGATGCAGCTATGTCGATTATTGAAACGGTGCAAAGATGGTGGAAATTGACATTTTGAAATGCGCCATCCTCATGTAATGGTAGGGCGCCAATTGAAATAGACTTGCGCTCCCTCTTTAACACATTTTTAGCGCCACAGCCAATTTTCAACTAGGCCTACTTCTTGTGTCTGCAATTTTGAAGACAGAAAAATGCTACATAATTTTTTTAAATCAGTAACTAGCCTAAGTAATTCAAAATTCATTCATGACTAGGCAAGTCTATCTATAATTATCTTATTAGGCAATGGGCTATCGATTTTAACAAAATATTAATTATTTTCCAGATTATTTCTATGGCTTTTGTTGTATGAATATGTTTCAGTTGCTTTACTGGTTGGCTTAAAATAAATTCATATATATATATATATATATATATATATATATATATATATATATATATATATATATATATATATATATATATATATATATATATATAGGGATCACGTGTTTATAAATAAACTGAACAACAATATCATGATGCCTGGTGAAACGTTCCTTCCCCGTGACCCCTTGTTTCATATTTGCCCTATACATTTTCTAAAGTAGAAACGTTATCAAAAAGCTGTAAAAGCGCACTATTCCAGACCGGTGAGCACGTTTGAAAGTTGGAATAGCATTTCAAGCTTAAACGGTGTAAGAAAAGTATTGTTCCAAATAATAATAACTCTAAAAAACAGAAATAAGAGAAAATTTGAGGATGTGACTGCTGAAGCAAGTCACACATAATAATTATAACAATAATAATAAAAACAACAATAATAATAGTAACAATAATAATAACAACGTTTATTAATAGGCTACATTATTTGTGATAATATTTTTGTTCTTTTCAAAATACAGTCAATTATAATAAACAAAATACTGCTCATAATAATAATAATACTAATGTATTTAACTTCCATAGATTTTGTGAATTTGTTTGTTTAATCAATTATACATTATTAACATGTAGTATCCAAAAATGATCTTAATATTAACAAAAACATTTTATTCATTATTTTTTTACAAAATCTCTTGGGATTTTTAAATTGATTGATTTACAACGGTCAGAATTTCAACAATCATTGAGTTGTGTTTGAACAACCCCATTTCATGCTTATGAATGCGTTTTCTAATGCTTTTTTAAAAACGGAGTATTTCCGTCAGGAAACACTAAACAAAGAGACGCCTCTCAAACGTGTGTTATTTGTGGTAGGCCCTATAAGTTAAAAGTTTTGTTGCCTATTGTTGTGTGCTACTTTTTCACAACACGAGGGGGGCACTAAAACTTCAGATGCGCATAAAGGCGTTTAAAAACGAGTGAGAAAAAGTAAAATATATTATAGTTTTGATTGAAAGTAAAATGATAATCTTCATTGCTTTTGGTGAGGAAGAACAACAGTACATTTGCTTATCAAAATAAATGGTGATACAGTGAGTGAGAGGTCTTTAACAGCACTATGATAGTATTTGATAAACCAGCAGCTTCCATTGCTTAAACCTTTAGTCCTGTGTTTGGACACATCAACGAATATCGAAGTAAAGTGATTACCAAGTTGTTATGATTTACATCAAATCTTGTTCAACTAAAAAGTCCCATTATTTTTATGGCTGTATGAATTTGATGTATTTTAAATTTGTGTTTGAGGCGTCCACTTCAAATAATATACATTTCATCCACCCATTGACATGAAAATAGTGAAGGATAAATTAGTTGCGTTGAAGTGACCCCTGAAAAATTAAGTTGAACATAACGTTTCGATTCTTGTAGACCCAATGCATTTACATGGCATGTAGCCTACAGTGGCTTCTTTCCAGAACATACTATTTTGTCTCCATTTCTATCACTGGATGGCATATTGCTAGATCAACCGTGAGACGAAAATGTTTTCATATATGCATGTGACTTATACATTTCTGAAACTGAACCTTATCCGGGGCTCGTGACTGTATTGCGCCATGCCTCTATGTGTTTCCTTACAATACTTTTGTATAGCCTGGCTCTATGTTTCTCATAAAATAATCTTAAAGTTCATTCATATTTCATGAGCACTGTTTACGAAATAAATAGATAACACTCGAGCAGATGTCAGAGCGTCTCGGAGAAGTTTGTGTCAATGACTGTGCCTGGAGGGATGTATTATCACGATATCAAAAATGTATGAATGGTAGCTGTATCCGTCGGCCTGTTTCATTAGCCAACAATGCTAATGTCAGACTTCCACGGATCACTTCAGCCAGTTTCATCCTTGCCTTAATTAGCGGCTGACTTACGTGTTGGACTTAAAGGCAAGACCTACTTACTAATGAGAACAGGTGTATGGTGTCCCTATACGATTAACAGAGCAAATAAGTCAAACGAAAAACCACAATCATGCCTTTTCCATATTAGGAAACATTTATATATAATCAGAATTTATAGACCTATACTCACTTTATTCATGTTATTTGTGTCTCTTTCGATGTACAATTTAATAAGGCTAGTCTACTAGAGAATAAGGCTATTATGGACAATCAAAATATATAGAACTTTTCACACTTAACATTTCAACAAATTATTTGTAATCATGTTGACGTCACAGACTGTTGTTGTTTTTGTCAGTGCCCTTGGGACTTTTCCATCCTTACCCACAGACTCCATAGCTTTAGGCGCAGGACCACATCTGGGTTAAAGGTCGCGCAGAGGTAATGGGAAGTTATTGGAAGGTAGTCCGACAAGGGTGTCTGCGGGGTCTTTGGTTCACAGTGGGGTTACGTAGACTGTTGTTTGTTTTCTCCAGAAATATGTTTCCTTCCTAAAGCGGACGTGTCCTGCTTCCAAGTGCAGCTTTCACCACGCTCTGTCACCAGTCTGTACTTTGTTTGTTTTCAAGGTTTATGAACTCTTTCCCCTACAGGAAAACAAATAATATCGCGATGCCATAAGCTGCAAGGTTTGTTCTCTACGTTGTGAATGTTGTTATAAGCCCTGGCCTCCAACTCCTGAGAAAGCTTTTGTGTTTGACTTCCAAAGTTACTTTGCTATTTTTGTCGCAGTAGCCTACCCCAGACTCTCATTTCAGTAGCTTTTATCGTTGAATTAAATTATAATATCAATAGTGAATGACTATTTGGTGTTTGACTATGTAACTACATCAGGAATTCATGTAAAAATACATTTGTATTTTAATAATTTATAAAAAAAAATGTTTATTTAACCTTTATTTAACTAGGCAAGTCAGTTAAGAACAAATTCTTATTTACAATGACGGCCTACGCTGCCAAACCCGGACGATGCTGGGCCAATTGTGCACCGCCCTATGGGACTCCCAATCAGAGCGGGATGTGATAAAGGGACTGTAGTGATGCCTCTTGCACTGAGATGCAGTGCCTTAGACCGCTGTGTCACTCGGGAGCTGAAATGTATATGTTTTATTGTATGTATTGATATGTGTGTGTTTCCTATCTAGATTATTGGTTAATATGTTAATCAAGAATTTGGGTCCCATATTACAATAAAATAAAAACGTATTTAAAACAGTTTGTTTTGATGTTTCTGTCAAACTGTCAAATGCTGAACTGGTGCCAAACTATTCTTGTTATATGTGATAACTTGCTGTTTAGAAGGAACATTCCACCATAGTGGACACACACACACACTCACACACACACAGTGTGAGAGATGTGAGGAGAGCTGTCCAAGCCGACGGTAAGTAACTGCTCACTTCAGTCAATCAACTTTTATTTAAATTTAATAGCGCTCCATACAAAAGCATTATTACAGGAACTTCACAACTAAATGCCCCTGACTTATCCCTGTAAAAAGCAATATCCTTGGGGAAAAAGTCACTGTTTTATTAACATGCCTCTGTTGTTTGTTAACTTGCCTCTGTTGTTTTATTAACATGCCTCTGTTGTTTTATTAACATGCCTCTGTTGTTTGTTAACATGCCTCTGTTGTTTGTTAACATGCCTCTGTTGTTTTGTTAACATGCCTCTGTTGTTTGTTAACATGCCTCTGTTGTTTTATTAACATGCCTCTGTTGTTTGTTAACATGCCTCTGTTGTTTTATTAACATGCCTCTGTTGTTTTATTAACATGCCTCTGTTGTTTGTTAACATGCCTCTGTTGTTTTATTACCATGCCTCTGTTGTTTTATCAGCATGCCTCTGTTGTTTTGTTAACATGCATTTGCTGTTTTATTACCATGCCTCTGTTGTTTTGTTAACATGCCTCTGTTGTTTGTTAACATGCCTCTGTTGTTTTATTACCATGCCTCTGTTGTTTGTTAACATGCCTCTGTTGTTTTATTAACATTCCTCTGTTGTTTTATTAACATGCCTCTGTTGTTTTGTTAACATGCCTCTGTTGTTTTATTAACATGCCTCTGTTGTTTTATTAACATGCCTCTGTTGTTTTATTAACATGCCTCTGTTGTTTTGTTAACGTGCCTCTGTTGTTTTGTTAACATGCCTCTGTTGTTTTATTAACATGCCTCTGTTGTTTTATTAACATGCCTCTGTTGTTTTATTAACGTGCCTCTGTTGTTTTATTTACATGCCTCTGTTGTTTTATTAACGTGCCTCTGTTGTTTTGTTAACATGCCTCTGTTGTTTTATTAACATGCCTCTGTTGTTTTATTAACATGCCTCTGTTGTTTTATTAACATGCCTCTGTTGTTTTATTAACATGCCTCTGTTGTTTTGTTAACGTGCCGCTGTTGTTTTGTTAACATGCCTCTGTTGTTTGTTAACATGCCTCTGTTGTTTTGTTAACATGCCTCTGTTGTTTGTTAACATGCCTCTGTTGTTTTGTTAACATGCCTCTGTTGTTTTGTTTACATGCGTTTGCTGTTTTATTAACATGCCTCTGTTGTTTTGTTTACATGCGTTTGCTGTTTTATTAACATGCCTCTGTGGTTTTATTAACTTGCCTCTGTGGTTTTATCAACATGCCTCTGTTGTTTTTCACAGTTCTTTTATATCACATCAGATTTGGACCAACCCTTTTGGCATGCATTTGTGTGAACCCAGAGTTCCTAGGGAGAAGGTGTACAGGACAAGGAGATCTCTCACTCCCTTTGGCTTCACCAGCTGGCATCCCTCCATTCATCCTGGGACCAGAGCACTTCTCATCTCCACACATCAGGCCAAACTGAGGGAGGGAGTTAAAGACAGTGAAGAGAGAGCCAAAACTGTGGTGCATGGTGGGGATTTGTGTTGGCTGACGGAGGCGAGCCAGCCCTGTTTTGTTTTTCCACCTTCCTGTGCTTCACATTTAGCAGTGCCACTGCCTCAGTCTACAATAGATGAGTACTTTCATCTGGTGGAGCAAGAGAGAGAGATATTCTGGTCAGCTGCCTATCAGCTCCCAGCCTTAGAGCCCAGGCAGGGCCTGGGAGGATCTGCTGGTACAGAGAGGAGAGTGTTGGAAGGGTCACATTAAAACCTTCCCACTTCCAGCCAGTATCTCCCACCCACCCGTGCTCTTCTTTTAGGGACCCACTCTCACTGAGGCACAACCACATTTACGTGCACCAAAAGCATTACAGTGATCTGTCACTCTTTTCTAGAGCAAAGAATAGGGCAGTTAAAAAAGGCACAGTGGCTATGTCAGTGTTATATGATGGCCATGTATTTAAATTACATTTACTCAAATATCTTCCCTGTATGTATGTGTTTGATGTTTATTTGTGTTCCTATGAAAGATTGAAATGAGACCAATGGTAGTTGGTACATTCCCAGTATGAAATGAATATGAAAATCAACAGGTCAAGTGTGGACAGGCTAGTGGGTTTCTCATTGCCACAGACGTGACCTTAGCCGTAACCTTAGTTCCAATGTTTGACAGCCATTATAGACAGACAGCAGCTCTGTCTGTCAACGGGCAGATGAATGAGTTGTCTGTTGTGTGACAGGAACGTCCATTCAGTGACGTGCTACATGCTGTTGATGTCATCGATCCATGGCAGTGGCAGCATATCGTCCATAATAATTACGTGTGTCTAAACTTCAGCACAGCTAGAAATGATCAGAGGTGGCATTCCTTGCCCTATGTTATTGTCCCTGTGTCAGGCTTGACCCTTGACCCTAATGCGTCTTGTTATAGTGTAACTTTGTATGTTATTGTTGTTTCTCCATAGACCTCTGGCATTGTTTTCTCCATAGACCTCTGGCATGGTTTTCTCCATAGACCTCTGGCATGGTTTTCTTCATAGACCTCTGGCATTGTTTTCTCCATAGACCTCTGGCATTGTTTTCTCCATAGACCTTTGGCATGGTTTTCTCCATAGACCTCTGGCATTGTTTTCTCAATAGACCTCTGGCATGGTTTTCTCCATAGACCTCTGGCATTGTTTTCTCCATAGACCTCTGGCATGTTTTTCTCCATAGACCTCTGGCATTGTTTTCTCCATAGACCTCTGGCATGGTTTTCTCCATAGACCTCTGGCATGTTTTTCTTCATAGACCTCTGGCATGGTTTTCTCCATAGACCTCTGGCATGGTTTCCTCCATAGACCTCTGGCATGTTTTTCTTCATAGACCTCTGGCATGTTTTTCTTCATAGACCTCTGGCATTGTTTTCTCCATAGACCTCTGGCATGGTTTTCTTCATAGACCTCTGGCATGGTTTTCTCCATAGACCTCTGGCATGGTTTTCTTCATAGACCTCTGGCATTGTTTTCTCCATAGACCTCTGGCATGGTTTTCTCCATAGACCTCTGGCATGGTTTTCTTCATAGACCTCTGGTATGGTTTTCTTCATAGACCTCTGGTATGGTTTTCTCCATAGACCTCTGGTATGTTTTTCTCCATAGACCTCTGGCATGGTTTTCTTCGTAGACCTCTGGTATGGTTTTCTTCATAGACCTCTGGTATGGTTTTCTCCATAGACCTCTGGTATGGTTTTCTCCATAGACCTCTGGTATGGTTTTCTTCAAAGACTGTTTTTTCATGGTCACATACTTCCAGATTTGTCTGATATTTTTAGAACCACAATATTTGGTTTTAAGGGCTTCCCCTGAGGACATTCGTGTTGTGTCCCTCTCAGTGATGACCCAGAGTTCATTCTTTGAGGACCACTCCACCTTGGTGTCTATTTTGGCTATTTCGTATGTCAGCATTCAGGTCTTTTTTTTTCCTGAATGGTTTTTGATGTTGTGCTGACTCAGATAATGGAAGATGAGAAAAGACGGGCTGGTTTTGGATGATTCTCCCTCATAGGACAGTGTGGGTCCAGATACAGTGCCTTGCCAAAGTATTCATCCCCCTTGGCATTTTTCCTATTTTGATGCATTTCAACCTGTAATTTAAATGGATTTTTATTTGGATTTCATGTAATGGACATACACAAAATAGTCCAAAATGGTGAAGTGAAATGAGAAAAATAACGGAAAAATAACGGAAAAATAACGGAAAAGTGGTGTGTGCATATGTATTCTTTCTTACCCTTTGCTATGAAGCCTCTAAATAAGATCTAGTGCAGCCAATATCCTTCAGAAGGCACATAATTAGTTAAATAAAGTCCACCTGTGTGCAATCTTAGTGTCACATAATCTGCCACATGATCTCATACACCTGTTCTGAAAGGCCCGAAAGTCTGCAACACCACTAAGCAAGGGGCACCACCAAGCAAGCGGCACCATGAAGACCAAGGAGCTCTCCAAACAGGTCAGGGACAAAGTTGTGGATAAGTACAGATCAGGGTTGGGTTATAAAAAAATATCTGAAACTTTGAACATCCCACGTGGCACCATTAAATCCATTATAAAAATATTGAAAGAATATGGCACCACTACAAACCTGCCAAGAGATGGCCGCCCACCAAAACTCACAGACCAGGCAAGAAGAGCATTAATCAGAGAGGCAACAAAGAGAACAAAGATAACCCTGAAGGAGCTAATATCTGTCCATAGGACCACTTTAAGCCGTACACTCCACAGAGCTGGGCTTTACGGAAGAGTGGCCAGGAAAAAGCCATTGCTTAAAATAAAATAAGCAACCATGTTTGGTGTTCGCCAAAAGGCATGTGAGACACTCCCCAAACATTTGGAAGAGTGTTCTCTGGTCAGATGAGACTAAAATTGAACATTTTGGCCATCAAGGCGCAATGTCTGGCGCACCCCAACACCTCCATTCACCCCGAGAACATCATCCCCACAGTGAAGCATGGTGGTGGCAGCATCATGCTGTGGGGGATGTTCTTTATCGGCAAGGACTGGGAAACTGGTCAGAATTGAAGGAATGATGGATGGCGCTAAATCCAGGGAAATTCTTGAGGGAAACCTGTTTCAGTCTTCCAGAGATTTGAGACTGGGATGGAGGTTCACCTTCCAGCAGGACAATGACCCTAAGAATACTGCTAAAGCAACACTCGAGTGGTTTAAGGGGAAACACTTAAATGTCTTGGAATGGCCTAGTCAAAACCCAGACCTCAATCCAATTGAGAATCTGTGGTATGACTTAAAGATTGCTTTACATCAGCGGAACCCATCCAACTTGAAGGAGCTAGAGCAGTTTTGTCTTGAAGAATGGGAAAAAATCCCAATGACTAGATGTGCCAAGCTTATAGAGATGTACCCCAATATACTTGCAGCGGTAAAAGGTGGCTCTACAAGTATTGACTTTGGGGGGGGGGAGTGAATAGTTATCCACGCTCAAGGTTTCAGTTTTTTTTGTCTTATTTCTTGTTTGTTTTACAATAAAAAATATTTTGCATCTTCAAAGTGGTTGGCATGTTGTGTAAATCAAATGATACAACCCCCCCACAAATCTATTTTAATTCCAGGTTGTAAGGCACCTAATAGGAAAAATTCCAAGGGGGGTGAACACTTTCACAAGCCACTGTAGTCCAGGAATTAATCCATCCTTACCCCCACCAACACCCCCCCACACATAGGAGGGGTCAGGGGACTGTGTAGGAGGTGAGCACCCTTCCCATTAGACTCTTTTGTTTTCTGGTGATATCAGCAGATTGTAACAGTGACCCCAGCAACCAGACAGGGAAGAATGGAGTAGCTGCTGTCATTGTTCGCCATCGTCACCCCGCCATGTTTTGTCATGTTGTTTTGCCTTTTCGGACCAACCTCCCTACTAACTCTTTCCTCATCCACACTAACCTACCCCCCTTCCCCTCTCTTTCCTCTAAACATTTAACCCTTCACCGTGTGAAAGGGTCAGCTGTGCCGTGGCAATTGTTCTACGTGTCTGTGTGAACCTCAGATCATTATGTATCAAATCAAATCTCATTATATTATAATTAAAAATGTATTTGTCAATTATGCCGAATACAACAGGTAATACAACCTTACCATGAAATGTTTACTTACAAGCCCTTTACCAACAATGTAGCTCAAGAAATAGAGTTATCAATATATTTACAAATTAAACAAATTAAACAAATTTAATAATCAAAAAGTAACACAAGAAAATTACATAACGAATACGAGGCTATATACAGGGGGTACCGGTACCAAAGCAATGTGCGGGGGTACAGGTTAGTGGAGGTAATTTATAAATTGACAATGCATAGATAAACTGTGAGTAGCAGCACTGTAAAAACAAAAGGTGGGGGCGTGTCAATGTAAATAGTCCAGGTGGCCATTTGATTAATTGTTCAGCAGTCTTATGGCTTGGGGGTAGAAGCTGTTAAGGAGCTTTTTGGTCCGAGACTTGGCGCTCCGGTACCACTTGCCGTGTGGTAACAGAGAGAACAGTCTATGACTTGGGTGACTGGAGTTTTTTTTGAGTCTTCCTCTGACACTGCCTAGTAGATCCTGGATGTCAGGAAGCTTGGCCCCAGTGATGTACTGGGCTGTATGCACTACCCTTTGTAGCGCCTTATTGTCTGATGCCGAGCAGTTGCCATACCAGGCGGTGATGCAACCAGTCAGGATGCTCTCGACTGTGCAGAAGTAGAACCTTTTGAGGATCTGGGGACCCATGCCCAATCTTTTCACTCTCCTGAGTGGGAAAAGGTGTTGTCATGCCCTCTTCTTGTCTTGGTGTGTTTGGACCATGACAGTTTGTTGGTGATGAGGACACCAAGGAACTTGAAACTCTCAACCCGTTGATGTGAATGGGGGTGTGTTCGGTCCTCCTTTTTCTGTAGTCCATGATCAGCTCCCTTGTCTTGCTCACATTGAGGGAGAGGTTGTTGTCCTGGCACCACACTGCCAGGTCTCTGACCTCCTCCCTAGAGGCTGTCTCATCGTTGTCGGTGATCAGGCCTACCACTGTTGTGTCATCAGCAAACTTAATGATGGTGTTGAAGTCATGCTTGGCCACACAGTTGTGGGTGAACAGGGAGTACTGGACGGGACTAAGCACGCACCCCTGAGGGGCCCCGGTATTGAGGATCAACGTGGCAGATGTGTTGTTGCCTACCCTTACCACCTGGAGGTGGCCCGTCAGGAATCCAGGATCCAGTCACAGATGGAGGTCCACAGATGGGTCCTTAGCTTAGTGATGAGCTTTGTGGGTACTATGGTATTGAACTCTGAGCTGTAGTCAATGAACAGCATTCTCACATAGGTGTTCCTTTTGTCCAGGTTGGAAAGGGCAGTGTGGAGGGCGATTGAGATTGCGTCATCTGTGGATCTGTTGGGGCGGTATGTCATTGGAGTGGGTCTAGGCTTTCCGGCATGATGGTGTTGATATGAGTCATGACCAGCCTTTCAAAGAACTTCATGGCTACCACCGTGAGTGCTACGGGTTGGTAGTCATTTAGGCAGGTTACCTTCACTTTCTTGGAAACAGGGACTATGGTGGTCTGTTTGAAACATGTAGGTATTACAAACTCAGTCAGGGAGAGGTTGAAAATGTCAGTGAAGACATTTGCCAGTTGGTCTGCGCATGCTTTGAGTACATGTCCTGGTAACAAGTCTGGCCCCATGGCTTTGGGAATGTTGACCTGTTTCAAGGTCTTGCTCATATCGGCTACGGAGAGTGAGATCACAAAGTCTTTAGCGAGAGGAATATAATTGAACAGTAGCTTTTATACCTGTCAACCTGCCTTTTGGATTAGACACAGTGGCTTTGCCCCTGTTACATAGAGTGCCTTCAGAAAGTATTCAGACCCCTTGACTTTTTCCACATTTTGTTACGTTACAGCCTTATTCTAAAATGGATTAAATAAAAACAAATCCTCAGCAAGCTACACACAATACCCCATAATGACAAAGCGAAAACAGGTTTTTAGAATTGTTGCACAAAAAAAGAAAAAAATCCTTATTTACATGAGTATTCAGACCCTTTGCTGTGAGGCTTGAAATTTAGATCAGGTGCATCCTGTTTCCAATGATCATCCTTGATATGTTTCTACAACATGATTGGAGTCCACCTGTGGTAAATTCAATTGATTGGACATGATTTGGAAAGGCACACACCTGTCTATATAAGGTCCCACAGTTGACAGTGCATGTCAATGCAAAATCCAAGCCATGAGGTTGAAGGAATTGTCTGTAGAGCTCAGAGACAGGATTTGAATATATATATATATTTTTTATTTATTAACATTTATTTAACTAGGCAATTCAGTTAAAAGAACCAATTCTTATTTACAATGACAGCCTACCAAAAGGAAAAGGCCTCCTGCGGGGACGGAGGCTGGGATAAAAGAATGTAATAATAAAATTAAAATATAGGATATAACACACATCACGAGAAGAGAGACAACATAACACTACATAAAGAGAGATCTAAGACAACATCATAGCATGGCAGAAACACATGACAACACAGCATGGTAGCAACACAACATGACAACAACATGGTAGCAATACAACATGGCAGCAACACAACATGGTAGCAGCACAAAACATGGTACAAACATTATTGGGCAAAGACAACAGCACAAAGGGCAAGAAGGTAGAGACAAGAATACACCACACAAAGCAGCCACAACTGTCAGTAAGAGTTTCCATGATTGAGTCTTTGAATGAAGAGATTGAGATAAAACTGTAAAGTTTGAGTGTTTGTTGCAGCTCGTTCCAGTCACTCTCTGCAGCAAACTGAAAAGACGAGCGACCCAGGGATGTGTGTGATTTGGGGACCTTTAACAGAATGTGACTGGCAGAACGGGTGTTGTATGTAGAGGATGAGGGCTGCAGAAAATATCTTAGATTGGGGAGAGTGAGGCCTAAGATGGTTTTATGAATAAGGATCAACCAGTGGGTATTGCGACGGGTATACAGAGGTGACCAGTTTACAGAGGAGTATTGAGTGCAGTGATGTGACCTATAAAGAGCATTGGTGGCAAATCTGATGGCTGAATTGTAAAGAACATTGTGTCGAGGCACAGATCTGAGAAGGGTACCAAAAAATGTCTGCAGCATTGAAGGTCCCCAAAAACACAGTGGCCTCCATCTTTCTTAAATGGAAGAAGTTTGGAATCACCAATACTATTTCTAGAGCTGGTCGCCCGGCCAAATTGAGCAATCAGGTGAGAAGGGTCTTGGTCAGGGAGCTGACCAAGAACCCAATGTTCATTCTGACAGAGCTCTAGAGTTATTTTGTGGAAATGGGAGAACCTTCCAGAAGGACAACCATCTCTGCAGCACTCCACAAATCAGGCCTTTATGATAGAGTGACCAGAGGGAATCCACTCCTCAGAAAAAGGCACATGACAGCCCACTTGGAGTTTGCCAAAAGGCACCTAAAGACTCAGACAATGAGAAACAAGATACTCTGGTCTGATGAATCCAAGACAGAACTCTTTGGCCTGAATGCCAGCGTCATGACTGGAGGAAACCTGGCACCATTCCTATGGTGAAGCAGGGTGGTGGCAGCATCATTCTGCGGGGATGTTTTTCAGGTGCAGGAACTGGGAGACTGGTCACGATCAAATCAAATCAAATTTATTTATATAGCCCTTCGTATATCAGCTGAAATCTCAAAGTGCTGTACAGAAACCCAGCCTAAAACCCCAAACAGCAAGCAAAGCATGTGAAAGAAGCACGGTGGCTAGGAAAAACTCCCTAGGAAAAACTCCCTAGAAAGGCCAAAAACCTAGGAAGAAACCTAGAGAGGAACCAGGCTATGAGGGGTGGCCAGTCCTCTTCTGGCTGTGCCGGGTGGATATTATAACAGAACATGGTCAAGTTGTTTAAATGTTCATAAATGACCAGCATGGTCAAATAATAATAATCATAGTAGTTGTCGAGGGTGCAACAAGCACGTCCGGTGAACAGGTCAGGGTTCCGTAGCCGCAGGCAGAACAGTTGAAACTGGAGCAGCAGCATGGCCAGGTGGACTGGGGACAGCAAGGAGTCATCATGCCAGGTAGTCCCGAGGCATGGTCCTAGGGCTCAGGTCCTCCGAGAGAAAGAAAGAAAGAGAGAAAGAGAGAATTAGAGAGAGCATATTTAAATTCACACAGGACACTGGATAAGACAAGAGAATACTCCAGATGTAACAGACTGACCCTAGCCCCCCGACACATAAACTACTGCAGCATAAATACTGGAGGCTGAGACAGGAGGGATCAGAAGACACTGTGGCCCCATCCGATGATACCCCCGGACAGGGCCAAACAGGCAGGATATAACCCCACCCACTTTGCCAAAGCACAGCCCCCACACCACTGGAGGGATGTCTACAGCCACCAACTTACCGTCCGAAGACAAGGCCGAGTATAGCCCACAAAATCTCCGCCAAGGCACAACCCAAGGGGGGGCGCCAACCCAGACAGGAAGACCACGTCAGTGACTCAACCCACTCAAGTGACGCACCCCTCCCATGGACAGCATGGAAGAACACCAGTAAGTCAGTGACTCAGCCCCTGTAATAGGGTTAGAGGCAGAGAATCCCAGTGGAAAGAGGGGAACCGGCAAGGCAGAGACAGCAAGGGCGGTTCGTTGCTCCAGCCTTTCCGTTCACCTTCACACTCCTGGGCCAGACTATACTTAATCATAGGACCTACTGAAGAGATAAGTCTTCAGTAAAGACTTAAAGGTTGAGACTGAGTCTGCGTCTCTCACATGGGTAGGCAGACCATTCCATAAAAATGGAGCTCTATAGGAGAAAGCCCTACCTCCAGCCGTTTGCTTAGAAATTCTAGGGACAATTAGGAGGTCTGCGTCTTGTGACCGTAGCGTACGTGTAGGTATGTACGGCAGGACCAAATCGGAAAGATAGGTAGGAGCAAGCCCATGTAATGCTTTGTAGGTTAGCAGTAAAACCTTGAAGGCAAAGATGAGCGGAGCAAAGCACAGAGAGATCCTTGATGAAAACCTGCTCCAGAGTGCTCTGTACCTCAGACTGGGGCAAAGGTTCACCTTCCAATTGGACAACGACCCTAAGCACACAGCCAATACAACGCAGAAGTGGCTTCTGGACAAGTCTCTGAATGTCCTTGAGTGGCCCAGCCAGGGCCTGTTCTTGAACCCCATTGATCATCTCTGGAGAGACATGAAAATAGCTGTGCAGCATCGCTCCCCATCCAACCTGACACATCTTGAGAGGATCTGCAGAGAAGAATGGGAGAAACTCCCCAAATACAAGTGTGCCAAGCTTCTTGCGTCATACCCTTCTAGAGTCATAATCGCTGTCAAAGGTGCTTCAACAAAGTACTGCGTAAAGGGTCTGCATACTTATGTCAATGTGATATTTCAGTTTTTGTTTTTAATAAATTAGCAAAAATGTATAAAAACCAGTTTTTTCTTTGTCAGTATGTGTTATTGTGTGTAGATTGTTGAGGGGAAAATAACTATTTAATCAATTTTAGAATAAGGATGAAACTTAACAAAATGTGGAAAAAGTCAAGGGGTCTGAATACTTTCCGAAGGCACTGTATATAGAATCTTATTTTTTTCCTAAAATGTCACACCCAAATATAACTGCCTGTAACTCAGGACCTGAAGCAAGGATATGCATATTCTTGATACCATTTGAAAGGAAACACTTTGAAATTTGTGGAATTTGAAATTAATGTAAGAGAATACAACACATTAGATATGTTAAAAGATAGTACAAACAAAAAAACACGTGTTTTCTATTATAGATTTTTTTTCATTATCTTTGAAATGCAAAAGGACATAATATAATTTTGCAGTTTAGGCACAATTTAGATTTGGCCACTAGATGGCACCAGTGTGTGTGCAAAGTTTCAGATTGATCCAGTGAGGCATTGCAATACTGGACAATATTTTGTATCAAGTCTGCCCAAATGTGCCAAATTGGTCAATTGATACATTTTAAAGTACATAACTATAGAGAACATACAAACATTATATGGTAATACAAAATGTTAGTTTACACACTCCCAGGAATGTCAAACATGATGGATCATTAGCTTATACACTAACTTACACACATCTAGTTGGCCAAGCGGTGTGGGTAAGGAGCCAGAGACAGCAGGGGTTCAAACTGTAGAACCCAGTTCCTACATTTGAAAATAAAAATGGATTGTATCAAACAAAACTATGCTACATTTTATCTCTGGGACCCTCAGAATGACAAATCAGAGCAAGATTACTGAATGTAAGTACATTATTTACCTTCAGAGGTGAATGTATGAAACCAGTTTCCGTGCTAAGTTTTTTGTTGTTGTGCACTCTCCTCTAACAATAGCATGGTCTTTTTTCACTGTAATGGCTACTGCAGTGCAGATAGATTAACAATCATTTAAGCTTTCTGCCCATATAAGACATGTCTATGTCCTGGAAAGTTTGCTGTTACTAACAAGTCATGCTAATCACATTAGAGCACGTTAACTCAACCGTCCCGGTAAAGGGACACCGATCCCGTGGAGGTTTTAATTTGATCACCCTGCAAAACAGGAACATTTTAACTTTAAAAAGGCTTTTGAAGTTTGTAATTTCCAATTTCAAATTTCAGACTTGATTTTCACTTACGAAAAATGTATCAATCCCTACATAAATGTCCATTAATTATAATGCACATAATAATTCACTTTTTCTGTTGCTGCAGGATTATTTTCCTGTTGTAGCAAACTGGCACATACTACATATGTACAAACAAATGCATAACAACAGTTCATAAAATATGTATTGAGCCTCTATGAGGCACAGAGGAATTAGTTGTATTTTTCCATTTCACATAAAAAGAAAGTGAGAGCTTGAGCAACAGGTCAATGGGTCTAATGAATAGATCTACTACCTTGATAAAAGGTTGGATTTGACAGAACTTTCAAGCCTGACACATAGTACAGTTAGTGGACAAACCATTAGGAACACCTTCCTAATATTGAGTTGCACCCCCTTTTGCCGTCAGAACAGCCTCAATTCGTCGGGGTATGGACTCTACAAGGTGTCGAAAGTGTTCCACAGGGATGCTGGCCCATGTTGACTCCAATGCTTCCCACAGTTGTGTCAAGTTGGCTGTATGTCCTTTGGGTGGTGAACCATTCTTGATACACACGGGAAAGTGTTGAGCATGAAAGTTCTTGACACACTCTAACCAGTATGCCTGGTACCTACTACCGTACCATTTTCAAAGGCACTTAAATATTTTGTATTGCCCATTCACCCTCTGAATGGTTCAAATACACAATCCATGTCTCAATTGTCTCAAGGCTTAACAATCATTCTTTAACCTTTCTCCTCCCTTTCATCTACACTGATGGAAGTGGATTTAATAAGGGATCATAGCTTTCGCCTGGATTCACCTGGTCAGTCCATGTCATGGAAGGAGCAGGTGTTCCTAACATTTGTGTACTCAGTGTATATTTTATATGCCACTATACTGCCTTACCATGCAAAAAGGCAGTAACTGCTAATTTGGTCAAAAATTGGTTAATGTCATTTTATCTACATTAAATACATGCTTAATCATGTGGACAAGTATCCTACCTCTATTGTATTGTGTTCTGGAGAAAATGGGGGTCATGTTAGCAGTAACTACTTTGAACCCAAGGTAAATAAAATACATTTTTCTCAGTTCCACTCTATGAGCAGTTACTGCCATTTTGCTTGGTAGGGCAGTATAGCTCCTAAAATGTCTTGGTTTTACTCAATAATTGATATTTCTGTTGAAGTTGTCATTGCACAAAATTCTGTCTGGTGAGATTTGGACAGCATTCAACCTTTTTAAATTTAAGCATCAGAGAGCTGTTTTCAACTCTTCAAAACAGATGGTTCTATGCTACATTGTAGAGGAAAATGGCAATTGGTGAGTCAAGTGTGCTCGAAAGTCATAACATTTTATGCTGAATTGATGTTGATGTCTTTTTTTAGCATGAAGGAGTTTGTATTTCAGTTTAAACAGCTTCCTCAATCAAGTTGAATCACTCCTGCCAAGGTGTCTCAAATGGCTTATGCTTAATCATGTGGAAGTGACAATAGCCCAACCCTGTTCTCTCGCTCTCTTTCTCTCTCTCTCTGTTTCTCTCTCTCTCTGGCTGCCTTCTGCGTTTAGACAGGCAGCCCAATTCTGATCTTTTTTTCACTAATTGGTCTTTTGACCAATCAGATCAAGATCTGAAACAGAGCTGATGTGAAAAGATCAGATATGATTGGTCAAAAGACCAATTAGTGGAAAAATATCAAAATTGGGCAGCCTGTGTAAATTCTCTTTCTCTCTCTCTCTCTCTCTCTCCATATTTTCTTTTTTTCTATTGGTAAGTTTGGAGAAGCTATTAAAGAAATAGCAAATGGCTTCTTAAGTGACATTTGCTGACATTCAAGGAAGTGCATTTATCAGTGTAGCACAGTTCACCTCGGTGAATTAAATCCATTTGTGCTGGTGGGTCAGAGTGGTTCGCCACGCTCTCTCTCCCCCCCTTTAAATTGATGCCCAGCGAATGGGAAATGGCAAGGTGGCGCATGGCTCTGCAGCTGCTCTCAAATGTCACGCTGGAAAATCTTTAATGGGCTAAGTGTAGCCTTTCCGGCCTCAACTTGTCAGGTAATCAGACGTCTCTGTAGCTCATCTCCCCTCCCTCCCTCCCTCCCGCCCTCTCCCACATCTCCCTGGCTCCCCCCGAGGCCTCGACACACTACTAATTACCAGCAATACCAATTGAAGCGAGGGGGGCCGTGAAACAGGTAGACTTCTTTTAAAGGAGAGATATTGGAGCCGCCATCACCATGGCTGCATATTATTAGCCTGGTTATGTATCTGTTTTATCCAGATGCTCCCTGTGTGGAATCCTGGGGCTGTTGATGGTGACTGATATTAGGGAGTGTTTTCTTTCTCTGCCTTGGAACTTTGTGAACCTGTTGCTCCTTTTCCCTGGGGAACTCTTATGTGGTTGAGCAGGAAGAGCTGATAGTGGCCTTGCTCACTAGAATCAATACAACTACATATTTAGAAAAATGTAAGCCTCAAACTGACATAGGGTCATGTCTAAAGACAAACGGACATAGGGTCATGTCTAAAGACAAACGGACATAGGGTCATGTCTAAAGACAAACTAACACAGGGTTATGTCTAAAGACAAAGTGACGTCAAAACTTGCATAATCGACTCCCGTCTGTGTTATGTTTGTTCCTTATATAATGACAAACCGGGGTGCAGGTTTAACTACTTTTATTGAACATATTCTTCAGCTAGAAAACTCCATGTTTAGGCATTCTTCAACCACCCGCCTAGCCTGCTGGTTAACGTAGTCTAAATGTTATTAACACATAACAACACATCTTCTTTCCTTTAAAAGAAAACTACTTTTCTATGTAACTTCACATGTCACATCACATTTGTTTACTGAACCTGCATAACATGCAATTTTCAATAACACACATTTCTGTCCCCCAATTTTTTATATATTTTTTATATTATTTTTTCAACTAAATACAGTCTGTCCAACAATACTCTATTGTGGCTCTATTTCTTTTCACATAAACAAAACATTCAGTCCAGGTGCCCCTTTTCTGTATTTTTATTTTATTTTATTTTTTTGCAATTCTCAATAAGCCTTTCAGGGGCTCTGACAGTCCTTTTTGGTCGTTCTGCTGAAGTGCTTCTTGAAACAGTTGGACAGCGTTCATTGTCAGTCAGGGTGTTCTGACTGAATTGTCCATTTCTAAAGGCATTTGACACTTCAGCAGTATCCTCCTGATGATCCTCAGTCCCTTGAGTGTATGGCTGAAGCCTTAGATCCGCTCTGTTTCGTCTCATTTGGGATCCATGCTCTGTTTGGATCTCATAGGATTGCAGTGCAACTTCTCTCTGCACACACCCTTGCGGCATCCAGGTTCCTGTAGTGATGTCTCGGAGTCGTACATGATCTCCAGTTTTCAGTTCAGGTAAGTGTCTTGCACTTTTGTCGTGTCGCTGTTTTCGTTTGTCTTTCTGTTTTTCCTTCACGAGTTTCACTTTGTGAGCACCTCTGGGTGTTAGCAAGTCCTCATGGATGGGTAGGTTGGTTCTGATGCGACGTCCCATCAACATTTGTGCAGGTGAAAATCCGTTCTGTAGCGGTGCACTGTGGTAGATCATCAGATGTTTTAGGAAATCCACCTTTCCATCGAGTGCCTTTTTCATCAGACCTTTGACAATTTTGACTGAACTCTCTGCTAAGCCGTTGGACCTTGGGTAGTTGGGGCTGGAGGTGTTGTGTCGGAATCCCCAGTCATTAGCGAACGATCGGAATTCGGAACTTGAGAACTGCGGGCCATTGTCCGAGTACAGTTCAGACGCAACCCCATGTCTTGCAAAGACTGATTTCAGGTAGGTGATTACAGCTTTGCTGGAGGTAGTTGGCAGTGTTGCTACTTCAGGGTAGTTTGAGTAGTAGTCGGTAACAACAATGTGACTTTTGCCATTGCAGTCAAAAAGGTAAACTCCAACTTTGTAGTAGGGTCTGTTGGGTACTGGATGAGGCATTAGTGGCTCTGCTTGCTGCTTTGGCCTGTAGGTCAAACATAGTTCACATGAAGCAGTGGTCTGGCTGATTTCCTGTTTCATTCTTGGCCAGTACATTACTTCTCGTGCTCATCGTTTGCATTTTTCCTCACCCAAGTGGCCCTCATGTATTTTCTGTAGCATTTCTTTGCGTAGTGTCATGGGAATGACAATCTTGTTGCCTTTGAACACTATGTCATCCACAACGGTGAACTCTGCTCTGCCCATCCAGTGATCCTGTATTCTCCTTGGACAGTTGTTTTTCTGTGCGGGCCATCCTATCAGTGTTGTTTCTTTCAACTCTGTCATTGTTTGGTCAGCTGCGGTCTCTCTTTTGATCTGCTCCATTCTCTCAGAAGACACAGGAAGTGATGCTACGATCATGTCGACGTAGGCCTGAATCTCAGTGTTTTTAGGTGTGTCGAAGCTCTCCTTCTTGTCGACTGCTCGAGAAAGCGTGTCTGTGGCGAACATGAACTTTCCCGGGGTATAGATCATCTTCACATCATACTTTTGCAGTCTGATCAACATTCTCTGGATTCTCATTGGACAATCATTCAGTGGCTTAGACATGATTTGTGGTCGGTTTGTACTTCGAAGTCTCGTTCGTAGACATATTGGTGAAACCTTTCACAAGCGTATGTGCTCGCCAGTAGTTCTTTCTCTATTTGTGCATACCTTGTCTCTGCGCCTGTCAAGGCTCTGGACGCATAAGCGACGGGTTGCCATGTGTCATCATGCTGTTGCAGAAGAACTGCTCCCAGGCCAAACTGTGACGCGTCTGCAGAAATCGTTGTGCTTTTCTAAGGATCATAGAACCTGAGCACTGGCTCTTCTATGATTGTCTTCTTTAGGTTTTTGAAGCAGTTTTCCTGTTCATGAGACCATTCCCATTCATTTTCTGTTCCAGAAGACATCTGAGTGGAGTGGACTGTGCTGACAGTTGAGGTATGAACTTTGCAATGTAGGTGATCATGCCCATGAAGCGTCTCACATCGTCCTTGTTCTTTGGGCGCTCCATGTTGTTGATGGCTGATGTTTTCCTCGTCTCTGGTTTGACTCCATCCTCTGAAAGTACGTCTCCCACGAAGGTAAGTGTTTTCACACCAAACCCGCATTTGTCCTTGTTTAGTTTTAGGTTGACTTTCCGTGTCAGGTCCAGCACTTGTCTCACTCTCGCATCGTGTTCTTCTTTTGTGGACCCCCTGACGATGATGTCATCCATCATAGTCTCCACTCCTGGAATGTGCTCGAAGATCATGTGGATTGTCTTGTGGTAGACCTCTGGCGCTGAGAGAATCCCATATGGTAGATGAAGAAATCTGTACCTGCCCTCAGGTGTGTTGAATGTGCATAGCCTTGAGCTTGCATCATCTAGCTTAATTTGCCAGAATCCTGATGGGGCATCAAGCTTACTGAACCACTTTGCTCCAGCAAACTGCGACATTATCTCTTCTCTGGTTGGCAACTTGAAATTATCTTTCTTGATTGCTTTGTTGAGATCTCTCGGGTCTAGACATATCCTGAGATCGCCTTTCTTTTTCACCACAATAACCAGTGAGCTTACCTAGTCTGTAGGTTCATCCATTTTTGTGATGTCGTCCATCTTTTCCATGCGTCTGAGTTCCTCTTTGAGCTTTTTCCTCAGTGCAAATGGAACTTTTCTGCATGCATACACAACTGGAGTAATTTTGTCATCAGTACATATTTTGTGTTCTCCTGGTAAAAATCCAAGACCCTCAAACACGTCCTCGTACTCAGCCAGTAGCGGTTCTTGGTCATTTTCAGTCTGTGATGTCACTACATACACTCTTTTCAACAAATTGAGCTTTTCACATGCATTGATTCCTAGAATAGGCTGTACACTCTTTTCCACAATCAGCAGCTGTGCTCTGAACTGTTTTCCTTTGTGCTGTAAAGTTACTATGCAGCTAGCTTTGACTGGTATGTTCTCCCCAGTATAACCAGTAACCTTAATTTTCACCGGGTGTATTTTGCTCTTCACCTTCAGTGTTTTGTAGTCATCCAGCGACAACCGGTTAACCTGTGCTCCAGTATCAAGCTTGAATGGTATTATTGTTTCATTCACAGTCAATGGCATAATCCATTCAGCATTTACTGCATTGCATATTTCCACAGAATCAACAAATTATTCTTCAATCTCCTTGACTGTGTGAACCTTTTTCTTTGTAGCCTCAGCTTTGCAGCATTTTGAGAAATGATTATTTTTCCCACAGTTGTTACATGATTTGCCATATGCAGGGCATTTTTTTGGCTTGTGGATAAATCCACATTTTCCACATGTAGTGTTTTGATTTCTCTCTTTTGCTTGTTTTTGTTTTGTAAGGCGTTGTGTGTGGTGCTCCTCTCTTTTTATTGCATACACTGACATCTCATCCCTGCACTGCTCTTTAGCTTGTGCTCTGGTGGTTTCAGCTGCTTGACACATATTCACTGCTTTATCCAAAGTTAAATCTAGCTCACACAGCGATCTCTCCTTGAGTCCATTATCAAGTTTGCCACAGACTATCCAGTCTTTCACTAGTGAGTCTTTCAGTTTTTCAGATTCACACGTTTTTACTCAGTGTGTTCAGCTCAGCCAAATACTAGTCAAAACTGACTCCCTGTTTCTGATCATGAGAGAAAAACTTGTATCTCTCAAACGTGACGTTCTGACTTGGTACAAAATACTCCTCAAATTTAGCCATTAGCACAGTCAATGTAAAGTTTGCCTCGTCTTGCTGAAAGCTATTGTAAATGTCCAATGCATCCTCTCCAATAACATGCAGAAAAATGGGAGCTTTCAATTTGTCATCATCTCCCCCTGCACCACTGGCTGCTAGGTAGATATTGAATCTCTGCTTGAAACGTTTCCAATCGTCAGCTAAATTGCCTGTTAACTACATAGGAGAAGGAGGACTAAGCCTATCCATGACGCAGAACAGGAACAGTGTCCATTTCTCTTACTTCAGTATGCTGCTCATCAACCTGCTCGTCAACATATTCCAATGCAGCCTCGCTCACGCTGCTGTCACTCTCTGTGCTGTGGCTCGTTGCCCTCGCTCTTGCAAGCTAGCATCTTCGAATACTCACATCACTTAACTTGTGGTAGAATGTTCAATTTTCGTAGCGGAAATTTGCAGTTACACCTTTCTTTTCTCTGTCTCGTCATAGCGACTACCAATCTGACACCATGTTATGTTTGTTCCTTATATAATGACAAACCGGGGTGTAGGTTTAACTACTTTTAATGAACATATACTTCATCTAGAAAACTCCATGTTTAGCCATGCAAGGCATTCTTCAACCACCCGCCTAGCCTGCTGGGTAACGTAATCTAAATGTTATTAACACATGACAACACAGTCTGGGAGATTTTTTGCATTTTAGCTAACCCTTTTCCTAACAGTGACCTTATACTCCTAACCTGCTATGTTAATTCTCCTAACCCGCTGTGTAAATTCTCCTAATCTGTTACGAAATGTCACTTCTGACATTAGCGGCATCCCATCTAGGTGAAACCCCTGACATAGAGGGCCCACAGGGGAAGAACAGTCACTAGCTCAGTAATCCACAGGTGAGCCAGACAAACACTAGAACCAATCACACAGTAGATTCTTTAGTATAACATACTCATGGTGATATGTCACTGTAGCTTCACAAAAATATGGATCAATTTGAAAGACCCAACCTCTAAAATCAATGCTACTTGTCCTACATTTTATTTCCTTGCTGTGCTTCAACATGCAGTACCTCATATTCTAATGTCACACTGATTATACCTGTACATTTACGAGGGTTTCGTCCTAGTGGCGGCCCATGCTTCAACATTAGCATTAGCCCAACCATGGCGTGGCACATCACTCTGTGTAGATTGTGATTAAAATGCTAATGTGGTCGGTGGCGCCGCTCTTCAGAGCGCTTTGTACTACCACAATGGCCAGGTCATGGAAGCAGGAGGAGAAGACACTAAGAGCCATTGTTGAGGAGGTGGAGGGAAGTGGTAGCTATCGCCCCCAGTCCCCCAGCCCCCCAGCCCCATTCAGGATGAGTTAATCACGTTATTATACGAGGGACATGTACAGCAGTGAAAAAGGTGACGGTGTCAGGGTGGGGATGAGGCAGAGTGCTCCAGGGGGGCCTTTATTGATATAGATTTGCCTTTTATTGATAAGCAGGTCTTGTATGTATGTATAGGAAGATGGACTTACATACAAATACTTCAGAATAGATATTTTGGATCAGACAGTATTTTCTTGTAATAGTTCCATTTCCAGAGTACGCTAGCAGTACCCAAGGGTGGTGGTGTTCTCTCTCTTTTTCTCCTCCTCCTCTTTCTCTCTCTCCCTCTCAGTGATGGAGTGTGGGATAAGGGCGGTAGCGGTCTCTTCCTCAGTGATGTGGACGCTGTCAGGGCAACATACACATAGCAGAGTGAAACACATCTCAAGGGGAGGAGACCAGGAAGAGCAATGTCTGGGCTATTAGGATATCTGAGCTGCTCATTCTTTCCACAGAAGACGTCCTCGCCTCTCCAAAGACTGCCTGTCGGAAAAGTGCATTTCTGTGTAAAAGCCAGGAGGTGTGAGTGTGGATGTTTTTTCTGTCTCTTCATCCATGCAGACTCGGCCGGCGGCTATGGTACTGACAGAGAGCCAAAGAGAGCATGTCTGAGAATCTGTCGGCGTTATGATATGGCATGAAAATAAACTGCCTGGCTGTCTTGTCTCTGGCTCACATGTAACACACAAAATAAAATAATGTTTCATACTGCAAGGAGCTGTGGTCTCCTTTCTCCTTCCTGAATTCAGTCATTACCACTATATGAACTCAGTCATTACCACCACATGAACTCAGTCATTACCACTACATGAACTCAGTCATTACCACTACATGAACTCAGTCATTACCACTACATGAACTCAGTCATTACCACTACATGAACTCAGTCATTACCACTACACGGGCCACTGAGAATGATCACAAGTGTCACTAGCTCTCTAATGAGAAAACAGTATCTGTGAGATTTGCTAATTATTTATGAATTAATTATTAAAGCACTCATATAGTCCTACCAAAGGCTCAGACCTCTAAACAGGGTGAAAAGGGGCCATGATAAGACTGTCTTCTTCAACGAATAATGTCATCAACGGCTAGTGCACTTCAAAGGAGTGGAGGGGTTGAACTGCTTTGAGGACGAGCGATGCAATAATAATCATTGTAATTAGATCAAGAAGGGCGTAATTAATTCCTCGTCTTGAACTTTGAGGAAGGCTGCATTCATCTTTTTGGAGACAGCTGGAGCTGCAGAGACGGAGGCAGGAGCGTGGAGTGGACGGATAATTGGAAAAGCTTGTTGATGGCAGGGAGAGACAGGGGGTGGAGAGCGATGTCATGGAAAACCCAGCAGCTCCAGGGGAAGCCGTCCTGGTGAGCCAAGGCCGACAGGGTCATCCGTTTCCATTTAATGAATGTCCGTCCTAAACTTAGCCATTTAAAGAATTGCGTTGTGCAGAAATTGACCGACTTAATGAAAGTGTCTTCTCGCTTGTGGGCCGAGACCTGTGGGAATTCCGCTGTCACTGGGAATACGGTGACGGCAGGGTGCGGAATAATGTTCAGGGACACAACGCTCCGCATGCCTGCTATGCAAAAAGGCAGCACGATAGCTTAGGGTTTAAATGGGAGTGCATGGAGAGAGAGGTGGAAGAGGAAGAGTCTCTTTATTAACCAGGTACAATGGTGTTCTCAGGTAATTAAAGCTCCTGGGTGGAGCGGTAGTTATCTGCTGCTGGTGGAAAGAGGTTACACAATGGAGCAAGATCTTTGAGCAGCACACAGACAGTGTCACTGACTGGAATAGTAGGGAATAGTAGGAAGAGTCATATAGGCCATATTATTATTATTATTGTCCATTCCTCTCAACATCTCTTTGTTCACTGACATAATTTCCTGTACTGACCAGTGACCTTCTAGGGTAGAAATATTTTGGAAAGCCAGAAACTATCCATATTGACTTAGGCCCTAACTTTAACATCTCAAGACATTAGGTGTTTTTTGTTGTCTTACAGTAACGTTATACTCTGTTTTTAGTAACTTGTTCTCTGGGCAGCTGAACGAGCAGAGACTGTGTGTTAAGTAGAGAGATACCCTAACAGAAGATGATTCAGTTTTTTGCTATTGAGAAGATGGTTCAGAACCACAGTCACTCCGAACTTTAAAATATATTACTTGGGGAGTGATATAAGAAAGAGTGACTGGTTGTTTGGTTCAGAGTTATAGTGATGGTTATGATGGTTGGTGGTGGCGGTGACAATGATGATGATGTTGCCAGGGGATAATGACAGAGGAGTTGATGATGATGATGTTGCCAGGTGATAATGACAGAGGAGTTGATGATGATGATGTGTGGACACAGGGCTGTGGGAAAGACAGGTGTGTATTTTCTCTCCCAGATCGGATTCCAGTGAACACAGAGGTATGTTCCTAATCTGGGCAGGAATGTAAGTTGTGAGAGTTGATAATACTCTCCATGCAACTCTTCAACCGGGCATTTCTCAAGTGCATGTAATTACAGTAAGCACACCGCTTCCTAAGAGCCCTGTCAATCTGAATCACAAACAAACTCAAAGCACTTCTACGAGCATGGACGAGATGTGTGTGTGTGTGTGTGCGTGCGTGCGTGTGTCTGTCTGTCTGTCAAAATATCCCTGACAGTGCATGTCTGTGCAGAGCCTGCTCTCTGTGCTGCTTTCAGCACTTCTTATTGCTCAGTGACAGGGGATTTGATTTCCTTTGGCTCCAGTTGACACAAGGACGAAACAGGACATTACACTCTTAGTCCACAACCAAAGATGTGGTGTCAACCAGCCAATGATCCTGAATGAGCTTATGAAGCAAAATGTAGCCACCATAGATTGATAATAATCATTAATGAACACATTACATGCCAAGCCAAGGTGTGTGGAAAAGGATGAGGTACATCTGGGCACCCTCATAGATATCAACCTTACCAACTTGCCCTCTAAATACACCTCTGCTGTTTTCAACCAGGATCTCAGTGATCACTGCCTCATTGCCTGCATCCGTTATGGGTCCGTGGTCAAACGACCACCCCTCATCACTGTCAAATGCTCCCTAAAACACTTCTACGAGCAGACCTTTCTAATCGACCTGGGCCGGGTATCCTGGAAGGATGTTGACCTCATCCCGTCATTAGAAGACGTCTGGTTATCCTTAAAAAGCGCTTTCCTCACCATCTTAAATAAGCATGCCCCTTTCAAAAAATGTAGAACTAAGAACAGATATAGCACTTGGTTCACTCCAGACACGACTGCCCT
The DNA here is from genome assembly GCF_901001165.1 of Salmo trutta. NCBI lineage: Eukaryota > Metazoa > Chordata > Actinopteri > Salmoniformes > Salmonidae > Salmo > Salmo trutta. The sequence goes on from NC_042974.1 coordinate 11,058,762, forward strand.
CGACCAGCACAAAAACACCCTGTGGCATACTGCACTAGCATTGAATAGTCCCCGCAATTTGCAACTTTTCAGGGAAGTCAGGAACCAATACACACCGGTCAGTTAGGAAAGCAAAGGCTAGCTTTTTCAAACAGAAATTTGCTTCCTGCAGCACCAATTCCAAAATGTTTTGGGACACTGTAAAGTCCATGGAGAATAAGAGCACCTCCTCCCAGCTGACCACTGCACTGAGACCTGGAAACACTGTCACCACTGATAAATCCACGATAATTGAGAATTTCAGGAAGCATTTCTCTACGGCTGGCCATACTTTCCACCTGGCTACCCCAACCTCGGCCAACAACTCTGCACCCCCCGCAGCAACTGCCCCCCCCCCGCTTTTCCTTCACCCAAATCCAGACAGCTGATGTTCTGAAAGAGCTGCAAAATCTGGATCCCTACAAATCAGCTGGGCAAGACAATCTGGACCCTCGCTTCATAGCATTATCCGCCGCCATTGTTGCAACCCCTATTAGTAGTCTGTTCAACCTCTCTTTCGTATCGTCTGAGATTCCTAAAGACTGGAAAGCGGCCGCGGTCATCCCCCTCTTCAAAGGGGGAGACACTCTAGACCCAAACTGTTACAGACCTATATCCATCCAGAACAAACAGATCAACGATTTCAAATCCCACTGTACCTTCTCCGCTATGCAATCTGGTTTCCCGAGCTAGTCATGGTTGCACCTCAGCTACGCTCAAAGTCTTAAACAATATCATAACCGCCATCGATAAAAGACAGTACTGTGCAGCCGTTTTCATCGACCTGGCCAAGGCTTTCGACTCTGTCAATCACCGTATTCCTATTGGCAGACTCAACAGCCTTGGTTTCTCTAATGACTGCCTCGCCTGGCTCACTAACTACTTCTCAGATAAAGTTCAGTGTGTCAAATCGGAGGGCCTGTTGTCCAGACCTCTGGCAGTCTCTATGGGGGTGCCACAGGGTTCAATTCTCAGGCCGACTCTTTTCTCTGTATGTATCAATGATGTCGCTCTTGCTGCAGGTGATTGTTTTATCCACCAATACACAGACGACACCATTCTGTATACATCTGGCCCTTCTTTGATAACTGCTTTAACCTCTCTAGGGTAGGGGGCAGTATTTTCACATCCGAATAAAAAACGTACCCGATTTAATATGGTTATTACTACTGCCCAGAAACTAGAATATGCATATAATTGTTTGATTTGGATAGAAAACACCCTAAAGTTTCTAAAACTGTTTGAATGATGTCTGTGAGTATAACAGAACTCATATGGCAGGCCAAAACCTGAGAAGATTCTGTACAGGAAGTGCTCTCTCTGACCATTTCTTGGCCTTCTTTATTCTCTTTATTGAAAACAGAGGATCTCTGCTGTAACGTGACACTTTCTAAGGCTCCCATAGGCTCTCAGAAGACGCCAGAATGTTGAATGATGACTTTGCAGCCCTGCCTGAAAAACAGTAGCGCATTTGGATAGTGATCAATCTGAGAACAATGAGACGGGTGCGCGCGTGCACGTGAAGAGTCCATTTTCTTCTTTGAGTCTTTGAACGAAAACGATGACTCCCGGTCGGAATATTATTGTTATTTTACGAGAAAAATCGCATAAAAATTGATTTTAAACAGCGTTTGACATGCTTCGAAGTACGGTAATGGAATATTTTTAAATTTTTGGTCACGATACGCGTCACCGTTCGGATAGTGTATTGAACGCAAGAACAAAACAGAGGATATTTGAACATAACTATGGATTATTTTGAACCAAAACAACATTTGTGGATGAAGGAGAGGTCCTGGGAGTGCATTCTGACAAAGAACAGCAAAGGTAATACACTTTTTGGTATAGTAAATCTGAGTTTGGTGAGTGCCAAACTTGGTGGGTGTCAAATTAGCTAGCTCGTGATGGCGAGCTATCTACTCAGAATATTGCAAAATGTGCTTTTGCCGAAAACCTATTTTAAAATCAGACACCGCGATTGCATAAAGGAGTTCTGTATCTATAATTCTTAAAATAATTGTTATGTTTTTTGTGAACGTTTATCGTGAGTAATTTAGTAAATTCACCGGAAGTTTTCGGTATGTTTGCTAGTTCTGAACGTCACTTGCTAATGTAAAAAGCTGTTTTTTGATATAAATATGAACTTGATTGAACAAAACATGCATGTATTGTATAACATAATGTCCTAAGAGTGTCATCTGATGAAGATCATCAAAGGTTAGTGCTGCATTTAGCTGTGGTTTTTATTTTTGTGACATTATATACTAGCTTGAAAAATGGGTGTGTGATTATTTCTGGCTGGGTACTCTCCTGACATAATCTAATGTTTCGCTTTCGTTGTGAAGCCTTTTTGAAATCGGACAATGTGGTTAGATAACCTCTTACATCTAGACATTCCGCTAGCGGAACACCTGCTCCAATATCCAATGATGGGCGTGGCGCGAAATACAAACTCCTCGAAAATCCCAAAACTTCCATTTTTCAAACATGACTATTTTACACCATTTTAAAGACAAGACTCTCCTTTATCTAACCACACTGTACGATTTCAAAAAGGCTTTACAACGAAAGCAAAACATTAGATTATGTCAGGAGAGTACCCAGCCAGAAATAATCAGACACCCATTTTTCAAGCTTCATTTGCATAAGCTGTATACAGATTTTTCTATTGTTTTATTGACTGTACGTTTGTTTATCCCATGTGTAACTGTGTTGTTTTTGTCGCACTGCTTTGCTTTACCTTGGCCAGGGCGCAGTTGTAAATGAGAACTTTTTCTCAACTGGCCCACCTGATTAAATAAAGGTGAAATAAAAAATATTTACAAATATTTCGATGAGATGAATTGGGATATCAACTGTCCAGCCTCTTTGCAACGAAGCCACTTTCTTCAAGTACTTCAACTCACCTGGGTACACAGACAGACTCATCAGATCTCCCTCTCTCTCTCTCTCTCCCTCCCTCCCTCTCTGCTGTCTATGATTGCCATTCCACAAGCATATGCATGGTAGGCTGCCGGCTGCTTGCCTCCTCTCTCTCTCTCTCTCTCTCTCTCTCTCTGTAAATTAAACAGGGAGTTGTGGTAAATTACATTGCCAATTCAAATCCAGCCACTAATGCATCTCATTCAGGCCGTGGCTCTGCTGTCCCTGGAGTTATCTGTGTCAGCCAGCCCAGCCTTGCATGTCATGTCAACGGTCTATTGAAAAGGAGCAAGAAGGTTAGCTGCAGACACTGCCCTGAGCGAAGACAGAGGGGGGATTGGGAGAGGAGCTGTGATGGTGGTGGTGGGACGGAATGAAAAATTCATCAGTGTAGTTTTCCCGGCGAGTCAAAGGGATGTTTTAATTTGTGCAGGAAAGAGGCCGTGATGGGGCTTTGGCGCAGTTCTAATTAAACTCATACAGCTCTCAGAATTGGCTGTTGTCATGCGCCTGCCTCCCTCATCTTCAAACTATTTCAAAATCAATTATCTCAACAAACCAGCTGTAAGGACTGTGTGCCAGCCACTTACTCCTGAAGTGAATAACTTATTTGAAATTCATTACTGCGTTGAGCGAACGCCGAGGCCCTCCAAGATTCTGTTTTCTATTCATTACCCTTTCTTTAATAATCCGCTGTCTGGTCCGATTTTTATTCTCTTCCCTCCCCCTTGTTTTCTCCTTCTTTTAACCTGAGCGATTGTCATGCAATTTTAACCATCTCAGCACCTCTCTCCCCCCCACTGCAGGTTGCCAGGCTCCGGTGGAAGAGCTTGATTGGCTTCTTTCATTTATTTATCTCATGCAAATCACAGGACTCCCAGAGATGCATGCCTTTGTCCATGAATATTGATGGGTGAAGGATGGGCGGGGGATGAGTATTTGAAGTGGAGGGGGTGGTTGTGTGTGTGCAGGTGTGTGTGAACGAGTGTGTGTGTGTGGTTGTGTGTGTATTTGGTACTGAGTGGGGGGGTAGGATTGTAAGTAGGATTGTTTTAAATATTATCTATGCGCTGTCAAAGTGACCGAACATTAGAGGCACTTCCACATTTGGTGTCGAGGCCTTTGGGCTCAACAAGTGTGCAGGAGTCTTTGAAGCATCCTCTGAAGCCCCCTCCTGCTGTTCAAAGACAATTCACTGGTATTTTCTACAAGAAATCTGCCTCCAGAAATAAAAGCTTCTCCGAAGTGGGTGTGACACCTACTCCTGTTGGTTAACCATCTGCCCTGGCCTCTCACCCCCTGTCTGGTACAGGTATCCCTCCACACTCACACCTCTCTCCCGAGCTTTCGCTCGCCTCCAGCACACAAGCACTGTTGGGGCGAGTGACTCTGAACTTACAATGGCTAGACCCATTTTTTCTTGTACATTTTGCTGTTTTGCTATTTCCCTTATGACTGCTGCATACTTTGTTGACTACAAACTTTTTTACCCAACCGTGGGACAGACTATGTTTGTTCCCACACTCGAGACTCTAACTCTCTATTGGTTACACAGACTTTTGGCCTCCCATCCTATTCTAACCACCTCTCGCAGGATTTGTATTCATGTTACCTGATGAAATTGCTGTACAATATGATCTTGTTGCCATCTGATGCACATTCAGATGTCTTAAATCAGTACTCCAGAGCTTTCCCTGTCCTCTGCCGTGTCCTGATTGTATTACTGTTGATGATATCTGGAAATGTGCATGTACACCCTAGCCCATCTACTGTTGCTAGCCCCAATTCTGACTTGTGCTCTGATATCTGCTTCACTGATTTCTGCTCTTGTAAAAGCCTGGGTTTTCTGCAGGTTAACACTAGAAGCTTATTACCTAAAATGGATCAATTGAAAGTGTGGGTTCACAGCTCCAATCCAGATGTGTTGGTCATTACTGAGACGTGGTTAAGGAAGAGTGTTTTGAAAACTGATGTTAAGCTTTCTGGATATAACCTTTTTCGGCAAGACAGATCTTCCAAAGGTGGGAGAGTGACAATCTTTACCAAGGATGACCTTCAGTGCTCGGTTGTCTCCACCAAGTCTGTCCCCAAACAATTTGATTTGCTGGTTTTAAGCATTACACATACAAATAGCTCTTTGTTGACTGCTGCTGGGTGCTATCGTCCTCCATCAGCACCGGTCTGTACCCAACCTGCCCTAAGCTCTCTCCTGGCCCCATACACTAAGTCTGAATTTGTTCTGCTAGGTGACCTAAACTGGGACATGCTTAACCCTCTTGTTGTGTTCGTTTCATGTGGTTACATTTTGTGTGTTCTCATGCACATGTTGGACAATACGTGGTGGTTGTTGCATGTGCCTTGCATTAATGTCACATAATGCTAATTTTGACGTGTCTTGGTGCACACTGATTGCACCTCTTCCTTTTGTCTTTTCTGTCTCTGGCAGCCGTAGATCTTGCTTCTTGCCCTTGTATATCTCTCACCAATCCAGCAGAGGATGGTGTTGGAGGAAGGTGTTGGCGCCTTTGAATGAGGGGTGCCAACATGGCTTTCCCCAACTCTTCTAGGAATAGTCTCCTCTTGAAGAATAACCCCGGCTTCCAGCCTGGATTCACCTCCATCCACACCACAAACGCGTTGTAAGCCGACACATCTAGGATGTTGAAGAACACCACCATGGGCCCAAAAAAAGTACATGAGACTTTATCAAGGTTGTCAACTCCCTCTTTGTTCCTGTTGTAATCCAGGACAGTGTTGGGATGCTTGTCCTCCCTGGTACTCACAGTGGCATCCCTGTGCAGAGTTATCATAAGGAGCACATTCTTTTTCTTCTTCGGGCAGTAGGACACAAGACTGTGTGTATCGGTGAATGCAAAATAATGAATTGTGAGCAAGGCCTCAACAAAGCTTTCTATAGCAGAGCTGCGAGAAAAGTTCTATATAATATTGAAACAATGTTGCGATTGTTTGTGAGAATGCCAACAGGTGTGGTTCCCGTGGGGGAAAGATTATATTGGGGAAAGGTTCCCGTGGGGGTGGCCATGGAAGCCAAGAAGGGGAGTGAGGTGTGTGTGTGTGTGTGTGTGTGTGTGTGTGTGTGTGTGTGTGTGTGTGTGTGTGTGTGTGTGTGTGTATGTGTGTGTGTGTGTGTGTGTGTGTGCTCAAACACACATGCATGTGGGGGTCTGGGAGAGGAAGTGTGTCCATCTGATGAATGGGCATGTGCCTGAACTCAATTTTATACACTAATTGTAGTCTCACTGATTTGTTTCTAATGACCGGTCATTTTTAACCAGGAACACCTCAGGTGTACAAAAGTTAAATAAAACACCCAAAATGTTATGAAAATAATCTAAATGTATTTTCTGTGTTCAGATGCCCTGTGTGGACAAAGTCATGGAACCTTATGACAGTCATATTAAATGAATTACATTTTTCAGAGAGAAAACTTGTAAATCGGTCCAATTCGACCGGAACACAACAGGAGGGTTAAACCACCTGACCAAGTCCTAAAGCAATGGGACTCCCTAAATCTTTCTCAGATTATTACCAATCCCACAAGGTATTACTCCAAACACCCAGGAAAGGCTACTCTCCTCGATAGGCTACTCTCCTCCATGTTATCCTTACAAATAATCCTGATAGGTATCAGTCTGGTGTTTTCTGTAATGACCTTAGTGATCACTGTTTTACAGCCTGTGTTCGTAATGGCTGCTCAGTGAAACGACCTGTCCTTATTTGTCATAGACGCTTGCAAAAGAATTTATTGAGCAAGCCTTCTTTCATGAACTGGCCTCTGTAAAATGGGATAAAATCAGCTTGATCAACTCTATCGAAGATGCCTGAACCTTTTTTAAAATATATTTTCAGTAGTATTGTTAACAAACAAGCCCCCATAAAGAAAATGAGAATTAAAAACAGGTTCAGCCCCTGGTTCGACCGTGATCTTGCAATTACTCCACCTCAAGAATTGCATTTGGTGAAAGGCTTGGCACACGCATACTCAGGCTGACCTACAATTGTTCAGGAAAATGAGAAATAAGTGCACTCAGGCTATCCGGAAGGCCAAAGTTAATTACTTTAAGGAGCAGTTCTCTTTCTCTGGGTCTAACCCCATGAAGTTCTGGAAAACGGTTAAAGACTTGGATAATAAACCTCCCTCCTCACAGATGCCCATGTCCTTTAATGTTGATGATGTTGTTGTTACTGACAAGAAGCACATGGATGAGCTCTTTCAACACCACTTCATTAGTAAGGATTCCTATTTGACTCAGCCATGCCTCCTTGCCCGTCCAACATTTCCTCATCTCCCAACCCTTCTAATGCGACTATCCTCGATGCTTCTCCCTCTTTTTCCCCTGCCCCACTACACAGTTTCTCCCTGCAGGCAGTTGCTGAGTCTGCTGTGCTAAAAGAGCTCCTTAAACTTAACAAAAAAAACAACATCTGGGTCAGATGGTTTAGACCCTTTCTTCTTTAAGGTTGCTGCCCCAAACATCGCCAAGCTTTTCTCCAACATTTTTAACCTGTCCTTCCTTTCTGGGGAGGTTCCCATGTCTTGAAAGGCAGCCACAGGTTGTCCTTTATTTAAAGGGTGCGATCAAGCTGATCCTAACTGTTATAGTCCTATTTCAATTTCGCCCTGTTTATCAAAAGCGTTGGAAAAACTTGTCAATAATAAACTGACTGCCTTTCTTGACATCTATGGTATTCTCTCGATTATGCAATCTGGTTTCCGCTCAGGTTATGGCTGTGTCACTGCAACCTTAAAGGTCCTCAATGATGTCACCATTGCCCTTGATTCTAAGCAATGTTGCACTGCTGTTTTTATTGACTTGGCCAAAGCTTTTGATACGGTAGACCATTCCATTCTTGTGGGCCGGCTAAGGAGTATTGGTGTCTCTGAGGGGTCTTTGGCCTGGTTTGCCAACTACCTCTCTCAAAAGGTGCAGTGTGTAAAGTCAGAAAATCTACTGTCTCAGCCACTGCCTGTCTCCAAGGGAGTAGCCCAAGGCTCGATCCTAGGCCCAACACTCTTCTCAATTTACATCAACAACATAGCTCAGGGAGTAGGAAGCGCTCTCATCCATTTATATGTAGATGATACAGCCTTATTCTCAGCTGGCCCCTCCCGAGATTTTGTGTTAAATGCTCTACAGCAAAGCTTTCTTAGTGTCCAACAAACATTCTCTACCCTTAACCTTGTTCTAAACACCTCCAAAACAAAGATCATGTGGTTTGGTAAGAAGAATGCCCATCTTCCAACAGGTGCTATTACTACCACTGAGGGTTTAGAGCTTGAGGTAGTCACCTCGTACAAGTACTTGAGAGTATGGCTAGACAGTGCACAGTCCTTCTCTCAGCAAATGTCAAAGAATATCTTTGGCGCCGACAGAGATGGCCGCCTCGCTTCGCGTTCCTAGCGAACTATGCAGTATTTTGTTTTTTATGTATAATTTCTTATACTTTTACCCAGGAAATCTTAACTTTTATTACATACAGCTGTTAGAAACTATTGGATATAAGAGCAACATCAACTTACCAACATTATGACCAGGAATACGACTTTCCCGAAGCGGATCCTCTGTTTGGTCCACCACCCAGGACAATGGATCGGATCCCAGCAGGCAACCCAAAACGGCACCACAGAAGGGGCAGACAGAGCAGTCTTCTGGTCAGGCTCTGTAGACGGGCACATCGCCCACCGCTCCCGAGTATACTACTCGCCAATGTCCAGTCTCTTGACAACAAGGTAGACGAAATTTGAGAAAGGGTTGCCTTCCAGAGAGACATCAGAGATTGTAACATTCTCTGTTTCACGTAAACATGGCTCACTCGGGATACGTTATCAGAGTCGGTACAGCCAGCTGGTTTCTTCACGCATCGTGCCGACAGAAACAAACATCTCTCTGGTAAGAAGAAGGGCAAGGGGTGTATGCCTAATGATTAACGAGTCATCGTATGATCATAAAAACATACAGGAACTCAAGTCCTTTGCTCACCTGACATAGAATTCCTTACAATCAAATGCCGACCACATTATCTACCAAGAGAATTCTATTCGATTATAATCACAGTCGTGTATATCCCCCCCGAAGCAGACACCTCAACGGCCCTGAAAGAACTTCATTGGACTCTATGTAAACTGGAAACCACATATTCTGAGAATGCATTTATTGTAGCTGGGGATTTTAACAAGGCTAATCTGAAAACAAGGCTCCCTAAATTTTATCAACATATCGAATGCCTGACCCGGGCTGGCAAAATTCTGGATCATTGTTACTCTAACTTCCGCGATGCATACAAAGCCCTCCCTCGCCCTCCTTTCGGCAAATCTGACCACTACTCCATTTTGTTGCTCACAGCCTATAGACAGAAACTTAAAAAGGAAACGCCCGTGCTCAGGTCTGTTTAATGCTGGTCCGACCAATCTGATTCCACGCTTCAAGATTGCTTCGATCATGTGAACTGGGATATGTTCTGGATAGTGTCAAACAACAACATTGATGTATATGCTGATTCGGTGAGCGAGTTTATTAGCAAGCGCATCGGTGATGTGGTACCCACGGCGACTATTAAAACCTTCCCCAACCAGAAACCGTGGATTGATGGCAGCATTCGCGCAAAACTGAAAGCGTGAACCACTGCTTTTAATCAGGGCAAGGCGACCAGAAACATGTCCGAATACAAACAGTGTAGCTATTTCCTCCGCAAGGCAATAAAACAAGCTAAACATCAGTATAGAGACAAAGTAGAGTCATAATTCAACTGCTCAGACACGAAAGGTATGTGGCTGTGTCTACAGACAATCATGGACAACAAAAAGAAAACCACCCCGTCGCGGACCCCAATGTTTTGCTCCCAGACAAACTAAACAACTTCTTCGCCGACACGGCCCACTACCAAAACCTGTGGGCTCTCCTTCACTGCATCCAACGTGAGTAAAACATTTAACCTCTATGGGACCTCTTCCCGTTCTCATCCCGATAACGGGATTGCTTGACAAGATAGCATGGCGCGAAATTCAAAACAGCAAAAATCTAATAATTTCAATTTCTCAAACAATCAACTATTTTACACCATTTGAAAGATAAACATCTCCTTAATCCAACCACATTGTCCGATTTCAAAGAGGCTTTACGGCGAAAGCATAAAGTTAGATTATGTTAGGACAGTACATAGACAAAAAATTACACACAGCCATTTTCAATGCAGGGCCAGGCGTCACCAAAAGCAGAAAACCAGCTAAAATTATGCACTAACCTTTGACAATCTTCATCAGATGACACTCCTAGGACATTATGTTAGACAACACATGCATTTTTTGTTCTATCAAGTTCATATTTATATCCAAAAACAGCATTTTACATTGGCGCTTGACGTTCAGAAAATGTATTTCCCCCAAAACTGCCGGTGAATCAGCACAACAATCTTACAAAAATGCTCGTCATAAATGTTGATAAAATATTAAACTGTTATTCAAAAAATTATAGATTAACATCTCCTGAATGCAACCGCATTGACAGATTTCAAAATAACTTTACTGGGAAAGCACACTTTGCAATAATCTGAGTACTGTGCTCAGAAAAATACACTATGCAATACAAATAGCCACCATTTTGGAGTCATCTAAATGCATAAATAGCATTATAAATATTCACTTCCCTTTAATAATCTTCACCAGAAGGCACTTCCAGGGATCCCAGGTCCACAATAAATGTTGTTTTGTTCGATAAAGTTCATAATTTATGTCCAAATAACTCCATGTTGTTTGCGCGTTCAGTAAGTCAAAAGAAATCTATTTACGTTCGTTCAAACATGTCAAACGTTGTATAGCATCAATCTTTAGGGCCTTTAGAATGTGAAAATTCAGTAATATTCCAACCGGACGAAACCAGTGTCTTGAAAAACGTTTTGGAACAGAGCTACCTCTCGCGTGAATGCACGCCAATGAACTGACATCCTTCCCTGGGTCACCAACTTCCCGCCTTCTTGTTCGGTCCCTGTTCATCAAAGACGCCTCAAACAACTTTCTAAAGACTGTTGACATCGATTGGAAGCCTTAGGAACTGCAAAATGAAACTTAGTCATTGTGTGTTCGATTGGCAATGACTTGAAAAAACTACAGGCACCAGATTTTTCATTTCCTGGTTGTATTTTTCTCAGGTTTTTGCCTGCCATATGAGTTCTGTTATACTCACAGACACCATTCAAACAGTTTTAGAAACTTAAGAGTGTTTAGTATCCAAATCTATCCGGCCGTGAAAATACTGCCCCCTAGCCCAGACAGGTTAAAGGTGTTAAAGTTCGCAAAGCTGCCGGCCCAGACGACATCCCTAGCCACGTCCTCAGAGCATGCACAGACCAGCTGGCTGGTATGTTTGTGGACATATTCAATCAATCCCTATCCCAGTCTTCCCACATGCTTCGAGGGCCACCATTGTTCCTGGTCCCAAGAAAGCTTTAGGTCCACAGATGACGCAATCGCAATCACACTGCACACTGCCCTAACCCATCTGGACAAGAGGAATACCTATATACGAATGCTGTTAACTTCTTGCGGATCAGTTGGACGCTACCGTCCCATTTCGACACCTTCCGGTGAAATTGCAGAGCGCCAAATTCAAATTAAATTACTATAAATAATAAACTTTCATTAAATCACAAGTGCAATACATCAAAATAAAGCATAACTTGTTAATCCAGCCGCCATGTCAGATTTCAAAAAGGCTTTACGGCGAAAGCAAAACATGCGATTATCTGAGGACAGCGCCCAGCACACAAATACTTAATAAATCATTTTCAATGAGGGAGTTGCGACACGAAAGTCAGAAATAGCGATATAATATATGCCTTACCTTTGAAGATCTTCTTGTGTTGGCACTCCAAAAGGTCCCAGTTACATTACAAATACTCCTTTTGTTCGATTAAGTCCTTCTTTATATCCATAAAAACTCAGTTTAGCTGGCGCACTTCAGTCAATAATCCATTCGGTTTCCCTCCTTCAAAATGCATACAAAATGAATCCCAAACGTTACCAATAAACTTATCCAAACAAGTCAATCAACGTTTATAATCAAACAATAGGTACCCTAATACGCAAATAACATTTTAGACGGAGAATCGTTATTGTCCTTACCGGAGATAAACAAAAAGAACGCGCTGTCTCGGCCATGCACTTTGAAACACTACAGCCAAAATGGGAGCCACTTAGAAAAACTACAACGTCTCCCTCATTTTTCTTTAACCTTTCTGGGAAGGGGGTTCCGCTAGCGGAATGCCTGACCTACAGCCAGTGAAATTGCAGGGCGCCAAATTCAAACAACAGAAATCTCATAATTAAAATTCCTCAAACATACAAGTATTATACACCATTTTAAAGATAAACTTCTCGTTAATCCAACCACAGTGTCCGATTTCAAAAAGGCTTTATGGTGAAAGCACACCATGTGATTATGTTAACCTTTGATGATCTTCATCTGGTGGCAATCTCAGGACTCCATGTTAGACAATACATTTTTGTTTTGTTCGATAAAGTTAATCTTTATGTCCAAAAACCTCCTTTGAAATTGCCGTGTTATGTTCAGAAATGCATTGTCTCAAACAAACATCCGGTGAAAATGCAGAGATCCACATCAAATTACAGAAATACTCATCATAAACACTGATATAAGATACAAGTGTTATACAGACGTTAAACGATACACTTCTTGTTAATCCAGCCACTGTGTCCGATTTCAAAAAGGCTTTACGGCTAAAGCACACCATGCGATTATGTTAGGTCAGCGCCTAGCCACAAAAACCATACAGCCATTTTCCAACCAAGGAGAGGTGTCACAAAAGTCAGAAATAGCCATAAAATGAATCACTTACCTTTGATGATCTTCATCTGATGGCCCAGGTCTCCATGTTAGACAATAAATGCTCGTTTTGTTCGATAAAGTTCATCTTTATGTCCAAATACCTCTTTTTTGTTCGCGCATTTAGTCCAGTAATCCAAATGCACAAAGCGTGGGCACAAAGTCTAGACGAAAAGTCAAAAAAGTTCCATTTGAGTTCGTAGAAACATGTCAAACGATGTTTCTAATCAATCCTTAGGGTGTTTTTATCATAAATATTCAATAATGTTTCAACCGAACAATACTATTTTCATTAGAAAGGAAACGGAACAGAGCTCACTGTCATGGCTGCGCGCGTGACTAAACTAAAGGCTTTCACCTGGGCCATCTGCTTAGAGTGCTCTTATTCGCTCCCCTTTCACAATAGAAGCCTGAAACAACTTTTAAAGACTGTTGACATCTAGTGGAAGCTTTAGGAAGTGCAATCTGACCCCACAGACACTGGATATTCGTAAGGAATTCACTTGAAAACTACAAACCTCAGAATTCCCACTTCCTGGTTGGATTTTTCTCAGGTTTTCGCCTGCCATATGAGTTCTGTTATACTCACAGACATTATTTTAACAGTTTTGGAAACTTTAGAGTGTTTTCTATCCACATCTACTATGCATATTCTAGCTTCTGGGCCTGAGTAACAGGCAGTTTACTCTGGGCACGCTTTTCATCCAAACTTCCCAATGCTGCCCACTATCCCTAAAGAGTTAAACCAGCCTGAAACTCTTTCTAAAGACTGTTGACATCTAGTGGAAGCCCTGGAAACTGCAATTTGGGAGGGTTTAGCCTAATAATAAAAATGCCAGCCATTGAAATCAGTGGAAGGCTGAATCTTTTTTTGGGTGGGGGATGGTTTGTCCTCGGGGTTTCGCCTGCCATTTCAGTTCTGTTATACTCACAGACATTATTTTAACAGTTTTAGAAACTTTAGAGTGTTCTATCCAAATCTACCAATTATATGCATATCCTAGCTTCTGGGTCTGAGTAGCAGGCAGTTTACTTTGGGCATGCTTTTCATCCGGATGTCAAAATACCGCCCTCTATCCCAAAGAGGTTAATCGACAAAAGCTCAGCATTTGACACCATAGTACCCTCCAAACTCGTCATTAAGCTCGAGACCCTGAGTCCCGACCCCGCCCTGTGCAACTGGGTCCTGGACTTTCTGACGGGCCGCCCCCAGGTGTTGAGGGTAGGTAACAACATCTCCACCCCGCTGATCCTCAACACTGGGGCCCCACAAGGTTGCGTTCTCAGCCCTCTCCTGTACTCCCTGGCCATGCACGCCTCCAACTCAATCATCAAGTTTGCAGATGACACTACAGTAGTAGGCTTGACTACCAACAACGACGAGATGGCCTACAGGGAGGAGGTGAGGGCCCTCGGCATGTGGTGTCAAGAAAATAACTTCACACTCAACGTCAACAAAACAAAGGAGATGATTGTGGACTTCAGGAAACAGTAGAGGGAGCACCTCCCTATCCACATCGACGGGACTGTAGTGGAGAAGGTGGAAAGTTTTAAGTTCCTTGGCGTACACATCACGGACAAACAGAAATGGTCCACCCACAGACAGCGTGGTGAAGAGACGCAACAGCGCTGAAGAAATTTGTCTTTTCACCAAAAACACTCACAAACTTTTACAGATGCACAATCGAGAGCATCCTGTAGGGCTGTATCACCGCCTGGTACGGCAACTGCTCCGCCCACAACCGTAAGGCTCTCCAGAGGGTAGTGAGGTCTGCACAACGCATCACCGGGGGCAAACTACCTGCCCTCCAGGACACCTACACCACCTGATGTCACGGGAAGGCCAAAAAGATCATCAAGGAAACAACCACCCGAGCCAGTGCCTGTTCACCCCGCTATCATCCAGAAGGCGAGGTCAGTACAGGTGCATCAAAGCTGGGACCGAGAGACTGAAAAATAGCTTCTATCTCAAGGCCATCAGACTGTTAAACAGCCATCACTAACATTGACTGGCTGCTGCCAACATACTGACTCAAATCTCTAGCCACTTTAATAATTAATAATTGGATGTAATAAATGTATCACTAGTCACTTTAAACAATGCCACTTTATATAATGTTTACATACCCTACATTACTCATCTCATATGTATATACTGTACTCTATACCATCTACTGCATCTTGCCTATGCCGTTCGGCCATCGCTCATCTATATATTTACAAGAACAAATTCTTATTAATTCCTGTAAAAGGTAGTTGTTCTGAAATTGTTAGATTACTTGTTAGATATTACTGCATGGTTGGAACTAGAAGCACAAGCATTTCGCTACACTCGCATTAACATCTGCTAACCATGTGTATGTGACCAATGCAATTTGATATGATTTGATTTGAAAGCTGCAGGCTAAAGTTCACTCTAGACTTGTTTTTTTCTATATTAATTGCTCCTCTTTCACCCCAGCTGCCAAACTAACCCTGATTCAGATGACCATCCTACCAATGCTAGATTACGGAGATAAAATTAATAGATTGGCAGGTAAGGGTTCTCTCGAGCGGTTAGATGTTCTTTACTATTTGGTCATCAGATTTGCCACAATGCTCCTTATATGACACATCACTGCACTCTATACTCCTCTGTAAACTGGTCATCTCTGTATACCCGTCGCAAGACCCACCGGTTGATTGCTTATTTATAAAACCCTCTTAGGCCTCACTCCCCCCATCTTAGATATTTACTGCAGCCCTCATCCTCCACATACAACACCCAGTCATATTATGTTAAAGGTCCACAAAGCAGACACATCCCTGTGTCACTCCTCATTTAAGTTCGCTGCAACTAGCGACTTGAACGAGCTGCTACAAAGACTCAAACTGGACAGTTTTATCTCAGTATCTACATTCAAAGTCTCAATCGTGGACACTCTTACTGACATTTGTGGCTGCTTTGTGTTATGTATTGTTGTCTCTACCTTCTTGACCTTTGTGCTATTGCCCAGTAATGTTTGTACCATGTTTTGTGCTGCTACTATGTTGTTATGTTGTGTTGCTACCATGCTGTGTTGTTATGTGTTGCTGCCTTGCTATGTTGTTGTCTTAGGACTCTCTTTATTTACTGTTGTGTTGTCTCTCTTATAGTGATGTATGTTTTGTCCTATATTTATGTTGCATTTATTTTTATTTTAAATCCCAGACCCCCGTCCCCGCTGGAGGCCTTTTGCCTTTTGGTAGGCCGTCATTGTAAATAAGAATTAGTTAGTAACTGACTTGCCTAGTTAAATAAAGGTAAAAAAATATATAATTCAAAAAACATTTGAATGATGCATTTTTGCTGTTTCCATCTGGGGGACGGGTGGCAGGCAGTGGGTGAGCGCATTGGGGGGAGTGTGTTCTTGTGCATGTGCACGTGTGAGTTTGTGCCAGTGTCTGTGCATTCGATGTACACACCAGTGTGTGTGGCATGGCTGGTTGTGTATCAAGGACATTAAAAGCATGGACAGCTGATAGACACAACTGTGGAGGGGTTGTGAAAGTGAGTTGATGGAATGTCACTCTCACTCTGGTCTTAATCTCTCTCCCTCCCTCTCCTTCACTCCTTTTCTCCCTCCCTTCCTCTCTCTCCTTTTGTAAGCCTTTCACAGAGGATCAGGCAGACAGGAGAGAGGTAGAGGAGCGAGGGAGAGGAAAAGAGAGAGGGAGAGAGCTTTATCAGCAAGTGGGCCTGACACGCCTGCCACCCGTGTCCCCCGAGTCCTGTGTACCGAGACATGAGGTGTCACATCCCCACATCACTGCCTTTGTGCCACCAGCTGCACTTCTGAGGATGATCTCTCTCACCACAAACAGGGCTGGAACTGGAGCTGGAGCGTCATCATGGGGGGGGGGACATGGGCTGATGACACTCACAGACAGATAAAAACAGGGGCTGCTTGCACAATGGAAGTCTACTGTTACTGTCCTGTGTTAGGGCACTGATTGTACTATGTGCAGTATGTATTGAGTGGGGATATCTTTCCTTATTGAGAGGATGCTATTAGTAGTGGGCGGGAGTAGTTCAGAACATTACTGTTGTGGCGCCTATTTTGTGTTTGCAGCAGGCCATGAAGCTAATTTCAATGGAGATGTGTGAGGCTACTGCTGAACGTGTCCCATGCATAACCTTGAGGTCAGAGGTAGTTGAGGACATTACAGTGACTTGGGTCATCCAGCCGCCCATCAAGAGATCGGCCCGTGAACTACACCTCTCTGAAAAAAAGACTGTGTTCTATTGACTTCAAAGTTTTGGCGTGTCACCATAACTTATGGTAACTGATTGATGGCGAGCTAGTGTGGCTTTCCTGTTTGAGACGATGGTGTGTGTGATGGTTGAGGGTAGAGGAATAAGGAATAGGTAGGGATGTGATGGTTGGGGGGGAGGTATGAGGGTAGTTGGGGGGATTGGTGTGGAGGTATAGGGGGAAGGTAGGGGGTGTGATGGTTGGGTGGAAGTATGAGGGTAGTTGGGGGGGTTGGTGTGGAGGTATAGGGGTAGGTTGAGGGTGTGATGGATGGGGTGGAGGTATAATGGGTAGGTAGGGGGTGTGATGGTTGGGGAGGAGGTATGAGGGTAGTTGGGGGGGTTGGTGTGGAGGTATAGGGGGAAGGTAGGGGGTGTGATGGTTGGGGTGGAGGTACAGGGGGTAGGTAGGGGGTGTGATGGTTGGGGTGGAAGTATGAGGGTAGTTGGGGGGGTTGGTGTGGATGTATAGGGGTTAGGTCGAGGGTGTGATGGTTGGGGTGGAGGTATAACGGGTAGGTAGGGGGTGTGATGGTTGGGGTGGAGGACAGAGGTAGTTATGGGATGTGATGGTTGGGGAGGAGGTATGAGGGTTGTTGGGGGGGTTGGTGTGGAGGTATAGGGGGAAGGTAGGGGGTGTGATGGTTGGGGTGGAGCTGTAAGGGGTATGTGGGGGGGTGGTTTGGGTGGAGGTATAGGGGGTAGGTAAGGGGATGTGGTGGTTGCGGAGGAGATGGAGGTATCGTGGTTAGGTAAGGAGGTGTGATGGTTGGGTTGGAGGTGGAGATATGGAGGGTAGGTAAGGGGATGTGATGTTTGGGGTGGAGGTGGAGGTATTGGGGGTATGATGTTTGGGGTGGAGGTTTAGGGGGTAGGTAAGGGGATGTGATGTTTGGGGTGGAGGTGAAGATATAGGGGGTAGGTAAAGGGGTGTAATGGTTGGGTTGGAGGTTTAGGGGTTAGGTAAGGGGGTGTGATGGTTGGGTTGGAGGTGGAGGTATAGGGGGTAGGTAGGGGTGTGTGATGGTTGGAGGAATAAGGGTAGATCAAATAAAATTAAATACAATTTTATTGGACACATACACATTTTTAGCTGATTTTATTGCGAATGCAGCGAAATGCTTGTGCTTTTAGTTCCGACAGTGCAGCAAAAGCTAACATGTAATCTCACAATTCCAAAACAACTACCTAATACACACAAATACGCAATATTAAAGTGAATAGTGATCCAGTTATTAAAGTGGCCAATGATTTCAAATCTGCATGTAGGCACCAGCCTCTCTGTGTTAGTGATGGCTGTTTAACAGTCTGACGGACTTGAGATAGAAGCTGTTTTTCAGTCTCTCGGTCCAAGCTTTGATGCACCTGTACTGACCTCGCCTTCTGGATGATAACGGGGTGAACAGGCAGTGGCTTAGGTGGTTGTTCGTGTGATATAGGTGTCCTGGAGGGCAGGTAGTTTGCCCCCAATGATGCGTTGTGCAGACCGCACCACCCTCTGGAGAGCCTTGTGGTTGTGGGCAATGCAGTTGCCGTACCAGGCAGTGATACAGCCGACAGGATGCTCTCAATTGTGCATCTATAAAAGTTTGTGAGGGTTTTAGGTGACAAGTCAAATTTCTTCAGCCTCCTGAGGTTGAAGAGGCGCTGTTGCGCTGTTGCGCCTTCTTCACCACACTGTCTGTCTGGGTGGACCATTTCAGTCTGTAATGATGTGTACGCCGAGGAGCTTAAAACTTTCCACCTTCTCCACTGTTGTCCCGTCGATGTGGATAGGGGGGTGCTCCCTCTGCTGTTTCCTAAAGTCAACAATTTTCTCCTTTGTTTTGTTGATATTGAGTGAGAGGTTGTTTTCCCGACACCACACTCCGAGTGCCCATCATTGTGTCTCATCATTGTTGGTAATCAAACCTCTGCAAACTTGATGATTGAGTTGGAGGCGTGCATGGCCACGCAGTCATGGATGAACAGGGAGTACAGGAGTGGGCTGGGCATGCATCCTTGTGGGGCCCCAGTGTTGAGGATCAGCGAACTGGAGAAATGGTTTCCTACCTTCAACAGCTGGGAGCGACCCGTCAGGAAGTCCAGGACCCAATTGCACGTTTCCGGGGTTGAGACCCAGGGCCTCAAGCTTAATAATGAGCTTGGAGGGTACTATGGTGTTGAATGAACAGCATTATTACATAGGTATTCCTCTTGTCCAGATGGGATAGGGCAGTGTGCAGTGTGATGGCGATTGCATCGTCTGTGGACCTATTGGGGCGGTAAGCAAATTGAAGTGGGTCTAGGGTGACAGGTAGGGTGGAGGTGATATGATTCTTGACTAGTCTCTCAAAGAACTTCATGATGACAGAAGTGAGTGCTACGGGGCGATAGTCATTTAGTGCAGTTACCTTTGCCTTTTTACAGTGAGGGAAAAACATATTTGATCCCCTGCTGATTTTGTACGTTTTCCCACTGACAAAGAAATGATCAGTCTATAATTTTAATGGTAGGTTTATTTGAAAAGTGAGAGACAGAATAACAACAAAAAAATCCAGAAAAACCCATGGCAAAAATGTTATAAATTGATTTGCATTTTAATGAGGGAAAGAAATATTTGCCCCCCTCTCAATCAGAAAGATTTCTGGCTCCCAGGTGTCTTTTATACAGGTAACGAGCTGAGATTAGGAGCACACTCTTAAAGGGAATGCTCCTAATCTCAGTTTGTTACCTGTATAAAAGACACCTGTCCACAGAAGAAATCAATCAATCAGATTCCAAACTCTCCACCATGGTCAAGACAAAAGAGCTCTCCAAGGATGTCAGGGACAAGATTGTAGACCTACACAAGGCTGGAATGGGCTACAAGACCATCGCCAAGCAGCTTGGTGAAAAGGTGACAACAATGGAAGAAACACAAAAGAACTGTCAATCTCCCTCGGTCTGGGGCTCCATGCAAGATCTCACCTCATGGAGTTGCAATGATCATGAGAACGGTGAGGAATCAGTCCAGAACTACACGGGAGGATCTTGTCAATGATCTCAAGGCAGCTGGGACCATAGTCACCAAGAAAACAATTGGTAACACACTACGCCGTGAAGGACTGAAATCCTGCAGCGCCCGCAAGGTCCCCCTGCTCAAGAAAGCTCATATACATGCCCGTCTGAAGTTTGCCAATGAACATCTGAATGATTCAGAGGACAACTGGGTGAAAGTGTTGTGGTCAGATGAGACCAAAATGGAGCTCTTTGGCATCAACTCAACTCGCCGTGTTTGGAGGAGGAGAAATGCTACCTATGATCCAAAGAACACCACCCCCACCGTCAAACATGGAGATGGAAACATTATGCATTGGGGGTGTTTTTCTGCTAAGGGGACAGGACAACTTCATCGCATCAAAGGGACGATGGACGGGGCCATGTACTGTCAAATCTTGGGTGAGAACCTCTTTCCCTCAGCCAGGGCATTGAAAATGGGTCATGGATGGGTATTCCAGCATGACAATTACCCAAAACACATGGCCAAGGCAACAAAGGAGTGGCTCAAGAAGAAGCACATTAAGGTCCTGGAGTGGCCTAGCCAGTCTCCAGACCTTAATCCCATAGAATATCTGTGGAGGGAGCTGAAGGTTCGAGTTGCCAAATGTCAGCCTCGAAACCTTAATGACTTGGAGAAGATCTGCAAAGAGGAGTGGGACAAAATCCCTCCTGAAATGTGTGCAAACGTGGTGGCCATCTACAAGAAACGTCTGACCTCTGTGATTGCCAACAAGGGTTTTGCCAGCAAGTACTAAGTCATGTTTTGCAGAGGGGTCAAATACTTATTTCCCTCATTAAAATGCTAATAATTTTATAAAATTTTTGACATGCGTTTTTCTGGATTTTTTTGTTGTTATTCAGTCGATCACTGTTCAAATAAACCTACCATTAAAATTATAGACTGCTAATTTTTTTGTCAGTGGGCAAATGTACAAAATAAGCAGGGGATCAAATACTTTGTTCCCTCACTGTAGGTACAGAAACAATGGTGACCATCTTGAAGGATGTGGGGACAGCAGACTGGAATAAGAAGAGATTGAATATGTCCGTAAACACACCAGCCTGCTGGTCTGTGCGAATGCTCTGAGGACGCGGCTAGTGATGTGGTCTGGGCCGGCAGCATTGCGAGTGTTGACACGTTTAAATGTCTTACTCACGTCAGCCACGGAGAAGGAGAGCTCACAGTCCTTGGTAGCGGCCACATCAATGGCACTGCATTATCCTCAAAGCGGGCAAAGAAGTTGTTTTGTTTATCTGGAAGCAAGACGTATTTGGCTGGTTTTCCTTTTGTAGTCCATAATTGTCTGTAGACACTGCAACAAATGTCTTGTGTCTGAGCCATTGAACTGCAACTCCACTTTGTCTCTATACTGACATTTTGCTTGTTTGATTGCCTTGTGGAGGGAATAACTACACTGTTTGTATTTGGCCATATTCCCAGTCAGCTTTCCATGGTTAGATGCGCTGGTTTGCGCTTTCAGTTTTGCACGAATGCCGCCATCTATCCATGGTTTCTGGTTAGGGTCGTTTTTAATAATCACAGTAGGTACAACATCTCCTTATAAACTCAATCACCGAATCAGCGTAGACATCGATATTATTCTCTGAGGCTACCCAGAACAGTCCGTGTGATCAAAACAATCTTGAAGCGTGGATTCTGATTAGTCAGGCCAGCGATGAATAGTCCTTAGCACGGGTACATCATGTTTGAGTTTCTACCAATAGGAAGGGAGGAGCAAAATGGAGCTGTGGTCAGATTTGCTGAAAGGAGGGCAGGGAGGGCCTTGTAAGCATTGCAAAAGATAGAGTAGCAGTGATACAGTGTTTTTCCAGCGCATGTTTTCAATATTCTGGTAGTATTTAGGTAGCAAAGACTTGTAGATGACCTGGAGCCAGTGGGTTTAGCAATGAGTATGAAGCGAGGGCCAGCCAACGAGAGCGTACAGGTCACAGTGGTGGGAGGTATATGGGGCTTTGGTGACAAAACGGATGGCACTGTGATAGACTGAATCAAATTTGTTGAGTAGAGTGTTGGAGGCTATTTTGTAAATTACATCACCGATGTCGAGGATCGGTAGGATAGTCAGTTTTACGAGGGTATGTTTGGTAGCGTGAGTGAAGGATGCTTTGTTTCGAAATAGGAAGCCGATTCTAGGTTTCATTTTGGATTGGAGATGATTAATGTAGGTATTAATGAGTCTGGAAGGAGAGTTTACAGTCTAACCAGACACCTAGGTATTTGTAGTTGTCCACAAATTCTAGGTCAGAACCGTCCAGAGTAGTGATGCTCGTCAGGCGGGCAGGTGTGGGTAGCGATCGGTTGAGGAGCATGCATTTAGTTTTACTTGCTTTTAAGAGCAGTTGGAGGCCACGGAAGGAGAGTTGTATGGCATTGAAGCTCGTCTGGAGGTTAGTTAGCACAATGTACAAAGAAGGGACAGAGGTATACAGAATGGTGTTGTCTGCGTAGCAGTGGATCCGAGAATCACCAGCAGCAAGAGTGACATCATTGATGTATACAGAGAAGAGAGTCGGCACCTCAGAATTGAACCCTGTGGCACCCCCAAAGAGACTGCCAGAGGTCCGGACAACAGGCCCTCCGATTTGACACACTGAACTCTATCAGAGAAGTAGTTGGTGAACCAGGCGAGGCAGTCATTTGAGAAACCAAGGCTGTTGAGTCTGCCAATAAGAATGTGGTGATTGACAGAGTCGAAAGCCTTGGCCAGGTCAATGATACGTCTGCACAGTATTGTCTCTTACCGAAGGCAGTTATGATATTGTTTAGGACCTTGAGCATGGCATGAGGCACACCCATGACCAGCTCGGAAAGCAGATTGCATAGCGGAGAAGGTAAGGTGGGATTCGAAATGGTCGGTGATCTGTTTGTTAACTTGGCTTTCGAGTGTGATGATTGGGGTGGAGGTTTAGGGGGTAGGTAGTGGTGTGATGGTTGGGGTGGAGGGGGAGGTATAGGGGGTAGGTGGGGGGTTGATGGTTGATGGTTGGGGTGGAGGTGGAGGAGGTGGAGGTATTGGGGTAGTTGGGGGGTGATGATTGGGGTGGAGCAGGAAGTGGCGGTATAGGGGGTAGGTTGATTGTTGGGGTGGAGGTGGAGGTATAGGGGGTAGTTTGGATGTTGATGGTTGGGGTAGAGGAGGAGGTGGAGGTATAGGGGGTGTGTGGGGTTTGATGGTTGGGGTGGAGGTATAGGGGGTAGGTAGGGGGGTTTGATGATTGGGGTAGAGGTGGAGATATATGGGGTAGGTTGTGGTGTGGTTGTTTGGGTGGAGGTATAGTGATTAGGTTGGGGGTGTGATGGTTGGGTTGGAGTTGGAGGTGTAGGGGGTAGGTAGGGTGATGTGATGATTGGGGTGGAGGTATAGGGAGTAGTTTGGCGGTTGATGGTTGGGGTGGTGGTAGAGGTATATGGTGTAGGTGGGGGGTGTGATGGTTGGGGTGGAGGTATAGGGGGTAGGTAGGAGGGTGTAATGATTGGAGTGGAGGTGGAGTTATGGGCGGTAGGTAGGGGGTTGATGGTTGGAGTGGAGTTGAAACTATATAGGGTAGATGGAGGGGGTGTGATTGTTGGGCTGGAGGTAAAGGGGGTGTGTAGGATGGTGTGATGGTTGGGGTTGTGTTTTCAAATAAAATAAAATAAAATTGTTTTGGTCACATCTAGATGGTCAGCAGATGTTAATGCGAGTTCAGCGAAATGCTTGTGTTTCTAGTTCTGACCGTGCAGTAATATCTATCAAGTAATCTAACAATTACACATCTACCTTATACACAAAAGTGTAAAGGAAGGAATAAGAATATGTACATATAAATATATAGATGAGCGATGGACGAACGGCATAGGCAAGATGCAGTAGATGGTATAGAGTACAGGATATACATGTGAGATGAGATGAGTAATGTAGGGTATGTAAACATTATTTAAAGTGGCATTGTTTAAAGTGACTGGTGATACATTTATTACATCCAATTTATAATTTTTAAAGTGGCTAGAGATTTGAGTAAGTATGTTGGCAGCAGCCACTCAATATTAGTGATGGCTGTTTATCAGTCTGATGGCCATGAGATAGAAGCTCTTTTTCAGTCTCTCGGTCCCAGCTTTGATGCACCTGTACTGACCTCGCCTTCTGGATGATAGCGGGGTGAACAGGCACTGGCTTGGGTGGGTGTTGTCCTTGATGATCTTTTTGTCCTTCCTGTGACATCGGGTGGTGTAGGTGTCCTGGAAGACAGGTAGTTTGCCCCCGGTGATGCGTTGTGCAGACCTCACTACCCTCTGGAAAGCCTTACGGTTGTGGGCAGAGCAGTTGCCGTACCAGGCGGTGATACAGCCTGACAGGATGCTCTCGATTGTGCATCTGTAAAAGTTTGTGAGTGTTTTTGGTGACAAGCCAAATTTCTTCAGCCTCCTGAGGTTGAAGAGGCGCCATTGCTCCTTCTTCACTGCGCTGTCTGTGTGGGTGGACCATTTCTGTTTGTCTGTGATGTGTATGCTGAGGAACTTAAAACTTTCCACCTTCTCCACTACAGTCCCATCGATGTGGATAGGTGGGTGCTCCCTCTACTGTTTCTTGAAGTCTACCATCATCTCCTTTGTTTTGTTTTGTTTTGTTGATGTTGAGTGTGAGGTTATTTTCCTGACACCACACTCTGAGGTCCCTCACCTCCTCCCTGTAGGCCATCTTGTTGTTGCTGGTAATCAAGCCTACCACTGTAGTGTTGTCTGCAAACTTGATGATTGAGTTGGAGGCGTGCATGGCCACATAGTTATGGGTGAACAGGGAGTACAGGAGTGGGCTGAGAACGCACCCTTGTGGGGCCCCAGTGTTCAGGATCAGCGGGGTGGAGATGTTGTTTCCTACTCTCACCACCTGGGGGCGGCCCGTCAGAAAGTCCAGGACCCAGTTGCACAGGGTGGGGTCTAGACCCAGGGTCTCGAGTTTAATGACGAGTTTGGAGGGTACTATGGTGTTAAATGCTGAGCTGTAATTTACACTGTTTATACTGACCAAATGATATGTATCACTATGTTAAGCCCTGAATCAACCTAGAAGGTCTATTTGTCATGTTTGATCATGGGAAGTCATATGACGTAAGAATTTCTCATTGATGTTGATATCAGCTTGTCCATTTGGTGATGGAAAATCCCTCATTAAATACATCGGACATGGGTAAATGTATGTCGTTTATTAAAATATTTTTTGAAAAATGTCCAAACTGGCCAGGGGCGCCACCAATTGGATGGGCACGGGTGGGGGGGTGCTCCCTACCCGACCATGGACCCCTTGCACCCCCCTAAAGGCATTAAAAAACATAAAAGATTACCAGATTACCAGATTACCAGGTGCATGGCTGTCCATTTGCATGGCTGTCCATTTGCAATGTCTTACAATGGGCATTTACCATCACAAATTGAACATGCTCTAATATAGGAGGTGGAGGTATATAGGTAGGTGGGGGCTGATGGTTGGTTGGAGGTAAAGGGGGTAGGTATGGCGTGTGATGGTTGGGGTGGTGGTATAAGGGGGAGGTGGGGTGTGTGATGGTTGGGGATGGAGGTACAGGGGTTAGGTAGGGTGATGTGATTGATTAGGTGGAAGTATGGGGGTTGATGGGGTGGTGAGTTTTGTGGTGGAGGTATGTTAAGGTGGAGGTATAGGGGTTAGGTAGGGTGGTATGATTGATGTTTTGGAGGTTTAGGGGGTAGGTGGGGGGGTGAGTTTTTGGGTGGAGTTATAGGGGGTAGATAGGTGGGCGTGATGTTTGGGGTAGAGGTATATGGGGTTGGTAGGGGGGTGTGATGGTTGGGGTGGAGGTATAGGGGTAGATAGGTGTGTATGATGGTTGAGGTGGAGGTACAGGGGTTAGGTAGGGTGATGTGATTGATTAGGTGGTGGTATGGGGGTAGGTGGGGTGGTGAGTTTTGTGGTGGAGGTATAGGTTTTAGGTGGGTGGTGTGGTGGTTGGTGTGGAGGTATAAGGTGTCAATAGGGAATTGTGATGGTTAGGGCAGAGGTGGAGGTACACGTTTTAGGTGGGGGGTGATGGTTTGGGTGGGTGGATAAGGGGTAGGTAAGGGTGTGTGATGGTCAGGGTGGAGTTGGAGTTATAGGGAGGTATAGGGGATAGACAGGGGGGTTGTTGGTTGGGGTGGAAGTATAGGGGGTTGGTACGGTGGTGTGATGTTTGGGGTGGAGGTATAGGTGGTAGATAGGGGGTGTGGTGGTTGAGGTGGAGTTATAGGGGTTAGGTAGGGAGGTTTGATGGTTGGGGTGGAGGTATAGGTGGTAGATGCGGGGTGTGATGGTTGAGGTGGAGGTATAGGGAGTAGATAAGGGGGTGTGATGGTTGGGGTGGAGGTGGAGTTATAGGGGTTAGGTAGGGAGGTTTGATGGTTGGGTGGAGGTATAGGGGGTAGATGGGGGGGTGATGGTTGAGGTGGAGGTATAGGGGGTAAATAGGGGGTGTGATAGTTGGGGTGGAGGTGGAGTTATAGGGGTTAGGTAAGGAGGTTTGATGGTTGGGGTGGAGGTATAGGGGGTAGATAGGGGGTGTGATAGTTGGGGTGGAGGTGGAGTTATAGGGGTTAGGTAGTGAGGTTTGATGGTTGGGGTGGAGGTATAGGTGGTAGATGGGGGGGTAATGGTTGAGGTGGAGGTATAGGGGGTAAATAGGGGGTGTGATGGTTGGGGTGGAGGTGGAGTTATAGGGGTCAGGTAGGGAGGTTTGATCAAATCAAATCAAATCAAATTTATTTATATAGCCCTTCGTATATCAGCTGAAATCTCAAAGTGCTGTACAGAAACCCAGCCTAAAACCCCAAACAGCAAGCAATGCATGTGAAAGAAGCACGGTGGCAAGGAAAAACTCCCTAGGAAAAACTCCCTAGAAAGGCCAAAAACCTAGGAAGAAACCTAGAGAAGAAACAGGCTATGAGGGGTGGCCAGTCCTCTTCTGGCTGTGCCGGGTGGATATTATAACAGAACATGGTCAAGATGTTAAAATGTTCATAAATGACCAGCATGGTCAAATAATAATAATCATTGTAGTTGTCGAGGGTGCAACAAGCACGTCCGGTGAACAGGTCAGGGTTCTGTAGCCGCAGGCAGGACAGTTGAAACTGGAGCAGCAGCATGGCCAGGTGGACTGGGGACAGCAAGGAGTCATCATGCCAGGTAGTCCCGAGGCATGGTCCTAGGGCTCAAGTCCTCCGAGAGAAAGAAAGAAAGAGAGAAAGAGAGAATTAGAGAGAGCATATTTAAATTCACACAGGACACCGGATAAGACAAGAGCATACTCCAGATGTAACAGACTGACCCTAGCCCCCCGGCACATAAACTACTGCAGCATAAATACTGGAGGCTGAGACAGGAGGGATCAGAAGACACTGTGGCCCCATCCGATGATACCCCCGATCAGGGCCAAACAGGCAGGATATAACCCCACCCACTTTGCCAAAGCACAGCCCCCATACCACTAGAGGGATGTCTACAACCACCAACTTACCGTCCGAAGACAAGGCCGAGTATAGCCCACAAAAATCTCCGCCATGGCACAACCCAAGGGGGGCGCCAACCCAGACAGGAAGACCACGTCAGTGACTCAACCCACTCAAGTGACGCACCCCTCCCATGGACGGCATGGAAGAACACCAGTAAGTCAGTGACTCAGCCCCTGTAATAGGGTTAGAGGCAGAGAATTCCAGTGGAAAGGCAGGCAGAGACAGCAAGGGCGGTTCGTTGCTCCAGCCTTTCCGTTCACCTTCACACTCCTGGGCCAGACTACACTTAATCATAGGACCTACTGAAGAGATAAGTCTTCAGTAAAGACTTAAAGGTTGAGACTGAGTCTGCGTCTCTCACATGGGTAGGCAGACCATTCCATAAAAATGGAGCTCTATAGGAGAAAGCCCTACCTTGATGGTTGGGGTGGAGGTATGGGGGTAGATAGGGGGGTGTGATGGTTGTGGTGGAGGTGGAGTTATAGGGGTTAGGTAGGGAGGTTTGATGGTTGGGGTGGAGGTATAGGTGGTAGATGGGGGGGTGATGGTTGAGGTGGAGGTATAGGGGGTAGATAGGGGGTGTGATGGTTGGGGTGGAGGTGGAGTTATAGGGGTTAGGTATGGAGGTTTGATGGTTAGGGTGGAGGTATAGGTGGTAGATGGAGGGGGTGATGGTGGAGGTATAGGGGTAGATAGGGGGGTGTGATGGTTGGGGTGGAGGTGGAGTTATAGGGGTTAGGTAGGGAGGTTTGATGGTTGGGGTGGAGGTGTAGGTGGTAGATGGGGGGGTGATGGTTGAGGTGGAGGTATAGGGGGTAGATAGGGGGGTGTGATGGTTGGGGTGCATGTGGAGTTATAGGGGTTAGGTAGGGAGGTTTGATAGTTGGGGTGGAGGTATAGGGGGTAGATAGGGGGGTGTGATGGTTGGGGTGGAGGTGGAGTTATAGGGGTTAAGTAGGGAGGTTTGATGGTTGGGGTGGAGGTATAGGGGGTAGATAGGGGGGTGTGATGGTTGGGGTGGAGGTGGAGTTATAGGGGTTAAGTAGGGAGGTTTGATGGTTGGGGTGGAGGTATAGGGGGTAGATAGGGGGTGTGATGGTTGGGGTGGAGGTGGAGTTATAGGGGTTAAGTAGGGAGGTTTGATGGTTGGGGTGGAGGTATAGGGGGTAGATAGGGGGGGTGTGATGGTTGGGGTGGAGGTGGAGTTATAGGGGTTAAGTAGGGAGGTTTGATGGTTGGGGTGGAGGTATAGGGGGTAGATAGGGGTGTTTTTGCTTGACGGTGTGATTGTCAGCATCTATTGCTCATCTGGATAGCCTCTGGAGACTCTCCTCTCCTTTGTCCCCCCCTGCTCTTTGCTCCTCCCTCCCTATCTCCTCTGCTCCTCCCTCCCTCTGTCATCTGCTCTTCCCTCCCTCTCTTCTCTGCTTCCTCCCTCATCTCTTCTCTGCTCCTCCCTCCCCCTCTTCTCTGCTCCTCCATCCTTTTCTCCTCTTCTCCTCCCTCATCTCTTCTCTGCTCCTCCCTCCCTTTCTTGTCAGCTCCTCCCTCCCGCTCTTCTCTGCTCCTCCCTCCCTCTCTTGTCTGCTCTTCCCTCCCTCTCTCCTCTTCTCCTCCCTCTCTCCTCTAGCTCTTTACTCCCTCTCTTCTCTGCTCCTCCCTCCCTCTCTCCTCTTCTCCTTCCTCTCTCCTCTGCTCTTCCCTCCCTCTCTTCTCCTCCCTCCCTTGCTCCTCTGTTCCTCCCTCCCTCTCTCCTCTCTCACAGGAATGGAATCAAGCACAGTAGCCTTAGCTAGGAAAATGGGGTCAAATTGCCTTTCAGTTGCCGTAATCTTCTAATCGTTTCTAAATTACTGGAGGAGTGAATGCCTGCAATTTGTTTCTATTCTGAGGAGTCGGATGAGAGGGCCCCTTCAGTTACTTAATTTTAGAATTTGATGAACACACAAACATGTGCCATGAGACATTTCTGGACTGTGCTGCTGTCTTTATAGTCCTATGAGAAAGATGCTGTTTGCATGCAGAAGGAAGATGGGAAAGCCATTACGGAACATGTTTAAGGACAGCAGGAACAGTTTTGCCATTTTGGAAGTCGGAATCCTGAAAAATGAATTATTTGATCAATATCATTGTAGCGTAATACAGATTATATGAATTATTTGATCAATTCTGCTTTGTGTGTTTGTGTGTTTGTGTGTTTGTGTGTGTGTGTGTGTTATTCTTAATAAAACTCTGGTGTATTTGATCTGGGTCAAAAATATTTCCTTGTAATATAAAATATGTTTACATTAGTTGCCAAAATATTTTGGAGAAGGGTGACAATATTATAGATGAATAATTGATTTGTATAGCATAGTATATATAGTATATATAGTGTATCATGGTGCATCATAATGTATATACAGTACCAGTCAAACATTTGGACACACCTACTCATTTAAGGGTTTTCTTTATTTTTACCATTTTCTAAATTGTAGAATAATAGTGAAGATATCAAAACTATGTGGAATCAAGTAGTAACCAAAAAAGTGCGTGAGATTTTTCAAAGTAGCCAACTTGATGACAGCTTTGCACACACTTGACAATATATCAACCAGCTTCATTGAGGTAGTCATCTGGAATGTCTTGTTAAAAGTTAATTTGTGCAATTTCTTTCCTTCTTAATGTGTTAGAGTCAATCAGTTGTGTTGTGACAAGGTAGGGGTGGTACAGAATATAGCCCTATCTGGTAAAAGACCAAGTCCATATTATGGCAAGAACAGCTCAAATAAGCAAAGAGAAACGACAGTCCATCATTACTTTCAAGACAAGAACTTTGAAAGTTTCTTCAAGTGCATATGATGAAACTGGCTCTCATGAGGACCATCACAGGATAAGTTCATTAGAGTTAACTGCACCTCCGATTGCAGCCCAAATAAATCCTTCACAGAGTTCAAGTAACAGAAACATCTCAACATCAACTGTTCAGAGGAGAACTGCGTGAATAAGGCCTTCATGGTCGAATTGCTGCAAAGAAACCACTACTAAAGGACACCAATAATAAGAAGGGCCAAGAAACACAAGCAATGGACATTAGACCGGTGGAAATCTGTCCTTTAGTCTGATGAGTCAACCGCCGTGTCTTTGTGAGACGCAGAGTACACGAACGGATGATCTCCGCATGTGTGGTTCCCACCTTGAAGCATGGAGGAGGAGGTGTGATGGTGTGGCGGTGCTTTGCTGGTGACACTGTCTGTGACATATTTTGAATTCATGGCACACTTAACCATTATGGCTACCACAGCATTCTGCAGCAATACGCTACCCCATCTGGTTTAATCTTAGTTGGACTATCATTTGTTTTTCAACAGGACAGTGACCCAAAACACACCTCCAGGCTGTGTAAGGGATATTTGACCAAGAAGGAGAGTGATGGAGTGATGCAGCAGATGACCATGCCTCCACAATCACCCAACCTCAATCCAATTGAAATGGTTTGGTATGAGTTGGACCGCAGAGTGAAAAAAAAGCAGCCAACAAGTGCTCAGCATATGTGGGAACTCCTTCAAATCTTTTGTAAAAGCATTCCAGGTGACTACATCAGGAAGCAGGTTGAGAGATTGCCAAGCGTGTGCAAAGCTGTCATCAAGGGTGGCAACTTTGAAGAATATAAAATATATTTTGATTTGTTTAACACTTTTTTGGTTACTACATGATTCCATATGTGTTATTTCATAGTTGTGATACCTTCACTATTATTCTACTATGTAGAAAATAGTAAAATAAAGAAAAATCCTTGATTGAGTATGTGTGCCCAAACTTTTGACTGGTACTGTATATCGTGTATATATAGTGTATCATTTTATATCATAGCGTATCATAGTGTATATATAGTGTATTAAAATGTATATATGTAGAGTATCATAG
This sequence comes from Salmo trutta, assembly GCF_901001165.1. NCBI lineage: Eukaryota > Metazoa > Chordata > Actinopteri > Salmoniformes > Salmonidae > Salmo > Salmo trutta. Next base: position 11,090,281 of record NC_042974.1, read on the forward strand.
TGTATATATTGTTACAAACTATCTCATTGACTGTAACAAAGAGGGAGACAATGCAGAGATGCGGAAGTAACAAACCTATCTGTTAAATAAAGTAAACTATATGTAAGTAACAATGGTTTGAGTAGTCAGTAGTGTAAGTCAGTGGATGAGTACATAGATGGTGATAATGAGGTGTGTTGAGAGGTTCCAAAATAAACACAAATATGCCCCAAAATGCCACAACCAAGAACAATATATAGTGTTTCATAGTATGTATGTATATTGCATATGTATAGTGTATCATAGTGTATCATGGTGTATATATAGTGTATCATAGTGTATCCGAGGCCATGTGTGTCCCATTTCGATGATGACCCTCCCAGCTCCGCCCACATACATCCTATAAAGGAAAGCAAGAGCAAAGAGAAAGAATTAGGCAGAATGGGAGGGTCGTCACAATAAAGTGTATATATAGTGTATCATAGCGTATCATAGTGTATATATATATAGTGTATCATAATGTATCATAGTGTGTCATAGTTTGGCATAGTTTATCATAGTGTGTAATAGTTTATCATAGTGTAAATATAGTGTATATATAATTGATCATAGTCTATAATAGTGTATATAATGTGTATATATAGTGTATCATAGTGTATCATAGTGTATATATAGTGCATATATAGTTGATTGTAGTGTATAATAGTGTATAGTGTATGCGTATCATAGTGTATCATAGTATATCATAGTGTATCATAGTGTATATATAATGTATCGTAGTGTATCTTAGTGTATCATAGTTTATCATAGCCTATCATAGTGAACATATAGTGTGTCATAGTGTATTATAGTGTATCATAGTGTATCATAGTGTACATATAGTGTATCATAGTGTACATAGTGTGTCATAGTGTATATATAGTCTACATATAGTGTGTCGTAGTGAATCATATTGTATCATAATGTATATATAGTGCATCATAGTGAATAATAGTCTATCATAGTGTGCATATATAGTGTATCATAGTGTGTATATATAGTGTATATATAGTGTATCAAAGTCCATCATAGTGTATCAATGTATATGTAGTGTATCATAGTGTATCATAGTCTATCATAGTGTTTAAATAGTGTATCAGTGTGTCATAGTGGATATATAGTGTATCATAGTATATATATATATATATATATATATATATATAATGTATCATAGTGTATCATAGTTTATATATAGTCTTTCATAATGTATATATAGTGTATATATAGTGTATCATAGTGTGTATATATAGTGTATCATAACGTATCATAGTGGATATATCGTTTATCATAGCGTATCATAGTTTATAAAGTGTATCATAGATTATCATAGTGGATATATAGTGTATCATAGTGTATATGGTGTATATATAGTGTTTCATAGTGTATCATAGTGGATATATAGTGAATCATAGTGTATATAGTGTATCATAGTCTAAATATTGTGTATCATAAAGTATATATAGCTTATCATAGTGTAAAATAGTATATTTATAATGCATTATATTGTATCATAGCATATATATAGTGTATCACAGTGTATGTATATCACACTATCTTCCAGTGTCTTGACCTTGAGTAACATGCTGTATAATTCAGCTGACACACAGACAGGTAGGCTATACATTTCACATTTCACATTCAGTTTAGATGTACACACACATAAAAGCTATACATGTCACATTCAGGTATACGATGGTGTGCTGGCTGTGGTTGTAGAGCTGATCAGTATCCAGGTAGTTCATCCAACAATCCACCTACTGTACCGTCACAAACAGGAGTCTGCTGAGAGATTGAAGGTGCCGTTATCGGGCTCAGAACGTAACCCAAAGCTGTGACGTAACTAAGTCTGGCCTGTGTGCTCCAATCCACCCCCCCCGCCCCTCCCTCCCCCCGCCCCCGCCCACCTCACCCAACCCCAGCTTTACCTCCGTAATCAGTCTTACCCTCTGTGAAGATAGCACTTCCTAGTTCCTCATCCTGACACCGCACGCAAACAAGGTGAAGGGGGACAGAGGGAGTGGGGGGTGTACCTCTCCACTGTAATGTGGCTTGGTTAAACTCACAGAGAGACAGATCCGCTCTAGCCAAGCATAGCAGAGCATGCCCTGATACCTCCACCTTTGAGTTTGATTTGTTTTTGTTTTTCTTCATCTCTCGTTCTCGTCACATGATAAAAAAAATTAAGCCGATGGGAACACTAAGCAAGCGAGACGAGAAGAGAAGGTGTAAGGGGGAGGGAGGAAGGGGAAGAAACGGAAGAAGGGAGGGAAAGAGGAAAGGAGGGAGAGAAGGAAGGAAGGAAGGAAGGAAGGAAGGAAGGAAAGAAAGAAAGAAAGAAAGAAAGAAAGAAAGAAAGAAAGAAAGAAAGAAAGAAAGAAAGAAAGAAGGAAGGAAGGAAAGAAGGAGAGAGAAAGGAGAATGGAACAAATAGAGGCTGTCACACTCACTGAGATGCTGAGATATTAAAGTGATTATAATTTTCTTCTGAAAGTGGAGAGGAGGGGTGGTGGTGTAGAGAGAGAGATAGAGGTATCAATACAGATCTTCTCCTCTCTCTTCCTGGAGGAGACGCGGCACACTTTTAATACCATGAGTTTAATAACAGTTAGTGGCCAACTGGCTGGCTGACTGGCTGGCTGGCTGCTTTCACTGTCTTCTTCTCTTCACATTCTCTTTCCAATGATGTGTATAATTGACTAAGACTCATGTTCTCCCTCCCAGACAAAGGCAGCAGGCCCATCTCTATGTCATCTATCTCTGCTGCACTAGCTGCCATGGATTGTTACCACTCTAAAAGGACGGGGACAAGTCCCTAATCATACATTCTTCCCACCTCTAATAAAACCATTAAATGGGAATGGGGAAAAATAATTGTTCATTGACTGCAGCTCTTGGTGCTAGAGTGTGTGAGAGAGTTAGAGAGAGAGAGAGAGAGAGTGGGTTAGTGTGAAACAAGCTCCGCGTTACTTTTGACTGAGTATTAGGTATTTTCCTGGTTTCACTTCATTCTATGAATGAACAGTTATAGAGTTGTTCCTGATCTGATCACATGGTCAGGAAAACTCCTGGCCCTGGCAACGAAGTCGAACTACATGAGAGGGCATGGTTGTGGTCAGTGAGAGGTCACTCAGATAATAAAAACGTGTCTGATGAAAAAATAATGTTCAATTTTTCTTTGTGTATTTCCTATGCTTTCTTGATTGGTAATTGTTTGTCATGCAGGTCTCCCTTGTAAAAGACACATTGGTCTCAATGGGACTCCACCCTGCCTAAATAAAGGTTAGATTGTGCCTGTTTGGACACCAGTGGTCATCTAGCTCAGCTATCCAGAGCCAAGCCACTGAGACCTCAGAATTGACGGATGCCTGGTTGGCTGCTTGTTTGTTAGCATGTTAGTTTGGAAAAGATGATGTTTCATTGTGTGTTTCTCCCAGACTATTGAGCTCACCACTCTGTGAGGATGATCGGGCGGGACAGGCAGGAGGAGGAGGCGGGAGGAGGGGGGTGATGTCTCGTTTACAGATTATCATCATGTTGGTGGTGGGCCATCTAACTGGAGTTGTTTTTCTCTCCGTTCAGGGATCATCTCTCATCCTGTCTCATCTGCCTCTCTAGCCATCACATCAGGGCCCAGCCTCCAGTTCTGACAGGGGGGCAGCCAGGACAAACAGCCCCAGACACACTCACCTCTCTGGGCCGCTCACCGCTCTTTGCTCCCCTAACCGGGTCAACCAACCGCCCAGTCCACATCAGACCACTGCACTATGGCCCGAAAGATATGTGAGGAGACAGTCACACACACACACACACACACACACACACACACACACACACACACACACACACACACACACACACACACACACACACACACACACACACACACACAACACATAATGATCACAATCTATCAGTCAGGGTCAGAGAGCTCTCTCAGTCCTCTTAGATTAGAACTTCCCATTAGATGAATTGTTTCTGATCCTGTTTAAAAAGTGATTAACTTTCATCCTTAAAGTGATAGTACAATCTCTCTCTCTCCGACAGTGGTGTACGGGTTGTCTCCATTCCAATTACTGCTCGCTTAAGTGATCGCTGAGTCAAGTCTGAAGATAGACATGGCATCCTGACTCATTCAGGACACAGAGCCGAGCACAGATTACTCACTCTCTGAGGTCCTTTGTCCAGGGAGCTGACGGATCAATCTAGAACACTCTACAGGATTACATTTGTCTGAGTAAACGCTGTAGCTGTAGAATCAGGTGTGTCTGTCCAGTTCTTTAACTATGGACCTAATGAAGTGGTTTTTCTTCTATGGTGTGTAGCTAACGACCTTCATTCCTACATTCATGTCGTATCGTGCTCAGCTCAGTCTCACCTCAAGTCACCTGGCCTCACTGATTCAATTCACTTCTGAGTGCAGATAGGTTTAAGACACATACACACATAGGATTTCTTGTAACACCTGGTCACTTGAAAATAGACAGACACAAATACACATGCATGCGCTCACGTACACACACAAACACACTTCTTGTACACCCACAATACAATATCCACACAAAAGAAAACAGTTTTGTCCTGCACATATATGATGTGGTCCCTGGCCCATCTCTCTGAGCTCCCTTCCACACTAGCTACCTACAGTAGTGGCCTACCTTGTTTATCACAGTCGCTCAAAATGGGTTTAATGTCTCCTGCGGTTTGTAAGAAGAGAGATTACTCCCTGCCCTGGTTTCCACGTATGTCCTGTGGTTTGTATGAGGAAAGATTACTCCCTGCCCTGGTTTCCACGTATGTCCTGCGGTTTGTAAGAGGAGCGAATACTCCATGCTCTGCATTACAAGTATGTCCTGTCTGTGATCCCACGCCCAAATGACTTGTTTCACAGTTGTGGCTATTGTAGCCGACAATCGAACATGATGCTGTCCCCTTAATCTTGTTTTGGAGTAGATTGGTCAAAACAATCCCTCTCATGCAAACAGCTCTAGAAGCGATGATTAGGGCTGTTAGAGTGACCGTATTACAACGGCGGTCACGGGTCATGAAGGCAGTCCAACTCCACCTGACCGTTTAGTCACAGTAATTAGGCTTCTCCAAACTCTGATGCTGCTCATGGTCATTAGTAGCCTACTTGCTAACTGCCTGTTAATCAGCACTCTATTGTCCCTCTAATCACTCTGACATCAATGCAAATGTAATCGAAAGTCTAATCAAACACTTCATGAGAGCCCATGAGCTAATGTTGCATAAAATTTAAATAGGCTAAATAGTGACCTGAACACACGAACAAAACGGAGCTATTTGAATATAACTATGGATTATTTGGAACTAAAACAACATTTGTTGTTGAAGTAGAAGTCCTGGGAGTGCATTCTGATGAAGAACAGCAAAGGTAATCCAATTTTTCTTATAGTAATTCTGAGTTTAGAGAGCACCAAACTTGGTGGGTGTCAAATTAGCTAGCCTGTGATGGCCGAGCTATCTACTCAGAATATTGCAAAATGTGCTTTCGCCGAAAAGCTATTTTAAAATCTGACACCGCGATTGCATAAAGGAGTTCTGTATCTATAATTCTTAAAATAATTGTTGTTTTTTGTGAACGTTTATCATGAGTAATTTAGTAAAATTACTAGTAAAATTTAGTAATTTAGTAAAATTAATAGTTTGCGGTGGGTATGCTAGTTCTGAACATCACATGCTAATGTTTTTTGATATAAATATGAACTTGATTGAACAAAACATGCATGTATTGTATAACATAATGTCCTAGGAGTGTCATCTGATGAAGATCATCAAAGGTTAGTGCTGCATTTAGCTGTGGTTTTGGTTTTTGTGACATATATGCTTGCTTTGAAAATGGCTGTGTGATTATTTTTGGCAGGGTACTCTCCTGACATAATCTAATGTTTTGCTTTCGCTGTAAAGCCTTTTTGAAATCGGACAATGTGGTTAGATTAACGAGAGTCTTGTCTTTAAAATTATGTAAAATAGTCATACATTCTCTCAAAGAGCTTCACCTTGAATGAGTTCCCACATATGCTGAGCATTTGTTGGCTGCTTTTTCTTCACTCTGCAGTCCAACTCATCCCAAACCATCTAATTTGGGTTGAGGTCGGGTGATTGTGGAGGCCAGGTCATCTGGTGCAGCACTCCATCACTCTCCTTCTTGGTCAAATAGCCTTTACACAGCCTGGAAGTGTGTTTTGGGTCATTGTCCTGTTGAAAAACAAATGATAATCCCACTATGTGCAAACCAGATGGGATGGCATATTGCTGCAGAATGATGTGGGAGCCATGCCAGTTAATTGAATTCTAAATAAATCACAGACAGTGTCACCAGCAAAGCACCCCCACACCAACACATCTCCTCCTCCATGCATCATGGTGGCAACCACACATGCAGAGATCACCCGTTCACCTACTTTGCATCTCACAAAGACACGGCAATTGTAACCAAAATTTGGACTCATCAGACCAAAGGACAGATTTTCTTTGCTCTAATGTCCATTGTTCAATTCTTGGCCCAAGCATTTCTCTTATTTTTATTGGTGTCCTTCATTAGTGGTTTCTTTGCTGCAGTTCGACCATGAAGGCCTGATTCATTCAGTCTCCTCTGAACAGTTGATGCTGAGATGTGTCTGTTACTTTAACTCTGTGAAGCATTTATTTGGGCTGCAATTTCTGAGGCTGGTAACTCTAATGAACTTATCATCTGCAGCAGAGGTAACTCTGGGTCTTCCTTACCTGTGGTGGTCTTCATGAGAGCCAGTTTCAACATAGCAGTTGATGGTTTTTGCGACTGCACTTGAAAAAGAATCGGGGGAGATTTGGTTTGGGCACATATCGAGCAGTAGTTGACTTAGCAGGCTACGTCCTGCGCCAAGGTGGACCACATAACGGAGATAGATTGAACGGTGCGGGTGATACCTTAGTGGCAAGGGATGTGTGCGCCCAGGTCAATAGCCGATCCCGTACCTCAGTGGGAACGTAGGTGCGCTCCGGAGGACAGGTAGCAGGCGCAGGTTCCCTCTCCAGAGCCTGGCCGAAGTCTACGTCTATGTCCCAAAGCACGGGGGCAACGATTCGGGAGGGCTGTGTGATGGGTGCACTCAGGACAAGAACCTCTCCTGAATCGTGGAGATGTGACAGGGAATCGGCTTTGATGTTCTTTAACCCTGGGTAGTATGAAAGGGTGAAGTTGAATCTAGTAAAGGAGAGGGCACACCTTGCTTGGCGCAGGTTAAGCCACCTCTGTATGTACTCCAGGTTCCGATGGTCGGTGAGGATGAGAAACGGGTCCATGGTGCCCTTCAGCCAGTGTCTCCACTCCTCTAATGCCAACTTCACCAGTATGCACATGGATAACATTTTTGTGTAATACCTTGACGTTGTGACAGGACGGCCCCCACGCCCACTTCTGAGGCATCCACCTCCACCACGACAGGCAGCCTCCACCACAACGGGCAGCGTAAGATCTGGGGGTTTCAGCAATAGGGCAGATGTGAAATATCCCTTCAATAGACATAATGCATCATCGGCTGCAGAGCTCCACACCAACACCATGGAGCTCCTCCATAACCACTCCCTGCGGGCTGATCCGATATCCCAAGAAGGAGACGGTGGCCTGATGTAACTGGCACTTCTCTGCACAAATGTTTCTACAGGAGGCGTCCCAGGACTTCCCGGATGTGCTCCTCCAAGGTGGATGAGTAGATCAGGATGATGTCGATATACAAGACCCCCTGACGCCCAAGCATGTCCTGGAACACCTCTTTCATGAATGCCTGGTACCCCGACCGAGCATTGGCTAATCCAAAAGGCATCACCAAGTACTCGTAGTGCCCAGAAATCATGCTGAAGGCTGTCTTCCATTCATCACCCTCCTGGATGCAGATCAAATTGTAGGCACTCCGCAGGTCCAGCTTCGTAAAAAAATTGGGCCCCGCGGAGCTGTTCGATGGTTGCCAGCATGAACGGGAGGGGGTAGTGCTACTTGGTGGTGATGGCATTGAGACCTCTGTATTCAATACACGGATGAAGACCCCCCTCCATCTTGGCCACGAGGAAGAAACTTGCTGACGCAGGGGAGGTGGATGGTTGAATGAAACCCTTTGAGTGTCCTGGATGTACTCCTCCATAGACTTGGTTTCAGCCACCGACAAAGGGTAGACTCGGCTGGGCAGAGGCACAGAGTCTGTAAGCAGGTCGATGGTACAGTCCCAGGGGCATTGAGGAGGGAGACAGGTGGCGCGGGTCTTGGAGAAAACCTCCGGGACGTTGGCCTGGAGGGCAACAAAAGGACTCTCAACCAACATGGAACCACAGGGTAAGGGAAAGCAGGTCTTCCGACATCCGGGTGCCCAGGCAGTGATCTCCATCCTTGACCAGGAGATGGTGGGGTTGTGGCGTTGGAGCCACGGGAGGCCGAGGATGACTTTGAGTATGGGTGCCTGGATGATAAGGAAGGGAAGGCTTTCTTGGTGCAAGGGTCCCACTGTGATGGTGAGTGGTGCTGTGTAAATTAAATCCGTAGATCTGGGATATAGAGCGATTGAAATTGAAAATAAATGTTCACGCGTTTGAAGAGACTGCATTAACTGTCAATGCTGCATACGTCGACTCAATTGGAAATTAGGTAGTGGAGGACTGTTTATAGGGTGAGGTAGTGTAGGAATGTTTAGAGGGTGATGTAGTGGAGGTATGTTTAGAGGGTGAGGTAGTGTAGGATTGTTTAGAGGGTGAGGTAGTGGAGGAGTGTTTAGAGGGTGAGGTAGTAGAGGGTCGTTTAGAGGGTGAGGTAGTGGGGTATTGTTTAAAGGGTGAGGTAGAAGGGGAGTGTTTAGAGGGTGAGGAAGTAAAGGAGTGTTTAGAGGGTGAGGTAGTGGAGAATCATTTAGAGGGTGAGGTAGCGGGGTATTGTTTAGAGGGTGAGGTAGCAGGGGTGTGTTTAGAGGTTGAGGTAGTGGGGTATTGTTTAACAGGTGAGGTAGCAGGGGAGTGTTTAAAGGGTGAGGAAGTGTAGAATTTAGAGGGTGAGGTAGTGAAGGAGTGTTTAGAGGGTGAGATAGTGGAGAATCATTTAGAGGTTGAGGTAGTGTAGTGTTTAGAGGGTGAGGTAGTGGGGTGTTCAGAGGGTGAGGTAGTGGGGTGTTTAGAGGGTGAGGTAGTTGAGTGTTTTAAAGGGTGCGGTAGTGGAGTGTTTAGATGGTGAGGTAGTGGAGGAGTGTTTAGAGGTAGAGAGGGCAGGGGTGTGTTTAGAGGTTGAGGTAGTGTAGTATTTAGAGGTTGAGGTAGAGGAGTGTTTAGAAGATGAGGTAGTGGAGGATTGTTTAGGGGGTGAGGTAGTGTAGTGTTCAGAGGGTGAGGTAGTGGAGGTGTGTTTAGAGGGTGAGGTACTGGTGGAGTGTTTAGAGGGTGAGGTAGTGGGGGTGTGTTTAAAGGGTGAGGTAGTGTGGTATTGTTTAGAGGGTGAGGTAGCGGGGGAGTGTTTAGAGATTGAGGTGGTGGGGTATTGTTTGGAGGGTGAGTTAGTGGGATATTGTTTAGAGGATGAGGTGGAGGAGTGTTTAGAGGGTGAGGTACTGGTGGAGTGTTTAGAGGGTGAGGTAGAGGAGTGTTTAGAGGGTGAGGTACTGGTGGAGTGTTTAGAGGAGGAGTGTTTAGAGGGTGAGGTAGTGGAGGAGTGTTTAGAGGGTGAGGTAGTGGGGGAGTGTTTAGAGGGTGAGGTCGTGGGGTGTTTAGAGGGTGAGGTATTGGAGGAGTTTTTAGAGGGGGAGGTAGTGGGGTGATCAGATGGTGAGGTAGTGGGGTGATCAGATGGTGAGGTATTTGAGTGTTTTAAAGGGTGAGGCAGTGGACTGTTTAGAGGTTGATGTGGTGGAGGAGTGTTTAAAGGTTGAGGTATTGGGGAATTGTTTAGAGGGTGAGGTAGCAGGGGTGTGTTTAGAGATTGAGGAGGTTGGGTATTGTTCAGTGGTTAAGATATTGGGGGAGTGTTTAGAGGTTGAGGTAGTGACAGAGTTTTTAGAGGGTGAGGTAGTGGGGTGTTTAGAGGGTGAGGTAGTGGGGTGTTTAAGGTGAGGTAATTGAACATTTAAAGGGTTAGGTAGTGGAGTGTTTAGAGGGTGAGGTAGTGGAGGTGTGTTTAGAGGTTGAGGTAGTGGGGTATTGTTTAGAGGGTCAGGTAGCTGGGGAGTGTTTAGAGGTTGAGGTAATGGGGTATTGTTTAGAGGGTCAGGTAGCTGGGGAGTGTTTAGAGGTTGAGGTAATGGGGTATTGTTTAGAGGGTCAGGTAGCTGGGGAGTGTTTAGAGGTTAAGGTAGTGGGGGAGAGTTTAGAGGTTGAGGTAGTGTAGTATTTATAGGGTGCGGTAGAGGAGCAGTGTTTTGCGGGTGAAGTAGTGGAGATGAATTTAGTGGTTGAGGTAATGTAGTGTTTAGAGGGTGAAGTATTGGGGTGTTTAGAGGGTGAGGTGGGGGGGTTAGAGAGTGAGAGAGTGGAGGAGTTTTTAGAGGGTGAGGTAGTGGGGGAGTGTTTAGAGTTTAGGTGGTGGTGTATTGTTTAGAGGGTGAGGTAGTGGGATATTGTTTAGAGGGTGAGGTAGTGGGGTGTTTAGAGGGTGAAGTAGTGGAGGAGTGTTTAGAGGTGGAGGTAGTGGGGTATTGCTTCGAGGGTGAGATAGCGTGGGAGTGTTTAGAGGTTGAGGTAGAGGGCTATTGTTCAGTGGTTGAGGGAGTGGGGGAGTGTTTAGAGGTTGAGGTAGTGGGGGAGGTTTTAGAGGGTGAGGTAGTGGGGTATTCTTTAGAAAATGAGGTAGTAAGGGAGTGTTTAGAGGTTGAGGTAGTGTAGTATTTAGATGGTGAGGTAGAGGAGGAGTGTTTAGAGGGTGAGGTAGTGGAGGAGTGTTTAGAGGGTGAGGTCGGGGAGGAGACTTTAGAGGGTAAAGTAGTGGGGTGTTTAGAGGGATAGGTACTGGGGTGTTTAGAGGGTGAGGTAATTGAGCGTTAAAGGGTGATGTAGTGGAGTATTTAGAGGGTGAGGTAGCAGAGAAGTGTTTAGAGGTTGAGGTAGTGGGGTATTGCTTAGAGGGTGAGATAGCGTGGGAGTGTTCAGAGGGTGAGATAGAGGGGTATTGTTCCGAGGGTGAGGTAGTGGGGGAGTGTTTAGAGGGTGAGGTAGTGAGGTATGGTTTTGACTGAAGTTTTGGAGTGTTTAGATTGTGAGGTAATGTTCAGCCGAACACATTAATTGAGAGTAGGCGAGTGTTTTGGCAGAAGGGGCTAGCTTTGTAAATGAGTGATGTTATCGGTCTCTTCGCTCCTTCCCGCTCTCTTTCTGTTTTTTCTGCTGCGATGGTGAAATATCTGTACTGTTTACGCAGAAGATTAGTGTGGAATTGGGCAGAAGCCGGTTGTTCTGCCAAGATAGAGATAAGATAAAGGATTTTCCCTTCCAAAGCAAGGAGTCTGTGCCACGCGCTGGCCTGCCTTATCTGGGAGCCAGGCGTACGTACCATATGAAGTTGTTCATTGTAATTACCGTGGCAGGAGTAGATTTCATAAGGAGATTTTGGAAAGCATACGCCGTATTGTTAATACTGGGAGAGCCCTGGCCACTCACACTCTTCCTCATTTGGGCCTTTAACCCTCTCTCTGTTTTTCTCTCCTCGTTTAACCCATCTGCCAATTTGTCGTTCCTTCTTCCTTAACCCTTCGTCTTCCATAGCCTTTCCTCTATATTCATCACTCTCACTTTGTACATTTTGTTTTCTTTCAATTTATCCACTCCTCCATCTCTTCTCTCTGCTCCCTACTCCTCCATCTCTCCTCTCTGCTCCCTACTCCTCCCTTTCTTCTCTATTCTCTCTTCTCTCTGGTCCATACTCCTCCCTCTCTTCTCTCCTCTCTCTGGTCCCTACTCCTCCTCTCTTCTCTCCTCTCTCTGCTCCCTACTCCTCCCTCTCTTATCTTTTCTCTCTTCTCTCTGCTCCCTACTCCTCCCTCCCTCCTCTCTGCTCCCTACTCCTCCCTCTCTTCTCTCCTCTCTCTGCTCCCTACTCCTCCCTCTCTCATCTCTGCTCCCTACTCATCCCTCTCTTCTCTCTGGTCCCTACTTCTCCCTTTCTTCTCCACAGTTGTCATGTGTGCTCCTTCTCCGGCCTCTAGGTCACCAGGCTGCTCGTTATGGCGGACACCTGTCACCATCATTAAGCGCGCACCTGCGCATCATCAGACACACCTGAACTCCAACACCTCCCTGATTACCTTCCCTATATATATATGTCACTCCCTTTGGTTCCTTCCCCAGGCGTTGTTGTTTCTGTTCCAGTGTTAAGTCTGTGCGTTGTTCATGTTTCTGGTTTTGCATTTATTTATGAATAAAACACTCACTCCCTGAACTTGCTTCCCAACTCTCAGTGCACATTGTTACAGCAGCTGTGTTTATGTGAATCATGTTTTGAAGTAGAACATCTCTAAAAGGGTCATAAATCCAAATAGTCTATTTCCTACAGCACATTTAATATTTACCCCTGTCAACCTTAGAAGACCCCAATAGCTAGTCAATGTAAAAACTACATTGAGGAAATACCTCTAGCAGCTTCCTGAGCTTCCCCAGTCCTTACTCACTCACTGCCTATCCTTCCATGTGGAAAGAAAAAGGAGAGAAGGAAGCATGAGATCAGGTGTATCCTTGAGAGGCTCTCCTGGCTGATACAGATGGTGTGAGCTCCTCCACTGTCTGGGCCAGGCCCTAATCTGCCAGACTGTTGTGTTTTATCTACCTAGTGTAAACAGATCCGCCCACAGTGCTGGGACTCTGTTCAGAGGTACTAAGTACTTTCGGACGGCGAACTCCAGACAATCCTAACTGTGTAAGGCCTCCTCCGGCCACTCAGACACTTAGCACTTTATTATCCTTAGGAGATGCTAATGCTAAGCTAACTGACCATGGCTAACTGACCCTCGCTAACTGAACCCCTCCCACCCTGTCTTTGCTTTAGGTTTGCCCCCTCCCACCCTGTCTTTCCTTTAGGTCTGCCCTCTCCGACCCTATGTTTCCTGTAGGTCTGCCCTCTCCGACCCTATGTTTCCTGTAGGTCTGCCCTCTCCGACCCTATGTTTCCTGTAGGTTTGCCCCCTCCCACCCTGTCTTTCCTTTAGGTCTGCCCTCTCCGACCCTATGTTTCCTGTAGGTTTGCCCCCTCCCACCGTCTTTCCTGTAGGTCTGCCCCCTCCCACCGTCTTTCCTGTAGGTCTGCCCTCTCCAACCCTGTCTTTCCTTTAGGTCTGCCCTCTCCGACCCTATGTTTCCTGTAGGTCTGCCCCCTCCCACCGTCTTTCCTGTAAGTCTGCCCCGTTCCACCCTGTGTTTCATCTGTTTAGTTTAGTGTCTGTAAGTCTGCCCCGTTCCACCCTGTGTTTCATCTGTTTAGTTTAGTGTCTGTAAGTCTGCCCCGTTCCACCCTGTGTTTCATCTGTTTAGTTTAGTGTCTGTAAGTCTGCCCCGTTCCACCCTGTGTTTCATCTGTTTAGTTTAGTGTCTGTAAGTCTGCCCCGTTCCACCCTGTGTTTCATCTGTTTAGTTTAGTGACTGTAGGTTTTACTTCACGATTAAAATAACCATTGTGATCTGACTGTAATCTGGAAAGTGAAACCATCATTATCATGTCATCTAAAAGCATTGACAGGTAGCACCACTGACTTATGGCATCAATACATGTCTTAAAATAAATAAATATGATTTTGAAAGAATAGCAGTCAAAGAATTGCATACAAGGAGGGACCAGGAAATCTGGTCACAATGTGTACACAATAAAAGGATATGAGACACGTTTTAATACCACCTGTAGACACACAGTACCAGTCAACAGTTTGGACACACCTACTAATTGAATGTTTTTTCTTAATTTTTACTACTTTCTACATTCTAGAATAACAGTGATGACATCAAAACTATGAAATAAGACATGGAATCATGTAGTAACCAAGAAAGTGTTAAACAAATCAAAATATATTTTATATTTGAGATTCTTCAAAGTAGCCACCCTTTGCCTTGATGACAGCTTTGCACACTAGTGGGATTATCTCTATCCAGCTTCATGAGGTAGTCACATGGAATGCATTTCAATTAACAGCTGTGCCCTGTTAAAAGTTAATTTGCGGAATTTCTTTCCTTCCTAATGCATTTCAGCCAATCAGTTGTGTTGTGACAAGGTAGGGGTGGTATACAGAAGATGGCCCTATTTGGTAAAAGACAAATCCATATTATGGCAAGAAAAGCTCAAATAAGCAAAGAGAAACGACAGTCAATAATTACTTTAAGACATGAAGGTCAGTCAGTCCAGATTTTTTTTTCAAGTGCAGTCGCAAAAACCATTATGATGAACCTGGCTGTCATGAGAACCGCCACAGGAATTGAAGACCCAGAGTTACCTCTGCTGCAGAGAATAAGTTCATTACAGTTACCAGCCTCAGAAATTGCAGCCCAACTAAATGCTTCACAGAGTTCAAGTAACAGACATATCTCAACATCAACTGTTCAGAGACTGCATGAATCAGACCTTCATGGTCAAATTACTGCAAAGAAACCACTACTAAAAGACACCAATAATAACAAGAGACTGGCTTGGGCCAAGAAACACAAGCATTGGACATTAGACCAGTGGAAATCTGTCATTTGGTCTGATGAGTCCAAATTTAAGATGTTTGGTTCCAACCACTGTGTCTTTGTTAGACGCAGAGTAGGTGAACGGATGATCTCTGCATGTGTGGTTCCCACCTTGAAGCATGGAGGAGGGGGTGTGATGGTGTGAGGGTGCTTTGCTGGTGACACTGTCTGTGATTAATTTAGAATTCAAGGCATACTTAACCATTATGGCTACCACAGCATTCTGCAGTGATTTGCCATCCCATTTGGTTTGCGCTTTTTCTTTTTTTTTCAACAGGACAATGACCCAACACAAACCTCCAGGCTGTGTAAGGGCTATTTAACTAAGAAGGAGAGTGATGGAGTGCTGCATCAGATGACCTGGCCTCCACAATCACCCGACCTCAACCCAATTGAGATGGTTTGGGATGAGTTGGACCTCAGAGTGAAGGAAAAGCAGCCAACAAGTGTTCAGAATATGTGGGGGCTCCTTCAAGACTGTTGGAAACTCATTCCAGGTGAAGCTGGTTGAGAGAATGCCAAGAGTGTGCAAAGCTGTCATCAGGGCAAAGGGTGGCAACTTTGAAGAATATAAAATATAAATATATTATATTTACTACTACGGTTAACCGTGTAAAACAACACATTTCACTGCACCCATCTGGTGTGTGTGACAGTAAAAAAACTACATTAAATGCATATTTTATGTGAGAAAATATTTGAGCAATAGTTTAAAAAAACTACCACTTGAATTGCTGGGGTCTTGAGTTGGATTAAGCTAATTTGACGTGAAGTGTGCTTGGGGTTTAGGTTTTGTCTGGCGGTGAATCTCAAGCCACCTGTATGAGGTTCAGCGGGGCGTTTAGGCTCCGCCCTAATCTAGGTGCGTTCTGTCACGTCCAGCCGCATGGCAAATGGCCCAAGACAACACCCAATGGCCAGTAATCCCTTCCCCCTCTGAGTGGCCAAAATGTTATGGTATCTATCTGAAACTAAGGAGGACTCTCATGTCATCTATATGGATGTATGATCTCTGTGGTAACTTGAATCTGTGCAGGGTGAACTCTGAATTACTTCATGCACAGGTATTGTATTGATTATTTACATTGGTCTCATTCCCCACACTAGCCTTCAGATGCTGTAACAACCTATGGAGATTGGGCCTGTGTGATCAGGTTACTGTAAACTTGGTATTGTTTGATTGGTCAATGGTGGTTGGTTTTGGTTTGAAAATGTTACACCTTCAGATGTTAGAAATGGAATGAAATCCCTTTGTTTTGTCTCTTATCCTGTCCATTGGAGAATGGTTACATTTTCTCATTTACATTTACATTTAAGTCATTTAGCAGACGCTCTTATCCAGATTTCATAGGCTTCTATGTTTCGGCCTTGTAGGCATGTCTTTGTTCATACTTTGTCTTGTAAGGTAACCTTAGGATCTATTTGCCTAGAGTAATGCTTTGTTAATAGCAGTATTGTCTTGTAATTTAAGCTTTATGACTAAAGATAAACATATAAGAGGTATTAAATAATACTTGATCTTTATCAGCTAAACGCATAATGAATGCATAATACTTGATTGCTCATGGTTTTCTATAATGTTAAATGGAGTCAGAAATACCTTTTAAGAGATGTACCTTTTATACCTTTTAATAGATTTTGTCCGTTAATTGCATAGTTGTTTCACGGCTCATAGGTGAGGTATATTTAAGCAATAAGCCCCGAGGGGGTGTAGTATATTGCCAAAACACCACGGCTAAGAGCTGTTCTTATGTACGACGCAATGCGGAGTACCTGGACACAACCCTTAGCCGTGGTATAATGGCCATATACCACAAACCCCTGAAGTGCCTTATTGCTATTATAAACTGGTTACCAACATAATTAGAACAGTAAAAGTAATTGTTTTGTCTTAAATGTGGTATATGGTCTGATATACCATGGCTTTCAGCCAATAAGTACTCAGGGCTCGAACCACCCAGTGTATAAATATGAATATAAACACATCAAATATTATTTCACTAAATGTGTGTATGCGTGTCTGCATGTGTGTGCATGGATACATCAGCTGTTTCTGACGAGTTGAGCACTTCCTTTCAGCTGGTGAACATGTGTGATGGAGGAAGGTACTGGGAGAAGGGAGGAGGAGAGGAACGTAACAGTACTGAGAGAACAGTACTGTTACGCTGCTCTCCTCCTCCTCACTTCTCTCAGAGGGGAGGAGAGGAACGTAATGCTACTGAATCGTTTACACCTGTCAGAAAATATGGGCACAATCAGAATGTGGACAAGATCAGGATAAAGGATGCATGTTAGGACCAGGTATAAACAGGGCTACAGAATAGGCCTTTGTCAACATGACTCAGCGTTTGACATTGATAGCTCTGAACAGGGTTTATTATATAATCTCAAGGTAAAACCATGAGTCATTTACAAAGGATTTAATGTACAGTCGTGGCCAAAAGTTTTGAGAATGACACAAATATGAATTTTCACAGTCTGCTGCCTCAGTTTGTATGTTGGCAATTTGCATATACTCCAGAATGTTATGAAGAGTGATCAGATGAATTGCAATTAATTGCAAAGTCCCGCTTTACCATGCAAATGAACTGAATCCCCCCAAAAACATTTCCACTGCATTTCAGCACTGCCACAAAAGGACCAGCTGACATCATGTCAGTGATTCTTTTGTTAACACAGGTGTGAGTGTTGACGAGGACAAGGCTGGAAATCACTCTGTCATGCTGATTGAGTTTGAATAACAGACTGGAAGCTTCAAAAGGAGGGTGGTGCTTGGAATCATTGTTCTTCCTCAACCATGGTTACCTGCAAGGAAACACGTGCCGTCATCATTGCTTTGCACAGAAAGAGCTTCACAGGCAAGGATATTGCTGCCAGTAAGATTGCACCTAAATCAACCATTTATCGGATCATCAAGAACTTCAAGGAGAGCGGTTTAATTGTTGTGAAGAAGGCTTCAGGGCGCCCAAGAAAGTGCAGCAAGCGCCAGGACCGTCTCCTAAATTTGATTCAGCTGCGGGATCGGGGCACCACCAGTACAGAGCTTGCTCAGGAATGGCAGCAGGCAGGTGTAAGTGCATCTGCATGCACAGTGAGGCGAAGACTTTTGGAGGATGGCCTGGTGTCAAGAAGGGCAGCAAAGAAGCCACTTCTCTCCATGAAAAACGTCAGGGACAGACTGATATTCTGCAAAAGGTACAGGGATTGCACTGCTGAGCACTGGGGTAAAGTCATTTTCTCTGATGAATCCCCTTTCCGATTGTTTGGGGCATCCGTAAAAAAGCTTGTCCGGAGAAGACAAGGTGAGCGCTACCATCAGTCCTGTGTCATGCCAACAGTAAAGCATCCTGAGACCATTCATGTGTGAGGTTGCTTCTCAGCCAAGGGAGTGGGCTCACTCACAATTTTGCCTAAGAACACAGCCATGAATAAAGAATGGTACCAACACATCCTCCAAGAGCAACTTCTCCCAACCATCCAGGAATAGTTTGGTGACGGACAATGCCTTTTCCAGCATGATGGAGCACCTTGCCATAAGGCAAAAGTGATAACTAAGTGGCTCGGGGAAAAAAACAGATATTTTGGGTCCATGGCCAGGAAACTCCCCAGACCTTAATCCCATTGAGAACTTGTGGTCAATCCTCAAGAGGCGAGTGGACAAACAAAAACCCACAAATTCTGACAATCTCCAAGCATTGATTATGCAAGAATGAGCTGCCATCAGTCTGGACATAGCCCAGAAGTTAATTGACAGCATGCCAGGGAGGATTGCAACGGTCTTGAAAAAGAAGGGTCAACACTGCAAATATTGACTCTTTGCATCAACTTCATGTAATTGTCAATAAAAGCCTTTGACACTTATGAAATACTTGTAATTATACTTCAGTATTCCATGTGACAAAAATATCTAAAGACACTGAAGCAGCAAACTTTGTGGAAATTAATATTTGTGTCATTCTCAAAACTTTTGGCCACGACTGTACTACAGTATAGGGTGTTTACAATTTACAACATACATATAGCAATACAGAGTGAACACTTAGGTGAATGGCAGAAAATAAAGTATGACATTTGTGAAAAGGGTAAATCAAATCAAATCAAATCACAATTTACTTAAAGTGCATTTAACAAAAGCCTCAATACACTTTACAAAAAAATTATGATACTGAAACTGAAAGAGAAAGGAGCAGAAAAAGAATGACAGGCACAGCACTTGTCTGACAGAGAGATTTTTTTCCCATTACATTTGGGTCAGTCACAGAACACTGCGTTCTTGGAAAATATATTTTCTATGTTTCTGTTGTGTTTTCCTTAGAAATTCTTGCCTCATGTATCACTCAACAACAGCCCTATGATCTAGACATGTATCTCTCTCTCTATCTCTCTCTCTCTCTCTCTCTCTCTCTCTCTCTCTCTCTCTCTCTCTCTTTCTCTCTCTTTAAATTCAATTAAATTAAATAATGCACGCAGAGCAGAATTAGGCCGATACCCGCTAATTATCAAAATCCAGTAAAGAGCCGTTAAATTCTACAACCACTTAAAAGGATGCTATTCCATAACAAAGCCATAACCTACAGAGAAATTAATCTGGAGAAGATTCCCCTAAGCAAGCTGGTCCTGGGGCTCTGTTCACAAACACAAACAGACCCCACAAAACCGCAGGACAGCAATACAGTTAGACCCAACCAAATCATGAGAAAACAAAAAGATCATTACTTGACCATTGGAAAGAATGAAAGAAACAGAGCAAACTAGAATGCTATTTGGCCCTAAACACAGAGTACACAGTGGCAAAATACCTGACCACTGTAATTGTCCCAAAATGAAGGAAATCTTTGACTATGTACACACTCAGTGAGCATAGCCTTGCTATTGAGAAAGTCCGCCGAAGGCAGACCTGCCTCTTGAGAGAAGACAGGTTATGTCCACACTGCTCACAAAATAAGGTGGAAACTGGGCTGCACTTCCTAACCCCCTGATGAATGTATGACCATATTAGAGACACATATTTCCCTCAGATTAGACAGACCCCCAAAGACTTCGAAAACAAATCCAATTTTGATAATTGGGTGAAATACCACATTGTTCAATCACAGTAGCACAATTTGTGACCTTTTGCCACAAGTAAAGGGCAAAAAGTGAATAGCAATCTCCATTGTAAATACAATCAATATTTATTTTTATTTATTTTCCCTTTTGTACTTTAAGTATTTGCACATCATTACAACACTGTATACCGTAATTTCCGGACTATTAAGCGTACCTGAATAGAAGCCGCACCCACTGAATTAAAAAATATATATTATTTTGAACATAAATAAGCCGCACATGTCTATAAGCCGCAGGTGCCTACCGGTACATTGAAACAAATTAACTTTACACAGGCTTTAACGAAACACGGCTTGTAACAAAAACGAAAAAATTAGCAGTAAGCTTTAGTTGTCTTTTTGCACTGAGTCAATTCCTCACGCTGCTGTTTCCAACGTCTTATCATCGACTCATTAAGACCAAGCTCCCGTGCAGCAGCTCTATTTCCTTTTCCAACAGCCAGATCAATTGCCTTCAACTTGAAAGCTGCATCATATGAATTTCTCTGTGTCTTTGCCATGATGAGGGTGACAAAATGACTACCGTAGTCAGAATAATGGGACGTTTGAGAGCGCTCAATTTAATCTAAACAGTAAACAAAAAAGTTGTTTGACCTTAACCCGTTCGGCAATTTCATTGGTCTAATGAAAGCTTCATGCCGCCAAAAAACTGAGCACGGCACAGAATATGTTTTTTGGAGAAAAAAAAATTGAAAGCGGGAAAAATCCATATATTAGCCGCGTCATTGTTTAAGCCGCGAGGTTCAAAGCCTGGGAAAAAAGTTACGGCTTATAGTCCGGAATTTACGGTAGACATAATGTGACATTTGAAATGTCTTTATTCTTTTGGAACTTTTGTGATTGTAATGTTTACAGTTTGTTTTTTACTGTAAATTATTTATTTCACTTTCTTTGGCAATGTAAACATGTTTCTCGTCCCAATAAAGCCCCTTAAATTGAATTGATCAGAGGGAGACAGGGGCCTTCCCTGGGGGCGGGGCTATGCTCCTGGTTCACGCCTAGATGTCTCACTCAGCTGTGTGTGCCACTGATGGAACAGCCATGACTAATTACACAGGAATGTTTGAACCCGCTTCCCCTAATCCCCTCATGCCATTCCAAAGTAAACTGCCAACTCTGAGAGAAGAAAACACCACCTCTCATTCAATATCCAGGGGATTTTACCCTGTTTCCTTCATTTGACAGTTATAACATTTCAGAGGCATGGTGTCAGTGTGTCATGACTGTTCAGACATGCTCTGAGAAGAACAGTCTTTGTGACACTTAGAATTTCACCCCTCTGTTCTTTGAAGACAGCAACCTTTGAGTTGGGGTTGGGAAAGGTGAGAGAAGCCTAAAGGAAACTTCATGCTAATAGACCTCTGATAAATATGTTGTGGGTTACATGAGCTGCCTTTATTTACTGGGCGTAGAATAGAAACTGTGAGCTCTAAAGTGGGCTAAAGAAAGGAACTTCGAGAGATAAAGAGAAGTCAATGTCTGTTCTGCTGTCTGCTTGTCAAGCCACAGTTGAGGTAGATGGAACCTGATTTGCCCATCTAATTACCATATGACATCTCAGATATGGAAGACGCATTGGATGTATAGCCTCAATTAGGCTAACGATAATAGTTGGTTGACTGAACTTTGTTTGAACTCTGGTCATGTGGTTGGTACTCCAATAAAATGTAGCCAGACCCTCTTCAGAATAAAGTTGAACATATCCCTATAATAAAAAAATAAAAGAAATAAAGAAATATAGGAAATGTGTGCAATATTTATTGGGTTGTGTTCATAGCCAAGAGGGATGGGGAGCAGTAAGGGATCTCTGTGATAGTTTCTTCCGTCTGAGGTTTAATGGAAGTTTCATGTTTACAAGGACATCGATCAAACCCAGGGTGGGGTGTGTGAGCTGTGCTGAGAGAGAGTAAGGTCTAACAGGTGGCGTCATTGCTACAACGTCAGGAGGAAGGATACAGTGGCTGTACTGGTTGTTGTTATTTCTGACCCCATACAAGATTTACCACCATGCTGAAAATTTGTGTTAATCATTTCTATATGTATTTCTTTTTTTTTTTTACAGAAAAACTCTAGTTTTGGTCTGTATCTATACCCGGTCATGACATTAGGGGCTAATAAAATCAACCTGTAAATTATATACTTGCTTGATTGAATACATGAGTTAAGAATAACAGAAGTATCTCTCATCATGGAAACAAATTACCTGGCACTAGTTAAATGAATTTATTCAAGTACTACAACGGGGTAATTCCAGCATATAAAGGTTTTTCCGGAGAGCAGAGATGTGTACAGTTTAAGAGCAAATGCTTAGGCATTAACGGAAAATCCAACATTTTTGCCACCATCAAGGAAAGATGATCTAGGGGTGAGATGTCAACAGAATCATCTTACATAATGGGGCCAATTATTGTGATCTTCCCTCTCTGACAGACAGCACAGAGCTGTGTGAGAACAAGAAGACCTGGAATGGAACCTTAAAAGCGTGTGCCAGCTCTGTTGTTTTGACACCTGACTGCCAGGGCGGAGTCTCCGTGGTGATGGTATCCCGGAGCGATGGCGTCAGTCTCTATCAAGCACCAGCCCTTGTTTCCATGGTATGGTGTGTTCCTGCTTCGGGCTGATCTGTAGGCGGTCCTCTTGATGCGTAACCACAAGAATGCTGATCCAGGACAGGGTACATACAAATGATCAGGTCTCACTGTAGAAAGTGTAGTCTCACTAGGGAAAAGAGCACCTGAGGTGAGGGTGTTTGACTGACTGCAGTCCTGATGTTATACCACTATAGACTACCGTAAATTCCGGACTATAAGCCGCAACTTTTTTACCAGGCTTTGAACCTCGCGGCTTAAACAATGACGCGGCTAATATATGGATTTTTCCCGCTTTCAATTTTTTTTCTTCCAAAAAAACACATTCTGTGACGTGCTCAGTTTTTTGGCGGCATGAAGCTTTCATTTTACCAATGAAATTGCCGAACGGGTTAAGGTCAAACAACTTTTTTGTTTACTGTTTAGATTAAATCGAGCGCTCTCAAACTTCCCATCATTCTGATTACGGTAGTCATTTTGTCACCCTCATCATGGCAAAGACACGGAGAAATGCATATGATGCAGCTTTCAAGTTGAAGGCGATTGATCTGGCTGTTGGAAAAGGAAATAGAGCTGCTGCACGGGAGCTTGGTCTTAATGAGTCGATGATAAGACGTTGGAAACAGCAGCGTGAGGAATTGACTCAGTGCAAAAAGACAACTTACTGCTTATTTTTTGTTACAAGCCGTGTTTCGTTAAAGCCTATTTATTTTTGTTACAAGCCGTGTTTCGTTAAAGCCTATTTATTTTTGTTACAAGCCGTGTTTCGTTAAAGCCTGTGTAAAGTTCATTTGTTTCAATGTACCGGTAGGCACATGCGGCTTATAGACATGTGCGGCTTATTTATGTTCAAAATATATATATTTTTTTAATTCAGTGGGTGTGGCTTATATTCAGGTGCGCTTAATAGTCCGGAAATTACGGTATATATATACCCACTATAGACTATATATACCACTATAGACTATATATACCCCTATAGACTATATATACCCCTATAGACTATATATACCACTATAGACTATATATACCACTATAGACTATATATATCACTATAGACTATATATACCACTATAGACTATATATACCAATATAGACTATATATATCACTATATGCTATATATACCACTATACACTACATACTACTATAGACTATATATACCACTATAGACTATATATATCACTATAGGCTATATATACCACTATACACTATATACCACTATAGACTATATATACCACTGTAGACTATATATCACTATAGGCTATATATACCACTATACACTATATACTACTATAGACTATATATACCACTATAGACTATATATATCACTATAGGCTATATATACTACTACAGACTATATATACCACTATAGACTATATATCACTATAGGCTATATATACCACTATAGACTATATATACCACTATAGACTATATATATCACTATAGGCTATATATACTACTACAGACTATATATACCACTGTAGACTATATATACCACTGTAGACTATATATACCACTATAAACTATATATCACCCTAAGCATATATACCACTATAGACTATATATGCCACCATATACTATATATACTACTACAGACACATATATATATATATATATATATATATATATATATATATATATATATATATATATATATATATATATATAGATATATATATATATATATAACCCTATAGGCTATATATGCTACTATAGACTAT
The DNA here is from genome assembly GCF_901001165.1 of Salmo trutta. Classification (NCBI taxonomy): domain Eukaryota; kingdom Metazoa; phylum Chordata; class Actinopteri; order Salmoniformes; family Salmonidae; genus Salmo; species Salmo trutta. Next base: position 11,114,384 of record NC_042974.1, read on the forward strand.
ATATACCACTAAAAACTATATATATATATATATATACCACTATAGACTATATATACACTACTAAAGACTATATATACCACTATAAACTATATATATATATATATATATATATACCAATAAAGACTATATATACCACTGTAGACTATATATACACTACTAAAGACTATATATACACCACAATAGACTATATATACTAATATGGATTATATATAGAGAATACCCTTATAGATTATCTTGCATATATTAGTTTTCTGCATCATACTGACCACCTTGTTTTCTTTGTGTGGGTTACCTGCCATTTAGGAGCATGCCTTCCACTGCCCTCATCTCACAACTGATAGTCCTGTGGCAGTGATACTATCTGAGATAGTGACTATAGTGTCCTGGATGTACTGGTACACTGGACAAACACAACTCTCTCATTTGATATAACAAACAACTTGTTACTTTTTCACAACCTTTTAGCATAGCGTTGTCACTCGGTTTCTAGTATTGCCAAGAGGTCACATAGAAGATAACCTGAAGGGTGACAGGTGTATTTTTAAGAAGAAGAATTGCACATCATGATATATTTTGATTTCCTCGAAATAAAGTTTCCCATGAATAGTTCATTCTTTCAAACTAAGCATGAGTGGTTATGGATGTGAGTAATTTATGTGACTGTCTGCCTGTTTGTGGGATGGTATGAGTCTGTAACTGTCTGCCTGTTTGTGGGATGGTATGAGTCTGTAACTGTCTGCCTGTTTGTGGGATGGTATGAGTCTGTGACTGTCTGCCTGTTTGTGGGATGGTATGAGTCTGTGACTGTCTGCCTGTTTGTGGGATGGTATGAGTCTGTGACTGTCTGCCTGTTTGTGGGATGGTATGAGTCTGTGACTGTCTGCCTGTTTGTGGGATGGTATGAGTCTGTAACTGTCTGCCTGTTTGTGGGATGGTATGAGTCTGTGACTGTCTGCCTGTTTGTGGGATGGTATGAGTCTGTGACTGTCTGCCTGTTTGTGGGATGGGATGAGTCTGTGACTGTCTGCCTGTTTGTGGGACGGTATGAGTCTGTGACTGTCTGCCTGTTTGTGGGATGGTATGAGTCTGTGACTGTCTGTCTGTTTGTGGGACGGTATGAGTCTGTGACTGTCTGCCTGTTTGTGGGATGGGATGAGTCTGTGACTGTCTGCCTGTTTGTGGGATGGTATGAGTCTGTGACTGTCTGTCTGTTTGTGGGATGGTATGAGTCTGTGACTGTCTGCCTGTTTGTGGGATGGTATGAGTCTGTGACTGTCTGCCTGTTTGTGGGATGGTATGAGTCGGTGACTGTCTGCCTGTTTGTGGGATGGTATGAGTCTGTGACTGTCTGCCTGTTTGTGGGATGGTATGAGTCTGTGACTGTCTGCCTGTTTGTGGGATGGTATGAGTCTGTGACTGTCTGCCTGTTTGTGGGATGGTATGAGTCTGTGACTGTCTGTCTGTTTGTGGGATGGTATGAGTCTGTGACTGTCTGCCTGTTTGTGGGATGGTATGAGTCTGTGACTGTCTGCCTGTTTGTGGGATGGTATGAGTCGGTGACTGTCTGCCTGTTTGTGGGATGGTATGAGTCTGTGACTGTCTGCCTGTTTGTGGGATGGTATGAGTCTGTGACTGTCTGCCTGTTTGTGGGATGGTATGAGTCTGTGACTGTCTGCCTGTTTGTGGGATGGTATGAGTCTGTGACTGTCTGCCTGTTTGTGGGCTGGGATGAGTCTGTGACTGTCTGCCTGTTTGTGGGCTGGGATGAGTCTGTGACTGTCTGCCTGTTTGTGGGATGGTATGAGTCTGTGACTGTCTGCCTGTTTGTGGGCTGGGATGAGTCTGTGACTGTCTGCCTGTTTGTGGGATGGTATGAGTCTGTAACTGTCTGCCTGTTTGTGGGCTGGGATGAGTCTGTGACTGTCTGCCTGTTTGTGGGATGGTATGAGTCTGTAACTGTCTGCCTGTTTGTGGGATGGTATGAGTCTGTGACTGTCTGCCTGTTTGTGGGATGGTATGAGTCTGTGACTGTCTGCCTGTTTGTGGGCTGGGATGAGTCTGTGACTGTCTGTCTCTCTGGGTGTCGGCTGGGATGAGTCTGTGACTGTCTGTCTGTGTGGGTGTGGGCTGGGATGTGTCTGTGACTGTCTGTCTGTGTGGGTGTGGGCTGGGATGTGTCTGTGACTGTCTGTCTGTGTGGGTGTGGGCTGAGATGAGTCTGTGACTGTCTGTCTGTGTGGGCGTGGGCTGGGATTTGTCTGTGACTGTCTGTCTGTGTGGGCGTGGGCTGGGATTTGTCTGTGACTGTCTGTCTGTGTGGGCGTGGGCTGGGATTTGTCTGTGACTGTCTGTCTGTGTGGGTGTGGGTTGAGATGAGTCTGTGACTGTCTGTGTGGGTGTGGGTGTGGGTTGAGATGAGTCTGTGACTGTCTGTGTAGTTTGGGCCCGGGATTCGTCTGTGACTGTCTTTCTTTGTGGGCGTGGGCCGGGATTCGTCTGTGACTGTCTTTCTTTGTGGGCGTGGGCTGGAATGATGCTCGTAGGGTTACATTTACCTCCAGGACAGAACGGTCTTAAAATTGCAGTGATTTTCTATGTGTTTTTGAGTATGTTTTTCAATATGTTTTTTAAGAAGATATATTATTATATCTGAAGTTGAAGGTTCAAGAACATTTACACTACTGAAAGGATCTGCAAAACAAATCTGTGCAGAGGTGTTGTATTGTGTGCAGCAGTTCATTTCATTGTTAGCCAACACAAGGTCACACTTGTATAAGATAGCAAGATGGGTGACTGTGCTGTCAGTCCATACAAAGACGTAGCCACAATGCCAAAACCCCATAAACCACACAATGACTGTATATCCTACAATATAATAGAATGCCCAAGTTCAATCACACACACTTAAATAACAAGCTACACTCACAGTACATACAGTACAAAGAGACAGAATAAATGCAGAAAAGCATTTTACCACAACACCTGCTTCCACATCATCACAATGCATACACAGCTAGGCAGCAGATGAATGATGGGGCAGAAGCCCCAAGCAACCCCCCTCCAGCCCTCCTCTTAGCCAGCCTGCTGGTCTTTATCTCACTTGGTTGGCCTCAGAGAAAGGCAGGGTGTGTGTGCTTGAGTGTGTCCGTATGATGTGAGAGGGAGTCTGAATGTTAATCTTACTGTGTGTGTTATATGCTCTGCATTTGTGTGTGTGTGTGTGTGTGTGTGTGTGTGTGTGTGTGTGTGTGTGTGTGTGTGTGTGTGTGTGTGTGTGTGTGTGTGTGTGTGTGTGTGTGTGTGTGTGTGTGTGTGTGTGGATATGTGTGGATATGTGTGTCCGGTACTCATCTCTGTTAAATGAGCATTCATGTGTTCAGGGGTCTGTTTGTGAAATGTGTGTATGTGTGTGTGTGTGTGTGTATGTGTTTATATGTGTGCACACGTGTCCAGGAGAGTTCTGAGGACAGGCCTGCTGAGGCACTAGCCCTGTGTAAGCGGGTCAGGTTCATTCATATCCGGTCAAGTCCGTTGGGGTTGCTGACATCAATGGAGGGGCTGTCCTCTGTGATACTACTGTAGCGAGGGAGAGGGAGAGGGAGCAAGAGAGGGAGAAGGAGAGAAAGAGAGAAGAAGAGAGAGGGAGAGAGATAGGGACAGTGTGAGGGAGAGGGTGAGCGAGAGGGAGGCCTGGCTGGGGCTGAGTACAGCCAGACTACTGGGTCTGTCCCTGGGTCTGAAACCGCTGCCAGAGGGATTTGCCAGCAGCATACCACCCTGCATCACGACGCTGGCTTTCCCCTGAAGCTAGGTCCTGGTTGGTCCCTGGATGGAAAACCAGATGCTGCTGGAAGTGGTGTTGGGGGGCCAGTAGGAGGCACTCTTTCCTCTGGTCTAAAAATATCCCAATGCCCCAGGGCAGTGATTGGGGACATTGCCCTGTGTAGGGTGCTAAACGGGTGTCCTGACTCTCTGTGGCCAATAAAGATCCCACGGCACTTATAGTAAGTGTAGCGGTGTTAACCCTGTTATTCTGGCTATATTCCCAATCTGGCCCTCATACCACCATGGCCACCTAATCATCCCCAGCTTCCAATTGGCTCATTCATCCCCCTTCCTCTCCCCTGTAACTATTCCCCAGGTCATTGCTGTAAATGAGAATGTGTTCTCAGTCAACTTACCTGGTAAAAAAAATATATACAAATTAAGGTCAGACATCTGGGTCTGTCCCTAAATCTGAGGGGGGTTAGGTCAGACACCTGGATCTGAGCCCGGGCCGGAGGTTAAGGTCAGACACCTGGGTTTGAGCCCGGGGCCGGTGGGGGGGGTTAAGGTCAGACACCCGGGTTGGAGCCTAGGGCCGGTGTGGGGGGGGGGGTTAAGGTCAGACACCTGGGTCTGAGCCATCTCCAGGCTGACCTCTGACCTAACAGGCTGACCTCTGACCTAACAGGTTGACCTCTCTCATTCTCTCTCTATGTTTGTCTCTCACTGACCCTCTCGCTCTCTCTCTCTCTCTGTCTCTTTGTCTCTCTCTCCCTCCATCTCTCTCCCTGACTCTCTCCCTCACTTGCACCTGCCATCTCGGTCTGGCATTGTGCTGTTTTGAAAACGTTTAACCGATGTTGAATGAGCACCCCTCCCCCTCCCGTCACAATGTTAGAGGGGTGGAAAAGGGGGAGCCAGGATATAGAAGGGAAGCATGAGAGGCTAACAAAGGGCATGTTCTGCCTCCCCACATTCTGCTCCTCGTCATCCCTGCAGTACGAAAGGCTTTTTTTTTTTCACTCAATAGAGAGGAATATTGCTCTCATTCCAAAATGAGCATTAGAGTACGAAGTATGAGAGAGAGGATGGGGGCATTTGGGGGATGGGGGGTTGTTTCTGGAGTGGGATACATGGGGGAGTGGGGGGAGTTTGTTTCTGGAGGGGGGTTATGGGGGGCTGGGGGGGTTTGTTTCTGGAGGGGGGTTATGGGGGGTGGGGGGGAGATTTGTTTCTGGAGGGGGTTATATGGGGGGGTGGGGGGGGAGTTTGTTTCTGGAGGGGGTTATATGGGGGGGTAGGGGGAAGTTTGTTTCTGGAGGGGGGTAATGGGGGTGTGGGGGGAGGTTTTTTCTGGAGGGGGGTATATGGGGGGGTGGGGGGGAGTTTTTTTCTGGAAGGGGGTATATGGGGTGGAGGGGAGTTTGTTTCTGGAGGAGGGTATATGGGGGGGTGGGGGGGAGTTGTTTCTGGAGGGGGGATATATGGGGGGGTGGGGGGGAGTTTGATTCTGGAGTGGGATATATGGGGGGGTGGGGGGAAGTTTGTTTCTGGAGGGGGGTATATGGGGGGAGTTTGTTTCTTTCTGGAGGGGGGTATATGGGGGGGTGGGGGGAAGTTTGATTCTGGAGTGGGATATATGGGGGGGGGTGGGGGGAAGTTTGTTTCTGGAGGGGGGGGTATATGGGGGGGAGTTTGTTTCTGGAGGGGGGTATATGGGGGGGTGGGGGGAGTTTGTTTATGGAGTGGGATATATGGGGGGGAAGTTTGTTTCTGGAGTGGGGTATATGGGGGGTGGGGAGAGTTTTTTTCTGGAGGGGGGTATATGGGGGGGGTAAGGGTAAGTTTGTTTCTGGAGGGGGGTATAGGGGGTGTTGGGGGGAGTTTTTTCTGGAGGGAGGTATATGGGAGGTGGGGGGGAGTTTTTTTTCTGCAGGGGGTATATGGGGGTGGAGAGAAGTTTGTTTTCTGGAGGGGGTATATG